>NC_134535.1:43795180-44439868 GCF_050624435.1 Tenrec ecaudatus | reverse complement strand
GCTTTCAGTACCTCCTTTGTCACATTTTGAGTGCCTTCTGCCCCATGAGACCTATCTCTGGCCCTGTCTGTGACAATGTTCTGCTTCTAGTCAACAGGCCTTGAGGATCTGACAGGGTTGGGAAGCTATGCATAGGGTCTTCAGTGGCTCCCTTCTCCAAAGGGAGGAGCCAAGCCCTTTGTTGTGTGTGCTCAGTCTGGAAGCTTCGCTGACCTCTTCACGTTGGGTGACCTGCGGCATTTCAAACACCAATAACATAGCTTTCAGCATCACAGCAACCCACAAACCATCCCAGGATGACAAACTAGCAGGCACGCGGTGAGCATGTAGATGCACAGATGTAAGAAGAACAGAATTATACCATCAATTTAATAAGAGATGGTAGACATAAGTAAACTTCATAACTAGACTGATGGCATGGTGGTAAATATTTATTCAGGTTTTATTTATTTTTTCTTTTGTTTTATTTTTCATTGTGGAATAAAGGACCTGGGTATTTGTAAAATGAATCCTCTAGTGTGTAAGCACTCCCATAATGGTCAATTTGAAGCTACCAATGCAGGTTAATGGACTTTCAAACTTCCTGGAAATTAAATAAATCATCTTGCCGAGTAGTGTATGCAGTTCCACCATATTACTGTTTGAGGGTCTCGGACTACAGCAGGCAATAGAGATGTGTCAAATTGACGCATCTGGTAAACCAAGTGTTAAAAGTGAACTAGAATGCATAAAGATTGATATTTTAGATGTTAGTCGGATGAAATGGACTGATAGTGGTGATTTTGAATCTGAAAATAATAGCGCTTACAATGCCAGGAATGATATAATCAAGAGGAATGGTCTGGCATACATTGTCAAAAAGGACATTTCAAGTCTATCTTGGAGTACAATGCTATCTGTGACAAGATTATATCAGTCTGCCTTCAAAGAAATTCACTCAACACAATTAGTATTCAAATGTGTTCGCCAAACATGACATCTATTTTGGAAGAAATTGAAGAATCCCACCAATGTCTTCCGTCTGAAATTGATTAAACAATGTGCAATCAAGTTACTTTGAGAATTATTGGAAACAATGAGGAAAGAAGAGTAGTTGGAAAACATGGACTTGGTGAGAGAAATGAGGCTGGAGACTGCATTCTCTTTCAGTGAAGGCTCTTGGTTCTTTCCAATGTCTGCTTATCTTTACTTAGCCTGGTATCTATCTTACCCCCTCCTGGCTCACTTTTGGAAATACAGATATTTCCAAAAGAGATTCATTTAAGATACACTCTCCACCAATAGTTCCACAGTAACCTAACACATGAAACCATTCAAGAATAGAATCATAGTCACAGGTAGAGAAGTTAGATTTTATAATGCACACATTTATGGGGTAGGGTGTGGATAGGTGTAGGGTGTGGATGGTATCATGCAATCTCTAAAACATGGATATTTAATTACTTAATTTAAGTAGAAAAAGAAGAAAAAGAAAAGAATGGCAATTGTGTATTCTCCAGATATCTGTAGGTTAGTCACATCTCTGTTATTTTATTTTAATTTTGAGAACAACTTGAAGAAAATAAGTGTAAATATTAGAAGAAATGTTTTAATTCGGTCTTCACTTGGGTGAAACTGCAAATTTTCATTATGAGACTCATCCTGGGAGTTGATTTCTTGACCACAGAAAAGGTGTAGAATGAAAGTCTACTGTTTCCTATTCATGAGAAAGCTGGACAATAAGACCAAAGAATAATTGAGACATTTCAATTAAGGCCTTGCTAATAACACAGACTATAACACAGACAACTAGAAGAATGAACAAGCTTGACTTGGAAGATATATAGATGGAATGTTCCTTCGAAGTGAGGATGCAGGTTGTCTTAAGTTTTTTGGATCATAACAAACTATGGATAGCATTATAAAGAATGGGAAATATTAGACATTTTATTATGCTCCTGGGAAATCTGGACATAAACCAAGGGGCAGACATTAAGAAAGATTAAAGAAATACTTTCAAGTGTAAAATCAAGAAATCAAAATTCTATTCTTTCACCCTCTTTAGTCCATTTGCATGCTGAGTAAATAATATGAGAAGCTGGATTTGAAGAGGAAGAACATGGCATAAAACTGAAATAGGGTTGATTAACAAGTTGTAATATGGAGATGACACCATTTTGTTTGCTGAAATTGAAGAGAACTTGAGGCACTTGTGGAGGAAAATCGGAGTGCCTCCTTCATTACTGATTGCTACTGGTGTAGAGAAAACCCAGACCCTCACCACTGGAACAACAGAGCACAGCAAGCTACATGGAGAAATGAGGTTTCCAAGGCTTTCATTTGCTTGGCTACAAAAGTAACATTGATGGAACAGCAGCCAAGACGTCAAACAAAATATTACTTTAAGAAAATTTTCTGCACCAGACTTCTTTAATGAGTTAAACAGCAAGGTTGTTACTTTGAGGACTAAGATGTGTTTGACCCAAACCATGGTCTTTGTAATCGCCTCAGCTCCATGTAAATGTGGAGCAGTAAATAAGGAAGAGTTAAGAGAATTGATACATTGGAATTATGATGTTGATGTGGACTTTAAGAAAAACAAACAAATCTGTCGTCAGGGAAATATAGACTGTTTGTTAGATGTGAGGACGACGAGACATTAGCTCCTGTACTTCGGACACGTTATCAGGAGAGACCAATCCCTGAAAAAGGACTTCTAATTGTGAGTTGCAGTTAGTTAATACGGCCCTTATAACTACAATTCCTTTTATGATGTATTATAATCCTTCACTCTTTGTCTATGGTTATAATCCCATTCCAGAGGTTATCTCCTATAGAAATGAACAGAATTAGGGTAGAATTCATATCTGACTAAAGTAGTAGAAGGTGCAAACCAAGCAACATTCTGTTTTCTTGAGGATGTCTTTAAGACTACTTTACCAGAGGGTATGATTTTATTTTCATGGGATTTGGTATCTCTGTACGGTTGTTACACACATCACTTGGAAGGCCTGATCTCTATTTCCTGACTGAATGAAGTAGTTAGTTTATTGTACCAACCTGGCCAATAAACATATGTGGGATTAATTGAAGGGCAGAGAGATAAGTGACTCTAAAAGCCTTGCCCTTCTTGTCTCTTGCTCTTTGATCATTGGACCAATGTGCGGCTGCCATGTTCTTTGCCTCCATTTGCAAGCTACACTACCTGTGGAACACCTAACCTGTGGACTGTGTCACTGAAATTTGAGGTTCCTTCAAGACCTGCTTCATCACACCATTGGAATTTATGTCTATTGAGTGGGGACTGTCGGACCCTGTCATCTGGCTGACTGTTGGTGACCTGCCTTGCTGTTTGCTGCCTGTGTCCGGATAGCCTGAATTGCTCTACAGAGGACTACCTGGTGGCCCTCGAGACTTGAAGGACTGCCAGTGTCTCATAACTGTCTCACAGGAGTGAGTTGCAATGAAACATTTGTACTGCTTTATAATTTAATTGAATGTTAATTTCTTATGTTATACATTTATCTGTATAAATATATATAAAATTAATAGAATTCTGGTTTTGTTTCTCTAGAGAACCCTGTCTAACACACTGAGCATTTGTAGAAGAAAGAGACATGTAGGACCTTTGAGACATTTTTGAGCTCTGAACCTGGACCCTGCATTTGGCTCACCTCTTCCTGACTTTCAAATTTGGGGCCGGATATTCTCAATCACCATGTGAGATATTTGCTTAAAGTTTGGTGAGTTTCTGTGGGATGTTGCAGTGAAACATAGAACCCAGAAATATGAGGGAATATACTCAGGATAAAAGTGAGAAGGAAATGGAGCAGAATCCCACCTTGGAAGAGATGGACATTTGAGACATCTTTAATCTCTACCCCCTTGGGGCTAGTCTGTATTAATTCTTCTAAAAGAAATTATAACCCCTAATTGGTTAAGTAGAGGGAGGGTCAGTTAATTGAAGAAGAAGCTTAGTGAGATAGATTGGCACAGTTGTTCCAACAATGGGCTCAGATGTAACAAATGTGAGGATGGTGCACTGGCTAGTGTGTCTTTCTCCTATCCACTAAGTCACTATGAGAAAGAATCAACTCGATGGCACCAAGCAACAAACAACTGCTGGCGTTCAGTCACTGTCTGTGCTCTAAGTGTCCATGCACAATATCTCTGTGCGCTCGGCGTCTTACCTTAATGGAAGCTATCTGACCAAAATAACACATGTACAGTAAAGCAGTGACCATGGTGGGAACCGACAAGATGGCAGACCTCGTGGATTGTGTTGGCTACTTCATGGTGCTGCCATCCTGTATTAGCTGCTTCAATGATCCCTCAACCTCCCTTGAAGGCATCTTTATGCCTTTTCAAAGTAAATGGAAACAGACACTTAACAAACAAAACTCCTCCCTAAATCAGATTTCTTTCTCATTGTTGATCTTATTTTCCTTCAGAAAAAAATGTTAATGAAATTTAAGTCTCTTAAATATATGACCTTCTTAACCTTAATTCCTACTACTTTCCGCCTTATTCTCTGCTGATAATACTTGACCCAGTTTAAATGTTCCACTCATTAAGATAAAAGCTAAATTAGGGTAATCATCACAAAAAAGCAAAAACCATTGTCTGTCTTCTCAGATAACAATGCAGCTACTTGAACCTGGTGTGTCAGTTGTGTTTAATGAGGTCATCCATGGGTTCCTTTATCTTTTTGCAATATCATCCACTGTTGATCAATCTCTTGGGAATTGTTCAAGCTGAGTTATATCCTAGTCTGTGAGAGCAGAGACTCTCTGAAGCAAAACCCAGCAGCTTTGCAATGAAGTATAGGAGTGTTGCACACGTCACTTCTGCTAACCTGACCGCCAACCGCTACTAAAGAGCTGGACCCGGCACCAGCAAGCTGGGAGGCGTCTTCTCAGGAAGAAATTGAGAACTGACCGGAGGGTACAATAAACAGTCTATTAAACATGCTGTTCACTTTGTGAAAAAAATACAGATGACCCTAAAAGACAGAATAATTTGCCTTATTTTCTCCATCGGAAGCATAAGAACATTATTGTCTTTACTACTTTATATTTATTATGTATTTTAATGTCTGCTTCAAATAAGAAGCTGTAATCCCTTTATGTGAAGGTTGTATTTTAATCATTCATGTGATTTCTAAACCTTGTAAATATAGGATGATCCTTGCCTGTTACTAAATTGATTTGAGTAGACTCTGTTTTTGTGTTAATTAAGTACGGATTATAAATTTTTTCATTTTATATATGGTCGACTTGAGGCTTTAACAAAATCAATTGGATTTATCTAAATCTAGTTTGTGATGGAACTAGGATTAGGGAAACACTTCTGATTTTTAATACAATTTTATTAAAGTACACCAAGTAATGTTGTAGGTCTGCTCTGACATGAGAATCATGAATATTAAAAAGCTACACTGACTATTTGAATAACATTTTGTTCCTTATGTGTGCTATTCTTTTATTTTCACTTTCATGTCAACAGACATTATTCGTCATCTCTCCTGCATATTGACAAAATGCATAATTCCACCCTTTCTTTAATGAGCCATCATTCGATATAATGACCAACTGGCTTTTCTCTAGGTTAATATTGCCAACGTCCAACATCATACTGATTTTTGATAGCCTTAAGGTTAAAGTTGTTACTTTAATAAAATATAAAAGTAATATAAAAGTGAAGAATAACTAATAAAATTAATGTATTACAAAAACATCAAGTTGATGGTAGGGAGTGCAGAGGTGATGCTGAAACGTAAAATTAAAAAAACTTTGACAAGCTTTGAAAATTCAGAGGTGACTAGAGTGTGCATAGATTGGTCTGAGGGTGAGATACTTTTTGAAACTCAATTCATCCATTAGGAACTCCATCATGGTGGAAAGTCGCTCATGTTCTAGACACTACTCTGTTCCTGAAATCAGGATAGTTCCCTGCTATCGGCTATCTGTTTCTGAGAGTCAGTGCCCTCAAGTTGGTTCCTACTCATGGAGACACTACATGTGAGTTGGGTCTGGTCTAGGCCACCCTCGGTCGCTTTGCTAATCCCGAGCTCATTATTACAGTCCCTGTACCAGTTTACCTTGTTGAGGGCCTTCCTCCCTTTCACTGACCCGCTACGTTACCAAGCATGGTGTCCATCTCCAAGGACTGATCCCTTCTGATAACATGTCCCAAGTAGGTGAGATAACGTACCACCCTTCTCTATTCTAAGGGGCACTTGGCTGTGTAACACAAATAAGAAAACCTACTGAGATGAAATCAGTACACATTCATTGCCAACCCGTACTACAGAGTATAGGATTTCCAAAGGCAGACTGCCTCCTCTTTTTCTTACAGAGCAGTTAATGTATTAGAACCTCCAATATTTCAATTATCAGTCAAATGCTTTCATTCATTTCATTCAATTATCCGTCAAGTTCTAGTACCTACTGGGAACAAATAACATAGAATAATAAATTACTTAGAGTAAATGACAACATCAGAATAAATGGAAAGGAGATGGAAGTGGTCAAGCATTTTATCTGCCTGGCTCCGTACCCAATGTTCATGGGAGAAGCAATAAAAAGATCAAAAGATACATTGTGTAAGGTAAATCTGCTGCACAAGACCTCTGCCTTGAGTTTAAGAACAAGGATGCTACTTTGAGGACTAAGAAGTGCCTGACCCAAGCCACAGTATTCTCCATTGCTTCATACATATGGGAAAGTTAGACATTGAATAAGGCATGCCTTAGAAGAAGTGATTCATTTGAATAGTGGTGCTGGAGAAGAATATTAAAGTACCATGCACTGCAAAAAGGACAACCAGATTTGTGTTGGAAGAAGGAAATTCAGAGTGCTCCTCAGATACAAGGATTGCAAAACGTACAAACTTAGACATCTGGTCAGGAGAGACCCATCCCTGGAGAAGACATCATGTAGAAACGCAGTGACAAAGAGGAAGGCCCTCAACCAGCTGGTTTGACACGGGGGCTGCAGCAATGGGCTCAGGCACAGAAACAATGGTGAAGATGGCACAGGACTGTGCAGTGTTCCATTCGGTTGTGTACAGGGTCTCGATGAGTTGGTGTGAACTCCATGACACGTAACAACAACAGTGCAAGTACTCACCATCATTATAGAGAAGGCGCCCTAGAGGTGCAATCAGTAAAGTACTTGGCTAATAACCATAGATCAGCAGCTGGAATTCTTTGCCACTCCATGGGAAGATGTAACCCTCTCCTTCTGCAGTTGGCAGCCTTAGACACAATATGGGAAAGGTGAGCATCACAGAATGCTGGTTATTAGAACAAAGTGTTCTTGTGTTGAGGGAGTACTTGCGTTGAGGCCCAATGTCCATCTACTACCTTAATACTTAACATATACATATATGCACATAAATATATTACCCATCGTTATCTATAAATATATTTACATATGTACATGCCTGTATTTCTGTGATGCTCACCTTCCTGACATGACCGCTGAAGACAAAATGGGTGCATAATAAATATGATGAAGAAAGCTTATGGTGCCCGGCTATCAAAAAATATAGAATCTGGGGTCTAAAACAAGTGGTCATCTAGCTGAGAAGCAACAAAGCTCGCATGGATGAAGCACACCAGTCTGTGTGATCATGAGGTGTCAATAGGATCAGGTATCAAAGACCCAGAACAAAAATCATATCAATGTGAATGAGAGAAGTGCAGAATGGAGAGCTAAAGTCTGCCTGTAGTCAATTGGACATCCCCTTGCAGAAGGGTCACAAGAAAGAGATGAGCCAGTCAGAGTGCAGTACAACACCGAGGGAACATACAACTTTCCTCTAGTTCTTTAATGCTTCCTCCCCTCCCCCTCCCACTGTCATGACCTCAAATCTACCTTACAAATCTGATTAGACCAAAGAATGTACACTGGTACAGACAAAAGTTGGAAACACAAGGAATCCAAGACATAAAAACCCCTCAGGACCAATAATGAGAACAGAGAGATCAGGATGGTGAAGGGAAAGTGGGGGTAGAAAAGGGGAACTGATCACAGTGATCTACATATAACCCCTTCCTAGGGGGATGGACACCAGAAAAGTGGGTAAAGGGAGCTAGTGGTTGGTGTAAGACAAGGGGGGGGTTTTAAATTTATATATTATCAAGGGTTAATGAAGTTTGGAGGGTGGGGGGTTGGGGGAAATGAGGAGCTGATATCAAGGGCTCAAGTAAAATGAAAATGATTTGAAAATGATAATGGCAACATATGAACAAATGTGCTTGACACAATGGATGGATGTAGGGATTGTGAAAAAAGCTGTAAAAGTCCTCCAAAGATGATTTAAGAAAATAGAAAGAACTAAACAATATGGGGTACTTCTACTCTGTCATGTAAGGTCACTATGAGTTAGATTGACTTGATGGCAGTGGTCATCTTAAGGATTTATGTGTTCTATGAGATATGTCTATATGTAACTTAAGACATTGAAGTGACTTTGTTTAAGTTAGGTTTATTTTTGAACTCAGCACTAAAAACAATTGTGTAGTTCACCTTATCCCAAGCATTAGCATTTCTAGAGGTTGTCTATATCTTGTTAACATACAAAGAAAAAAATGACATAATCGTTTAATTAGTCTGCACTATGCTTAAGGCAAATGAGTAAAACATGAAAATCTTCCACATCCTGATAGTTAAACAATTGTCAGAAAGAATAATAAAAAGTATGTAGAAATTGACAACACTCTTATAAGTTATTGAAAACAAATACATGTGGCATGACCATTTTTCAGAGAGAGGTAAAGAAAAACATTTTAAGCCCAAATATAAAGAATACGATAAATGAAAATGGGAAAATACTAAAAGAGAACATTTTTCCACTTCTATTTTTATCTTCTACCATACTAAGGTCAGCCCTGTGCGCCAGAACAATGACCAGAATAACAGGTTGAAAGAGATTTTTTATTTAAACAGAGAACAAGTTTCATGTCATATTTGAACCTCACTACTGGTTGAATTATTTATTTTATTTCTGCATTCCATGGAGCAAAAGGAAATTTATGCATATATTTGTACCACCATAAAATGAAAGGAGTTAATGTGACAAATCCAGTCACCAATTTGCAGTTTGAGATTTCATGGAAGGTCTGCCAATGGGTTAGTTGTGAATGCTTTATCAAAATATCGTGAAAATTTCATTTGCCATTATAGATTTACTATGATACACTTATGGTCTACTCCAAAGTGAAAGCAAAATGTAGATGTAAAATTTTCACAATTATTTCTTAATACAACTCTGATTGCATTAAATATAATTTTAGTCACATAGTATGTCTCCAGTCTCTTTAATATTGTATATGGTTGAAATAAAATGAATTTACTTCAGTGTATTATTTCATGTACTTTTACATTTTTGAAGAAAAATTTTAAGGATGGATCCATAAGTATACATATTCGTTTTCAAGTATGTTTTAATCTTTGAAATTGAATTATTTCCAGAATAGATAAATGTTTCAGTAATAATCAAGGTAAATTTAAAGATGAACAATTCTGGGTATCAGTAAAGCTATTTATTCGATTCCATCAGAAGTGATAGTAATTAACAGAACATCTTTTGTGATTGTTTATATTTTATTTTTATTATTGCTAATGAGTTTTTACTAACTTGAAACATTATGGATAAAAAATAGAAAAAAGTAATCCAACCACTTTGAATTCAGGAATAACAAGAAAGTTTATACGAACAGTCTACAATTAATTTATTTAAAGCACTATAATAACGAAAGAAAAATATATTTTGAAAATATTTTAGCTTATTTTGTTTTAAACACCTCTAAGGTAATGATTAGGACCACGGGTGACACAAAGGACGAAGGGCTTGACGCCTCACCTTAAGGCGGGCAGTGAGAACCCACTCAGCATTCCACAGAAGGACTATTTCCTGAAAGCTTAGAATAATAAAGAGCAACCCCGTGGAACACTTCCGCTGTATCACACGGGGTTACTGAGTTGAAAATGCCTCAAGGACACCCCAATAACATGACAACAGTGATAACACATAATGAATGCTCACAGAGACCCAATAGAATTCCAGACTAAGCTGGCACGCAAACTTGTTTGCTGGTTGTAGACCAGGCGGAGTTATTTATGTGTCCAATGCTCAAGGCCAACCTTCGTGGAGGCAGGGGGTCAATGAGCGGTACTCCACAGACATACGCGCTCTTTTGATATTCTCAAGTGGCTCTGAAGTAAAATTGAAAAAAAATTAAGGCTATAATTCAAATAATGTTGATTTCATTTGTTTGTAAAAATATATGTATGGCTCTTATATAATGTTTTAATTGTTGGGAGGAAATGTATTGGTTCTTCGATTTCAAAAGCATGCTGAAACCTGTGCTGAGGTGACTGAAACCAATTTCTTCTCCACAGGCTCTTGGGGTTCTCCCAGTGGTGATTGGAAATGTAAGGGAACAAGAGAGCAAACAACAGGAGAAGCAGCGAGTACACATGACCTTTTAGGTAAGAAGTAGGAAATAGAACACATCGACTGAGACCAAAGCATTAAATCGGTCAAATTACAAGGCCAGCTCCATGTGAAAGCTTCAAGAACATCTTATCATGTTTAGTTGTCAGGACTACAGACCCAATGACCAAACATGCGTACAAGGAGAAAGAAAAAGATGCTCAACATTAGTAGACATTTTATACATTTTAAATTATTTTATACTATATTTATTTTACTTAATATTCAGTAGACAAAAAATCACCTATAAGCAGGAATTACACTCTGTTAAATAATATATCTTATTTGTACTTTTAAAGTGTGAGGCAATTATGCATGCTACTTCTAAAACTTGACAGTAAATTGCACAATGATCACTTTGATCCTATTTTACCAGAATTGGGACACTAAGTTGAGAATCAAAATCATAATGAATAACCTATTAAATACCAACACAGCTCTACCATTTGCTTAACTTTTAATTCATAGTGATACTATGTAGGATTTTTTCAGTCTTTGTAAATGTTTTTGGTCGCAGACAGTTTCATCATTCTTCTGAGAAGAAACTGGAGGCTTGAATTTCTACCCTGGTGGTTAGCAGCCCAACGCTTGGTTGACACCATCTTCAGGGGTCCTTCAGTACTAGTTGAGCCCCAGATATTTCATCCAGTGCAGAATGATTGTGTATAGTCATAGTAAGCATTACTCTGCGTAAACAACCATGTTTCCAATGGAAAGTAGATTGTAATGACTTTTATCTCCCTCTGTAATAATTCATAAAAACTCCAAACACAAAAGTGGATCGTGCAAGTGAGTAATAAAATTTTCTTTTGATCTTTCCAGAGAACAGAATTATGGATTCTTAAAAGAGATGTTGGTCTTGTTGATAGATATCATCAGGTCAGTTCCTATTCAGAGCTATGCTAAATGCAGCAACAAAAACCAATAGTCAAGTCTAAGCCATTCTCACAATGGCTGTTTAAATCCATCGTTGCCGCCAATTTATCGATCCATCACATTGAGGAGCCTCTTCCTTTCCTGATGCTCAACTTTACAAAGAATACCCTTTTCCGGGGACTGGTCCTACTGATAAAATGCCCCAAGTACATGAAGCAAAGTTTAATCATCCTTGCTCTGGCTATATTGCTCTTAAGATAGACATGTTTGTTCTTCTGGAAGCTCATTATGTCTTCAATATCCTTACCCCAAAATATAACTCAATTGCATCAATTCTTTGGCCTTCCTTATTCACTGTCTAGTTCTCACATGTATATGAAATGATTGAAAATACCATGAATTAGTCCAGGTACACATTAGTCCTCAAAATGACAGCTTTGTTTTTCAATGTTTTAAATAAGTCTTGTACATTAGATTTTCCCAGGGCAACACATCATTTAATTTTGTAACTGTGGCTTTTATCATTGTAGATCCAAGCAAAATGAAATCCTTTACAACTTGAGCCATTTCTCTCTTTATCATGCTATTAATTAGCCCAGTTGTGAGGACTTGTGTTTACTTTACATTGAATTGTAATCCATCCTGGAGTTTGTAGTCTTCGATATTCACTAGTAATTACTTCAAGTTCTCTTAGCTTTCAGCAAGCAAAGTTGTGTCTTCTGAATATTAAAAATAAATAAAGAAAAATTCACTAACCTGAAGTTGGTACCAATTCATCTTGATGCTACAGGACATAATAGAACTGCTCCTGTTGGTTTCTGAAGTTGTAAATCTTGTGAGAGCAGAATTCTATCTTTCTACCAGTCTCATCATTCTATCGACGTTGGTGGTTTTGAATTGCTGATCTTAGAGTTAGCAATCCAATGTGTAATGTCTTACACTACCAAAATCCTCTTCATTTGTGTGGAGCAGATTGTTAATGCATCTTCCTCCAATCCTGATGTTGCTGGGGTTTTTTTCTCATATAGTTTAGATTCTTAAATTATTTGCTCAGTAGGCATATTGAATAAGTACAGTGAAAGATACAACCTTGATTTATACCTGTCCTAATTTTAAACCATGTAGTATCCCATTGTTCTATTCAAAAGATACCTCCTGGTCTAAGTACAATGAAATGTTCTGGGATTCCCTTCTTTACAATATGATTCATAATATGCGATGATCCACAGAGACAAATGCATTTGCATTGTCAATAAAATGCAAGTAAGCATCATTCTGATATTTGTTGCGTTGAAGCAAGATGTATTTTACATCAGTCACATTCCATGTGCGCTTCTGACCAGGTTCACTCCATGAGTTCTTCTCAATCTGGCTTGAATTTCTCGGGGCTTCTGCTGAAGTTCTGCTGCAATAACATTGGAATTATCTTCATCAGACATATATGGTATTAATTATATTGTCTGTTAACCCCCACATTCTCTTGGGTCAACTTTCTTTGGAATGGAATTCCTTGCAGTCAATTGGCCAGGTAACTGTCTTCCAAATTTGTTAGCATAAAGTAGTGAGCATTTCCAGTGCTACAGCAATTTGTCAAAACATTTCAACTGATATTCTGTGAATCCCTGGAACATAGCTTTTCATTAATGTCTTTAGTGCAGCTTGGATTTCTTCCTTCAATACTCTCATATCTTGATCATATGTTACCTCTTGATATGTTTCAATGCCAAACAAATCATTTGGGTACAGTGACTCAGTGCATTTCTTCCTCTCTCTCTCTCTCTCTCTCTCTCTCTCTCTCTCTCTCTCTCTCTCTCTCTATATATATATATATATATATATATATATATATATATATATAGTCATTTATATATAAAATCTTCATTGGGAGCTAATACAGATAAGACATCATTCATAGTTCAATCATATCAATCATATTGTACAATTATTACCACAATCAGTTTCAAAACATTCTTTTTCTGAACTATTACTTCACTTGCTGTCTCTGCAGATTCATCAGCCCTGGGTTCCATATACTGAAAAACAGAAAAATCATTCAACAAAAATGTGAGTGTTACTCCCAATGACAAAATACATCAGAGACAAACAATATGAATATGAAAACAACAGTAACAAGCCCCTCCCCACAAATATTGAAAATCAAATCAGCCCCAGTTTATCCTGGGGGAGATCAACTAACGAGGTTTAAACAGTTCAAGTCAAGGATATCATTTTGATCTCCCATGGTCATTTCTATAAGGCTCTTTGTTTGGCAACCAGTTTATTCCCAATACTCCATTATAAATAGAGGGAAATCACCAGAGGCTTATTTCCTGTGTAGATCTCACAGATGTGACCAGACCATCCACAGCCTTCTGCCAACCAGAGTCTCACAATTTCGGCTCTGATACTATTCCCGCCTTTGGCTTCAGATTATATGATTTACCATCCTTGGGTCACAGATATTGGTGTGCTTCCTCCATGCGGGTTCCTCAAGTGATATCTGACTCATATGGCTGCTTCTTTAGAAACAAGCTGTTAAGCCCCAAGGCACTTTTATCTGATAGATGGGCACCATCTAATTTCTTCACCACACTTTACTATAGTACCCTTCCCTTCTGCATTCATTTCCTGAGTGCGAGTGCTGAATGGGGTCATAATGTAAGAACTAATGGTTCTTAAATTGGAGCTGGGATTTAGTCCAAAACCCATTTCTGGATTTGTTCTTTCATTTTGTTTAGTTTTAATCTGCTTTGGCTTTCTTTGGAGATTTCATTGTTAAGTCATGGTAGAAGCTACCTGAATCCTTCAATACTTTAACCAGAGAATCCTGCAGTATTGCAACTATAATCTTGAATTTTTTATCTTATTCTTTCAGTTTGAGAAGTTGTCGGTATGATGTGTAGATAGCATGTTGTTCTTGCTAGGTGCAGGCAATTTCAGCTCACAGTGAGCGGATGGACAACAACACGAAACGCATCAAGTCTAGAAAGGAGAATAATTCTCACAATGGGTTGAAAACTTAACATAAGATATTAATATCAAAAAAGATATTAATATCAAAACTATTACTTTATACTTCTCTCAAATAGATTTTTAAGACATTTATACCATAATTATGATGCCTGTGTTAATTTGCAAGTCTCATATTTTTGTACAAAACCAAATTTTAAAAAATCCTTAAAGCAATGACATATTCTTTTATAAGCTACTTAATAAATGACTTAGTGATTCCAAAAGAAATCATTGTCCTTAGGTAAAAGAAATTCCAGATTTTTTTATACAATACCAAAATTCAAAGGAAAAGTTAGAGATAAATTATTTATCTTATTTGTTAATAAACTTATTATTTAAATACTGAACTATTAAAAATTGCCAGGCTAGGTTTGCTGAGGTGAGCAGATATACTATATTCCTTATTCGACAGAGCCGAAACTTTGTCTTGTTCATGATTGCTCAAATTCCAAATTCTGAAATAGAATCTAGGATACAGTGTGATTTAATAAATATTTTTAATAAAATATTTTTAACTGAAATACATTATTCTGTAACTGAATAACGTTGTTCCATGGTGACTTAGGAGTAATCAAGGGATGATTTTCTAAAATTCACATCCTGGAAAATCATAAAGGCATTTTGTAAGTGCTGTAAGATCATTTATAAATGTATTGAGATTGACATGAATAATCCCAAAATAAATATTAGAGTTTTAAAAATTATATTGCATTTTCATGTTTTCTATACTTTTACATATCTCTCTTTAGAATCCAGGCTATTTGAGTTCTTCACTGTCAAATCTGAATGATTCCTTAGTGTTATCCTGGAAGCCAAAATAAATCATATTGTTATAGTAAATATCTGACATATATTTAACTTAAATCACTTTATATTCTCAGAAATATATATAATAGGAGGAAATGTTTACCTGTACTAAAATAGGAGCTACATGACTATTAAATTTGCAGAAGAACATGCATAAGCAATGGAAGCTAGAAAATATATTAAATTTCCAATATTTCCATTTGTGTTAGTCAAAGGAACTTCAAACAAATCGTGAAATAATTCAATTATATTTTGATTCCATTTTCCCATAAACTTTCAGAAGCCCCTTTATAAGATTTCCCAAAACCTATATAAAGATCATCAGTCTTCATAAGGTTTTATGAAGTCTAGAGCTTGATTTACTTATTAGAGAGACATGACTATAGATGTTTTTTCTCTTGTTTGCTTTTCTTTTGATGGTGTTTGTTTTTTTAAAAAAAAACAAACCAAGGCATTATTAAAGGAAAATTTACTGGATTGTGTCTTCTTCAGTCAAACACATAATAATAGTTCTTCCATTTGGACATTTTCATCTTTACTATTTTTTCCTCTTTACTATTTTTAGGAAATATTCATATGGAAAGTCATTGGAAATCTCTGTACTCAGAGAGCAAGCAGAAATAAAGAGATGGATATGTCAATAAGTTCAATGTATTTCAAAGCTTCTTTTTCTTTAGGTTAAGTGGAGAATTCAAGACTATTTTGTTATTATGTCTTATTAATTACATATTTATTATATTACTTAAAAATATACCAGATTAATTAAATTATCAGTTATGTGGAGGTATTTTCTTTCTTTTTATTGGGGGTACCATTTTATTGGGGGCTCTTACAGCTCTTATAACAATCCATACATCCATTGGGTCCAGCACATTTGATCATTCTTTACAAAATATCTTCTTTCTAGTTGAGCCCTTGGTATCTGTGCTGAATTATTTTCAATTATAAAAATAGTACATCAAAATCACATCTGGAAAGGCATTGTTCATATTTGCATGCTAAAGAAAAAAAACCTTAATCTTTTGACAAGAGACATACATATTTTCTTATCAAGGTGTGAATAATGTAAGAGAAATCAGCGGAACTTTTTTAAATAATAGAAATAATAAACGTGTTGCTTATTCTTTTTAATTGTAGAAAAATGGTTTTATTTTTTTGCTTTTAGTTATACTTTATAAAGTAACTAAGACTTTTTACCCAATGATACCTAGTCAAATCTGAGCCCATACAGGGTTTTGAGGCTTGTAAATCTTTATGGGACCAAACAGACTCATTTTTACTCTCAAAGTGGCTGGTGGGTTTGAACCGACAACCTTGTTATTGATTGTTGAACACACTTATCTGATAGTACCCACTAGGTTTACTGCCCAATTTAAGAATAAATGTAAATGCATGAATTTAAGAACAACTTATCATGTATAGCCATTCTTGTTTCAAAATATAGTTAAAAGAGTATACATTTATAGTTTCTTTTCATCAAAAGGAAACAGAAATTAATTTAGGTACAAAATAAACTAAATCAGTGTCAGTTTCTCTGTTAGGCTGGTGTTTTTACTGAACAAAATCAGTGACATCCATCCACGTACAAGAAGGGCTTATATAGGAATAAGTAACTTTTCATCACCACTTTCCAACTCAAGTCCGTAATACTGAGGCTATCCAGGGCTTTTTTTCAGTCGCATGGTGGCAGGCCGATAACCCTAAAGGTGAATTGGGAGCAGGGAGGTCACAGGCCCTTGGGTGCAGAATCAGTGGCTCCAAGCTTGCTGGACACATGGCAGAGCAGCGACTGGTCTTATGGTGGAGCAGCCCGCAGGGCACCGCCCCTGGCGGCAGACTCAGAGTCCAGCCACGATGAAGGTGAAGGGCAACAGGCAGATGTAGATCCCATTTTCCCCTCTATAAAGGTCACATTCCCAAGGAGACATCATCAGGCTGTAACTTGATGGACAAGCTGGACTCCACACCTACGCTATCCTACATCTTCAGGCGAGCATATAATCTAAGCACCGCAGTTACCAATAAATTACAACTAGAAACTGGGACATGTCATTTTTAAATTGGTAAAATTTAATAGGGTGACAGAAAAATATCAGTTTCCCATTTTTAGGAAAGTCCAACTTTCGCATGGAAAGAAAATATTGATATGAATTTCTTGATATACAACATATTTCAAAATTACAATAAAATGTGAAAATCTACAATAAATAAGGGGTTAAAATTACATTGGATTGTGTTCTAACATTACACAGTATGAATAATTCCTGGGATCTTAAAATTATGCTGAATTATCATTTACGTTTTCTGAGATTCTCTTTGGCTCAGAGAATGAATTGGCATTTATTCATCCTGCCTCACTTCCTACTACATGTGCACAGATCTTTCCTAGTCGCAAGTGAGAAGAAACAAATTAATGCTCATTTACTCAAGAAGGGAAAGGACACTTACTAACAGCCATACAAAGCCAGGAGGGTTCATTTGGGCACAGTTACTAGACCCAGAAATTAAAGCAACGAGAGCATTCAAGCCAGGGAATCCGGCTTTTCTGTCTCTTCATTCAGATTTCCTCTGGAAAACATTGCAGGCAGATTCTACCTGTCGAATGATAACAAGTACTTTGGAAGATCAACTGGTCCATGTTTACATTCTCTTAGCTGGGTGAATTTAATAAAAAGTGAAGGTGTTTCAGTCAATAATTCAAGAGAATTCCAGGGCGGATTCCCATTGGTATTTCCTCCATCTCATGTGCGCTTATATTTCTGAACCAGTCTTTGTGAAGGGCTCTTACTAACTAGACATGAGTAATAATCAGGGTTTAAGCAGGGGTGGAAATGATTCTCAAAGGAAACCCAAATATAGTAACTAAAATAAAGATGAGGAGATTCTGGGCATAAAACCAACAAATAAAAATTCCCATATAGACTTTTGCTCAATATTTAAACTTACACATTTTCCCACATGTACAATTTTGTAAACGTCCCTGTTTTAAAATAATGAACAAACCCAATATTTACATAGGTATATAACTCAATTTAATTAATATAGCCTAGAACTCTGAAATGCCTTAATGATATGCATTCTCTGTGGCTAAACACATAAAGATTGAAAGAGAGATTCAGCTATGTTAAACTCGTCCTGGAAACGATGTGGTGAAAAGTAGTCACTACAATAGTCTCACCTAGAATGTGCAGAATGGAAACTTTTATGAAGAACTCACTGGTTTATAGCAGAAACAATATTCTCCCAAGAAGAGCTGAAAAGTATCTTAGGTCTTAAAGTTGAGTAAATTAATTCCCTTTTCTGTATCTTATATCTCAAACACATTTTTAAAAATTCTTTCCATCTCCTTCATTCTTTTTTATTTCAATTTCAGAACATTTTCTTTTTACCGCCAACCCCCCATGAGTAAATCAACTTTAAAATGAGTTGTGTAATGATGCTCAGTTTTGGTGCTGCCTCCCATTCCCACTTTCAATGTTCACTCCCCAAATCGCCACCCACCCTTGCATCAGTTACTGTCTCTATGCTTCTACTCCTGTGCCTCACAAACTGGAAAGCCTAATAGAAACTTTAAAGAACAAAATCAAAATAATGTGGTAAGGATAAAAGCAATAGTAATATAAAGATAAAAATAAAAACGAATAAAAATTAGTTCCAATCTCTCCACATTCTCTCCAGCATTTGTTGTTTCCTGTGTTGTACTTTTTAAATTTGGGCCAGCATTGTAGGTGTAAAATGGTATTTCATTGTGGTTTTAATTTGAGGATGGCTAGTGCTCATGAGCATTTTTGAATGTTTGTTAGCCATTTGTACTTCACTTTTGGTGAACTGTCAGTTTACCTCTTTCCCATTTGTTAACCAGGTCTCTTACTATTTCCTTACTGAGTTGTTGTAGAGTTCTGTACATGTTGGTAATTGGCACTTTGTCCGAGGTGTCATTGCCCTGCAGCTTCTTCATACATGATCAAAATTAGATCATTTTCTAAAAGCCCGAACCCCACGGAACAGCCTCTACTTTTGCCCAATAGTCATTTGCATTCCATATCTTCATCCATCGACTAACATAAAAGTGGCTATTTTCTTTCTCCTTTAGCCAAAATCAATTCTCACCATAATGGATTAAGTTGTAAAATCAATCATTTGAATATTCTGGAGGAAAATTCATCCTAGATCAACCAAGTCAAAAGTTGCTTTTTAGCAAAAGTTTCTCAACATTTTCCAGAGACTTCAATGTTAATGGAAGAAACTAAGTCCCTTGAATGGTTAAGCATTGTGCAACTGACTGAAATGCTGGAGGTCTCAGCGCATCGGAAAGCATCTCAGAAGAAAGGTCCAGTGAATTGTTGCTGTAAGTTGCAGCCATGAATATTTCATGGGATGGTGCTTTCCATTAGCAGCTTAATTTCTAAAAGCAAAACTATACAGAATAGATTAGCATGTCTCCTTTGTGAGGATGACACACAAATTTGCAATGCATGTGTATATGTCTCTCTTGTTGTAGCTTAAAAAAATGGCTTGAGAACTATGTCCTTTTAGACACAATCTATCAAAGTGATAAAAGCAACTTGAAAGATTAGATAGGAACCCTAAGGGTCAATATGTTTGTGTTCATGTGCGCGGGGGAGAAGGAAACAGCTCAGAAAAAGAGAATGAGGAGCAATTTGAAGAATGTCATCAATTTTACTGAATGGTACAGAAGGAAGTGGTTGGATTGGTATATGTTTTGCTTTGTATCTTCTCAACAACAATAAACCTCAAAGGAAACTAACTGTTTGTTAGGAGTCCATTCTAAATACACAAGATCTCCATGACTTAGAATTGATCAGACAATAATTGGTTTGGTCAATCATTAAAACAGGATTTTAGTTCAAGGGAGAAAAAGAACTTAATTGTTAATACTTTAAATATAATAAATAACACAATATTTCATTTATACTAATTCCTAAATATATAACAAACTACATTTCTGCTATAAGTACTGATCTAAGAGATTTAAATAACTATATTTCATCCTCAAAACACCACTTCTAATATTATTACAATTTTCCAGGGGAAAACATTTGGCCACAGGTAAGTTAAGAACTTGCGGAGGCTCATAACACCAGTAAAAAATTCCAGACCCAAAGATTGACTCTAAAACACTATGCTATGCTGCCTCAAATGTCTAAGAACATACTTAATATACTCAACACCTGCCATTGATTAAATTAAGTATATTAGTTATATATTAGTTATAATATACATATGTATTACACTATAATTGTACATGTGTGTGTCTGTCTGTAGTAGGTATCTAGGAGGGACTATTGGACCCCTGATGGTGTTGTGGTATGAGTTGGCCTGTTAACACAGAGTCAGCTGATGGAAACTACCAGTTCCTCTGTGGGAGAGAGATGAGGTTTTCACTGTCATAAATAGTTACAATAGTTAGAGCTTCAAAAACTCAGGAAATGTTTACCTTGTCTTACAGGGTCAATATTAATTTTTTAATATTAAGAAAAAATCACTTTTTCTATATGTCTTTGATTTGTTCTATTGGCTAGTCTCTGATTTGTTCTATTGGCTAGGTGTAATAAGAACATCTAGATTCTTGGTGTAGCAATCTAGTATTAAATTATATTAAACATAGTCAACATTTATAATGCTGTAACAAAATAGTTTATAATCTGCAAAATAAGTATAAAACTACCTAATTTGTTACATGAAAATCAAATGACAGCTTGATATATTAAAGGGTGGCATTTTCATGTCCAATTATATCAGTGGTTTTAATGTGGATATTTTTCAACTTTATCTTCTAAAATCTCCTTTTCCATGTTAGATATAAGAACACTAGTGGTGCAAAAAGTTAAGCACTAACCTGCTAACTTCACAGTCAAGGGTTCAAATCTACCAGCCCCTCTGTGGATAAGAGTTGAAACTCTGTGCTTCAATAATGGTGTGCAGTGGTTCTCAACCTGTGGGTCGCGACCCCTTTGGGGACGGTCAGATGACCCTTTCACAGGGTCACCTGATTCATAACAGTAGCAAAATTACAGAGGTGAAGTGGCAATGAAAATAATTTTATAGTTCGGGGTCATCACAACATGAGAAACTATGCAAGGGCCGCGGCTTGAGGAAGGTTGATAACTGCTAGTTTATAGTCTCAGAAATTCTCAGATGCAGTCTTGTCTCTCCTCAGACTCACTGCCCCGAGTCGAGGCTGGCTCACAGTGACTTCCTCTGGGTTTCTGAAACTGTCACTGTTTAAGGGAGTAGAAAGCCCAGGCTTTCTCCTGGGGAGCTGCTGCTGGTTTCGAACTGCCCACCATGCACATCGCAGCCCAACACGCAGCTACTACATCACCAGAGCTCCAGCAGTCTCTCTTAGATAACTAATATAAAAATATACATATCACTATAGTATATGCTCTGTTAGTGTATTAGGTACATACCTGATGTATATAGAATGTATACTATATATGATTTGGATATTATGGTACACAGTTTATATTAATTGGTGGTTTTTTTATTGGTGTCACTGAAAACACTCAGTCCTTTGGGAATGTGTTTAAAGCACAGCTTTCTGAACAGTATCCTCTAGAGAAGACAACTCCCTCCTACTGAGATTTTCTAAAAGCAAACACAATTACATTTCCATCAGTATTCTCAGGTCTTTGCTAGTCTTTTTCATTCTGGTGGTATCTTTCTGCTTGCTCGTGTTTCCACCTATTTTTTCAGTTTTGCTCCTTAATCGCTTTCCTGCATTTACTTCAAAGAGGAGCATTAAAAGTAATGCCTCTGAAGCAAGATTGGATTGAATGGTTTCCAGTCTATCCCACACACAGTCCTAGTTGTCTTCCCCTGTCACTAGTTGTCTTCCCCTGTCACATAATTACAAAGGACAGTCTGCACTGGACAGGGGATATTGTCTCTCATTCCGCGTGGCTTATAAGCAGTGATTTTTAAGATAAGCGTATCAAAGTGCTGAGAAGGATAGCTTCAATAGAGAAAGGAGAAAAATAGTACTATAAAAATACATACATATTTTTATTAAAATATAAACCAATGCTTGCTTTTTGAAAGTATTTGAATAGGATAAAAGTTAAGTACACACCAGCTCTGGCATAATTCCTCTGGCCAATGGAGGATCAGTTACGCTTAGCCCAGTCATGACTGATACTGAGCAATTAATGACATTGCAGGCCATCTCCAGGTTAAAAATGAGATTTCAAGTATGTCTTTAATTCAATCTGTGAGTAAGTTGGAACATAAGAATACGCTTTTTAAGCCTTAATTTTGCGCAAGAGAGGAACCCTGGTGTCGCTGTCGAGTAAGCAGTATAGCGCTAACCCAATGGTGGCGATTCAAATACACCTGCCACTTCACAGTAAACGTAGGAGGCTGTCTGTTCCCATAACGTTTTAGAGCCTCGGAAATCTCATATTAGCTCACAACGAATTGAAATTGACTACATAACATTGAATTGGTGCAAGACAAAGGCTAGAATTGTTTAAATGTTTTTTTAATGAAGAATATTTTGGCAGCAGGATTGGTTAATTGTTTCAAAGTGAGGCCAAATCCCATAACAGTAAAGGCAAAGAAGGAATAAGAGTTCTCAGCGTAGTCTGTAAATCGAGGGCTTACTGTATAGTGCACTGATGTAATTACATCAAGATGGTTGGAAAAGATACCACGAAGAGTCATCAGGAAAGCATATTAAACATTTGTTGGAGACTGGCAACTCCAAAAGAGAGGCTAATTATAAGAAAATATTGAGGCGTTCTTATAAAACGCGTTGGCATACTTGAGTTCAGAAATGCAATCTGATGCCATTATCATTTTAAAAGCACAGTTTTACAAATTTTCAAAGCTAATATTTACAATGAAGTATTGGTCCTATTATTCATCCTGAATTTATTTAAAGATTTCAACCTTAAGAACATTATCCTGTCAAAAGTCACCTATGGTAAAATATTAAGTATTTTACACTGTAGCACATTTTAGTGCCCTCTAGTGTGCAAACATAACACTAACATTTATTTTTTTAGACCTTTGTATTTGTTTATAAAATGGACAATTTCTTTATGGCAAATTTGGACCGTGATGAATTGAGCAAACGGAATTCACAAGCAAATCAGAGGCAGATGTTGGCTCAACCCAAATCTAAGAGCCAGGAAAATCCAAGTTCTTTTGTACATTTACTCAACTCACATGAAAAACCTCTCTCTGAGCACTAAACTGGTGTTTCCATTTGTATATTCCGTTTTGAGGTTTCCAAATTTAGGCAAGCTCATCTGTGTCTGTGGGCTTCCTACTATCATGAGTCCCATGAACTCTCCTGGGTGCGTGTGTGAAACAATGTATGTACATTATTACAATGAGCATGTTTTCTCAACGTCCTATCCTCTAGATACGTGAGACATGGCATGTTTTATGAAGGTAGTTGGTTGGTTCCAAACAAAGGAGCTTAAGTAAAAGCCTCCTGCCACTCCCACAGAGGGTTTTAAAAAATCAAATTATCTTAGAGCAGGGAATATTAAAGATATGGAGATATTCAAAAGAATGGCAGGGTCTGTGAGGGAACAGCAGAAGGGCTACGGGCCAGAAGAAAAAAAAGAAAGTTTGGGAAATCATTTTGGGGGAGAGATTTTTAACATAGTTTCAAATATAATGGTAGAACCATCAATAGCATTTATATAATTACTTTGTATCTACCAATGGCCAAAATCAGTCAACAGAGTTTCTCTATTAAAAAGATGAGGTGGAATATATATTCTGGGACTGTTTCAGTTTTTACGGTGTATCTAGTATTTCTAAATAGTGATGCAACTTGATAGAGACCATAATGCCATTCACTATTAAGTAATCTGTGAATGTTTATCAGCAGAATTGACTTGCATTACTCCACCCACTCCTCTCTCTCTCTCATATATATATATATATATATATATATATATATGAACAAAATTGATTGTTTCCAAATTGCTTTGTGGTTTTCAATACTAGAGAAGGTTCACTAAAGATCAAGAATGATTGCTGAATATTCAGGAAGCCATCCAAAATGCCAGGTAATGATATTTTAGTTGGCAATATCTTAGTCTTAATGTGATTTAAATTGTACTACCAAAGACCTCTGTACAGTTCACAGAAAATTATTTTGCCTTTTTATTTTGGCAAGTCTCCTACAGGTTTCCAGTGTGTGTCTATGGAATGAAGTCATACTACTTAGGAAATGCTGCATTGGAGGAAAACTGCACTAAACTAAGTTGTAGCATGGGAGGAAAATTCCATCAATTTTAAATAAAAAGGGAATTTATGCCTCAATATTTTAGGTTTTATATTTTAAGGTGAATTCTTAGTAAACTTATAATTCAACTATTCTCTAATTATTCAAAATTAAAATAGTTCTAATTTTTAATATATACTTTATAATATATTGGCCAGGACTCAATGGGTTTGTCTAACTGGTAAAAAACCTGTACATATGGCTATGAAACTAGCAGGTGTCATAGGTATCCTGGTTATTTCACTCAACAGCTTGGATGTGTGCAAAATTGCAACTATACCCACTGCTACAATTAATGGCACTAATGGTATAATCTGTATTCACTTTAATAAATTCCCCATGGCAACAATGTCATGCATCCCATTCCCTTACACACACATACACATATATTTATAAAATATTTAGTTATCAAGCCTATCTCTCACCTGAATTTAGATACCAACCCAAGAACACATTTATGCATTGATTTCTAGTGACTGAACACCAGACAGGTTGTGGAACAACATCAAGAAAATCAATAAGAAGGAAAGGAAACGGTCATTAAAATATAAGAAAGAAACAAAGATCTAAGTGGATGTCAGAAGACACTTTGAAACTTGCTCTTGAGTGTAGAGTAACTAAAACAGATGGAAGATATAATGGAGTAAAGAGCTAAACAGAAATTTCAAAAAGACAGCTTGAGAACAAAAAAGTACAGCACTATAATAAGATGTGCAAAGATCTGGGATTGGAAAACTGAAAGCAAAGAACAAGCTCAATATGTAACAGTGAAAGAACTGAAAAAAATTCAAGCTTCAAGATGAAATATTTATTGGGAAGCTGTTGAATGATGTACATCATATAAAAAAATGGAAGGAATACAGTTACCATATCAAAAGATTTGATTAAAATCCAACCATTTCAAGAACTAATGGCATTGAAGGAAGAATTGTGAACTGAATGCATTAGAAAAAAAATTTTAGAAAAGAAAAGAAAAAATTATAGGAATTAAGCAAACACCAATTAAAATGTTTCAACAAACTGATACAGCACTAAAAGTACTAGCATATGCCAAGAAATTTGGTTACCTGACTGAAAGAGATCTGGATTTGTGCTCAGGGCAAAGAAAGGTGGCACAACAGAATATGGAAATTATTCCAACAATTACTGGAAATTATTGGATAGCAATTTCACTTCTAAGCAATTTTTTTCTGAAAATAACTCAAAAGCAGTTGCAGCAATTCATTAAGAGAGAACGACTTGAAATTCAAGCTTGATTTAGAAGAGAACATGGAAGCAAGAATAGCATTGTTGATGTCAGGTGGATCTTGGATGGAAATAGAGACTGCCAGAGACCATCAGATGCTTACTATGTTTTATTGACTATGCAAAAGCATTCGCCTCATGACAAAATATGGATAATTTTACCAATAATGGGAATTCCATCACATGTAATTGTAATCATGTGGAACCAATACACAGATCAATAAGTTATCGCTCAAACTTATCTTTAAACCAGGATAGGTATGCACCATGGTTCTTTCTTATTACCACACTCATTCATTCTGCATGCTGAACAAAGAAGCTGGATTGTGCGTGGTAGAATAAGGCATCGAGATTAGAAAAAGCATCTTTTTTTTCTTTTAACACTTTTATTGGAACTTAATTCACATATCATGCAATTCAATAGTTCAATCATATTCAAGAATGTACAATCATCACCACGATCAATTACAGAACATTTGCTTCTTTCTTGAACTCATTGCTCTTAGCTCCCATCTGCCCCCAACCTCCCCTGCCACACCACCAAAAAACCTTCAATCCAGTTCCTGTCTTTATAGATTGACCTAGGCTGGAATTCATATACAGAAACACATACAAATAAAAGCAACCAAAAAGCCAATAACAAGGTAAAACAGAAAAACCTCAACCGAAGACAATATGAAACCTAGGACAAATTTTAAAAGGGTCAGGGGGGAGACCAACTGACAGGTGTTCGATTTTAGCCTAACAGCATCTGCAAACATCGGCTGTCCAATGAGTTTTGTCTGAGAGCACGGCTAGTCACACCCCTGGTCTATGGGCAGAGAGAGGGGAGTCAGCAGATGCTGAAGCCAGGTGTATTTACCCTTCACTTTTTTTTTCCTTTTTTTTTTTTTCATTGAAACAATTTTACAATGGGCCCAAAGGAATATCACATGACAAGATGCTACAATTTAACCTGGCTTCACTTGTGAAGGAAGAAGTTATCCCAGGCACCTCTGAGTGTGCTCACACGTCTAGCGTTTTGGTGTGCTGTGGAGTATGTGAATTCTTTGTACCAGTCAGTGACTCCAAAGGGAAGCTGTAGGTACAGTCCAGTCTTGGTCTGCTCTACAGGGAGCTCAGGATCATGAAATTATTCTACCCTGTTTCCCTGAAAATAAGACAGCATCTTATATTAATTTTTGCTCCCAAAGATACACTAGGTTTTATTTTCAGGGTATGTCCTATTTTTCCATGAAGAAGAATACAGGACACATTTATTGTTTATTTTTTATTAAAAGAGACCTCACACTTCCTGTCTGCTCCAGCCAACAGTGAGCTGCATGGTGGCGCCCGCCGCTATGGTCTAGAGTTCAGTTACAGTAGCTTGGGGGGTGACTTATTTTCGGGGAGGTCTTATTTTTGGGATGATGCCTTATATTTCAGTGAAAGGCAAAACTGTAAGCGGGTCTTATTTTAGGGGGATGTCTTACTTTCTGGAAACAGGATATTTGAAGAGAGAGGCTAGTCTTTCGTCATCTTCAGGTCAGATACTGACCTGCCTCACAGCCTAGATTAAATTTCTCATGACTTGCATGTCTGCCATGCAGCCCCAGTCACATAGGTAGCCAGGTTTAGCTCTGAGAATTCAGCCTCTTTCCACTCGCATCTCAACCTCTCCGATCACCTTCTTTCCATGGAAATACTTGTGTGCATCTTCAATCACCAGGAGGATCCAAAGTCTTTGAAACACAGGTATGGTGGGAGCTGGCTGCTCCATCAGCCCCAAGGGAGCCTGCGAGATGGGTTTCATGGCTTGGGAGAGAAAAGAGCTGAAGAGGCTGGATCCCTGGGGGGGAAAGGAGGCGGCCAGGGACTGGGCTCTCTTCTCTCTGGCTGGGGAAGCTGGGGAGCTGGGGGAGCTGTGTAGGCATTGCAGGTCAGTCACAGGGTCCTACCATGCAGCTTCTGTTGGATAGGCGCCTCTGGAGGAAGTATTTGATTGTGAGTGGAAATGGCTTTTTCCTACGCAGACACTGTCTGGAGGGCTCCTGATCGCAGACTGCCAGGTAAAGGGGCGAGAGAACTCGGACCTGAAGGGATAGGAAGAGCTCTTGCTGCCAGCAGTTCACATCAGCTGATGTCTGGGGTCTTGCCAGGAAAGCCCGTGCCACGAGGGTGTCCGTCTGACAGTATCTTTAGCAACCAGCTATATGTAGAAGACACAACATGGCTTGCTGAAAGCCAAGAGGATTGGAAGTACGCACGGATAGAAACCAAAGAGTACAGCCTTCAATATGAATTATAACTCAGTGTAAAGATACCACAAATTCTCCAACCTGGATCAATAAACAACATCATGATGAACAGAGACAATATTGACTCTGCCAGGAATATCATTTTACTCGTATTCCTAATCCATGCTCTCTGAAACTCACTCACTGCCATCAAGTTGATGCTGACGCATAGCAGCTCTATAGGAGCGGGTACAACTGCCCTGTGAGGTTCTGAGACTGTAACTGTTTTCAGGAGTAGAAAACCCCATATTTCTCTGTCCCCGCGACTGGTGATTTTGAATTGCTGATCTTTAGATCACAGCCCAACAGTGTAACTGCTGTACCTCCTGGTCTCTCTCACTGCTCTTAGAAGCAGTGGTCATGAAATCAAATCAATGCACTGGGTAAATCTGCTACACAAAACCTCTTTAATGTCTTGCCAAGCAAAGCTGTAACTTGGAGGACTCGGGTGTACTTGACCCAAGTAATGCTATTTTCAATTGCCTAATATGCATGTGGAAGCTGGACCGTGGAGAAGGGAGATCTGAGAATTGAGGCATTTGAATTATGGTGTTGGTGAAGAATATTTTCACACGGACTGCTGGGACAAACATCTCATTTTTCAACAATGTACAGTCCGAATAATTCTTGGAATTGGAGATGATGGGATTAAACTCATGTATTCTGGAGTTATCAGGAATGACCACTTCCTGCAGAAGGACATCATTCTTGATAAAGGAGAAGGACAGCGAAAAAGAGGACCTTCAGTAAGATGGATGGGCAAAGTGGCTGCATAACTGTCTCAAACAAGAGCTCTGTGGATGGTGCAGGATCTGGCTGTGTTTCATGCCGGTGTGGAAAGGATATGCATGAGGCAGAGCCAACTCATGGGGACCTAATAAAAATTAGCATAAATGCAAATATAAATTAATATCCCAAGTACAAAAGAGGAGGAATTAATGATGGCGTTGTATCTACGATTCACAAGTCTCCACGTAGGCTCATTTTCTTTTCTTCCTCCTATGTTTATTTGAGATAGAATCATACATTTACTTTACGGGTGAGGAGCTGTGACATCATACTAGTATAAAGCTTTTTCTAGATGTAGGTGTTAGATTGCACCTATCTACTCAGTTCTGACCGACCAACCCCGTACATAACAGAGCAAATCGTGGTCTGGTGCTCTGCCATCCTGTTGCAGTACATTGTTATGACTAATGTGTCAAACTCTCTCATTGTTCTGCAGCACTCACCCTCTACATTACAAGTTCTCTTCAGGGACAGATCCATCCTGATAAGATGACTGAGTTACATGAGAAGAAGTCTCCACAACCTTAGTTATAAGGAACATTCTGACTGTATTTGTAAGATTTATTCATTCTGATGGTAACTCAAGGTATATTCAATATTCTTTGAAAGCACCATAATTCACAAGCATTGACATTCTTTCCCACTGTGGGCAGTCCATTCTGATGACAGTGACCTTAGAAGAGCAAGCACAACTGGTAGGGTTTCTGAGAGTGAAAGTCTTTGCAGAGCAGACTTGCCTCGTCTTTCTCCAGAGGAGGGTCTGGAAGGTTTGAAATCCTGGTTTTCTGGTTGGCATCTGGAGGCTAGTGCTTCTTAGCTCCTGTGGTGTTCTCTGTTGATTGTCCAGCCCTAGCACGCATGAAATGGAATAGAAGATACTGTGGCTTTTGTAAAGCACACTGTGATAAAACCCCAGAGAAGACTCAAGTTACTGGACTCAAGAATAAAAGAAGGGACATTGTACTGACCTTATTGAAATAGGAAAATATTATGAAGAGCTATATGCCAAGAAATTTAATAATCTATATGAACTGGATAAGCGTCAAGACAAAAAGAGTTAAAACTACACAAAGTGATAGGAAGAAATGTGGTTGTTACATGCTCTTGAAGCCGTTTAGACTTATCTTGTTGTTGTCCTGTGGCACTGAGTCAGTTCTGACTCAGAGCAAGTCTAGGTACAAAAGAATGAAACATCGCTCTGCCATCCTCGCAACGATTCTTAGCAACCCTATAATAAAGCAAAAGCTGCCCAGTCCTGAACTTTGGGGAAAGAGTCTATTTTCCTTTCCTTTTTCAGATAATCATGAACATTTTCTGATACTATACTAAAACTTAACCATTGGTAGTGTCTTAATAGATGCTGGTGAAATGGTAAATGACTGTACTCCACTGATGTCATATTTAAATCCAGTTATAGTTAAGTTTTATGTCCACTTGGCTGGGTCAGTATTCTCAGTAGTTTGACTATTGAGATTGCCTCCATGATGTGAACTAACATAATATAATCGAGTCCATGATGGAATCTGCTGTGAGCAGTCAAGCAGAGCGGGGAGATTAGCTGGAAGCATTCACTTACTCAGGTCACAGGCCTGGTGGCATTTTCTTAGGTGTGTGGCCTATTTAATTCATAAACACACATGGTGGAAAGCTTCTTTGCTTCTTGTTGGTCTGAACTCTGTGTCTCTCTCACTGAGCTCTGGTTCTTTGGACTCAAACCAATGGTCTACCATTTTGCCTGCGGACCCTGGTACCATTAGAGCCTCTATCTGACCAGCCAACTTTGAATCCATCCATCTCTGAATCCATCAGCTGTAAAATTCGGGTTTTCTGGTTTGTTCTACTTCTTCCTGGTTTATTAGCCCCAGTAGTTACACAGTCAAGAAAGTCTCTGACTTTAACAACTGAAATGCAGACTTTAATTGGACTGGAATAATCTACTTTCTTTATATAAATGTATATGTCACCAGCTTTCTTTCTCTAGAAATTCTCACCTAACACACACCTTAATACTTAAACTAACTTTTGTTGTTGTTGTTGCTGTTTAACACTTTAAAGAGATCTTTTACAGAAGATTTAACCAGTACAATAAGTCATTGGATTTCTTGCTAGATAATGTCTTAATTATGCATATTCAAGTTCAAGATGATCAAGAAGCAGTTGTGGGAACAGAACAAGAGAATAATGTATAGTTTAAAAATTTAAATCCCCCCAAAAGAAAATATTTTATGATATAAAAGTGTTCATTCAATTTACATCAAGGTTTCCCAAACTAAAAGAACAAGGAATTGGTATATGTGTCTATATCTATATATTTTTCTGCAAATATACATGTGTGTGAAGTCATTATTAACTTCCATGGAAATCAACACTTATATACTAAGTTATGGTTTCTCCTTGTATATAAAATTATAAATACCTTAAGACAGTGTAATTCTGGAAACCCACCTTTAACATTTATGATGAATGAAACACACATTAATTGTAACATCCCTAATAAATATAACCATCATTAAAAGTCTAGATGCCCACAAAGAGGACCTGATGCAAAGGGCTTAAGTGGAGAGCAAATGCTTTGAAGATGATTAGGGCAAAGAATGTACGGATATGCTTTATACAATTGATGTATGTATGTGTAAGTCTAGATGAAGCTCTTTAGATAACTTGAGAAGGGGAATTAAGAAAGTGGGCATTGGGTTTGGGAAAGAGGTTCTGTAAATTGAGATCACCTTAGAAAGAAGTTGAAGATGGAATTGCCAATGAAAATGATCAGCAGTTTCACAATATTTCCTATAAACAACTCAACTACTTCCATATAAGAAATAGAAAGTGCCCTCTTAAAGATGCTTTTGTATTTCCTATAATTGAGAATTAACACCTTCTGTATCAAAGACTTCATTAATTTTAAGTGTGTGTTACAGTTGTATACTTTAACCATACTTATTCCATAGGTATGTGGAGCAAAGAATCAAAGAAGCTAGACTATATGAAGAACTCAGCATCAGGCTTGGAGGAAGTCTTATTATCAACCTGCTATTTGCTTGCTGAAAGTGAGAACTTGAAGTGCTTGCTGATGATTATCAAGAATTGCAGCCTTCAGATGGATTACAACTCAATGCAAAGAAACCCAGAATCCTCAGAACTGGACCAATTGGTAACATCAAGAGAAATTTAGAAAAGATTGATGTTTTCAAACATTTCACCTTGTTTAGGTCCATCATCAATGCTCAATGAAAGCTGTAATCAAGAGATCTAATGACGCATTGAATTAAGTAAACCTGTTTCACAAGACCTCCTTAGAGTATTGAAAAGCAAGAATGTTACTTTTAGAATTCAGGTGTGCCTTACCTAAGCCATGGTATTCTCTCTTTTTTTTTTTTTCGTGATCCAAGTGAGTTTTATGAGAGTTAGAAGAAGTTTCAGGTTTACACGGCACCCATAGGACTCCTCCTGACCATGCAGCCTGGCGGAAGCTGCTCAGCATCACGCAGAAAAAGTCTCTCTCCCTCTCGACTCTCTGCTCCTACCTTTTCAAGGATTCCAGGGGTAGGCGTGGTGGACGACCCCAGATCGACCCCATTGGCCGAATTGAATTCACCTGGCTCAGGTGGGCCAATGCAGGTTTAGTGCCACACACCCCCCCCATGCCCACTGGCGGGAAACCTGAGCCTCTGAGCATGTGCAGTGAGCAACTCTTTGTTCCCATGCTTGGTTCTCTGGGCATGCGTTAAGGGACATTCACATCCCTGCGCTAATCTGCCTAACAGGTCCAGCCTCTTTCTAAGCCATCCACCATTTATTTAATCATATCAGCTATTGGAATGCCTTAAATCCACCCTTGAATGTACAGAAAATATCCTTTTAGCTGAATCACAGCTAATGAAATGTTTCCCTTAAACCCTTGCAAATGTTTCCTAATCAAATCCCAATCATGCATTCATTGTCTTATTATAAGGATAAGGGGTTACACAAAAATCAGTAACATTCCAATAACATTATAACATTAATTGACAAGTCCAGAATCTTGATCTTTCAGCAAAAGAACAGTCTATTATAATAGTCCAGTCACTATTGTATAAAATGCTTAGTTATAAGAGTTCCAGAGACAGCATCAGCAGGCAGCAATCGCCATTCTCAGGAATCGTGAGGTCTTCTTGACCTTTAGGATAACTTCAGCAAGCAGGACAGGGCCAGGTCACGCATCAACTTCCCTCCTTTCCTCTGGGCCTTGCTGGCTGAAGAGGAATCCACCTATCTCCTTTGGCTGTGAAAACAAAAACCAACAGCCCCACCTTTGGGGTGTCAGCAACCTTACATCAAGTCTCCAGAAGCTTCAACAGGGGCGGGGTATAAAAACCCCTCAAGCGCTCCCCTGTGGAGGCTTCCACAGCTTCACTTTATTGTGGGCTGTTGAACCCGTCCACTTGTCCCCAATAAAGCCTGCTTTTTAATCAGTCCTTGGCGAGTTTGGTCCATCTCTTCTCGTTTCATGCCTCAGTTTACCTCCTGGATGGCCATGATCTTACCAGCCAGGCCCTGCGCACAGCGTAGGCCCAGAGGACCGGAGGTGGGGGCAGAGACCCGGCAGGGGAGCGAGACCAGGGGAGACAGCAGCCATGGTATTTTCAATGGCCTCATGCATGTGTGTGTGTAATTTGAACATTGAAAAGAAGAATTGATGTAATTGAATTATAACGGTGAGCCAGAAAGATCTTTAGAAGCAAGGATAACATAGCGAGACTTCATCTCATGTACTGTGAACACGTTTTCAGGAGAGATCATTCCCTGGAAAATGGCATCATGTTTGGAAAAATGTACGGGGAGCAAAAAAAAAAAAAAGAAAGACAGACCTTCCACAAGGTGGAGTGACACAGTGGCAGCAACAATGAGCTCAAACCTATCAACAATCGTGAGGATGACCAGGACCCAGCAGCATTCCTCTATGTTTAAAGAGGGTCATTATTAGTCAAGCCCTACCTGATGGTACCTTACAAAATTAAACACCAGAGGATGTACTAAAATCATTCTATACATAACTGTATTTAATCCTCATAGCAACATAGGCGTAGGTATGATGACTCCTGCTTTACAGATGAAACACAGCTTAAAAAGATCAAGTAGCTGGATCATATTTACACTGCTTTCAAGTAATAGATCTGGGATTTTATCCCAGATAGCAGTCTAATTCCAGATATTGTACAATAAGAACAACCTGATGTATCAGCACTGATTTCTTCCCCACACCCCCACCCCTTTCCAGGAAAAAGAGGACAGCATTTAAATTCAGTGTTTTCCTAAAGACACATGGAAGACAGATTTTCAATACAGCTCAGGTTGTGAACCTCTAATTTCAAGTAGGTATTATTCAGTATAATGCTGAATACCAGCACTTGGACATCAGACAACACAAAGGCTCACTTACAGAAGCTTGACAAGAAGTTATAAGATGGTTAAACACAAACTGAAACTATAGAAACTAGTGCCATGGTTATCCAGTCACTTTAGACTTACAGTAGTCCTATAGGATAAATCGTCCTATAGGGTCCCACGGGGTTTTCAATCCTGTAGAGCATTAAGGGCGCAGACAGCCCCATTTTTCTCCTGAGGAAGGATCGGTGTGTTTCAACAAAATTCCACTAGGGCCCTTCCCCCCTAGAACCTTAAAACGTTTTTGGGTTGTTTTTTTTTTTTTTTTTCAAATCATGATGCCCGTATAAGACAGGGTCTCACCTCTCTTCCAAGTTTCCTTGATTGTAACTCTTCATCTTTCTTCTGTGGAGTGCTTCATGGTTTTGAACTCCTGACCTTGCAGTTAGAAGCCCAACACATAACCATTAAGCCACCAGAACTCCTTTCCTTTCAGTTGTTGTTACGTGCTATTGAGTCAGTTTTGACCCAAGCGACCCTATGCCTAACACAATGAATGACCACTACATGGTCTGGTGCCAACCTCACCATTGTTCAATTTCTTGAGCCCATTGTGACAGCCATGATGTCAGTCTATCTTGATGAGGAGCTTCCTCTCCTCTGTCTCTTTACTTTACCATGATATAATTCTCCAAGGACTGGCCTCTCAACACATATCCAAGTCTGTAAGATGAAGTCTCGCTATTCTCACCTCTAAGAAGCTCTCTGGCTGTACTTCTTCTAAGACATACAGGTTTGTCCTTTTAGCAGTCCATGGTACTTTCAATATTCTTCAACAGCACCACAATTCAAAAGCATTCATTCTTTCTCTGCCTTCCTTATTTAATGTCCAACATTTTACTGGGGTCTCTTATTGTAATCAGCTCTTATCATAATCCATACGTCCATTGTGTCAAGCACATTTGTACATATGTTGCCATCATCAATTTCAAAACATTTTCTGTCTACTTGAGCCCTTGATATCAGCTCCTCATTTCCTCCTCCCCTACCCCCTCCCTCATAAACCCTTGATAATTTATCATTTTTCCCCATGTCTTACACCAACCACTGTCTCCCTTCACTCACTTTTCTGTTGTCCATCCCCCTAGGAAGGGGTTACTTATATGAAGATCATTGCTATCAGTTCCCCCTTTCTCCCCCCACCTTCCCCTTACCATCCTGGCATCTCTATTCTCATTATTAGTCCTGAGGGGTTTATCTGTCCTGGATTCCCTGTGGTGTGAGCTCTTATCTGTACTAGTGTACATGCTCTGGTCTAGCCGGATTTGTAAGGTAGAATTGAGGTCATGATGGTGACAGGGAGTAAGCATTAAAGAACTAGAGGAAAGTTGTATGTTTCCTCAATGCCATTCTGTACCCCAACTGACTTGTGTCTTTCTTGTGACCCTTCTGTGAGGGGATGGCCAATGGTCTATAGCTGGGTGTTGGGTATCCACTCCGCACTTCCCCTCAATCATGTTGATATGATGTTTTGTTCTGGGTCTTTGATGCCTGATACCTGATCCCATTGACACCTCATGATACACAGGCTAGTGTGATTCTTTCATGTGGGTTTTGTTGCTTCTTAGCTAGATAGCCACTTGTTTATCTTCAAGCCTTTAAGACCCCAAGCACTATATCTTTTGACTACTGGGCACCATCACCTTTCTTCACCACATTTGCTTATGCACCCAGTTGGTCTTCAGTGATCCTGTCAGGAAGGTAACCATCACAGAATGTCAGATCATTAGAACAAAGTGTTCTTGCATTGAGGGAGTACTTGAGTTGAGACCCAATGTCTGTCTACTACCTTAATACTTGACATATAAATATATGTACGAAAATCTATTTCTCTATTGTTATATAAAAATAAATTTACATATACATGACTGTATTTATACATCAATAAACTCCTTTGCCTTCAAGTTCTTTCCTCTATTTGCTTTTACTTTCCTCTTGTCCCACTATCATTTTCTGTCTTCATACCAGTTTCCCTTAATCAAGCTCAACCAGGCATCCTATACCCTCCTCACCATAGATTTTAGATCACTGTGGTTCCCTTGTTCCTGGGTTGGTTGACACCCCTCTAACTTCCCCCTGCCTCCCCCTCTCCCGTATCCTCCCAGAACCATCAATCCTGTTGTTTTCTCCTCCAGATGGTTTATGCCACCTATGTTATCTAAATGGATATGCAGAGACAATAATAAGCATATCAACAAGACAAAGCCAAACAAAGCAACAAAAGAAGATAAAACAAAATAACAACAGAAAAAGAAAACAACAACAACAAAAATAAAAGCCTATAAATAGCTCCAGATCTGTTTGCTAACCTTTAGTGTGTTTTCAAAGTGAGTTTGATGGGGTGCCACACTCTGGTCCCCAAAGCCTATTTGTAGTATTCCCTGGGAAATTCATTGCCTTGCTCCCTTTGCTGTTCTGTTGCATGCCCTCAGTGTTGTCCTAGTATGGTGGGGTCAGATCCGACACAATTCCTGTACTGTCTCCAGTGTTGTTCCTTGTAGTGCTATGGGTGAGTGAGGGTCGTCTTGTCTGTGTCTCATGGTAGGGCAGGCCCTATGGTCCTCTCTGTTCATTGGCTACTCTGAGAAGGAATATCGTTCTCAGGGTTTTGTGGGCCAGGTAGAGTTCCACTCTCTCTCTTTCCCTCTTCATTTGCTTCTGTGTGCTCTGATCAGACAAGCTCCTTTCCATGGGCTGTAGCTACAGTGTTGTTCTCTGAGGTTCATTCTTCTGGGGGAGTGGGGAAGGGGAGCCCATGTAGTTGGTATTGGGGTTGGCCCCACAGACCTCTCTAATGGTTCCCTGCTTTATGACAGTATGTTGTATTCACATCTTTAAATACTGGATTGAAGCCTCCACCGTTTTGAATTTAATCCACACGCAATATTCCCCTTTTCTGAAAGCACAATTGATTGCCTCTTCATCCATATTCAAGTTCTACATAAACACAATTAAGTGTTCTGGACTTCCCATTCTTCTCATTTACTGACTGTGTGTTATGATCCACACAGTCAGTAAAACACAAGTAAGCTTCTACTTTTATTTTCTGTTTTCAGCCCAGAAAATCTACCCAACATCAACAATGCCATCCCTTGTTCCATGTTCTCTGAATCTGACCTAAACATTTGGCGATTCCTGTCCATGTATGTCTGCAATCCCTGTTGGGTGATCTTCAGCAAAATTTGACATGCATATGATATCTGTGATATTGTCTCTATAGTTTGAGCATTTGGTTCAGTCATTTGTCTTTGTAATGGGTACAAATATGGATCTCTTCCTGACAGTTGGCCAAGTAACTGTCTTCCATATTTCCTAGCACAGATGAATAAATACTGACAGTGTTTAATCTGTTTTCTAAAACCATTTTCTTTGGTATTCCATCAATTCTTGGAGTCTTGTTTGTGTATTACTTTCAGTGGAACTTGTACTTTTGCTATCTGGACCTTGTCTATATGCTACTTCCTAAAATGTCAGCTAGTTCTGTTCGATAGAGTGATTCTGGATTTTTCCATCTGCTTTTGGTGCTTCCTGCAGCATGCAATATTTTGTCCATAGAACCTTTCAATATTGAAGCTCAAGACTTCTTTTTTTCTTGAGTTCTTTCATTTTAATATGTGCTTACTAGGTTCTTCCTTTGGGATTTTCTAACTCTAGGTCCACGCCCATTTCATTATAATATTTGACTTTGTCTTCTTGAGCTGCCCTTTGAAATTTTCTAAGCAAGGGTCACAAGACCTAATCATATGTGCTTTGGACTTACTATCAGGGAGATCTGGTTCCCGGATGGATATTGCATTTAATAAATTTAAGGATCGCTAAAAAGGAGGAAGATTCACGTTAAGATGGATTGAGTCAATGGCTGCCACAATAGGCTGAAGCATAATCACTTTTTATTATTTGAATTTGGAAGAGGCATGGGAAGTCTATCAATACTTATTAATAGTGTTGCAACAATTTGGATCAAACCCAAGTGCACCTAATAAAAACAAGCTGTAAAAAAATGGAATAAAAAGTATACACACACAAATACACTCCGTACTTTACTCATTCAAATTGATATGAGCATCTACTACAAACCTTTAAAAAAAGACTAAATGGTGCTAAGCATATGAAGAGCTTATACTCAGGAAATCTCAATTCTACAGGGATTGACTAATACATAAAATGTGCCTTTACTCTTAAATGTATTCTGAGTTATGCACAATGAAACCCTTCAAATAAAAAGAAAGGCATTCTCAGTTTGAAATATGTGGACATTTTAGGCAAGTTTAATTAAATATTTTATGGTAGCTGAATAGGCATTTGGGGAGAAATATATATTTCTATATAAATTTTGAGCCATTAAAATATGTTACCATACATGAACATGAAAAACAAAAGAAATCCATACATTTAGTATGTGCTATAAAAATAAATTATTCTATAGAATCCATTTGTTATGAAAATATGTTTATAAAATTTATTCATTATCTATATTTGTAGATCATAAGCCATGGAAGCCAAAAACACCATCCAATTAATGAATATATATAAATATATATCCATTTGAAGAGTGAATTTGATGGATAAAGATAATAATTGTGAACTCTAAGTCAAAAATATATACTGATTTCAAATAAGTCTCATACCTTAATCCTTAATGAGAAATCATACTATTAGATAGACGATAGACTAACTACATGGATAGAGACATCCAGTGGTAGGAAAATATACTATAATGATAAGATTAATTTTTGCTTGGAGAAAGAAATTTAATTATAAGCAACTCAGGGACTTCTCATGCAGCTTTCAGAGAGTATAAAATGACTCAAATGCTTCTGTCTTTGCACAATATCATCTTTGTTGTACGAAGTGTGCCCTCTAGTTTGCCAGGTGGCTGCACACCTACAGGCTTCATTCTCCTATTGACAGAATGAAGAGTTAAGGTCAATATATAAAAGGGAAAACTCTCTCCCAATTAGATTTTGGCTTTTTCTTTGGAAATAGCTATTCATCACATAAACTTTTACATATCTGTAACTTAATATATGCAACATCCCATCATTGTTGTTGCTGTCAGGTGCCATTTAATTGTTTTAGACTCATTGAGACCCTGGGTATAAGCATCTGCAGTATCTTCACAACTGGTACTATGCTTGACGCCATGATTGCAAGCCACTGTGTCAATCCATGTCATGTCTTCCTTTTTTGCCAAGCCTTTACAAGTGTGATTGACCTCTCTTGAAAAGATTTCCCAGAGACTGCTAATTCAAATTCTACTTCTTCTACAACAGTTATTCTTTCTTCTGGCAAACTGTGATATGTTCACTATACTTTGACAACACCGTAATTCACACACATAGATTTTTTTTGGTTTCCCTTTGTCATTGTCCAGTTTTTAATGCATCAGATTGAAGAAAATTACCTTGGCTTTTCTCAGTTCCTTCTTAGTTATCATCTTTGATTTTTAACAATTTTTATCTGTATTTTGCAACAGATTTTACAAATGCAATATATAATTTGATCTCTTAACTGCTGCTTCATTGGGCATTGATTATTGATACAAGCAAAATATAATCTTTAACAATGTCTATATTATTTTTCCATTTACAATGATGTTTTTTATTGGCATAGTTGAGTTTTGACTTCTTTTTAAGATTAGGTACAAGAAATTCCCAGATGGAATTTGTTGATTTTGTTTTTAGCATTAGTAGCCTTGCAATCTCTATAACAGAATCATGCTATGAATAAGGGAGGTGAACATCAAGTCTCATTGGCCAGTGTCCATCAGCCAGTGTCCATCACAGTTTGGTCTAGTCAGTTCCCTCTCAGTCCCTGTCCCTGTGTGTCTCACACACACACACACACACACACACACTATGCTGATTCTCAGGAAATATTATCAATAATTTATAAATATTTTATTTATATTATTATTTCTTTCATCACACTCTCGTGTCCATACACTTCTGTAAAGAAATTTTGTAGTCTATACAATACATGTAATTATTTTTATGTGTTCCTAGAATAATATCCATTTCTTATTGTATATATATATATAATAACAATTTGTGGCTATGATTTTGTGCAATGTAGCTCATTTTTGCATCTTGCTGTTTAAGCACTGTTTTTGACAATATTGTACATAAATAATTTTATATGTAAATGTAGAATTATTGGTAAGTAATTGAGCATATAAGTGATTAAATTTAAGTTATTTATTCAATATATATTAACACAATGTCTACAATATATTGGGAACTGTCCTAGGTATTATAAATCCAACAACACATAGTAAAAAGTATTAATTAAGAGAAAAAAGTAAAGGAAATGAAAGTATGTCCTTTGACCCTCAGATTTTAATGAGAGCGATGGCTGGTGGAGTAAATTATTAAAGTATTCAATTATTTAGAGTATTAAATAATAATAAGAATTGTGGTGGCAGAATAAGGATGGAAATTTGAGTGAAAGAGATGAGATAAAGCAGATGGAGACAGAAATTTTTATTTTCAGATAGGATGAAGGTAGCCAGAGGACATGGTTTTAAAAATGCTATCACTTAAATTATCTTGAGGTCATCTCTGTATAATCCCATTCATCCTATAGAATTTTAAGAGAATATAATAGGCACAAAAACACACACAGGAGGAAGAAGACCATATAAAGATGCATCTACCTGTCAAGGAACACCAAGAAATATCTGTGGTTGCCAGGAACGGGTATAGGCCTGGGAGCTATAGGAGAGTCCCTACTCATGGCATTTAAATTTTAATTGCTGTCCTCTAGAGCTGGAAGAAAACAAAATTTTATATGCACAAACCACTTAATTTTTTTATTACTGTGTTTTGGAAGCTTTGAGCAACTAATGGAGAAAGAAAATCCCAAGCAAAAGTTCTACTAAGCATACAGATATTCGAAGAAAGAGTGAACTCACTCTTCAGAGAACAACCAGGCAGCCAGTATTTCTAGAATGGAGAAAAGGGGACAAGGGGAAATAGGAGGGGCAGGTGCAAGAACAATGATAGGAGAGCCTGACCTTTCTCACCAGGAACAACTGGCGGGCTAGACTGGCCAACCTCATGGTTTGTAGCTTAAAACCAAGGCTCCATAACTGCCATTTAGAGAGATGGATAAGCCTGTAACAAAAGCAGAAATTGGGGGATGATATCCTGAAGTCATTTAGCATGTCAGCTGCTATGTCCTTATTAGAAACCCAAGTGGACCTGTTAACTAGGCAGGTGTTACATATGCAGGTTGCCCTTAACTGTGCAATAGGTTACTCGTAAATGCATCCCTGATGCTTCCTCTCTTTCACTAATTATCAGACTGTGAATCTCAAGGGGACAGTCTAAAGCACTGTCCTACATTTCTTCCTGCATACCTTGCTCGTGCCTATCACACAAGATCATCATCATTTATAGACAAGCGTGCCTTTCACCATTCTCTCTCCTAGCTGGTAAAGTGTGCTGTGTGCAAACATGCACGGAAGCCTAAGGGAAAGCCAGGGAAGTGCAAAGATGAAGACCACATTCAGACACCGTGCAAGGACCACCTCTTCCATCCTTGCCTCGCAGGTCAAGGATTCTTCTTGATCATTTTCTGAGGATGATTTTCATTTCAAATGGTAAATAATTGTAGATTTGAAAAAAGGTCACTATAAAATCATCATTAGGGCTTTCCCCCATGAAATAAAATGTTAGGCACATAGAGGAAGGGATGCATTTTTCGTAATATCATCATCCAAAATTTTAACACTGAGTTGTAAATACTACAACTTGAAAACATAGCATCCCTAAAAAGGCAAGAAATACTATACATGAGAAGAGTCGCTATTGTTACTCTTCCTTCGTACAATAGAATAAGACAAGTCACCTTGTCAGGTTTGTTCAAAGAAAATGAAAGTCGCTAAAATATTTTGTTCATCTGCACCCACGAAGATAACGAAAAGAGAAAACTCTGTAATAGTGCATAGACTTCAAACAAATCAACGAAAGGAGGCCACATAGTGCTGAGTCACAGTATGGGAAATAGCTAATTATTTCTTAATTCTATTTGAGAATAAAATTAAAGTTTCCTTTCTTCCTTAGAAAATTCCTTCCAACCAAGCAATGTAAATCCTTTGATTTTAGATTTATTATATTCAATGTCTTATTAGTAATATATGTTTAAAAACAAAAAGTGTATGAGGAGAGAAGGATTATCAGTTCTTAAATGGTGGGGCATCTCTATGGTCAAACAGATCAATCTAGGGGTAATTTATCCTTTCAGAAATGCCACAAAAATGTTACTCAAAAAATTCAGAAATACACACACACACACACACACAATTTGAAGCCACACCCCTATGCTGGCTTGGTTTTTAAAATTTTATTACTAGTTAGGACCTTTATCTAAAAGTCAGGAAGAACGTTTTTATCCTAAGCTTGAAATAGTCATAAATTGCTGTGACTTTGGCAATCTTGCTCTAGCCATCTGGATTTTACAACTCAATTATGAGAGTAAAAGGGAGCAAAAATGCCTGTGTGTGTCTTTCAACATTTTTTAACTAAGCCCTCAATTCTAAACCTGGCAAAGGTTAGGGAAGTTTTTAACATGGGAAGAATCTTTGATCCAGGGCAGCACACTGGACACGTAGGAGAAGAGAAGGGAGACCTCACAAAAGACAAAGGGCACAATGAGAGGACGCATGGCGGCGATGCTCTCCATAGAGTGGACTCTTGGCTCACTTCACCTGTTGTCATTGAGTGGACTTCAACTAAAGGGGGCCCTACAAATGACAGCATGGAATTGCATCCCATAAACTTTTCCATTGTTCTTTTTCAAGGAAGGTTTGGGTAGATTCAAACATCTAACCTTTATGCTAGCAGTGAAAGGCTTTGACCTTAGGATGATCCAGGGATGTCCATCATTCTTTACACTTTACACTACAGCATTATGCAGGCTCACAGGAACAAATCAGCATGACCAGTTGAATCTTGACACACTAATGAGTTCTGGCCACATGGAAGTCTTATAATATTTGTCTTTTTCAAACTCTGGTAGACTTTAATATAAGTGGACTTCAATAAGTTCATGGGGGGGAATCATTGTGTTAATTCCATTCTTCCATGAAATTTGTGAAGTCCCCTCATGTGCACCTTACCCAACAATCAGATACTTTAATTATATTCCTTGATGAAATCATTATTCTTGTAGCTTCTGAAATATCTTTTATTCTTAGGAATGGGGATATGCAGCATGTAGAAAAATATAGCCTTAATTTTTTTCTTGATTAATACTTATAACTTGTTATTTTGTAATTATAGACATACAAAAAAGTGGTCAAAATAGTTTAAAAATAAAAAAAATAGTTTAAAAATATCATGTATTCTTCACCCAGTTTTCCCACTACAGTTCAACTTCACATTTTTTTATAAATCTGATAATGGTACCATTATTATTAACTATACTATAGACCTCATTCAGTTCTTTCAAACTTTACATGCATACATTATTATGTGTGTATGTCTTGCTTTATGCAATTTTAACACAGGTATAAATTTGTGTAATTTCATCATGATACAGAGTCATTCAATTCCCTGTAACTATTTTTTTTTACTTTTAACTTTTATTTATTTACTATTTTAAAAATATTTTATTAGGAGCTCTTACAGATATTATTACAATCTATATCTCCATTAGATCAAGCATAGTTTTACAATGGTTATCATCACTTTGTGGGTTTTTCTAATACATTTATTGGGGACTCTTCTGTTAGATCTCTCTGGATCTAGAGTTATACCTTGGTCCTTGGCTCCACAGGAGAAGGAATTCATGCCAAAGCCTGGTTCATGATCCAAGTGAGTTTTATGAGAGTTAGAAGAAGTTTCAGGCTTACACGGCACCCATAGGACTCCTCCCGACCATGGAGCCTGGTGGAAGCTGCCCAGAATCACACAAAGTCTCTCTGGACTCTGGGCTCCTGTCTTTTTCAAGGATTCCACCGGAAGGCATGGTGGACAACCCCTGATCGACCCCATTGGCTGAACTGAATTCACCTGGCCTTGGTGGGCCAATCCAGGTGGCTAGGTGGGGCAATCCAGGTTTAGCGCCCACCCATGCCTACCGACGGGAAACCTGAACCTCTGACCATGTGCAGTGCACCACTCCTTGTTCTCGTGCGTGGCTCTCTGGGCATGTGTTAATGCACACTCCCCAGCTCTACACTAGCCCGCCTAACACTTCCAGTGTGTCAAGCACATTTGCACATATGCTGTCATCATCATTTTCAAAACATTTTCTTCCCACTTGAACCCCTGATATCAGCTCCCCATTTCTTCCCCCTCCCTCCCTAACCCACCCTCCCTCACAAACCCTTGACAAATTATAGATTATTAGTTTCATATCTTACATCGTCCTCTGTCTTCTGCACCCATTTTTCCGTTGTTTGTCCCCTGGGGAGGGGGTTATAGTTTGATCCTTATGAACGGTTCCCCGTTTCACCCCCAACCCTCTCCTAATTCTCCTGGTATCTTTACTCTCATTGTTAGCCCTGAAGGGGTTATCGATCCTGGGCTTTCTGTGTTTTGGGCTCTTATCTGTAGCAGTGTGCATGTTCTGGTTCAATCCAGTTTGTGAGGTAGAACTGAGGTCATGATAGTGGGAGGAAGGAAGCACCAGAAAACTGTCCAGCAAGAAGGGGGCATTAATTTTTATTGTTTATTACTATGAAGCATCAGTTCATTGTGGGAAACAGAAGGATTTCTCGCAAGTTGTCTCCCTAAATATATGCCAAAGTCAGCTGCTCTGAATGACTACACACTTGGAGGTCATCAAAAGTAAGTCAGGGTTATTCTCCCTAAGGGTTATCAGCCATCTAGATCAAGCAGACACCACTGTTTATCCCACAACAAGCAGGGCCCACTCCCTTCTGATTAGGATAGTAGTTGTCTGTTTCCTTGTAGGAGACCCCAGAGAGATCAAACCCGCCCGAGGACAACTACGACTAGGCTGCCATCATGACTCTAGGGTCCGCCCATGTTGTCACATGTATACCCCTAGACCTTCCCATTCTTATGGCACACCTCTAGCTCATCCCCTTTCTGTCACGCTTATGCCTATCATACATCCCCCTCCTGTGATGTGTATGCCTATTGTACTGCCCCTTCCTGTGACGTGTGGTTACCTGCAATCATGTCCCCCTAATGGGATATAACACTTGGTTATCAATAAAGTTGAGGCTCCCTCCTGCTCTCAGACCCGGGGGCTCTCCTGCTCTCACTCCCAAGGTTCTCTCCTGCGCTCGTGGCCAGGCTCCCCCAACAAGGACCACCAAGCGGGGCTGAGGTGAGCACGCTACCATGAATTGTGTCTGGCTCCGTTATTCCAATCTCTCTTCTACCTCTCCTGCTCTCTATACTCCTTACTACCAGGTTTGTGATAATCTGTGGGGAACCCTCCTCTCCTCAAAGTTCATCATTTTTTCCCTCTCTTTAGAAAGGTTATTCTTATATTAAAACATCTATGTCCCCAAAGAAGGAATTCTGGTGGTACAGTGTCGAAGCTGTCTGCTGGCATCCAAAAGGTTTATAGTTTGAATGCACCTAGCAACCCAATGGTTCCACCAGTCAAACTATTCCCATAAATACCACAACCTGGAAAAATCTGGGGTAACTCTGCTGTGTCACAAGGGTGCACTGTGTGTTGGAAAGCACTCATAATAACCAATTCCCACTGAGGAGCAGAGAAATGAGAACCATTTTGATGAGCCAACATTGAATAAAGTTCAACTCACAAATAAGTAGCCTTCATTGTTTTTTCCACCTCTCATCTATTTTCCACTCTCCACACATAAATATGAACACATTTATCGAAGACATACATTTGTGTTAGCCATACAAGGTTAATCTGGAACACTGAAGTTTTGCTAATCAAGGATGTCCTATTAGGTGTCCTGATTAAACATAACCACAATAAAGAGTAGAAGTTACATTAAAATAGTACCAGTTAAAGACCCAGTTACCTGACTCAGTGTTGGGAAAACAAAGAATGAGCATCACAGTTAGTAAGCAAATAAGGAAAAATTCAAAGAATTAAACTTTAGTATTTAAAGAATATCATCTATGTCATAAACTGAAATATTGCAAAATGTTCATCTTCTTTGGAGGCCTCCACAAAGCAGCCCTGTTTCCCTGCCACTCTCCTAACTCCTGCTCACGGTTTCCCATCTGGCCTCTCCAGATTATGACTTGCTGTACACATGTGCCTGCTGCGGCACTCAGTCTGAAATACCCCTTTTTGTTACTGAAAATAACTTATATTTTTACAACTTTGTGCAAAAAAACACATTCCCTGGGGAAGAACTGTCTTAATCCAACAGATTACGCGAAGGCTTTGTGGAAGCACCCACAGTGTACTCTGACTACATCCATTGTATTAGACATTGCATGAAACTTACCCACCTGCTGCATGCAATTGTGTCAGCGTTTTCGTGAATGTCCACAGTGAGTGTGAATGTCTCCAGGTCAGGACTGCTTGATTTTTATTCTTGAAAACATACTTCCAAAATATCAACCTTTTTTCAACTCTACTCTGATAGACATGGGATTGCCATGAGATGAAATAGGCTCTACAATGGTGGTTTTGTACTGATAGAGCCCTGAAGTTCTCCTGAAACTATGCCACCGGTATCTAGATGTATATCAAATGCTACCACCTTTTACTCAAGGCGTTTCTAAATTAAAGTAGTTTGTTTTTGCTTGCTAATTTTGCTTTTCTCACTTCAAATGATTTAATATAGTAACTTATTTCTTATAGCCTGTAACTATTACTTACATATTAATCTCAGTATTACCTTAGAGAAAACTTTTACACTTCATGGTGGTCTAATATATCGAGTTGTCCAAAACAGTATTAAATGAATGACAGGTAGAAACAATATGCCAATTGAGGTAATAACAACTTTTGCCGATACAAAAACAGTTGTGAATTTTTTGTTATGAATATATTGAGATTTTTCAAATCACCTCCAGGGAAAGTTGTATTTACTAGACGCTAGACATGAGATCAAAACTGAATTTCCAAAAGCAAGTCTCTTAAGTGTTTCAATCAGTACATAAAAATGGGCTCTTTCTTAAGAGCCCTAGCTTTGAAAGTGCATCACGGAGATTTTGTACCAAGCAAAATAGAAATGATTCCTTATATGCTTTGCTTACAAGTCAGGAAGAAATAATCATCAGAAAGCCACAAATAGGTTCTTTTTTTCTGTTGATTTAAAAACTGAGCTTGTTAAGCACTTGATGCTACTTTTTTAAATTGGAATCTTCGGCAAAGATTATTTTTCATTCAGTTTTCTGGATTCAGACATATCTTTCTAATGAGAGAATTACCTTTATTCTTTCTGCTTTCTGATAACAAGGATCACAGATTATGGTACAGTGTTAATTGAAACTTCACTTTCATGTCGTCACTAAATTGTAAGCTATTACCAAATAAAACCTTGGACAAGCCATGGTATTTGCAATATTCTTCTTCAGCACCATGATTCAAATGCACCCAATTCTTCCTTGGTCCTCCTCATTCAGTGTCTCCCTTGCACATGCACATGAGGTGATTGAAAACACCATGGTTTGGATGAGGTGCCACTTTGTTCTAAAAACCACCTCCACGCATTTCTAGCGTCTACGGAGGTCTGATGCCGCACACTGACGCACCACGGTCTGCTGTTTGATCTCCTGACGGCTTCTTCCGTGAACATTGATGGTAGAGCTCAGCAATACTAAATCCTTGACAAGTTCAATTCCTTTTCAAATAATCATGATGTTACCTACTGATCCAGTGTGAGGATTTTGTTTTCTTTGAATTGTAATCCATACTGAAGGTTAAAATCCTTGAACTTCAGCATCAAGAGTTTCAAGCCCTCTTCACTTTCAGCAAGCAAGATTGTGTCATCTGCATATCTCAGGTGGGTAATAAGCCTTCCTCCAACCCTGATGCCACATTCTGCATGTGACCCTGCTTCTCTGGTTATTTTGTCAGCATGCAGATTGTGTCTGTATGGTGAGAGAATATCACCCTGGTACACACCCTTCCTATTTTGAAACCATGCAATATTCCCATATTCTGTTAAACACCTGCCTCTTAACTGTGTGCAAGTTCCAGATGAGCAGGAGGAAATTCCAAAAGAACAAAAGTTTCAAAAGAATAAATGTTCCAAAACTAAGGTACCCCCACCCCCTCCAAACCAAACAAGTCTCTGTTTCCAGGAGTGCAACCAGAATGTTCCTTAGTGGTAAGGATGGTGATATTGCCAACACTTATCAGGAGAGGCTAGTCCCAGAAGAAAGATATCATGCTGAGAAAGTAGAGGAGCAATGATAAAAGATGAAGGTCATGGACAAGATGGACTGACACACTGGCTGCTACCATGGTCTCAAATAGAACAATTACGAGGATGGCACAGGACCAGTCAATGCGTCCTTCTGTTGTACATAGAGTCACTGTGTCAGAAGATGCTACCCAGTGCAAGCACATTTCCCAGCAATTCATTCATCATCTTCCATTATTAATCTATCACAGTCTTATCTCTTCCATCTTAACAAAAAAATCCTCTCTTGACCACACTTTTTCTCCCTATCAGCATTTTTCTCCTTTTCCCTGGAAAGGGTTGCTTGTAACATTGTCTTCACTCTCTCTCCTCTCATCTCTTATGAATCATTACTAGCAGGTCATTTACCTCCAACATTTCACAGAGGACCAATGATGATCACTTTGCTATATCCTCTTATTATTCTTCTGCTTTCACTGCTAATACACATAACTTGAATGATTGGATTGCTTCCTCTGTTATAAATATTTTTATCATTTGGTTCCCGGAATATTATATTCTTGTGGTTTTCTTTTTAAATTGCTATTTGTCACTTCTTAGCCTGTTGTCAGTTTCCTCCTTTAAATTTTTCCTGTCTTTTACTGTTTCAATACCCAAGGACTCTGACACTGGACTTCAGTCTCGTCTACCTATTCTCACCCTCAGAAATTCATCCAGTTCATATGATTAAATATCATGCATTAGAATAGTTTGAATATTTACAGTTTTAGATAAAATCTCCCTTAAAAGTTTTTTAACTTGCCTGAACTTTTTTGAAGTGTCTCCCACTGAATTACATTCTCACACTTATTATATATAAAACTAAGCTCCTAATAATGACCCTCAGGTTCCTCAATCCTACATCAATCTCAGTTAGTGTTGACATCACCCTTCTAAAAGTGTATGTCAAAAAAACAGTCACCAATGATTCTTGCATTTTTTCTCACATTTGTAACGATCTATCCACTAATGTGGTCAGTTATAATTTCAAATTCTATCTAAAATATTTCCACTCCAACACCATGTTTCAATCAAAAATCAGTAACTTAAGATGTTCTAATAGTCAACAACCAGCTTTTCCTTCATTTTGTTCTTAACACAGCAGCTCTAATTGTTCTGTTAAAATAAAAGCAAAACATGTCTCTTCACTGCTTACAATATCCAGACTTTCCACGTGACCGAGGGGAAAATATTTATCATAACTTGTAGTGTGCACCCCATATAACTTGAGTCCCATTTTCTATTATTTTTCCCAGTTACTCAATTTTGATTTCCTTTCTGTTTCCCATATACAGCCAACACCTGTCAATTTATGTCCTTTGCATTTTCTGTCCCTTCTGTCTGGAGTATGTATTTCCTTCATGTGGACTTAAGCCTGCCTTCAACTTTCAAATGTGACCTCTTCCACAATGCCTCAACCGCCAATTCTATTATAATCATGAAGCATGCCACAGTGTCCTAACCCTCATCTCATCCTTATTTAACCCCAAAATGCACCATCAGCAAGCACATGGCACATTTTAGTTCTCTCTTTTCTTTATGATTTATCGACTCACACTAGAAGTTTGCTCCACAAATACAGGAGTATTGAATTCTTTGTACTAAAATCTGAGAATTAGACAAGTTGAAAGATAAAATCAAGAACATATGCAAAAAAAGCAAAGGATTTAAAAAAAAAACATAAATAAAGAAAAAATCAAATTGAATACCAGAACATCTCTGATACTTTCTGTAGAAGGCAGACTAACTAAAGTAAATGGGAGTGGACTGGGGAATGACAAAGTGAAATAGCTGAATAGAGAATTTCAAAAGGCAGATCAAGAAAATAGAGTAAAACAGTATCATGAAATGTGCACAGACCTGGAACTAGAAACAAAACAAAAGTGAAGAACATACTTCGCGTATCTCAAGCTGAAAAAACCTGAAGATAAATTCAAGCTTTGAAACGTAAGACTGAAGGGCTCTGTGGGCAAAATACTGAATGATGCAGGATGAACTCAAAGACGGTGGACAGAACACAAAGGTTCACTGTACCAAAAAGTATTTCTCATCACTCAAACATTTCAAGAGGTAGAAAGTGAATCAGAATCCATGAATCGTATTGAGAGAAGAAATCCATGTTGCAATAAAGGCATTAGAAGAAGACAAGACTAATGTCTCAACAAACCTACAGGACTGAAATTGCTCACTAATCTAAGTCAGGAAATCTGGACGGGAGCTACCAGGCTAACCAATTGGAAGAGATCGATATTATCCATTCCCAAAAAAGTTACAAAGAGAATGTGGAAATTATTAAACATTTTTATTAATACAATATGCAAGTCCTTTTGCTGACAATAATTAAAAGCTGGTTGCAAGAGCATATTTACAATGAATTTCAAGAAATCCAAGCCTGATTCAGAAGAGAACCTGAAGCAAGAGTCAAAATTGAAAATGCTTGATGAATCTTTTCATTGACTCTGTAAAGAAATGAGATGTAGAAAACATTACAAAAATGGGCATTCCAGAACACTTACTTATGCTCATGTGAGATCTGTACATTGACCAAGAGGCAGCTTCTCAAGAAGACACAGCATGGTTTAAAATCAGGAAAGATGTGTATGAGGATTGTATCCTTTCAGCATACTACGTCAATCTGTGTGCTGGATAAATATTCTCAGACACTGGGTTACATGAAGAGGACCAAGGCATTAGGATTGGAGGAAGGTGCAGGAACAGCATGCAACCTCCCACCAACAGAATCCTGCTCGCTAATATCAAGGAGGACGAGAGACACAACAATCAAATGACCCTTTATATTGGGAAAATCTGCTGCATCAGACTTCCTTAAGACATCTAAGAGCAAAGAAATCACTTTAAGGAATATAGACTATATGACTGATGAAAGCCATGGTGTTTCCAATTATTCCATTTACATGTGAGGGCTGGCCAATGAATAAGGAAGATCATGGAAGAATTTGCTGTCATGTTGGCTAAGAACATTGAAAGTACCAAGGACAACAATAACAAAGGACAAATTCAACCTGAAAGAAGGACAGTTAGATTGCTCCTTGGAAGGGAGGATGGCGAGACATCATCTCATGTATGTTAGCATGTTATCAAGAGACACCAACCTCTGGAAAAGAGACATCAGGCATGGTCAAGAAGAAGATCATCAGAGAGATTAATTGCCACATGGCTGCACCAATGGCTTTTTAAAAAATAATTTTATTAAGGGCTCATACAATTCTTATCACAATCCATGCATACATCAGTGCGTGCTTTACACAATTACCCTCATCATTCATTGCCCTCATCATTCTCTAGACATTTGCTCTCCACTAAAGCCCTTGGCATCAGGTCCTCATTTTTCCCCTCCCTTTTCACTCCCCCCTCCCTCATGAACCCTTTATAATTTATTATTTTCTCATATCTTGCCCTGTCCAATGTCTCCCTTCACCCTCTTTTCTGTTGACCGTCCCCAAGGGAGGAGATCACATGTAGATCCTTATAATTGATTTGGTTCCCCCTTTCCAACCAACCCTCCCTCTACCCTCACAGTATCGCCACTCATACCACTGGTCCTGAAGGGATCATCTGCCCTGGATTCCCTTTGTTTCCAGCTCCTATCTGTACCATTGTACATCCTCTGGTCTAGCCAGACTTGCAAGGTAGAATTCGGATCATAATAGTGGAGGCTGGGGGGAAGGAAGCATTTAGGAACTAGAGGAAAGTTGTATTTTTCATGGTTGCTACATCGTACCCTGACTGACTCATCTCCTCCCAGATACTCTTCTGTAAGGGGATGTCCAGTGGCCTACAAATGGGTTTTGGGTCTCCACCACACACTCCCCCCCCTCATTCACTATAGTAAGATTTTTTTGTTCTGATGATGCATGATACCTGATCCCTTCAACAACTTGTGATCACACAGGCTGGTGTGCTTCTCCCATGTGGGTTTTGTTGCCTCTGAGCTAGATGGCCACTTGTTTACCTTCAAGCCTTTAAGACCCCAGACACTATATTTTTTGATAGCCAGGCACCATCAGCTTTCTTCACCACATTTGTTTATTCACCCGCTTTGTCTTCAGCGGTTGTGTTGGGTAGCTGAGCATCATAGAATGCCAATTTAATAGAAGAAAATATTCTTGCATTGAGAAAGTACTTGAGTGGAGGCCAAATGTCCTTCTGCTAGCTTAATACTAAACCTATAAATATATGCACATAGATCTATTTCCCCATATATTTGCATATGTACATGTCTTTATCCTGACCTCTAAAAATGCCCTTTGCCTCCCAGCTCTTTCCTCTATTCCTTTGAATTTCTTCCTGTCCCACTATCCTGTTCAGTCCACATCAGGGTTTCGGAAATTCCTCTTGGTTACATTACCCTTGATCACGTCCTACCAGGCCTCCCACGCCCTCCTCATCACTGATTTGGATTACTTGCTGTTCCTTTGTCCCTGTGTTTGTTAACACCACTATCTTTCCCACCACCTCCTCCTCTCCCATATCCTCCCAGAACTCTCAGTCCTGTTGTTTTCTCCTCCAGATTGTTCATTCAGCCTATCTTATTTAGACAGACCTGCAGATATAATAACATGCACAAAAACAAGACAGAGCAAAACCAAGCAACAATATACAAAAAAACCACCACCACAACAAACCAATGACAAAACAAAACAAAACACAGAAAGAAAAGCTTGTAGTTAGTTCAAGGATTGTTTGTTGGCCTTTAGGAGTGTTTTCCAGTCAAGTCGGTTGGGGCACCATGCCCTGGCCCCCAAATCCACCTTCATCATTCCCTGGGGACCTCACTGCTCCATTCCCTTGCTGTTCTGTTGCACCCCAGTGTTTTGCCTCAGTGTGGCGGGATCAGATCGGGTGTAATTCCCACACTGTGTCTCCAGTGTTGTCCCCTGTAGGGCTGTAGGTCAGTGAGGGGAGTCATGTCTCATAGTGGGGCCGGCCACGTGGTCCTCTCTGTGGACTGGCTGCTCTAATGGGGAACATCATCCTCACGGCTTGGTAGGTGTAACGATGATGGAAGACGATTGTTTCTGTTGTACATAGATTCACTGTGAATCAGAGTTGACCGGATGGCACACAAAAACACATGTTTGATACCTGGTATCCAGTCCTAGGAGTACTTAATGAATTTTTTAAGTATCATGTAAACAAAATACCTTTACATTTTCCCCCTAGATAAGCAAATTTCCCCATAATACCTCATACTGATACTTTGCTTTGATTAGGTCTTGATGTTCCCGTTTGCTGTTGCTGTCAGGTGCCATTGAGTCAGCTCCAAGCCATAGCCACTCTACGCACAACAGAAGGAAACACTGCATGGTCCCGCACTGCATGGTCAGGATCATATTGCTTGTTTTAAGTGATTTTTCCTGACTTGACCTCAGATGTATACCTCTGCTGTCTGTGTACTAATCAAATTGTATTATAACTATCTGGTACAGAAAACAAAATCAGATATTATTCATTTATTTTCATCTCACTAGCAACTATGGATGACAATTCAATGAAAAGAAGACCATCATCCTCAGAACTGGACCAATAGGTAACATAATGGTGAATGGAGATATGATAAATGGAGACACGTCAAGGATTTTGTCTTGCTTGGATATGCAATCGATGCTCATGGAAGCAGCAGTCAAGAAATCAAATTACATATTACATTGGTTTGCACAAGACTTCTATAGAGGCTTGAAAAGCAAGGATATTACTTTGAAGACTACGATGCACATGGCCCAAGCCGTGGCTTCATATGCACGTGAAACTTGGACATTGAGTAATGAAGGCCAAAGAAGAACTGATGCATTTGAACTATAGGGCTGGAGAAGATGATTGAAATTACCATGGACTGGCTGATAGGGGTTTTTGTGCCAATGTGGCACCTGTAAGAAGATATGAGTGGAGTTTAGCCTGTCAATCAAGTCGCAGCCTGGTGACCTCCCTTGCAGGAGATATCAAGGTATATAGGTCTCTGAAGGCAGACTCTTCCTCCTTTTCTCTTTGGTGAGGGGAAAAGTAAATTGCGTAGTCCAGCTACCTTGCCTTACCAAGGGTGCTGCGCTACTTGTGGACCATGCAGAGCTCTGAGCCACTTGGAAAGCCAACCATTGACCACAAGGCGGCACCATTCCACTTTGCAGTGTCTGCTGTCTATGGGCTGATTCTGCTCCTCTTACCACTACTCCAGATGCTGCAGCCAGCTGCCTTGCATTGTTACACAATGAGGCTCTACCGTTACCTGCTTTGCCAAGCTGCACTACTGCCTCTGACACACCTTGCCACCTCATCTCCTTACTGTATCTTTTCTTGGCCTTGGGCTGTGTGATTTGGAAAGATCATCAGTATATTAACTGACCCATGAAAGGGAGTCAGACAGTTCTCTGTACTGCTGTATAGATTAATTAGCTGTTATATTCCTTTAAACTACATAAATTATTCCCTTATATATGTATATATAATCATAAGTGTCCTTGGTTTACTTCTCTAGACAACTCTGCCTAATGCAACCTTCTAAAAGGAAAATCTTTTCTGTACAGCCAGAGTGCTCTTTCGAGGCAAGGATGGCTAGACTTAGTCTGGCATATTTTGAAGATGTTGTCAGGAGATGGCAGTCCTTAGAGAAGGACATCCTGCTTGGTGAAGGAGAGCGACAGCTGAAAAGAAGGCCCTCAAGGAGCTGGATTGGCATGGTGCTTCCACTAGGTGCTATCCAGTAGGCTCCAACCCACAGAGTCTCCATGCACACCAGAAACAAGGACTGCCCGTCCTGAGCCACCCGCACAGTTGTTCCTGGGCCCATTGATACAACCACTGTGTCAACCCATCTCGATTGGTATAGTGGCTGAAGAATGGGTTCAGGTCCAGGGACAATTATGAGGAAGACACAAGACTGACAGTAATTCTTTCTGTTGTGCATGAAGTCGCTGTGGGTCAGACATGACTTGATGCTACCTAACAACTACAATCATAGCATCTATAAGAGTACCTGACCCGCTATGTAATGCTCAATAGCAAATATTTACTAAAGTGTTTCATTAATAAACAATTGGCTGAATTAAAGACTTGGATAGCTTCTATATGTCAGTTAATATATATTTAATTTTTATATTAAAATTAATATTTTCCTCATTTGTATTTCAATGAGGAAAATAATATATTTCAACTGATTAAGGTTATAAACTAGAGCACTATGTCAAATAAATATATTAGTTTCATAGTCCTATGCTTGAAAACTCAGGAACTCAAGTTAAAAACATAAGAATTACGTCCAAATGCATTATTACTGGTATTACAGTTCATGTATAAATGGGTTTATTCCAAAGAGAATAACATATTTGTTATCATTAAATAATTTCATATTAACTTGATTATAGAAAGTGGAAGGGTGGAGTCCAGCCTGTCAATCAGGTCACAGCCTGATGGTGCCTCCTTGTGGGCGTGGCCTCACAGCAGGATCTGGAAACCTCCCTCCCTCTCTGCCTTCACCTTCTTGTTGAAGAGCCAAGCTGAGACCTGGGGCAGTCCTGTGATGGTTTCACCACCGTTGGAGCTACAAAACTTCTCACACACTGGCCTGTGATCTTTCTGCATTTTGCATCATTGCATGTGGGTGCTTGAGCCTGTAGAAGGACTTATGGACCAGTTTCAGGATTATGGATTTGAGTTGGATTGAGCTTGGGATGTTTTCCTGATATATAATTACTTCTTGATATAAAGCTCTTTCTTACACATAAATCAGTGTCATTGGATTTGTTTCTTTGGTCAACCAGCCTAACACAGTATTTAAATGTCTCTGTGGTCGTTGGATGGCTGCTAACAAGGTCTCTCATTAATACATTTTTGTTGGATAGTAGAATCAGTATTTTCAAAAAAGAGTCCAATAAACATGTCTTTTGAGAGGGTCTACTGGCCAGTTAAAATCGAGTCAGGGAAATAATTTCAAATGGATATGGAGACTACTTTTTCAGGATGTCAAAGAGGTGATCTTGATAAATTTCCCCATAGAACACACTACAACACAAGAGCTTATTATGAAGACGTTTTAAGAAAATTGAAAACTGCATTGGTGGGAAAAACCCAGGAAAGCTTTACCATGGAACTATTTTCCATCAGAACAAAGCACTTGCTCATTTTTTAATGATAAGATTGAGCAGTCCTATGAGAATCTCATTAGGAAGCATTATCTCATCCAGCCTATAATTCTGATCCTGCCTCTTCAGTCTTCTGACTGTTGCCCAAATTCAAGAAAAATGTGTCCATTGTGGATGTAAAAAGATCCTCTTGACATTGTATATATTAAAGTTGCTGAATGTTTCATCAAAATATGAGAGATGGAAACCCTGCCCTCACAAGTCCTGGATGAAAAATATACTGAGAAACCATGGTCTCACACGTCAATATTTTTGTTTAATGAAAACTTAGATAAATTTGTAGCAAAATTTCTTCTTTTTCAACTTATCATCATATATTAAAAGACTTGAAAGTAGATTCGTGTAATTCAATGTTCATTGTAACACTGTTCACAATAGAATGACAAGATGCAGTACATGAATACAATGGAATACTATTAAGCCAGAAAGAGAAATCAAAACTTAATACGCACAACAATATGATTGGAATTTGAAGAACAGTCAATGAGATGAAACAAATAAATCAATTAACATTCTGAAGAGTCTTACATATTTAGTCCTTTTAGAATTCATGGTTTTAGCCAATGCCTTTCAACTCTTTCCCATTCAACTCAGAATAACCTGTAGCAGGCGTCACCTTTAGAAATAGAGCATATCAGTGATTTGAGTAGTCCTTACAGAAATATTGTTAATTTTTCCTTTAGAGAAAACACATTGAATCCCAGGACAAGGAAAAAAAGTTTATCAGAGGCCATAGTACTTGAAAGCAATAATGAGATTAACGTGAAAAATCAGTCTTCAGTTTGCATTACAGTTGCCTTTAAAGATTTTCCATTGGACATCTTAAGGGTTGTTGTTCAGAATAATACTTCACTGATGCACGTTAAAATTTCAGAAAAGTTTGTATGTTTTAGAAACATTACTTACTGTAGAAAGATAATTTAGGTAACAAAGTTTAAAGATAAAATTTTGTGGTTGTGATAGTAAATTGTCTGCAGATATTCAACCATGCACATAAGTATATATATATATATATATATATATATATATATAGAGAGAGAGAGAGAGAGAGAGAGAGAGAGAGAGCCCTGGTGGCACAGTGGGTTAAGTGCTGTGCTGCAATTGAAACCCACTAGTCCCTCCATTGGAGAATGGTAAGACAATACGCAAAGTAACAATTTACAGCCTTGGAAACTCTAGGGGACAAGTCTATTCTGTCCTATCAGAATGTTACTAGTCAGAATTGACTTGATGGCAATGACATACATTATTGACATACATATAAGATATAAATAACTAAATTTTAATAAAGCACAATGACTGCACAACTGACTTAATCTAGGAAGAACAGGAGCAGGTATTATGGTGCAGAGATTACATGTTGGCCTGATATCCACAAGGCTGGCAGGTCAAAGCCATCAGTCCCACAGTTAAAGAAAGTTGAAGATTTCTACTCTCATAAAGATTTACAGTTATGGAAACTCATAGGGGCAATTCTACCCCATATTAAAAGGTCATTATGAGCCAATATTGGCTTAATGGCAGTGAGCTTGTTTGGTTTGGTTTGGTTTTACATAGAGTTGATCAAGGTCAAAGCTGATTCAATGACACTTCAGAACATCAAAACTGTCGGTCAAATGTTACATTCTGTCAGAGATTAAATGTATTGTGCACACCAGGAAGATTTCAAAAGAGTAATTCCATCCATAAGAACTTCTTGATCTTTGAAACATCCTGTATAAAAGAATATCTTCAGAGATAAGCTGGTATCATGTTATTAACTTAGTCCTGTAAGGCACCTTTTGTTAAGCTACCTAAAGGGGAAAGGAGTATTTCTCTAGATCTATCTGAGTATTGAGATTAATTTTTGCTATAATAACCACTAAATATATCAAATCGTTTGAAAGCAATCTTTCTGTACCTTGGGGTTATACTAAGTAATATACTAAAGAGAAAAACCAGGCTTATTTCTACCGCTAAATATTACAAGGTTGAAGAAATAGAATAATATTAATACTCTCGAGATTTCCCCAGTGGACTTCTTCATATAAAAGCGAAGCTTATCTAAGAAGTAAGGATGCCCAAGCTCAACCAATCTAAAAAGAAGTCATCCTCTTTTGCATGAGGAAACTTAAATTTGACTTTATATATATTGAAAAGACAATATGTAAATCATACAATTATTTCAGTACTTATATTATTTTCAAATTATATTTACACATATTCTATATAGTGTAACCAAATGTTCAAAATATGTTCATAGACCAAAAATGATTCATTTAAAGATTTGATGTCAATGATCAGTTTAATTAGGTCAGAATATATCACCCAGGCTTCTTTAAATTGTACCAGTAAAAACAACCACTACTTGCTGTCAGTTTATCCTAGTACAGTGGCTTGTGTGTTCCTATAATGCTGGAAGCTGTGTCTCTGGTATTTCAAATATCAGAATTGTCACCCAAAGTGGACAGGTTTCCACAGAGCTTCCACACTAAGGCAGTCTACAGAGAAGGATGGGCTGTGTGCTTCGTAGGAACTAGCCACTGAAAACCTGACGGAGAGCATCAAAACACTGTCAGCTATTGACAACCTCTTGAATAAAAAGCTCCAGAACATTATCAGCAATAATACCAGAAGATGAATCCCCTCAGATCAGAAAACACTCAGAATATGACTGAGGAAGAGATGTCTTATCAAAATAGAGTCAACCATAGCAACTTGGATGGCATAAAGCCTTTGTTAGTCAGTGGAAATGAATGGAATTACCTTTATGGTCAAAAATTACATTTTCAAGATTTGTCTTGAAGTAAAATCATGCCTGTGACAATTCTAGCAGCATACAAGGAAATCCAGTGAAAACAACTATTATGCATAAAACACTAAAGCAGGTGAGGAAGACATTGAAAAATTCTGCCAACATTTTCAGATTGAAGTTGATCAAACATACAATCAACATATATTGATAACTATTGCTGATTGTAATGTAAAAGTTGGAAACAAAGAAGAAGGAATAGTAGTTGGAAAATATGGCCTTGCATATAGTAGTAATAAAGATGAAATAAATTTTCAAGACCAATGACAACCTCGTAGCAAATACCTTTTATCAACAACACAAGAGGTAATTATGCTATGTGCTTCTATGGCTGGAATACACAAATATCAAATTGACTACTTTTTTTAACAGGACAGTTTGTCTTATTGTTGTTAGCAGAGCGGAACACATACACTCTAAAATTTACGAAATACACTTAATTAAAATGCTGTCTCTTTTAAAATGATGCACACTGTTTGGGGCTTATAAGCAATGAGCACAGTTTTTCTGTACCTAGCATTCCAGGGGTAAATATATATATATATATATATATATATATATATATATATATATATATATATATTAACATTTTATTAGGGGCTCATACAACTCTTATCACAATCCATACATATACATACATCAATTGTATAAAGCACATCAGCAAATTGACTAATTTTATGGGAAGAGATAATGGTGAAATTCAAGAGGCAAACTGTGGAACATATCATCAATTACTCATATTTACATTCAGGTTAAGGCTGAAGGAAATTAAAACAAATCCACAAGACCCAAAATACAAACTTGTGTACATCGCATGTAGATTTTTACACTATCTCAGGAGCAGATTTAATGCATTGAACATAATGACAGAGAAATTGATACACTGTGGAAGAACATAAAAAAAAAACCTTTCATGAAAAAAGCAACAGGTCATTAAAAAAACGGAAAGAACAGGGTCAAAGTGGATATCAGAACAGACTGTGACACTTGCTCTGTGGAATGCATAAACTCCAGTACTCATTGGTCATAGCATGTGACTATCTATTGCTTGAGGGAAAGTTGAGCCATAAAAATGAGTTGAATTCCATATATAGGGTTTGACTTAAAATAACATTATCATTATGGTCGAAAAGGACAGTTTACTTCTTAAGAGGCTATTAAAACACTGCAAATGATAGAAACTAAGAGCTTGGATCAAGGTGGGGTTGTGGTATATAGTTGGAAAGATGAGCTCAAATTATTTGCTGACAAACCATAGTGTCAAATAAAGAAAAGAGAAAGGGAAAACAGTAAAAATTTTGGCTTATATAAATGAAATCATAGAATTGTCATTGACAGAGGTAAACATTTTAGCATATTACCGGAAGCATGTCAAACACTCAATGAAAGTACGGAAGAAGGTGAAATCTGAGAATTAATACTAGAAGAGTAACATAAAGGTACAACAGAAGCAGTAGGATGTATGTTAGGCTAGATACTTTAGAGAAATCATCCCATAGAAACTCATGTGTAAGTCAGAGACAGTTTTATATAAAGGTTAAGTGTTCATTAAGAGAACATCCCAACCCAGTGCTGCCCAAGCCCACAAGTCCAACATTAACCCATATGTCTGACACCAATCCGAAAAGTCCTCCTGTCTCACAAAACACATGCAATGATGCAGAACTGAGGAACTATCAAGGTGAGGCTCACTGAGCCATTTATCCCTCCACTCTCAATTAGCCCCACATGTGTTTATCGGCTACGTCAGCACAATAAACTAAGTAATTCAATGCTTAAAATATGCGTGCATGTGTAAACATGATTGTGAGGATGGTGTAGGCACTGACAGCGCTGCCGTCGGTTATGCATAACATTGCTGTGGGTTGGAACTGACTAGAGAGCACCTGAAAACAACAGCATCTATTGGTAACCTGTGAGAATTTGTGTTTCCCTTACACTAAGTTGTAATCCGTACTGAAATCTGTTGACCATCAACAAAAAGTCCTCTTCAATTTCAGCAACAAATTTCAGTCATCTGCATACCACAAGTTGCTAAGGAACCTTCCTTCAATCCTAATGCTGAATTCCTCTTCCCATCTTCTAGATATTTGGAGTATTTATTCAACCTAAATATTGAATAAGTATATGGTGAAAGAATATAACCATGATACACACCTTCCCTAATATTTTAAAAATAATTTTATTGAGGGTTCATACAGTTCTTAATCACAACACATACATGAATCCATTGTGTCAAGCACATTTGTACATTTATTGCCATCATCATTTTCAAAACATTTTCTTTCTACTTGGGCCCTTGGTATCAGCTCCTCATTTTGCCCCTCCCTCCCTCCCGCCCCACCCTCCCTCCTTCGTTCCCGATATGGTAGATATATAATCATTTGTCAGTTTGAGGATTAAGAGCATAGGGGTGGAGTGTAGCTTGTCAATCAGATCATAGCCAATGAGGCCTCTATTCAAGCATGGCCTTCTCCTGAGAATTCTGGGAAATCCGGGACTTCCTCCATGGAGGCAAGAGACATTTCTCTCTCTGCCACTCCCTGAGAGACATTGCGGCCGACAAGACACATGGAACAATGCTAGTGCCCTGAGTTGGAGAAGCTACAGGTACTACCCTGATGCAATCAGACTTATGGTACCTTGGGAGTGGGGTACTGGAGAAACAAATCCTGAAAATGGAGAGTGAACGTTTGCTTGACTTCTGCCTCATAGCAGTGTTTCTTCTTTGGCTAGCCAGAAGTCAGATATCCATGCAGTTTACTCGGTTGTTTTCTAGAAAGAATATGGGAACCGAAAGTTTGATTATTTTGTTTGGTTGTAGTCTTTGGTTATTCCTGTGTGAAATGGTAAAAATGAATGATGTTAATGCATATTTTGAGTTCAGGGGTAAAAATTGCCATTAGATTTTCTCAGAGACCATGTTGGTTAGAGAAAATGGTTGACAAAAGGTCAAAATGGCTGACAGAAAGTCTGACTCTGTCTTGATACTCTCAAGAGGTCTAATCCCATATTTTTATATGAATAGAATTGTTTAGATAAGGATTTAGATAAGCCAAATAAAGATTGAACTTGACTGTTTTAAGAATTGAGTTTAGTATCTGATTCTACTTTGGTTATACTGATTTCCTCTGTTTGTTATTATTGATACAATGATTGATGGGTTGAGTTTGGCCACTGATACCCGTGGACCTGGTTTACAGGAACTAGAGGAGAAGATGATGTGGGTTGACTGGTCTGAAGTTTATGACCTAGCACCTAGTTGAGAATTTGTGATGGGCCATGGTCTTATGCAAGGTGAACAATGGGCACCCTGATGAGGCTAAGAGAGGCAGCCCACATTGAATTGGCCAGAACTTGACCAGATAAAGAGATTTTTGAGCCTGTGAACTGGTGCATACTGCTGTTGACTCTATGGATGGCCTATCCTGATTTGACTTTGCTTAAATAAGTCAAATCAGCACAGGCCATCCATAAACTCAGCAGCCATATGCACCAGTTCACAGGTTCAAAAATCTTTCTTATACACGTATGTGTGTCCATGGATTTGTTCCTCTAGTCTTCCAAGACCAACATACCTGATAATTTATAAATCATTACTTTATGGGGTCATGATAGTTGGGGGGAGGAAGCATTAAAGAACTAGAGGAAAGTTGTTTGTTTCATCAGTGATATATTGAATCCTGACTGGCTCGCCTCTTCCTTGTGACCTTTCTGTGAAGGGATGTCCCATTGACTACAGCTGGGCTTTTGGTTTCCACTCCTCACTCCTCCTTATTCACATTGAAATGATTTTTTTGTTTTGCGTCTTTGATTCCTGATACCTGATGCCATTGACACCTCATGAACACAAGCTGGTGTGCTTCTTCCACGTGGACTTTGTTGCTTCTCAGCTAGATGGCTGCTTGTTTGTCTTCAAGCCTTTAAAACCCCAGGTACTATATCCTTTGATAACCAGGCACCATCAGCTTTCTTCACCACATTTGCTGTGCACCCATTTTGTCTTCGGTGATTGTGTTGGGAAAGTGATCATCGTGGAATGCCAGGTTATTAGAACAAAGTGTTCTTGCATTGAGGGAGTACTTGAGTGAAGGTCCAATGTCTGTCTACTACATTGATACTTAACATATAAATATATGTACATATAGATCTATTTCCCTGTTGGAAGTGGGTGTTAACAAACCCAGGGACAAGGGAAAAACAGTGATCTAAAATCAAAGTCGAGGTAGGCGTAGAATGCCTGGTAGGGCTTGATAAAGGGCAATGTAACTGAGAAGAATTACTGAAATCCTAATCTTAAAAGATGCAGTATCTCTTTTCTGTTGGAAAAAATATCTCATGGTTTATATAAAAGTTTTGCATCAGCACAATTATGTGCTCTTGAATTCCCATTATTGGCAAAGTTATCCATAATTTGTTATGATCATTGCATCTTCAATAAAATGAAAGTAAATGCCTTGCTAGTATGCTCTTTCAGTCAAGGTCCACCTAATATCAGTAATACTTCTCCAATCACATCCTCTTCTGAGCCCAATTTGAATTTCTGGAAGTTCATATAAGTGTATTTCTGTAGGTTGTTTTTCTCTTTTATTAATTTCAATTATCTTCTGCACAAATTTACTTGCATTTGATTAATGGTATTATTTGATAATTTGCACATTTTGTTGAGTTACCTTTATTCAAAAGGGGTAAAAATATGGATCTCTTGCAGTAAGTTGGACAAGCTAGCCATTTTCAAGATTTCTCTGTGTAGATGAATGAAATAAGGAAAAAATGACATGGAGGTGATTCCTGAGCCTCTTGGTGCTTATGACATTGAGTTCCACTCCCCCTTGTAGAGTTATAGGAAGCTAGAAAACAGTAGCCATTTGACTTCCATCTCAGAATTTGGCTGTTCTAGGCTTAATTCTGTGAGGCTGAGGCCAAACATGCCCCCACTTTTACCGCTTCTGACAGCCTGCTGTGTACTATAGTTCATTGTAGTGGCCGCACAGAACTCACACACTATCCTCATGACTGTGGGGCTTATTTTATTTAGGAACTTAACAGGTTACAACGAGGGTGGGAAATGTTTAGGAGATAATTGTTCAGCCAGGATGCTTCTTCTCTACTGTGCCTTCAGGCCAACTTCTCTCTCACCCTTGTCCTCTGGTTCTGGCCTGTCCCCTAAGTGGGCAATTTTGCAATGCTCATTTAGGGATAACAATAAATGCTAAAAAGGCATGGCACTCCAATATAGGATTCAACACCAAGGCATGCAGCTGTAGTCCTGTGGGTCAACCAACACAGATTCCCCAGTTAAATGCCCAGAGGCACCCTACTCTGCAAGCCAGCCACCTGCCCTAATATAGTCAACTTTACTTTCTCCATGACCATTGCTCTGCCTCATGTTCTGAATGCTGGTTCTAATAGCATCACTCCTCTGGCACCATTTAGGCATTCCATCTGCTTCCTGGATCAAAGAGGTGAATGCAGAGCAATCACGGGTTCCAAAGACACACTAACCTCCCGAGTCTTCTCTGTTCCTACTTCTGAGAAGGCTCCTTTTATCCCCAGGAGGATGGCAATCTTAACTACTCCTATTAAAAATTCACACACAACTGAATCAGATCATTTTATCAGCATCTTCCCTGTCCTTATTCAGAACCATAAGAAAAAGGAAGGTCATTTTCTGTGATTAGAAAAGCCATATTAAATACATCCCTACATCACAATTACAGAATGCTTTCAAGGCTGCCTCAATCTGTGGAAACATTCCAATTGGTATTCCATCAAGTCTTGGATGCTTTATTATTATTATTATTATTATTTTACCTTCAATGCAACTTGAACTCCTTTCAATACTATGGGTTCTTAATCATATGCTGAACTGACCTCTGATCCCACTACCATCAAAACAATTTCCACTCATAGCAACCCTATAGGATAGGATAGAATTGTCCCTGTGGATTTTTTGAGACTGTAATTCCTTATGGGGGTAGGAAGCATGTCCTCTTAAAAATAGGTTTATCCTGGCCAATTCTTTTTGATATGACACTTTTCCTACTATCTTCTCTTGATGTCTTCTGCAACATTCAATATTTTGACCATATAGTCCTTCAGTATTTCAGCATAGAGATATTCATAGACACTCATATATGTGTAAAAGAGAACTTTATATCAAAAAGCAATTTACATTAAGAAAACATCCCAGCCAGTCCATATGAAGTCCATAAGTCTTATATTACCCCATATATTGATACTAGTCCATAAATTCCAGATTAAGTTCATACATCCGATATTGCCCCATATGTCAATACTGGTCCATAAATTCCTCTTTAGACTCACACAGTCATATAATGGCTTCCTGAATGCAGGAAGATCACAGGTCAGTGGGTGGAAAGTGAATCCAGTGTGATGGAAGCATCTCAGTGCTGGTGGGGTCTCCATGTGGCTCCTCCAGTTCCAGGGCTCTGGCTCTCTCAGTGCAGCTCCATGTGACTTGTCAACAGGAATGTCTAGCAGCGAGTCAAGTAGAGAGTGTATCTGGCCTCCAGTGAGCTATTTATCTTCTTCACACTTCCAAATGAGATCATTAAGCTGTGACCTGATTGACAGGCTAGACACCACCCCTTTGCAAGTTGACAGGAGATTATGTAACTGCCGTGGTTGGAGGGGTTTTTTCAGAGTTGTTTTTTCTTCTCTCAATTGAGAAATGCTGAGCATGTTCTTTCCTTTCAGTTTTCTAACTCCAAGTCCTTGTAGATTTTATTATCATGTAGATTTCATTACTTTGTGTTGTTGATTTGCCCTTAAATGTTTTCAGTTTAATTTTTTTGCTTCACAATTTCTTGCATTTTCTTTAGATTCTGTACTTTTGACAGCAAGGTTCTTCATCAAAATTCACTTTGATCCTGTTTGTTTCCTATGTTCTTAATGATCTTTTACTTTCTTTCTGTATGATATGTTTTATATCCTTTCACAACTCACCTGGTTTGTGCCATTAGTGTTCAAAGAATCCATTCTGTTCTTGAGATGTCTGTACATTCAGGTGGGTTATACTCAAAGTTCCATTTCTGTTTTTATGGACTTATTTTAATCTTTCACAGCTGGAGCCTAAATTTACAAATGAACAACGGATGGCCTGAAACAGAGACACTCCCTTATTTGTTTACCTTATGATATTGAACATTTTCATTGTCTCTTCTCACAAAAACAGTCCATTTGATTTCTTTGTAGTCCGTTTGGCAAGACCCACATGTGCTGTTGCCATTTATGTGGGTGAGAAACTGTTCGCAGTGAAGCCATTGATCTTGCAGAGGTCTGTTATGCAGTCGCCAGGTGTGCTTCTGTCACGACTGCTACATATTCCAGCTACCTGTCCTTCCATTCTCTTTTCTTTGTATTCCAATTGCCAATAATTATCAACACGTTGTTGTTGAATCTATGATAAATTCCAGGTTTAAGGAGATGGTAGTAATCTTTAATTTCTTCAGCTCTGGCTGTGATGGTTAATTTTTGTTTCAACTGGCTGGTCCTGGATTCTTATTGGTTGGGCAGTGAAGGCCTAGTAATCCCCATAATGTGATTTAACACAATGCAATCATTACCATAATGATATCTACTATGAGAAGCAAATCAGTGGTCAAAAGATAAAGGAGGGAGGCAAGCCTTTTATTCAGGTTGCAGCCTTGGTGCAATTGAGAAGTTTCTTGGCCTTTGTGGTCCTTTTCCTATATGCGTGGACAGAGGGAAAGCTTGCTTGCTTTATGTTAGGTGTGGCTCCTGCAACTAGCTCATCAACCTCCTGTTCTTTGGACTTGAGCCAGACTCCAAAGCTTTTCAACGCTATTCAAGTCAGGAGAAACCTCCAACTTAGCAGCTGACCCACAGACTTGGAACCTGCTGGGGCTCAGGCCGACCTGCTTCTACAACTGTGGGACCAATTTCCCACTATTGTCTGGTTTTTCGTTTTGTCTGGTTTTTGTGTTGTCTGGTTTTTAATTTTGTTTTGTTATTTCTATAAAACTCAACCTAACAAACTTTACTAGTTAGTAACAACCTAACTAGCTTTACTGGTTAGTATGCACATTTGAATAATAAATTTATGATATAGCCTTCCTATAGGCATATAGAGATTATAAGCAATTAAGTTGTCTTCTTTAATTGCTTATAACAAAATAGTAAAAGATCTTGAGCTAGAAAATCAAAAGGAAAGAACATACTCGGCGTTTCCAAAACTGGACTATGGTGCTGTGAAGAATGTTCAGTAGACCATGGAGCGCCAGAAGAATGAATACATCTGTCTCAGAAGCAGCAATAGTGCTGTTTACAAGAGATCAATGGGACTTCATTTCACCTACTTGGAAATGGTGACAGAATTAAACAATCCCAATTAAGACATCTTATTCAGTAAAAGAGAGGGTCACGGAAAAAAGAGAAATGGGTTAATGCAGTGACGGCAAAAATGCTTTAAACACAGCAATGATTGCATAGGATGATGCAGGACCAGGTACATTTGTTTGTCTGTTTCTGGTGTACATGGGATTGCCAGAAGTTCAACTGAATAAATGGCCTAATAATATTTATAATTTATTTTCTAATACTTTATTATAAGATTATTTTTAATGTATTCTCCTGTAGAAGGGCTCAAATATTGCTATACTAATCCAACATTCCTGCCAGAGATTCTCTAACAGAGAACTATTATCTTCAACCAAGAAGTATATAATACCTGTGCTAGGCCGCTAACTACAGATTAGTGTTTCAAACCTACTAGGTGCTCTGCTGAAGGAGGATAGGCTTTCTGTTTCTTTAAATTCCAGCTTTGGAAACTTTATGGTGCAGGTCTATGCTGTCCTGTGAGGTCACTAAGTTAAATAAGCCTCATGGTAGTAGTGAGATACATAACTGAGTTGTATAGTACTAAGAAAATGACGTGTCAACCAGATCCTTTAACTTAAAACTCCTTAAAAGTTTAAATATCCTAATTATATTGGTAATCAACAGAAGAATATATTTTATATAATACGCTTACCAAAAAATGCACATTAAAAAAACTTTCTTTAAAGGTCATATTTTAAAATGTATACAGACCACAATATAGTAAGTAACAGATTGCTTTTGGTTTTAAAAGACAACTTTTTCAAAAACAGTACTCATGAGTTAGTTTCAATGTAAAAATATTATACTGTACAGTTCCATTTTTAAGTGCCTTATCCATTGTAATTTTGTTATTTTATCATTTGATTTCTAGAAAATCGTGTTCTATAAAATGTTGGTTCTTTTGGGTTTTTATATTTGTATGTTCTGATATGAAGGTATTATTCCCCCGGGGCCCCATAACCCCTTCCCTTTACTAAAAATAAATCCATCCTCAATAAAGAAATTAGCTTAATTTTTATCTTAATTATGTCCCCTGCCAATTCTATCTTTTTGGTTTTTTTAAATTGATTCGTGCAGTAGATATCACTCACCCACAACTGATATCGTGATACAGGAATAAAGCATTACTTGGTAATCTGGGACTTATCTATAAAATTAAAAATAAATATTTTTCTAAGATTCATGATCTATCATTGTTAGAATTTATGAAAAGTCAAGTTGAGATGGCAAGTCAAATTTCTCTTGTTTCATTTTAATATATTCAATTGTAAATTGTGTGCAATATAGGTTACAGATATTCAAATAGAATCTTAAATAAAAAAGGCTGGTTTAGAATAAATCAGCCTTGGGAAGTTCAATTCAAGCTAATTCTTAAACCACTGGAGAAACTCAAGGCACAGATGTGTTGATATAGATGTGTTTCTTATTTTTATGTGAAGCTTGCATTTCTTTCAAAGATTTCAGAAACATTTTTGCATTTACATATTTTGTTGTGTTCTCACTAATAATTGTTCCGAAGAACCAATGCAAACTGGTGCTTCTGTTTATTGCTACTATATTTATAAGATGGACATGTCTACAGATAAAAGTGGTCACTCTTCTTTAAGTTCCTGTGGCCTAACTTAAGATACATACTCTGATACGCTTAAAGTACTTGAGAATCACTGCACTGCTGAAAGTCAGTACTAAAAATCCAAACTATCTACTCTGACAAGAGCAAGCAGAGATCACATTTATTTGGCTGGGCCTTTCGATGAATTTGTGCCTGGGGCACAAACATAGATGCTTTGGTGAAAGCTTATATATCAATATCACTGCACCGAGTCTATGATAGATTTCTCAACGTTTTTCCAACATATTTTGCAACTCAACTGACAGGACCACGAAATAGAAAGAATTGATGAAGAGCCTGTTGAACGTGACCTTTAGGAACAATAATTTACTTGCATTTTAAGTCAAATTTCTGTGCAAACTAAATTGTAATGCAGTTAAGTATTTAATATGGCCCTTCAAACCAGTCCTCCATTTCATTATATATTAAAATCCTAGCCAGGATACATAATCCCATTTTGGAATGAGTTATCTGTTATGCTGATGAGACAGGTTTAAAGGAGACATATCTTAAAAGTTTCTTTTAAATTCCCACCCTTACTTTCCTTGAAGGTATAATATGCAAACAAGCCTTCATCTTTGAAATCTGTGATATAATATTAATTAACTTCCTCTTATAAATGGTTCCTTTAATAAGCAAACTTCCAGTTTCCTGCTTAGTTAAGAAGACCATGTGACATAGGTCACAGAATTGGCTGAGAATAGATCTAACCCACCTGACATGTGCAAGAGTCATGGCCATGTCCTTTACTTAACCTTTGTCATCAGAAGAATGAAAAACAAGTCAAATAAAGATCCAGATATGTGCAAGATACCATATTTGCTACCTCTCATACTTACTGAGAAAATTTAAATGAGTCACCCATGATAAACACTAAATATGTCAATTACCCTCCAAAGGTCCCTGTCTTGAGGCATCTGAGAGAGTAAGTGTTGTTACTCTCCTTCAGTTAGATGGCCAAATAAAAATTCCTTCACTTTTGGCCATTTTGCATTTCTGCAGCTGTAACATTGATTTGTCATCAATTTTGGCAAAGTTAAATCTTTTCCATTGGTTCCTGAATCTACCCAACCTCCAGTTCCTTCAGTTCTAGGACCTGGAGCCAAGAGCCTATCACATGACCTCATTTACCAGCTTCTGTGTACCTGTGAGTCCACAGCCTGGCTAGACAAGGATAGGGATTCCCTTTATCTGAAAGAGACGGCAGCATCAGGATTTGAGGAAGGGTTATTAGAACCTGCATTGTGCAGATGGTGCAACTCTACTTGCTGAAAGTGAGGAAGACTTGAAGCTGATGAAGATCAAGGGTTGCAGCTTTTAGTATGGATCACAACTCAATGTAAAGGAAAAAAAATTCCTCAGAACTGGATTAATAGATAACATCATCTTAGGCGGCAAAAAGTTTGAAGTAGTCAAGGATTTTACCTTGCTTAGAATTTGGATCCACAATTGATGCTCATGGAAGCAGCAGTCGAGACATGAAAGAATACATTTCATTTGATAAATCTTTGGCATAAGAGTTCTTCACAGTGTTGAAAAATCTAGATGTCACAATGATGAAGAAAGTATTCCTGACTTTAATCACTTCCTATACATTTGGAAGTTGGGCATTGAATAAGGAAGACAAGGAAAAGCAATGCATTTGAACAAAGTATTGGAAGTACCATAACTTTTGAAAAAAAAACAAATCTGTCTTGTAAGAAGTATAGCTCGAATTCTTTTTAGAGACAAGGATGCCATACTTCTCTTGTACATTGCACATGTCATCAGGACAGATCAGCCCTTGAAGAAAGGCATCAGTTTTGATATATTGGAAAGAAAGACAGTGAGGAGAAAGAAGCTCACGGAGATGAACAGACACTTGGCTGAAGCAATGGGCTCAAAGATAAGAGCAGCACTGAACACTGAGGGTGTGCAGGACCGGAAGGTGTTCCCTTCCTCACACACAGGGTCACCAGGGGTCAGAACCAAGTCCATGGCACCTGACAACAAGCGGATTCTCTAAATGGATGTTTCAACTACAGATGTGAGATTTGTGACTCCACAAATGCATGAACTTGTCCCTCAATGATTCATATGTTCTGTGAAATATTTTTTTGTTCTGTGAAATATTGCAGCAAATTGTGGAATGGTAGCACATGAGCGAGAATATTGAGGAAAGCAGTCACAGTGGATTTCGGGGAAGAAAGAGCGCTGGAGCATTTTGGAGAAGTAGGATATTTGGGATATCTCTAATTGTCATGTCATAGGCCTCTTGAGTTTCCTTTCAAAAGAAATTATATTTGGTCTTCTTTACAAAAAGTTGTTCTGTGCACAGACAAAATTCTTATTATATAGGCTGTCTAATCTATTGAGGTTTAATCAATTAAAGAGTCTTTCTAGCCATAATTCTTATGCAGTGTATTATAAATTTGAAAGCTCACACCTGTGGGTATGATCCCATTTTGGTATAAGTTCTCTGTTACAAATACACTGAAGCTGCAGACAGGCCTCAGCTCACACTTTCCCTCAACACAAGAACACTTTGTTCTAACAAATTGGCATCCTGAAATGCTTACACCTTCCCCTTCCCCCATCCCCCCCCACACACACATGATCGCTGAAGACAACATGGGTGCATAAGCAGATGTGGTGAAGAAAGAGGATGGTACCCAGCTATTAAAAGATAGTGTGTCTGGGGTTTAAAGACTAAAAGTTAAACAAGCGGCACCATCAAACAGTGAAGCAACAAGCCCACATGGAAGAAGCACACCAGCCAGTGTGATTGTGAGGTGTCACCAAGACTGGGCAATGGACATCAGAAGATTCACAACAAACAGTAAACAAATAAAAGTGGATTGGTGAGAATAGAGGGGGGTTGGAGCGGAGCCCCAAAGCCCATCTATGGACAATGGAACATCCCCCCACAGATGGGTCACAGGGATGGGGTGAGTCAATCAGGGTACAAGAGAGCAAATCCCATATAATAGTGTTCTAAGTTCCCATCACTGAGACAACACAGTGTAAATTTAAAAAAACAAAACAAAAAACCAGGTTGACATTAAGCAGCCTTTCACAGACCTTAGACAGTCTCACTATGTTCTGACAACCATCCCTACCAAGAGAAGTAATATTAGTTGTGGTAGCATTAATAATAAACAGAAAAAAATAAAGTGAGAGAGACCACTTTGTGTTAGCAGACAAACAATTTAGAACCACACTGCTTGCACTTAAATTGCAAAGGTATGACTTCACAAACTAACTGAAACCGCTATCAACTTTTCTCAGAGGCTCTGAAAGTCTGAAATAATTAAGAGTAACAAAATAAAGAGAAATGACCTTGTTGATCAGGTAACTAAACAAGTTGTCTCCCAAATTATTCTTATCCAAAAATGGGTAAGGAGAAATTTCTCAAATTTTCATGGAACAACTGTAGAAAGACTTTTAAAAGCAAACAATTAGCAAAACCAAAGAAATTAAAGATAAGTTGAACTTGAAAATCTAAGTTTGGATAGAGAAAATACAAGAAGTATAAAGATAAATAAAAATATGGAATATTTAAACAAACTTGAAATCGATGATACCTAATAATATGCAGTCTTAAACTAATTTTCAATCTTTTATAGTAATTTACTGCAATCAAGTTATTGTCATTTTGTTAGGTGTGCCAAGTCCATTTCAATTCGCAGTAGCATGCCATATGCGATGGAGGGAACTCCGCCCAGTCCTATGCTACCCTAACATCCGTTGGCACCTTTGAGCCCATTTCTGCAGCCACTCTGTCTCTCTTATTGAGATACGTCTTCTATTTGGCTTCGCCTCTGTTCTACCAAACAGGAAGTACTTCAGGGACTTGCCTCTCTTGATTACATGTCCAAAGTAATTGAGGCAAAGTCTCACCACCCTCATTGCTGAGGCACGTTCTGAACGTGCTTCTTCCAAGACAGATTTGTTTGTTCTTATGACAGCCCTTGATACATTAATATTCATTACCAACTCCATAATACAAATGCATCAACTCCACTCTGGACTTCCTTTTCCATCTTATTGCTTTCATATGAATACATTTTCTGAAGATCAATCAAAAATGCTCCCAGTGTTTCACTGACAGGGAGTTGCCAGGGGTTGTGCTGCATTCAGTAGAGGATGTGGCTAAAGGGAGATCATTGCTGCCGTCGGATAGGTTTTAGATGAAAGCAGAGAACATCAGAAGGATGTTACTTGTGTTTTATTGGCTATGCCATGCACTTGCCTGTGAGGATCATAACAAATGGATCGCCTTGAGAAGAATGGGAATTCTAGAACACTTAATTGTGCTCATCTGGAAACTGAACAAAGAGTCAGTTTTGTGAATAGAACTGGAAAATACTGCATGCTTTACAATCAAGAAAGGTATTCATCATGGCTGTATCCTCTTACCATACTTATTCAATATGTATGCTGAACAAAAAATCTGAGAAGCTGGGTTATGTAAAGAAGAATGTCACAACAGGATTGGCAGCTTATTAATCACCTGCCATATGCAGTTGTCACCATCTTGCTCGCTGAGAGTGAGGACTTAAAGCATTGGCTGATGAAACTCAAGGATCGCAGCCTGTGAGTATGGTTCAGAACTCAATGGGAAGTAAATAAAGATCATCATAACTGTACCACTGACGACGTCGTGATAAGTGGAGAAAAGATTGAAGTTGTCAAGGATTTAGTCCTGTTTGGATCCACAATCAACGCTCAGGAGATCAAATGATTGATTGCATTTGGTAAATCTGCTGCACAAGACCTCTTTAAAATGTTGACAAGCAAAGCTATTTCTTAGGCCTGACTAAGGCTCTCCCAGGCACGGTGCTTTCTGACCCAGCCATGGTACTTTCTGACCCAGCCACGGTACCTTCTGACCCAGCCACGGTACCTTCTGACCCAGCCATGGTACTTTCTGACCCAGCCACGGTACTTTCTGACCCAGCCATGGTACTTTCAATCACCTCACATGCCCGTGGAAGTTGAACACTGAATAAGGAAGATGGAAGAAGAGGTGATGCATTCGGCTTGAGCTGCTGATGAAGAAGACTGAAGGATTATGGACTGCCAAAAAAGCAGACAAACACGTTAGAAGAACAGCCTGAATCCTCTTTAGAAGAAAAGATGGTAGGAAGTGGATATGCTGTTAGGAGAAACTAATCCCTGGAAAAAAGACATATAGTATGGTTAAAAAAAAGACGGCCAGTGAAAAAGGGGATGGTCCTCAAAAGATGAATGAACATAAAGCCCGCCACAGTGGGCTGCACCATGAGAACAACTGTGAAGAGGGCTCAGGATTGGGCAGTTTCTCTCATATGGAGGTTCTATAGGAGTTGCCACTGGGTTGCTGGCACCTAAAAAAACAACATAAAAAGATACGAAACAAGGACAAGAAATTGAAATGCTTTATTGAAAATAATTTGTATATTCATAGCTTTTATAGATTCTGTTTTTGTCATTGTTATTAAGGGTCATATTGTAATAAGTGAGTAAGAAGTCCATGGGAGGGAATACCAAAGGAAGTAGAGCTAAAATTTAATACGTTAATTTGTGAGACATTTCAAAACCGTCAAACGTCAAATAGCAAAGAATTGTTAAGATTACAAATTATCCTTGATAATTAAATTAAATAGTTAATTTTATTCTTTAATATACTCAAAGGCCAGCAGAACCCTTAAGTCTAAAAAAGCTATAAAATGTATTAAAATCATAATAAAGTTTCCTCCATCTTCACAATTTTCTGTTTATTTATGTAATCTTCCTAGAAGTAAAAGGTTCTGTGTCTGAGTATATATTAATTTATATAATGCTGCCATATTATTTTTCAATACTTTTATTGACACATAATTCACATAATATACAATTCTGTAGTTCAATTACATCAAGAATACACTCAATTAGCAACCAAGCCCACATGGAAAAAGCACACAAGCCTGTGAAATCACAAGGTGTTGAAGGGATCAGGTTTCAGGCATCAAAGAAGGAAAAATCATATCATTGTGTGCTCGTCTTCCCAATACGATCGCTAAGGACAAATGGTGGCATAAGCAAGTGTGGTGAAGAAGGCTGATGGTGCCCAGCTATCAAAATATATAACTTCTGGGGTCTTAGAGGCTTGAGGGTAAACAATCGCCACCAAACTCAGAAGCAAGAAAGCCCACATGGAAGAAGCACACCAGCCTGTGTGACCATGAGGTGTTGATGGGATCTGGTATTCGGCATCAAAGAACAAAAAACACATCACTGTGAATTAGGGGGAGTGCAGAGTGGGGACCTAATGGTCATTTGTGGGCAACTGGACATCCCCTTATAGAAGGGTCTCATGGAGGAGACAACCCAGTCAGGGTGCAGTGTAGCAACAATAAAACACAACTATCCTCTAGTTCTTAAATGTTTCCTCCCCCCAACTACCAGGATCCCATTTCTACCTTACAAATCTGGCTAGGCCAAAGGATGTACACTAGTTCAGATAGTAACTGGAAACACAGGGAATTCAGAACAGATGATCCCTTCAGGACCAATGGTGAGAGTGGCTATACCAGGAGGATGGAGGGAAAGTGGGGCAGAAAGGGGGAACCGATTACAGGAAGTACATATAACCTCCGCTCTGGTGGTCGGTCAACAGAAAAGTGGGTGAAAGGAGATGTTGGACAGTGTAAGATATGGCAAAATAATAATGACTTGTAAATGATCAAGGGTTCATGAGGGAGGGGAAACAATGAGCAGCTGATGTCAGGGGCTCGAGTGGAAAGCAGATGTTTTGAGAATGATGATGGTAACAAATGCACAAATGTGCTTGACACAAAGGATGTATGTATGGATAAGCATTGAACAAGCTCCCAATAAAATGACTAAAAAATAATAACACACTCAATACACCAATTATATACCCATCACCACCACAATCAGTTTTACAACATTGTTTTTCAATCTTGTATTCATCATTTTTAACTTCCCGTTTGCACCCACCTCCTTTGCCATACCCCCAAAGAATCAATAATCCAGTTCCTGTTTTTGTAGATTTACCTATACTGTTTTTCATATACAGAAAAACCTTAAAAAAAACAAACAACAACAAAAAGAAACCTAACAGGAATAACAAAATAAAACAGATTGAAAACCTCAATTATAAAAAAGCAGATAATGTTAAAAGCAAGAATGCATTTAAATAGATCATAAGGAAGCTCAAATGATACAGTGCTAAATGTTAACCTAGCTGCATCTGCCACAATCCACTGTCTAATGCGTTAATCATGTTAGCAAAGCTGTTTACATCCCTGGTCCTTGGAATCTCCCAGGTGCTCAATCAACATGTATTTTACCCCTTTTTTTTTTACATTTTATTAGGGGCTCATACAACTCTTATCACAATCCATACATATGCATACATCAATTGTATAAAGCACATCCGTACATTCTTTGCCCTAATCATTCTCAAAGCATTTGCTCTCCACCTAAGCCCTTTCCATCAGGTCCTCTTTTTTTTCCCCCTCCCTCCCTGTTCCCAGCTCCCCCCTCCCTCATGAGTCCTTGATAATTTATAGACTGTTACTTTGTCATATCTTGCCCTATCCGGAGTCTCCCTCCCCCCCCTTCTCTGCCTAACTGTGCCTGTCATAAGTGTCTTTATAATGCTTTCTATCTCATCTCAATTATGCGTCATATCTGAAGCTCTTTAATAATAAGATGAATGATTGATTCTATTTTAAAAATGCCTTTTAACTAAACTTTTAAAATTTGTTTTTACCTGGCTTCTTATTGGTTTTGGAATTAACTCCTATAAAGTCTGTCACTTTAAGAAAATATTATAAATTCACAATAGTCATTGTAGATAATGACCACTTTGCTTATTCAAGGGAATCTAACAACATTATTATCAGCACTAATATTAATTCAAGGCTGGGGAATCTCTTCCAACTCTGGAACACACAGTAGAACCGATCCACAGAGTGCCTGCAAATCTTTCCGGAGCACACAGACCCATTCCCCTGCAGAGCAAACATGCTGGCTGTGCAGTTAGTCGTCCGACATCGCCCTAAATGTGCAGCAGCTCTTCATATTACGTTGAGAAGGTTTAAGTTGAGAGGTTTCAGGTACTTGCCTAGGAGCACATATCCAACAAGTAGGCAAACCAGGATCTCAACCAGGCAGATTGAATTAGTTTGGTTAGCTATTGCCCGATGCTGCCGCTATGATTGAATAAGAACATTTGGATGCCTGAAATCAGAACAAATGATTTCCTAACCTAAAAGTGTTTTGGGGAATGTTACTAATCTTGCTGGCCCTGCATTTGTACATCGGTACAATCAAGCTCTTTGGATGAATGAAGTTGAAGACAGATAAAGCCCTCAGAAACAGTAAGGGGAGTGATGCTCTGAGGATCTTAGGAAGAGAGGAAGGGAAATGGGGGAAGGGGGCACTTAAAGCAATGATGACCGCACAACCCCATTTGAAGGGAATGGATGTCAGAATCATGGGTCGTTCGATAAATGGGATGGTAGAGGTTATGGCAAAAAAATCAACAATAAAACATATATATTGAGGGATCAAGGTTGTGGTTCGATGAGGGAGGGAGGGGAAGAAGGGAAGCTGATATTGAGGTGTTCAAGAAGAAAAGAAAATGTATTGAAAGTGATGATGACGGCTATTGTACAATTATGCTTGATCTAATAGAACTGTGGATTGTAACATATCTGAAAGAGCTCCTAATAAAATGTTAAAATAAATAAATATAAAAATGTTTTAAAGCATGTAAGAAAATATTAGAAATAGCTGGCTGATATTTCAAAATATGATTTGATAACTATATCGATTTTTTAAATGTCCTTTTAATGATTTATTGTGTGATAAATATCTTTAACTTGAGCTATTCATTTCTAGGTAGCTCTTAGTTATTGGCGATTGGCTTAATTTTATTGAGGCAGAAGGAGATATGCGAAGCCATTAAAATCATGTGAAAATGATAGTTTGTTTACAACATCAATAAAAGCAAGAGGGGCAATGTTCCATTTATCACATGCTTCACAGAGATCTCTGATTCGTCACTGTGGTCAGCATGGTGGCATATGTGGGAAACTGACATACCATTATGATATTGATTTGTTTATTCCTCCTTACAGTTGTATCATTTTGGGCTTGTTTGTTTCTCTGTATAATTTGTAGCTATGTTATTAGATGTTTACAGATTTACCATAGTGGTATCTTACTGAATATGTAATTTATCCATGTGAAAGTTGCATCGTTATCTCTTAAAAATTCCTCACACTGATGACTACTTCGTCTGCTGTTGTTAAAGTCACACTAACCTTATTTTGTTAGATTGTTGTTATTTTGTCCCCTACCTTTCAGTTTAATCCTTCTAGGTCCTTATGTTCAAAGTACACATCTCCTAAGCAGAATATATTTTGATTTGATACTGAATCTAGTATGTCAATTCTGCAGTTGTAATTAGACCATTGGGTCTACTAATAACTAATGTAATTGCTGAAATATATTGGCTACATCTAACATCTTCCCATTTGCTTTCTGGGTGTCCTATATGAGTTTGATTACTTTTGCTCTCATTTCTGGAGTTCTTTTCAATTAATTGGATATATATTTCTTATTCTATTTTCCTTTTATTGATTTGCTAGTTACCTAAGGTTATTAATCCTAGTTTTATTAAATTCTAATAAACAAACTTTATGTAATACTAGTAAACTTCAAACTTTAATTTCCATATTCCCATTTTTATTGTTTTGACAGATTTTAATTTTACATATATTTTATATATAAGATATTATATTTCCTTTGTAAAAGCTATATTTACTTATACTTAGCCACATGGTTTCTGTTTCTGGTGTTCTCATTTCTTCTTGCATTTCTATTTTTCTTAGATCATCTACCTCTACCTGAAGAACTCTCCTTTACAACATATTTTATTGGAAATCTCCTGGCCAAGTAATCTCTTAGTTTTGGTCTGTTGAAAATGGCTTTGTGCTAATTTTTGAAGAATATTTTCATTTTGAAGATAATCCAATGTTCGCAGTTAGTTTGTGTCTTAAAATACTTTTTTCCCCATCTGTGTTCCATTACTTCTGCTGAAAAGTAATCTGTCTTACTGAGGCAACTATAGTGTTTCCCTCTTCTGGCTGCCCTGTAGGATTTTATATCTGTCTTTCTGTATGACAATTTGTTACAGTCACCAATTTGTGGAAGATTTATTGTACATACCATTTTGTCAACTGGACCATTTATTTGTGTTCTATCTATGTGGGGCTATTCAGAATATATGGAATGTTCAATAGCAGTTAATTATGTTTTTCCTAATCTACTATAGTATTATATATTTTTTATGTAAAGATAATTTTAAATCTTTGCAACCATAACATTATATTAATTTTTTCCAATTACTCTAAATCAGTTATCTTACTGATTCCCAACCTCCTTATATGTTCTCTAAGCTAATCTCATAAGAATTTACTTTTTAAAATATTAGCTTCTATTAATTTTGACTTTGGCGTTTATGGATATTTGTATCCCTGTAATAAGAATCTACTTTAATGAATATGTTTATTTAAATTAGCACATTTGTATTAGGCTGAGTTTTCTAGAGAAGCAAAACCAGTGATATTCATATAAGTATACCCAAAACCAAACCCACTGCCAGCAAATGGATCCTGACTCATGGTTATCCGCTAGAGGGTAGAACTACACGTTTGGGCTTCTGAGGCTGTAACTCTTCACAAGAGTAGAAATCCTCCTCTTTCTCCCTTAGAGTTACTGGAGGTCTTGAACTGCTGACCTTCAGGATTGCAGCAGAATGCTTGCCACTATTCTATCATAGCCTCGCCAACTAATCTAGTATCTGATCTATGGAGTTGAGATAGACTGGCTCTTCCTTGATTTAATATTCTTTCTTGATCTAATGCTCTTACTTACTTATGCTCATGCATAAGTAAATATATGTATATGCACATATCTATTTATGTATGTGTATAAGTAAAAAAATTATGTGTATAAATTAGAACATATATGTTTATGTATATACATGTGATTACATGTGTGTAAGAACTTTAGATCAAGAAAGTGGTCCAGCCCAGTACAACTCTATGTCATTGGTTCAGAGGCTAATTGGAGCCCTTCTGACTCACATAGCTGCTGGTGGATAAAGCAGGAAGGCAAAATGAAAATATGGGTAATCATAGGTTGTTGGGTGCAGTGGGCCCAGAATTCAAGGTTCTCAGTACACAGCAGGGCACCAGCAGATCCCAGGGATGGCAGGCCACAGACCCCTGCCTGAGAACCAGATGCAGAATTTTAGCAAGTCAGAAGGCAAAGAGAGGCCAGGGAGTAGGATGCTCTCTGCAGCATCTCTCACAAAAGTCCCATATCAAAAGAGACATCAGCAGGCTGTAATTTGATGGATAGGCTGGACGCAACCCCTACCTTTACACAGATGGAAGTTGGCATGTAATCTAACCATCACAATTGTTGTTTTTTGATTCCACATATGGTTATATTTCTTAACAATTTTTTTTATCTCTATGTTGTCCCCAAGTTACAATGAGGTCCCTTAATAAGGTATTGATTGATATAGTGTACAATTTCTAGGTTATGGTGACAATAGAAATTTGAGTTGAAATCAAATTTACTAAGTTGTCCAAGGCCAAGTTTTTAAAATACTGGTCCTTGGCACCATTCTCTTTGTCTTCCTGTGATACTAGGGAGACGGAAATGTCCTATTGTTCTAACACATCATTTTTTTTTTAAGAACAAAAGCAGTATAAGTGAGTTGCCATTCTCACATAGACAATGGGCTGAAGTTTGGACATCAGAACCTGGCTGGACGAGAAAGAGGAAATCAGTGAAGCAGTACTTCTCGCTCATCCTCACCTAGAAATGAATAACATCTGACAGTTAATACAGCCAAATTGAATAAAACCTATGATCTCAGTCTATGATATCATTAAGGGAGTCTTTAGGATTGAAGAGTCAAGTCAGCAAAACTTTTAGCTCTTAGTAATAAACGTTTCATGTTTACATGTGAATTTCACGTTTAAATTTTTCTTATGTTTCATTTCTGGTATTAGGTTCTTATTTACATATATTTCCATCAAATGCACAAAACAAATGATCAATTCTAGAACCCTAAATTTTCCCCTTTCCTTATAGATTCAGCTCAATTATTCTATGAATAAATTATTGTCTTAGTATAAACATTTCTCTTCCATGAGAAACAGTGATGTAGGAAACAATTTATTAACACTACACATTATTTAGTAAAAATGCTAATAGGTTTTTCTAGCATAAAGAGCTATTTGGTATGAGTAAAAAGACAAAGTCGAATATTAAGTTTGGCATGCCAGAGATTTTTTAACTCTTTAAATTACTAACATAATTAATTAAATAAATCTAATTATTTCTTGTTTCCTAGAACATTTTTATTTTCCTTTAATAAATACGTCAAAATATGCTTTTAGATTTACATTTTTACTTAGCAAAAAAAGTCCACATTGTATTGATTTGTATTTAGTTTCAATTAAATTATCCAGTCTTTTATTTTGTTTATTCTCTCAAATTTAGTCAATTGTATTAAATTTCTTTCCCTGAGTTTGGGCTGTAAATGGCCTTTAAATACATTTTCATCTAAAATGCTTTGTGCTTGGGAGGGTGGAAAAAGATCCTAAAAACAAAAAATAATACTGAGAAAAGCAAGGAGTAATTCTAATATTGTGAAGTCCCTACCCCCCAGGCAGTTTTAGATAGTCCAGGATTTTCAGATAATCAGCCCAGAGGGATTTGTGTGGCAGAACCCTGCTGAGAAAACACCATTAACACATCAATCTATGAATATAAACAGAGCATTTGAGATGTTTGTTTATGCCCAGTGAGCACATTTACAAGTTAATTTAACATCATATTTGAAGGAAATAAACAGTTTGACCCTACTCAAGATCAATTATATTCGCAAAATAGATTCCCATCTTCTGTGTATTGGCAAGGTGTCAGCAGTAAAACAAAACAACTGGCTTATTACCAACATCTTTCCTACATGGAACTATTTCACAAAATTCAAAGGTGGTTTTAATCAGCATAATTGAATTAAAATGTTACTTTTAAGTACAATTCCTGATGTGGATTTACTGGGATTTGGGGACACAGAAATCCCAGGTGTTGAAAATATTAAAGCTTAGTTTTAGTTTACTTCTTAAAGAAATGTAAATAAAGACATCAGGTAAAGGAAATAAATCAGGATTATGGAAAATCATTTTACTGAGTCCAAATTCTTTAAACTCCCCATGGGCGCCTTTATCTCTCATCTAACAGCTGACCCATCTTATTTTCAGAACATAGAAAATTATTTATTTTCTATGTAGTTTCCTGAACAGTATAGAATGGTATAAACAAAATAACTTAAGGTTATATCTGAAATATTGCTACACTATTGAGAGAAAAGTATGTTAGCAGTGTGTAAAGGATCCTCTGGGATATTGGAAAACCAAAGCAAAGCAGTTTTCTACAATAAACCAACTAAATCCTGAGCCATAAGCAAAGCAAAAGAACAAATATAATAATGGATGGCATGATACAATGCCTTTCCCTCTTCAAGAAGATGATGCACAAGTATATGTGGACATACATTTCTTGAGTATAGTCTTAGTTATGAACATAGAATCAATTTTATGCACATACAAACCACTCTATGTTTGCTGCTCAGAGAGGTAGATATGACCGCTGTGGTGATTTAAGAAGGGTTTTCATTTACAGAGCATTGTCCTGCAACTAGGAGAAATGGAAATGAAGGAACGAAGGACAAAACGCTGAGAAGAATATTGCGTGCTTATCTCTTTTCCTTCAGTTTGACTATGACCTTCTCTGACTCACTAGAGATCAACCCTAAAGTATCCAATTTGCATAATATCTGTTTTATTATAAATTCAGTGCTAATTGTTTTTGATAAGATTAAAAAATAGTTATGATAATAATATAAATGATTTAAATGGCATTGTCAGGAAGAACAATTCCTATATTTATGAAGAATTATCAATTATTTCCAAGGTCATGAATCCAATGCTAAACCATTTCCAATCAAGCTAATTTTGCATTCAAATGAAAACATTTTATTATCTTGAGAGAGAATGGTAAATCCTCTATTTAGATGTGAGTTCAAATTAGTTAAAAGAGTCTAGTGAATTGAAGATAAAGAGTGAACAGTACAAACAATGGAGGCTGGCTCTAATGCAGTTATTCACAGTGAGACAAACCACCCCCTGCAAACCCTTAACTAAGTGCAGGTTCTGTTCTAACAGGTATTTGTTTTCTTAGTTTGCGTAGAAGGCATGTGTGAGACATGAAAGACTAATTCATTGACAATAACACACAATTACATTTTGAAAGTCAGAGTTCCTCTCTTCCTGAGGACCCAATATGTATCAGATAAAAAACCAGTTGGATCAGGGGATGGTGGAGAAGAATCAATCACAAGGATCAATCTATAACCCCCTCCCGGGGGGGTGAATAATGGAAAAGTGGGTGAGGGGCAACAAAGGACAATGTAAAATATGAAAATATTAATCTGTAACTTATCTAAGGTTCCTGGTGGGGAGGGAAGGGAAGAAATGGTGAGCTGTATCAGGCGTTCAAGCGTGAAGAGAATGCTTTGAGAATGATGATGGCAACAAATATGCAAATATGCTTGACACACTGGATGAATGTATGGTTTGTGATAAGAGATTTAAGAACCCCCAATAAAAGTAAGAAAAAATGTGTACAAGAACGAAGAAGATGCTCTAAAATTGATTGTGATGATTACCAAACTCTTGTGGATATGATTAAACCCCTGAACTATTTTAAAAAAGGATAACAAAACCCCACGTAACAAGTCATTCCCTTTCTTTGTAGGAAGTGAACAAATACATAAAGCCCTCCCCAATATATTTACCTTCTAGAGTCTACATTTCTTGTATCTTCAAGGAACTATCTGAAGGATCTCAGTATACTTTAGTCTTATTAAGAGCTAGTCTTTCAACATTTACTTGTACTATTGTTTGATTAATACTTAATAATTTAGACTCTAGGTTAAAAAATTAACTGACTCATTTGCTGACAATAACTACTCACATTTTAATTTGTTAAGTCTAATTCATTTACGTCTTTATTTAAAAAGTTTTAACAGTTTAATTGGCATAGAATTTATATACCATGAAATGGAAATTAATTGTTTACTTTGTCTCTTCCAGTCAAAGTCTCTAATCCAGTGGTTCTCAATATTCCTCATGCCGCAACCCTTTAATACGGTTCCTCACAGTGTGGTGCCCCCAACCATAAACATATTTCTGTTGCTATTTCATAACTGTAATTTTGCTACTATTATGAATCTTAATGTAAATATCTGATATGCTGGATGTATTTTCCTTGGTACAAATTGAACATAATTAAAGCATAGTGATTAATAACAAAAACAATATGTAATTATATATTGTGAAATATTTATTTCTAATTACAAATAAATGAAATTCTGTCTTGAAGCCTGGTGTAGCATGGGTAACAGTCTTCACACAAGGGTACTCGTTTGTGGGCGTATCCGCCTGTGGGTGGACCCGCCTGGAGACGGGTAGAGGAGCGGTGTCTCGGTTCCTAAGATCATTGGAAATATGATTTCCAATGGTCTTTAGGCGACCCCTGTGAAAGAGTCATTCGACCCCCCAATGGGGTCATGACCCACGGGTTGAGAACCGCTGTTCTCATCCCACCAAATGATCCTTCCTGCATGGATCTGATAACAAGGTGAGGTAAGGTACTGACAGGATTCACCTGGGTGTTATTGTGAACAGGATTTATGGGAATCCCATTCTGCTGTGTATAAAATGAGCCCTATGAGAAACAGGATGGGGGATCTCGCTACCAGCAAGAACCAGGAGTAGAGTGTGTCCTTTGGAACTGAAGTCTTTGTACGCTAAATCTCCTGGATTCAGGAGACAGCTGTGATAGTCACGGAGCAGCAGCAGAAGCCAGAGCCGGCCAGAGCATGAAAGAGCGTGGTGGACGTCCCTGCCCCTGACAATCACTGCATCTGTTGATGCTGACTCATAGCCACCCACTGGGGTATGTTACACCCATTGGGGTATGTTACACTGTAACTGTTTATAGGAGCAGAAAACCCAGTCTTTCTCCCATGGGACTGCTGGTGCTTTTGAACTGCCAACCATGTGGACTATATAACCACAACACCACCAGGGCTCCTTCCCAGCCCAAAAAGCCAATAAACCTGAATGCTTTTGTGCAGTTGGCTGACTTGTGGAGTGGGTTTCTCTGGGCAGTCAATTGGGGGAGCTGGGCAAGCTGTCCCACAGCTTGAGTTAAATGCCACCAGGTTAAGGCTTACAGTGGAGTGGTGTGCCCTTTGGGCATCTATTAGCAGCACTTACAGAACCTGTAACATATCCAGAAAAGCAACTTTATCCTTCACATTTCTTACTTTCATTACAACCTGTTAACTTCCTTAATCAAACTTCTAAAATGAATTTTGTCTGTGAGTTCTGTGTAGCCATTGCAATGAATATTAGAATCTAGAAAGGAGTTCTGGCAGCCTAGTGGTCATGCATGGGGCTGCTAAGCCCAAGGCCAGCAGCCTGAAACAACTAGCCAATCCCTGGGGCAAAGACAGGCTTTTCTACTAAACTCACAGTAAAGTTCTACTCTGTCCTATTGGGTCATTATGAGTCCCTTTGTACTCTCTCTCTCTCTCTCTCTCTCTCTCTCTCTCTCTCTCTCTCTCTCTCTCTCTCTGGCGTTGCTTTCTTGGCATTGCACTCTGCTTCTGAGCTCTTGTTCCAGTACTCTCTCCTCTGGGTTCTCAGCACGCTCCCCTGAAGTAGCCATCTTCAGTCGTGAACTCTTGCGTACTCCCCACGTCGTCCCACACACTTTCCAGCGATAGCGTATATTTTCTGAGACAGTAAGACCTGAAACCTCCCTTTCCAGCATAATCCTTTACTTGGATTTACAAAAGCACTTCTGCCACAAGAAATCTTTAAGCATTGAGAAGGAAGAACGAAGGTAACGATCCCAGAAACCTAATATTATGAAAACAAGTGAGCTTTTTAAAGTTTATTGTCAAATAATTCACAAATCATACAATTCAATACTTCAATCATATTAAGAACCATTGTACAACTATCATTACAATTAATTTTAGAACATTTTCTTCATTCTTGTACTTATTAGGTCCTCGTTTCCCACTGAGCTCCCTTGCCATAGAAAATAAATTGTTGTTGGTGTTGTTAATATTAGCTCTGACCCATAGCTATTCTATGGGAACCAGAAGTGAACACAACCTCGCTTGCTCCGTCCTCACAACTGTTCCTCTGCCTGAGCCCATTGTTGCAGCCATTGTGTCAGTCCATCTCGAGGACCTTCCTCTTGTTCACTTCCCCTCCACTTTACCTAATATGATGCCCTTCTCCAGGGACTGGTCTCTCCTGACAGTACGTACAAATTATGGAGACCAAGTCTTGCCACCTTTGCCTCTATGCAGCACTCTAGCAATGCTCCTTCCAAGACAGATGGCCTTGACTTTTTAGCATTCCAATGTAGTTTCAACATTCTTCTCAAGCACCACAATTCCAATTCATGGATTTTTCTTGTCATTCTTATTCAATGCCCAACTTTCACAAGCATATGAGGCAATGGAAAATATTATGGCTTGGGTCAGGCACCCCTTAGTCCTTGTGTTAGTCTGGATCAACAAGAGATTCAGATTTATTGACACTCATATGTGTGTAAGAGAGAGTTTTATATCCAAGAGTAATTTCATATTAAGAAAATATCCCAGCTCAGTCCACATCATGTCCATAAGTCCAATATTAGCTCATATGTCTAATACTAGTCCATACATTCCTCTTTATACTGACCAGCAAATGCAATGATGCTGAAAGCAGGAAGATCATAGGCTGGTGGGTAAAAAGTCTTGTGGATCCAGTGGCAGTAGAAGCATCTCAATGCTGTTGCTGATTTCCACCTGGCTCCTCCAGCTATCTGAATATCTCAACAGCAGAAAGGAAAGGCAGAGAGAGTGTGTGTCTGCCTCCAGGCAGGAAGATAGGAGTTCCCAAAATCCTAAGGAGAAGGTCATGCCACACAGAGGTATTGTTGTTTATGACCTGATTGACATGCTAGGGTCCACCCCTTTTCTCAAGTTGACAGGAGACAACATACCTGCCACAGTCCTCAAAGTAACATCTTGGCTTTCAGTACCCTTAAGAGGTCTTTAATTTACCTAATGAAATCTCTCTTTTGATCTCTGGATGCTGCTTCCGTGAGCTTTGAGAGAGGATCCTAGCAAAGTAAAAAATCCTTGAAAACGTCAACCTTTTCTTCATTTATAATAATGTTACTTATTAGTTATAAAAGGAGCATAGTGGATTTTTCCATTCAAAGATACACTTTAGATCAGAGGCAAATCTCTGTTGAATCAGAAAGGAAGGTGTGCTAGGCCAGGTTGAGTAGAGAAATAAATTCAGTGCCTTTCTCTCTCTCTCTCTCTCTCTCTCTCTCTCTCTCTGTAAAATATCCAAACCCAGTCCATATCAAGTCCAAGAGTCTGATATTAGCCCATATGTTCAAAACTAGTCTATAAATTCCTCTTCAGACTCATGCAACTCGTGCAATGTAGGCACATTCAGGAAGATCACCAGGCCAGTGGGTGAAAGTCTTAGGGATCCAGTGGCAGTGGAAGCATCCCAGCACTGGTGAGGGTCTCCATGTGGCTCCTTAACAGGAAAGAGAAGCAGGGCGGGAGTGTGGGCCTCTTTCTGGGAGAAATAGAAGAAGTTCCCAGAATCCTCATGAGAAGGTCATGCCTACAAGGAGGCATCATCAGGCTGTGACCTGAATGACAGGCTAGACTCCACCCTTTCACTCTAAATATGTGAAGATTGCATGAGATTATGTAACTACCACAGAAGGATAGATATAAAGTGATCAAGATGCTCTCTATATTTACTATCGTGGATAGTGAAAGTTTATGTCAGCATATAATCATCAGCTTCAGTCCTGGGGATCACATCATTTACAGTATAACTTCTCACACGGCCATGCCCCCATATGAGGGAGTTCTATAAACAAGCCGGAGCTTCAATCAGAAAATGAAAACTAGACCCCCTCACTCCTACTAGGAAAACATCTGAAGCATCAGTGTTCATTAGAAACCAGACCTCCATGTATCCCTCTGCCCAATTTACTTCCATCTCATCTCTTTCCCAGGTATTAGGGGATTCACTAAACATCCAGTTAAAAACTTCTTGGTATTGGTAGTCAGTCAGAAACTGGAAAGGGACTAAAAAGTGCTAAAGGGAAGGAAATTGGTAGTCATCTTAAAGCAAGCACAAAAGAGAGGTAGAGATATTTCCATTCAGCACATACCTCTCCGACACAAGTAACAGTGAAGGGCAGAATAAAACACATTTCTTTATCAGTGGAAGAGACTGGAGATATTGGATATCATGAGATGGCCATTGGAGAGAATGAAATGTTGGGTGAACAAAGACAGGATATTCACACAACCCCTACAAGGACTACATCGACTCTTCAATTTGGTCTCTATTTGAGACAGGAGCACAGCGTGGAGTCTAGAGGGTGGGGATACTGGAAAATACAGACCAGAAAGAAGGAACGACTCTACGGGGGTCACCCAACAGCAGAAGCCTGTCCAGAAAGCTTAGCCAGGTGGGAAGATGGCCATTAGCACAACATAAAGTCCAGCTTTGCTTGTTCACGGCCTTCTGGATCAACTAAGGGCACTTTGGGTTTGTTTTCCAAATTCTCCCCTTAGATAAACTTATTCTTTCTGTTCAAACCTTTAACACATGCTTGAATTTTGTCCATTGCCTGACATCTTTCTGCCGGTAGAACAAGACCCAAGAAGTGGGAAAGACTTGGAACTCTGAGCCTTAAAATATCAATGTATCCCGTGTGTGAGTTTACCATGTGAATATACACATTTATACAAACTACAATTTCAATTTAAAGGGTTTGAGTGTAGTTTCACTTTATTTATTCCAGATTAATGTGGCATTATATTAATTTAAATAATGAATATTTATATTGTAAAATTAAGATTGTAGCTCTAATCTCAACATTTTCGAGGAAGCAGTATTGACATGACTAGATGAACATTCCTATGGAACTGTAAAAACTGAAGCATTGCTTTTAAGTAAAAGCACACATAAAATACACCGCAATACAACCGCCCTTAATAAAGGGTATACTTTGGTTTCACTTTTTACTTACAAAGCAGATTTTCTTGACCTTCCATAAATAACATAGAGTAAAGGAGCAAAATCATTTGTAGCCATTTTCTATATGGTGAAATCAAAACTGTTGCTTCCATTTTGTGTTTCCTGGAGTTTTTGTAGTAGCTCTCTGAAGATCAGAGTTGATAATAATTCCCCTAACCCATGCACTTCAATCCCGACTTTCTGCTCCTACTTCATTCCAAGTAATCTTTATCTTTTCGTGCTTTGTTTCATTCTAAATTGTCCACATGTAATGGGCCCAAACAATCAAATGAAAGAGTTTGGCCTAGTTTCCTGATGAATCTTCAGGGTTAATTCTCTAGATACTGATAAAATGGTATTTAAACCTGAAGCATTACTGAAAAACAATTTTAAAGTATCATAAGTTATGCAAAATAATATTTAAAAAATAGTTTGACATGGAGAATTATTAGTTTCAGATAAACATTATTTTTAATTAAAATGATAACAGTTGTTAAACATTCAATACTATCAATTATCACAATTCTAAACAAAAGAAAACAATTTTTAAACTAATAGCATGACATTTTACCTTCTCATTTTATAACATCTACAACTAATCCCTTAATGGTTAGCAGCAGGGTATAAGAGGGTGCGGTGTGTAAGCATCACAGATATCAGAGAACATATTGGATAGTCTTCATAGAATAACTTGATTCTATGTTTACAGCTAAGCCAAATTGTGTTCCTGTTAGAAATAAACAGTCTCAGAGGACCTCTGCTCCACACAAGATAACTAACTATACCATCTGCAAAATATCAAACTCATCCCTATCTTGATAAATGGGTGACTCTGACATCTTTCTCAAAAACATCCCTGTCCTCACACTGTTCAATGTTCCACATTGATAATATTTATTGAGGTCAAGAAGAAGACCTGCAACAAGACGGGTGACACAGTGGCTACAAGAAACTCAAACATGGCAACAACAAACACGCGATGCAAGACCGGGCAGTGTTTGCTTCTGTGGCACTCTTGCTTGCTTGAGATGCAACCTAAGAAGAGCATCACACAACTGAATAACAACATGGCGACTTGCAGGGTAAGACAGCTTCAGCAGAGCTTCCAGACGCAGACAGACTAAGAAGGACCTGGCAATCTAATTCTAAAAAAATAAAATAAATAAGCCAGTGCAAACGTTATAAATAGTAGCAGAATATTGTCTGATATAGTCCCGAAGATAAGCTTCTTGGCTTGGAAACCACTGGAAAAACAACTGAAGAATAGCTGCCTTCCAGAAATAGAGACAAGGTTAAAACTGCGGATGGAATAAAGCTTCAGTGACCTTCACTTGCTGACCTGGCATGGCGCAAAGTGAGAAGAAACAGCAGAAAATACCCATTAATAATCAGAACACGAAATGTACCCGCGATAAATTTAGAAAATTAGGAAATTTTCAAAAATGAAATGGAATGTGTAAACTTCAGGATCTTAGGGATTATGGAAAAGCCCAGTATCATCAGTCAGAACAAGCCATCAGCTAACTGCAGAATAGACTCTCAATTGCGCATATTCAAGTTCAATTTGAAGCTGATAAAAAATGTGTAAATCCCCAAGAATCAGAGTATGATCCTGAGTATATTTCATCTACATTTAGAGACCATCTCGAGAATAGATTTGGCACATTGAACACTAATGATCAAAGACCAGTGGAGTGATTAGCAAACATCAGGACATCAGACGGGAAGAGCAGAAATGGCCAATATAAAAGAAGAGGCCAAAACAGACGTCAGAGGAAACGCTGACAGTTAGTCTTGAGTGTAGAGTGGCGAAAGAGAATGGAACAACTGATGGCTGTAAAGACATTAACAGAAGTTTCCAAAGAAAAATGTCAAGCCTCCAGTTTTAATATTGAAAGATTCTATAAGTAAAATTTGAACTTCATAGAAGTACCAAAGGAGATGAAATTAAATTGGTCACAGTACCAAAGCCAATTTATCAACGTTCAACAAATTCAGGAAGTAGCATATCATCAAGAACAAATTGCACTGAAGGAAGAAATCCAAACTACAATGAAGGCATTACAGAGTAACAAGGCTTTAGGAATTGAGGGAATACCAAAGAAATGTTGCAATAAGCAGATATAATACTGGGAGCACTCATCCATCATTTGTGCTAAGACAATTGGAACACAGCTATCTAGCCAATAGAAAAATATGTGTGCTCATTCCAATTGCAATATCTATTCAATGATAATTATATAAATAAAATCGTTTTACCATATGGGAGACCTTTTTTTGTACAAAGGCTCTTCCTTATACATAGAATTTCATCTATATTATTATAGTGAAGGAGTTTTCTTGTTCTTATTCACCACTATCCCTTTTTTTTTTTTTAACATTATCCAAGTATTCACTTGGGGAATAGGATTTCTTCAACTTTCACAGTTTTTATGGGACTGAACCCACACCCTGGATTCCCTATGCATTGTAAATGGCCAAATACTAAACTACCTCCTTTGGTTGGCAGTTTTATCCCATCGTTAGCACTTCAGAAGATGTTGCTCCTTTTATTAGGTGCCATTGAGTTGGTTCCAGCCCGCAGGAATTCTGTGCACAACAGAACACACTGCCAGGTACTATTTCATCCTCGCAATTGTCCCTATACTTGGGCCCATTGCTACAGCTGCTGTGTCAATCCATTTCTATGAGGGTCGCCCCCCACCACTGCCCCTCTACTTTATCAAGAATGATGTCTTTCTTCAGTGACTTCAGAAGATGGGTCTGAAAATCTGCTCCCCACAGGCCAGAGCCTTGACAACCCTGTGGAGTAATTCTACTCTAATACCTAAGGTTGCCATGGATAGAAATAGACTTGATGGAAACTAACAAGAACAACACCTAAATCTACACCAAAGTCCGGGGATCGTCCTGTCCTGACATCCAAGCTGAATAACCATGCCTCCTTTTTTGTTGTTATTAAAGGATATAAGTCACAGAAAACACTCCCTGAGCAAACTCAAGTGTTTGAAGGCAGTCAGAATTGAAGTTGTCCTCACTCTGAACTTGAGTGTGGTGCCAGCAGTTCAAAACCACCAACCCCTCTGACGGGGAAAGCGGAGGCTCTATGTCCATAAATATTCAGTCTTGGAAACCCACAGGGAAGTTCCACTGTCTCTTGTAGGTAGGGTAACTATGATTCAGAGTTCACTAAATGGAAGTGAGGGGTTTTTAGTTTGGTTAACATGATGGAAAATGCTAGTTGCCCTGCACGCTGTAGGTAATCAGCCTGTAAGTAAGAGGGCCCGTGAAGTAAGAGGGCCCATAGCTTAAACCAGGTGATAGAAGTGAAACTCAATCGAACCAACTTGATTCAAGATTTATCTCTGGGTTATTCAGTTATATAAAACAATGGATAGTTTAATTAAAACATGCTTGAGGTTTGTTTGTTTTCTTTACTATATTAGAATAAAATGTGTGGGTGTGTTTAGTATAAAATTTGAACTTTGATAAAAAGGTGTTTTTATTCTGTGTGTTTTAAAGAGAAATTAAAAGAAATTCTTAACATATAAAGATCTCTCTCTTCCACAGCAGAAGTTAAATCTGTTGTTTTTCAAATCAAATTTAAAAAAACTCATTAGTTTTGGTTCCATTACCTATGATTTTGTTCCATGAACCATAAAATAAGTCTCAATATGAGTATGTAGATACTTTATTCAGTACATTATTACAGATTGAGATAATTGGTTCTGTAATTATAATGTTTCTTTTTGGAAAACTAGGATCACAGCACTAATGCTACAAATTATACATTGAACCTTCTATATCATTCTGTCAGACTTCTGACCTTCAAAGGTTTCCTGAGTCTATTATAAAATAGCATAATTCATTCATCTTGTTATCTGCACCATTAATTATTTTCAATTTCAACAATTATACTATAATCCCAAGCTACATTCTTTTCTTTAACACTTCTGCATGACATCGCTAACCAGCTCTCATGGAAAAAATAATAATTCCAGCTCTTTGTGAGGAGATGATGAACTATTTCCATGAAGCCTCATTTACAAAAAAACAACAAAGAGCTCTTATTAGAGACAGGGAACAATCAGCTCAGATGAAAAATTAAAAAATGAAGTGAACTATGCCTACCCAAAGTCAAATGAACCTTTTCTATGGTTCAAAAATTTGGTTTGCTTATTTTTGTTTATTTTCTTTTTCATGTTCATGCTTCTATGCGTTTCCAGCTGGACTGACTCTGGAGCAGCAATATATTTCAAGAAAGCTTGTGCTCATGCTTTCAATCTGATTTCACCTTTTATGAGAAAGGTTAGGATAATCACAGGAACATTGAGTTTCTTATCTGTTCCTCATCTTTAATCCTTGAAAAGCTTACCCATCATTAGTTCTTAATTTCAAGTGTTCCCTTCTGGGCTAGAATATTTGTTATGACTAATGTATCTTTGATCTTTTGCCTGTCTCTGCCTGTCATTCTCTTTTACCCCTTGTCTTTCTAAGATAAAATCTTTCCAGTTTTCCTCTCACATTGATTTGTTTGTTTTTTTCATGTCTTTCTTCTTTTGAAAGAATAACATTGGAATCATGGCTAGAGAAATGGGAAATCTGATAGGAAAACACATTAGAAAGGAATCGTTAGTTGATTTAAATTTTTGTCTCTTTTTAAAAAAATAATACAGTTGTATTTGATCTCTTAAAAATGTATATATTTATTTAACTTAAGATGACGTTTTGCTTATTGTGATATTTAGCATAAGCTGTTTCTTATGATCATATGGTTAAAATGATACTTTAATGTATAAGGGATGTACTTTAAAGTTTTTAAGTTGACTAATTTTATTATAGTTTTTTGTATGAAATAATCAAGCAAATCCTGGCTTTATTTCCGATTCTCTCTGAATGGAAAATAAAATATATTTAACTTCTGTGAAATTAATTTACTATTGTACTAAATAGCCTGAGATTTGAAGAGCAAAGCTACATGGAAATCAAATTGAATTGAAAAACAAACAGGATCTTGGTGAAATAGCAATAACTTAGTTACCTGAGAAGAAAGTGAAACTCTGAAGAGACAACCAAGTAAGAAGAGAAGGAAAGATGACTCTGTGACAAATACAATGGGAACATGAAGCTTTGTTTCTGGTGAAAATAAAGAAGAATCTTCCCTCCTCTTCTCTTCTTTCAAATTTCACTTTAGATAACTTGCAGATTCCACTTCTATTTCTTTAAAAAGTAGTCAACATGTTTCCACAAGACTGAGTACCATGGTTTTCCAAAAGTAACCATCAATTTTCCTGGAAGATTAGCCTAATTTCACCTGCCCTGCCATGAAAATATGGTATTTTCTTGAAAATATGAATTAAATAGGTATAGAGAGCAAGATTACTTTGAGTCTTTGCAATTTCTTTAACTGATTGACAGTAATACATCACATTATTGTTTAATGCTTATTCAACAATTAAACTCTTCTTCCTCTTCTATATTTGTGAAAAACCCAAGCATAGATTGGGGTTTTAATTATATTTCCCCAACAACTATAATCCTGTAAGGCATACTCATTTCCCCCCATCTTGTTTGACTAAAGAAGTTTCATGAACTAGTTTTCCTTAGCTAAATAAAAGCCTTTTATAATGGCAATATTTATAATACATTACAAATTTGAATTAAATAGCATGTGCACTGCTTAAATAAAAGCTATATTGCACTTTAAGTTATGAAATCAGAAAATTATCTTAACATTAAAATTCTTGATTACAGTGAAATGAGAAAATTCTGAAAAGACTAACAAACTACTGATTATTCTACATGGCTTTGCTTTTCTCATGAAATATTAATATTAAAAGCTTCATTGAATTAGATACTTATATTGCATATGTGCTTGGAAATTTTTGGAGGTGCTTGAAAAAACTTATTAGATTATTTATTTAACCAAATCATTTTAAATGTTAAGGCATTAAATCAAAGATTGATCTATAAGGTATTTATTCAACAATAACCTAAAATTATAGATATTAATAGCTTCCTTAGTAGAAAGATTTTAGAATATTTTCTTTAAATATGTGTGGTTTCACATTGATAAATGCAAAAGAAAATGAAGTATGTTAAAAGCCAGTAATGAGAGCCTAGCAATACTTCTGCTGGGCATATAACCCAAAGAAATAAGATAGAGAAGAACAGACATATTCTCTCCAATTTTCATGGATGCACACTTCGCAATTGCCAGATGCTGGGAGCAGCCTAAATAAAGATCGGGAAGAATGAATAAAAACTTGGGCATCCCTAAAAACTGGGAAACCACTAAGCACCTCATGACATGGACAGATCTGGAAACCAGCATGCTGACTGAAATGAGTCAATCACAAAATGACAAATACTATGTGAGCCCACTACTTTAAGGATAAAAAACAAGACTAAACAAACTGCTGTTCCCAAGCCTTTTCAAAACAAGTAGACATCTGAGTGAAGATTCAGCTCAGTCCACACGGAAGGAGCGCTCCAGAACGAGTGATCCAATGACTGAAAACAGTAAGATCCAACCTGATAGAGGGAATGGTACCAGTGCCCAAATTCTCAACATCTAGTTTACTTAACTCGAATGGATTATAGGAACCTTGGATGCAGCTTTCTGAATGCTATGGCTCGTAGAAGCCCTGGTGGTAGAGTCATTACATACTGGACTGTGCCCCTCATGGCCGACAGTTCAAAACCACTAGCTGGCGCATGGGAGAAAGATTAGGCTTTCTACTACCAGAAACAGTTACAGTCTCAGAAACTCACACGGGTCGCTAGGAGTCAGCATTGACTCGATGGCGTGAAAGTGAGAGAGTGTGGATCCTAATGGACCCCAACCTCTACTCACAGGGTCCCTGCCTGAGTCCCTGGTAAACCTACACTGCTCAGAGACTAGGAAAATAAACAGTCCCATTTTGCATGTTCTTAGCGATCGTGCTTACACTGGAATGTTACATCGTGCCATTCCATCTCTCTTCCAGCTAACCCAAGACTTGCTTCTCTTTAGATTGAGGTCTTGCACTACTATGTGGTTATTGTTGCCGGGTCCTCGTGGCCTCTTTTATCCTTTCTTTCTTTGTCCTTGTTTTGTGTGTTTTACTCTCTAAGGAAGCCAGGATTGATGAAGACAGTGACTGGAATAATAATTACAAAAAGGGATGGTGGGGAAAGTCAAAGTCAACTCCAGCGTGTAAAAGAAGGAAGGACATATTTGAAAGTCGATTGCGAAGGTGATTGTACAACCCTTGTTAATACAATTGAATTATGGGATTGTTGGATGTGTTATTATAGCTCAATAAAACTAATTGAAATAAATAAATCAGTCAAAGAGTTATAAAGAGACCAAAAAAAAAAAAGCCAGTAAAGAGCTTATAGGAGGTTGAACTTTGAAGTTACACAGGAGAGTCCATCAGAATTGTTCCATCAGTAAACAGAATGATGGTTTTATGCAAATTATAAATTTGAATAACTTTGTTTCCTCAAATGTAAATTAAGACTAAGGATCCTGAACTCAATGACTTTCTGACAATTAAACCAGATGATGCCTACCAGAGCTGGTTCAAAGGAGGGTAACGATCAGTGAGAATAATACTAGTAATTAATATAACCAAACTTTCTCAGCTGGGGCTTTCTGAGGAGTATCCTTCAATTTATGGACCTTGTAAAAAGCGCAGCCTTTTTAAAATTTTTATTTTAAAAGCTGAGACTTTATTACTGGCTTCTTAAATTATGTAAATGTATATTTGCCATATACGTTAATGATTGAGAACTGATTTTAAACGCACGAGCCACTTGGATAGCCACCCTTCCACAATTCCACGAGGGCCTTTTAAGCTCCTTTAAGACTTTTGTCAATATGATACTGTTTATTTCAACCTCTGCTGTCTCTCATTTTTCTTCCCTGGTTCACATTAAACCGGTTTTAACCGGTGTCAACTCTCTGTGACCTCTAGTGAGGCAAATGGTAAAGCGTCTGGCAGGTTCATTTGCACAGTAATGAATTCTGTCCACTAGTCTGCTAGAGACTGATGGTGTAAAAGAGATTACCTTCCACCAGGGCCTATTAAATGTGATTGACATGCCTGTACCTTATCTGTCTTCCTTAACAGCCCTCTCCTCCTCCTCCAGCAGCATTGCATGAGTACAAAGAACTGTTACATTTAATTGACATCTGAAACAATGCTCTCCTACTTTCCCATATTCTTTCAATTATTTTGACTTTCATTTCTCTAAGGACAAACACTATGATATAATGGGTAACTGAACAAAGGAGATTCATTAATAAATATAAATACATTTAAAAATTGTTTACCAATCTCCTTCAGCAAAAGAAACATAAGGGAAAGGTGGAAAATATTTTATTAAATTATTGTGTTTTATTCAGCATCTTTAATTGTGCCATGATACATAAGGCCATTATCTATTATAGCTTTTGTTGCGATGCACTTACCATAACAATCATCGTATAAAGTGTTTCAGTTCAACAAAATATTAACAAGTAGAAATGCATAATAATTCTTTCATTTCGTTTGTTCAGTAAGACTGCATTTAGCAGAGCACACTCCAAACCCCTTTTAAAATATTAACGTATTTTAATTCTTATAAAGTTATTTCTCCTTTTATATTTCACCAATACCATTCAGGAAATTAAATTATATACATTTTATTTTAAGGCCCTAGAAACAGAGTTTCCTTTCAAACAAAATGGAAGACTAAATTCCACTTAAATTTATGAAATCCTATCAAAAAGATATAGCATCTGGGGTCTTAAAGGCTTGAAGGCAAACAAGCGCCCATCCAGCTCAGAAGCAACAAAGCCCACAGAGAAGAAGCACACGGCCTAAGCGAATACAAAGTGTTGACTGGACCATGTAGCAGACACCAAGGAACAAAAACAATCATTGTGTGATCACCTTCCTCACATAATCGCTGAAGACGAAAGTGTGCATAAGCAAGTGTGGTGAAGAAGGCTGATGGTGCCCGGCTACTGAGAGATATAGCATCTGGGGACTTAAAGGCTTGAAAGTAAACAAGCGGCCATCTAGCCCAGAAGCAACAAAGCCCACACGGAAGCAGCACACCAACATGGGTGATCCTGAAGGGCAGAGGAGACCAGGTCTCAAACAACAAAGGCAGGGGTGGGGCGGGGAACCACATCACCATGAATGAGGGGGAGTGCGTGATGGGGACCCAATGCCCATCTGTAGACAGCTGGCCATCCCTTCCAGAGGGGTAGTGGGGAGGAGATGAGTCACTCAGGGTTCAGTGTAGCAACAATGAAACTCAAAATCGTCCTCTAGTTCCTGAACACTTCCTCCCCTCCCAATTATCATGACCCCAATTCTACCTTGTGGACCTGGTTAGACCAGAGGATGTACAGCGGTGCAGTAGGGATCTGGAAACACAGGGAATCTAGGACAGACAACCCCTCAACACCCGCGGTGGGAGTGGCGACACCAGGAGGGAAGGGGTTGTAGAAAGGGAGAACCGATCTTGGAGATCTATGTGTAACCTCCTCTTTGGGAGATGGGCAATGGGCAGGTGGATGAGGGGAGACGCCGGGCAGTGTAAGATAAAATATAATAATTATTTATAAACTATTAAGGGACCAGGGGGAAGAGGGGATCTGGGAGGGAGGGGGAGGGGATAAAAAGGGAAACCAAACTGATTCCAGGAACCCAAGTGGAAGGTGAATTTTGAGAATGATTAGTGCAACAAATGTTTAAGGGTACTTTGCTCAATTGACGTATGTATGGATTGTGATAAAAGTTGTATGAGCCCCAATAAAAAGATTTATTAATAAAAAATAAATAAAATTTTAAAAAATATATGAAATCACAAATAAAGCATATTAAAATTCTTAGAACATGACAAAATATGACATACATTTACATTGCTCAATTCATGAATTCATCTTACGATCTATGATTTACGTAGACCTGGATGATCTGTGTTTTGGCTGATTTAATTTTTAAATATGCTTCACCACAACATTATTTATTCTAAGGTCTAATGACTTAATCGTTTAAAGAGTTGCCCACCAACTTCAAACTATCAGCTCCTTTCAGAAGCACCTTCCCTAAGACACAACATGGGTATAGCTCTACAGGCAGCCTGAAGCTCGGCCCGTTTAAATTCTGGCTTTGCCTCCAACTGGGTCTACTTGAAGCATGAAATCTACCACTGAATGATCTGGAAGTTGTGTGTGCAGTGTTTTCAATTTCCTGCCTGCCCACAGCGGTGTAGCCATGAAAGTGAGACTACAGCAGAAATGTTTTTGGATTCACTCTGCGTTCATTTCCCCCAACACGGAGCGTGCAACTGCAGAAGGAGCACCTGTTTCTCTGCGGAGTTACTTAATACTTACACCACATCAATTGTGTGTACCATTCCACAATTTTGCTGTGACCGAGCAGTAAGCATTAATGAATGACAGATATCATCTGTCAGACCTAGCAAAATAATTGTTCTCTATAATCTATTTACATTTTGAAAATGCTTCTTCTGTATTGAAGATAGCTTGATTAAAGTGTGAAGTGAAAGCTATTTGGTGTCCTTCTAGTATTAGTATTATCATTTAATTTAACTCACACCAGAGCAGGAAATTGATTAATAGCTACAAAACGCACACGTAGTTTGAGAGCATGAAAAGTAATTACCTCACCAATTACAGAAGGACCACACTTCTGTGATTGACAGCGAAGTACATTAAGGTGGAAAAAGCTGATATTGAAAAAACTAGTCAAAGGCAAACATATTATCTCTTAATTTTAATTATAGACATACAAATATGCTTCTTTAAGAACTTATTAAAAGTAAAATAATAAGTTAAATCTTGAAGTACTTATAATGCGTAAATGATTTTAGATCGTTGATGTTTTGGTGATTTGATTCACTATAATTAAGGTTTCAAGTTTACATTATCAGCATTTTAAAAAACTGTCTTATAATAATTAATATAGCATCCAAAAAGTATATATGTACATATATACTATATATGTATATATAGTATATATGTTCATTAAAGCCCATATTTTGCATTAATAATAGGGATAATATCCCTATTATTAAAATCCTAATTATAATATCCATATAAATAATACAGATAAATAAGAAAGATAATTTACCTTTAATTTTGCATTTCTAAAAGATGCAGCTTTTAAGAAGAAAAATATATCTGTGCAATGCTATAAAGTACATGAAAGTTTACACAGCTTTAATGATACTAATAAGACCACTATTAGAAACAAAAGTTTAGTTTTAAATTAATAGATCAGGTATTTTACTCTGGAAATTCAACCATAAAAGGTAAAATTACTCTATCTTACAAGACAAGTTTCTTTGCCTATCTTTTCCGAGTGTTCTCTGTTTGACTGATATCCTGTTTCAGTAGCTCAAACGTAAAATATATAAGACCAATTTCGTCATTGCTTATTTCCTCCCTCACTATATTTTTGAGAGTTGTATATTTATCACGGAATATAAATATAGCCATAAAGGATGCTTAATACATATATGTTGTAGGAAAAAACATTGAACCCTAGCATTTCCCCGGAGGCAATTACTGTCATTTGATTTAAAGTATTTCAGATCTGCAGAGTAATTTATATGAAAGAATAGAAATTTAAATGAGGAATTATAGTAAACAATTTCAGATATGTTTTATTCCAAAGACAGACTTTGCCTTTCAAGACATAAGTAGTATTTGTCATAGTGAGTTTACAGCAACTGTTGAGTCATATTCACTGTTGTTAGTTGTCACTGCGCTGCTTGCAACACATGGCAGTTTTGTGAAGATAACACTCCTTATTCGGAGTCATTGTTCATGGGGAAAACATCCATTTTCTCTACAGGTATGCCCATGTGAAAAATAAGTCCATTCATGAATATGTTTCACGTGGTATGCTCACGTGAAAAATAAGTCCATTCGGAATGTGTTTTGGCTTCTGATGACTGTTAGGTTCTATGGAGATGACACCCACTCATGGCAACCTCTGCAGGTTGAAAGGTATTCATTCAATATAAACTTCAAGCCAGCTATTGTTTTAAAGGTTACGCCTGCATTAACAATCAAAACAACTCTCAGCATTTATTATTATTATTATGTCTATTTAAATATTATTATTTTAGAGGTTACTGAGAAAGAGAGGCTAACACCTTTTCAACCCTCACACAGCAAGCAGAGTCAGGTTTTGAACAAAAGACCGATGTTACTAGCCAGTCCTCCTAGACCCTCTTCCACACTGACATGAGTCGGAATCAACTACAAGGTAGTCTTCTTTTAAGAGTGTGTGTGTGTGTCTGAGTGTGTGTGAGTATGTGTGTGTGTGTTTGTAATAGAAGCACATTAGCATGTCAAAAATTTCGAAGTCTCTGGATCTCAAAGCGATGTTGAGATCTAGCAACCTTCCTTTCTAAAAATCAAAACCCACTGTCATTGAATTGATTCCAGTTGACTCCCTATAGGATTTCCGAGGCTGTAAATCTTTACCGGAACGGATGTGTTCAACTTTTTCCCACGGAGCCGCGGAGAGGTCGGAAGAGTAGAGTAGTCCAACAGCTGCCCTGCAGCACCATCAAAGACAGGGGTGGCCAACCTGCTTTCTTCTGAGGGCCATGCGGCTATTTGCAGAATCATGCAAGGGGCAGGCAATATTATCAACTTGAAAGTGTGCCACTTGTCCTTGGTGAAACATCTAATGAACTCACCCCTCATGTGGTGGCCGCACCGCTTTCCTTTGGTGACGTGTGAGGTCAGCAGACATGGAAGCTGCCCCTTGCAGCTGCTTTCCGGTGTGCATTGGTCAGTCTGGAGCAGAGCTGACTCTTTGCAATGGCAAGTTTTAACCGAACTGCTCAAAGCAGTAAGTTGTTCCAAATATAGATATACATTTAAATGCATGCTTCCTCAAAGTCAGAAAATCATCATTGCTTATGTATATTTGTAGAAGGCAAGCAGAGGGGTTAGGGTACCTAATGTAGAGCTCGGCATCACGTTGCCGTTGAACGATTTCATGGTACAGGCTATCAGGCATGTCAGCTAGCACCACATTGAATGTTGGGACAATGATGATGTTCAATTCCATGTGTTTTTCACATCCTTGAATCTCTTGTCAAATGCCTTTATTAGTTTTGCACGTTCAACAGCATAGTCAAGTGTCATAGAAGGCTTTTGTCCTTCCAGTGGGGAAAGACACCATGCGATTCCTTCTGAGTGAAACTTGACGCTGCCTTAACTTAGGTTCAATTGATTTCACATTTGAAAGCTGTGAGCTGAGAAGCTGATGGGGTCCTGTACCTTGACATTTAGCCCTGAGAGGTCCTCTGTAGTGTCCACCATGAAAGCTAAATCGCACAGCAATTTGTTATCACTGAATTCCCCGACAGGTTTCCCCTTCACCTCCATGGACTGCTTGATTCCACTGTGTAGTTCGTAAAACCTGAGCCTGTTCCCCTGATTCAGCCACTGTACTTCCCAGGGCTAAACATGATCACTTCACACAGAGACAAGATAATTCAGTAACTCCTTAAACCGGTGGCTATTAAACCCTCTTCTTTTGACAAAATGTGTCCATGACACTACTGTGGACATGAATTTGTAGTGCCACAATGCACAGAGATATTGTTGGTGTATGATGCCATCACATATAATTAAACCACTTATATCAAGACTGAGACAATTCAGTTTTTCCTTAAAAACTGCTATTAACCTTTTATGTTTTCAAGCCAACCATGACCGGTGCTCCATCTGTAATAAGGTCACTTAACTTTTCAAATATTAGCTCAAGATTTTTTGTTGATAAGACAAGTCTCCTTACCTTTTGTAGCACCATGCAGAGCTTCCAGTGACAGCAGTTTTTCTTGGGTGAGAAACAAGAGAATGGCCTAGTGGGCAGGGCTTGCTCTATCTGCTGTATCCTCACAAGCTCAGGAAAAAATCTAGATATCTCCTACAGAGCTTTTCAGTGTTTTTTCAGTAGCTTGTGTTAAATCCGTTATCTGATCTGAGGCAGAATTTTACTTTGTTTGTTGTAACAGCTCTGCAGGAGCTGCCATTCACTTTTACCAACACTCCCTCTACATGTGGCCTCAACCTCTTTGCAATGAGTTGACTCACTACATAAGCTCAAAACAACTCAGCATCCCTGGCAATGAATCATTTACAACCCATGGCAGCTTTATTGGACAGGGTAGATCCATTCCCTGTGGGTTTCCTAGACTGTAACTGTTTACGGGAGTAGAAATCTCTGTCTTTATACCATGAAGTAGTTGGTGGCTTCAAACCGCTGACTTTGAGTTTAGCAGCCCAAGACTTAACCACTATGCCACCAGGGCTCCACTCCTCTGAATAGTGTTGTCTCTGTCACAATGAAGCCTAGAGAAAACAGCTTGTTGTGATTTCAAGCACTACTGCAGAGTACTGGTATTACTCAGATGCATTTGGCCTCTCGGTTCATTGAGTCTAGCATGTTTTGTGCTATACTAACAGTCTAGATTTTTTTTCATTTCAATTGATGCAGCCCCCAAAACTAGGAACACAGGTTTGCTTTGAACTCCAACAATAATTATTTGTCTATTTCTCTTGAAAGATCAACACTCTGCATCAACTTTTATTTTTAGTCATCATTTGTAGCACGCCCCACCACTTAAATTTAAATGACTCTCCAGCAGGAGGATCACTGTTTTAATTCTGCATCTTGGATTGGGAATTTATCTAATATTCTGATCATCAACTCCTCAGGTATTTTGGGGTAGCATAATTTGATTAATCTTGACCTATGCTTCAGTTTTGTCAAGGACTATTGATCATGACTATGTGGACGAAGGTTAGTTTAGCATTATCTGTATCGTCAAAAAAGTCAACATTTCATCACTTATCAGAGGCAAAGTCAGCAACATCTTAAGGAATCATCTGGTCACCTCCCATTTCACCACCAGATTACATTAGGTTCGCCACAGGATTTTAGGATTTTTTGCAAAATCTACACTTCCAGCCTGCTTAGCACTTACTGTCCTGTGAGTCACCTCAATACAGGTAGAGGAGCTAGAGCAGCCAGTGAAAAGGGTACCTGTCTGCCCCAGCATGTGCTCACATGTGTCCTGTCCATCCCATAATGGATGTTCTTGCTAGTCCCTCTTGATTTACACTATTATTATGATTCACTAAATATAAATGTATGTCACCGTGAAAAAAAGTGTTGGGTTGATTGAATTTCTAATCCCACCTATGTTGCCTTGGCAGAGCTAAACAAATGATGTTGCGAGCCTCATATGACCCATAACTGGATGCTCCTAACCACTGCTTTAGAGACAACTACTGCCATATTTAAGAGCCCTCAGAGTATAGCGGCTTATGAGTTGGGCAGCTAAATCCAAGCTCAGCAGTTCAAAACTACTAGCTACTTTGCATGATAAAAATGAAGCTTTATACTCCTTTAAACATATATAGCCTACAAATCTGTACTGGCAGTTCTATTACCATACATACACGTATAAACCAAGCTTTCAGGACATTTTTAACAAATCATTTTATTGGGGGGTTGTACAACTCTTATAATAATCCATACATTCTTCCATTGTGCCAAGCACATTTGTACATTTGATACCATCATCATTTTCAAAACACTTGCTTTCCACTTGAGTTCTAGGTATCAGCTCCTCATTCGCCTCCTCTCTCCTCACTCCCCCCTCCCTCATGAACGCTTGATAATTTATAAATTATTATTATTTTGTCATATCTTACACTGTCCGATGTCTCCCTTCACCCACTTTCCTGTTGTCCGTCACCCAGAGAAGAGGTTATATGTAGATCCTTCTAATCGGTTCCCCCTTTCAACCCCAAGTTCCCTCCACCCTCCCAGTATTGTCACTCTCACCAATGGTTCTGAAGGGATCATCTGTCCTGGATTCCCTGTGTTTCGAGTTCCTATCTGTACCAGTGTACATTCTCTGGTCTAGCCAGATTTGTAAGGTAGAAATGGGATTATGATAGTGGGTGGGGGTAGGTTGGGGTGGAAGAAGTATTTAAGAACTAGAGGAAAGTTGTATGTTTCTTCGTTGCTACATTGCACCCTGACTGGCTCAACTCCTCCCCGTGACCCTTCTGAAAGGGGATGTCCAGTTGCCTACAGGTGGGTGTTGGCTCCCTAATCTGTACTCCCCATCATTCACAGTGATATGATTTTTTTGTTCTTTGATGCCTGATACCTGATCCCTTCAACACCTCATGGTCACACAGGCTGGTGTGTTTCTTCCATGTGGGATTTGTTGCTCTTCAGCTAGATAACCTTTTGTTTACCTTCAAGCCTTCAAGACCCCAGATGCAATATCTTTTGATAGCCGGGCACCATCAGCTTTTTTCACTACATTTGCTTATGCACCGATTTGTCTTCACTGATTGTGTCGGGAAGGTTTGCGTCATGGAATGCCAGTCTAATGGAACAAAGGGTTCTTGCATTGGAGGAGTATTGAGTGGAGGCCCAATGTAAGCACATTTTTTTTTAATTTTAACAATTTATTGGGGCTCATACAATTCTTTTCACAGTTCATGCATATACATACATCAATTGTATAAAGCACATCTGTACAGTCTTTGCCCTACTCATTTTTTTTCTCTTTTCTTCTTTTACATTTTATTAGGGACTCATACAACTCTTACCACAATCCATACATATACATACATCAATTGTATAAAGCACATCCATACATTCCCTGCCCCAATCATTCTCAAGACATTTGCTCTCCACTTAAGCCCCTTGCATCAGGTCCTCTTTTTTTTTCCCCCCCTCCCTCCCCATTCCCCCCTCCCTCATATGCCCTTGGTAATTTATACATCGTTGTTTTGTCATATCTTGCCCTATCTGGAGTCTCCCTTCCCCCCTTCTCTGCTGTCCCTCTCCCAGGGAAGAGGTCACATGTGGATCCTTGTAATCAGTTCCTCCTTTCCAACCCACTCACCCTCCACTCTCCTAGCATCGTCCCTCACACCCTTGGTCCTGAAGGTATCATCCACTCTGGATTCCCTGTACCTCCAACCCTCATATGCACCAGTGTACAGCCTCTGTCCTATCCAGCCCTGCAAGGTAGAATTCGGATCATGGTAGTTGGGGGGAGGAAGCATCCAGGATCCGGGGGAAAGCTGTGTTCTTCATCGATACTACCTCACACCCTAATTAACCCATCTCCTCTCCTAAACCCCTCTATGAGGGGATCTCCATTGGTCGACACTTGGGCCTTGGGTCTCCACTCTGCACTTCCCCCTTCATTTAATATGATATATATATATATATATACATACATATATACATATACACATATATACACATGCATACACACACTTATATCTTTTTTTTTTTTTGCATGATGCCTTATACCTGGTCCCTTGGGCACCTTGTGATCGCACTGGCCGGTGTGCTTCTTCCATGTGGGCTTATTTGCTTCTGAGCTAGATGGCCGCTTGTTCACCTTCAAGCCTTTAAGACCCCAGACACTATCTCTTTTGATAGCCGGGCACCATCAGCTTTCTTCACCACATTTGCTTATGCACCCATTTGTCTTCAGTGATCCTATCATGGAGGTGTGCAGTCAATGATATGATTTTTTGTTCTTTGATGCCTGGTAACTGATCCCTTTGGGACCACTCGATCACACAGGCTGGTGTGTTCTTCCATGTGGACTTTGTTGCTTCTGAGCTAGATGGCCGCTTGTTTATCTTCAAGCCTTTAAGACCCCAGTCACTATCTCTTTTGATAGCCGGGCACCATCAGCTTTCTTCACCACATTTACTTGTTCACCCACTTTGGCTCCAGCTGTTGTGTCGGGAGAGTGAGCATCATAGAGTTCCAATTTAATAAAAGAAAGTATTCATGCATTGAGTGAGTGTTTGAGTAGAGGCCCAAGGTCCTTCCACGACCTTAATACTTGACCTATAAATATAGACACAAAGATCTATTTCCCCATCCTCCTATATATATTTGCATGTACATGTCTTTGTCTAGACCTCCATGAATGCCCTTTGACTCCTAGCTCTTTCCTCCATCTCCCTTGACTTTCCTCCTGCCCTACTACCATGCTTCATCGCCACCTGGGCTAGAGTATACCTCTTCTCTAAGCAACCTTACCCTTGATCGTTTCCCACCAGGCCTGCCACTCCCCCTTCTCTACCATTTGGGGTCCCATGTTTTTCCCTTGTCCCTGGGTTTGTTAACACCACTCCCTTACCCCCGCTACCCCCCCACCCCAAGTCCCCCCAGAACTGTCGGTCCCGTTGTTTTTCCTCCAGATAGTTCATCCAGCCTGTCCTATTCAGACAGACCTGTGGAGTCACTAACATGCACGAAAACTAGACAGAGGAAAACAAAGCAACAGTATACAACCAGACAACAAAACAACAAAAACAAACCACTGACAAAGAACAGAATAAAACAGTTCACAAGAGAAAAGCTTGTAGTTAGTTCAGGGATCGTTTGCTGGCCCTTAGGAGCGTTTTCCAGTCCAGTCTGTTGGGGCACCACGCCCTGGCCCCAAAGTCCACTTTCAGCATTCCCTGGGGACGTTGCCACTCCATTCCCTTGCTGTTCCGCTGCACTCCCCCAGTGATTTGCCTCGGTGTGGTGGGATCAGGTCAGGTGCAATTCCCACTCTGTGTCTCCGGTGCTGTCCCCTGTATCGCCCTTAGTCACTGAGGGGCATCATGTCTCATAGTGGGGCCAGCCATGTTGTTCTCTCTGTGGACTGGCTGCTCTACTCAGGAACATCATCATCACGGCCTGGTGGGCCAGGCTGTGCTCCACTCTCTCCTCCTGCCCCTTCATCTGCTCCCGTGTGCTCTGATCAAATATGTCCATCTCCCAGAGCTGCAGAGTCAATGTCCTCCTTTGGAACAAATTCTTTTCAGGGGAGGGGCAGGAATCCACTTAATTTATGGTGCTGGGGCCAGCCTCCCAGACCTCTCCACCGGTTCCCTCCTCCACACCGGGATATTGCATTCACACCTTGCGACACTGGGTTGAAGTCTGGTCCCACTTTCCCTGTGGAGATATAAACAATACCCTCCCCTTGGGTGGATTAATGCCCCATGACCCTACTACCCTTTTCTTCCTTGTATTCATCCTTTTGTTTTCCTTTCCCCACCTCCTCCACCTTTGTCTACCATGTACATCCCTGGTTTTGGTCTGGTCTCTTCCATACTACCCCGTCTTCACCCCTAAAATGTTTGTATACAGTAGCTTTGATGTTCCTCCTGTGTTCCAGCAGTGTTGAATTTCCCTCTAAGCACCTCTCCTGGGCTGAATTCTGCCGAGTCCCTCCGGTATGTGTTACTCCGTCGCCATCTTGCCGGGAGTCTGTAAGCACATTTTTAAAGCAGTTTTTGTGGTAAAATTACATGCCGCAGCTGATATTTGTGTTGGCTTGTACTTGAGTATATACATTATGTCCTCTATGGTCACTATGAGTCAGAAGAATCAATTTAATGGCAGTTTAGTTTTATGGTTTATTGTCATTTCTAGATTTTTAAAAATAAATTCAATTGGCAAATTGTCTATTTAAAATTAATTCATTTTAAAGTTTCAACAGGATAGTTTTAGATGGAAATTGCATTTTATTTCCAATTATTTTCTTGAGAAACTGTGCATTACATACAAAGTCTAAAAAATAGTCATATTAAACATGGTCATATACAAAAAATTTACTATTCAGAATTAAGTCATTTTGATATCCAATGATCTTGCAGATTTTTAATCAATTGCAGTGTGTTTAATCAGGTTTTATGCAGCAATTTGCAATAGAAATTCAGAAATTACTGAAAGTAGCATCAAGAATATGTTATAAACAACTTCTAAACTCTACTACAGGATAAAAAGGTAAAAATAATACGAAAATCGGTCAGGTTAAAGCTCATAATGTTTGCATTGTGCAACAAATGTTAATGTGCATTTTTTAGAAGTGACCTTTCCAGTGCTGGAGCCCTGGTGGCGCAGTGGATTGTACAGTGGGCTACTCACCACGCTCAAGCACACAGACCAAGCAGTCGCTCAAAGGAAGAACGAGGAGACGCTCTGCTCTAGCAAAGATTTAGATCTCAGGCAGAAATCCTGGGAAGTGACAGAACCCACAGGTGGCAGTGAGTTAACTGGTCAGTTTCTGTTGCGGGAGTGGGACAGACATTCAGTGGCTAAATGCAAGATCAGTGGTTTAAATCCACTAGCTGCTCCATGCAAGAAACTACCTGTCTGCTCCTGCCAAGACTGAGAGTCGTAGAAGCCCGATAGAGGGTCCTTATGAGTCAGAACTGACTCCTGTGTGAGTTTGGGGCATTTTCTTTTGTTCTTTTCCTTTGAAGGGGAGAGGGTAGAGGTATGTGTGTATATATTTGTTAAGAGTTAATAGAATTAAGGCATAAACTGAAAACTGTCATATAAAAGTTCCACTTGCTATTTAAATAAGGTTAAAATCTCATTAAATCTCTAATGAGAATATGCAGGGAAGTGGACACTTTGTAAATGTAGAGTCTTCTTTCCACTTGCTGCCTACCTCCATGACCTGACTCCAGAGGAGTTTCCCTAGAACCTGTTGCCCCAACCTACAAAAATTCTATATTTAATTTATTCTAAAGAGAGAAAAAATTCTTAAAATGTACTGCAGGAGCATAATCTCATGCACCATCCTCTCAGCATCCAAGAAGCACCAACTATCTGACCACACTGAAATAATCTTTCCTTAATTATAATGGACTTAATCATGTGACCTGGTTGAACTAACTTAGTTACATAAGATGATCACGAATGTTTTAAAAAATAAAGGAATCAAAGCAAAATTAGCATCATTGTTTAAAGCTGCTTTTTTTTTAAGAACTGCACAAAACTATTAGACACATTTCATTCTTTTTAAGGAGGGAAAAAGTTTTGCTCTATGCTGCAACTACTGAAGAGCTTCGGATCTACATCTCAATAGCTAAGTAAATTCATCATGATGAAAACCCACCCAAGGTCTACATATCAAATAGGTTTTGAAAGCCTTTCAATGTCTAAAAAAAAATCAATCTAATGAAAACTCCCAAATTTATAGCTGAGCAGCTAAAGAATTTTGACATTCTAAATAAACCAGCATGATATATACAATGATTGAGATAGTTTTTAAACTCTGATTTTCTAATAACTATATGTAAGTGTTGCTATACATCTTTATAACAAATCTCTATTACATTTAATAAGTTAATGCCCAAATGAAGCACACCAAAGTAAATAACTGTAAGGCAGATATCCTTTATAACACTGGGTTTTCATTTTTTTAAAAAATGAGAGATTTTAGCATGTGAATAACTGATCTTAAATATTAAATGTTTCCTTTTAATTCTGGATGAACTAAATTGCTAAACTATTCTGAAAATATCCTTTTATAAAGACAATATTAAGAAATAGATGGCATACTTTTAAAATTAAGAAAGCTACATATGCACACAAACATTCACACATATTTACATTCAAAACTTAGCATTTATAGTCCATGTGAAATGTAAAATTTACCTACTTTATTCTAAAGTCTTTTGTAGAAAATTGCCTCTGCTTGATTTGGTCTATCTTCCTTTCTTAAACTTCCCTTTCCCTTTTTGATATTATAATTTAATGTTTTAAGATTTATTTTGGTTTCTTATTATTCATTCAAATTCTGCTCCTTTTTCTGGGGCTAGAAGATATGTATTTATGAATCATCCAGCAAGTCAACCACATGTGGAGTCTATAGTGGTGCAAGCATATGTTATCTGTACTGTATCCTGCTTTCTGATTTTCTGACTGACAGCATGACTTTCAGGGTGATTGGGCTTATTTCCTGCAGTTTAAGATTGATAGAAGTTTAGTAAAGCATAGCCAACGATAGCTAATATTGATTCCGTGATGACAGTGGAAATGAAAATTGACAGACGGACTTTTTGAACTTCAGAAAAGTAAAGCTTTAACAGATTGGAGACTTATGCAAATAGTGACACAAATCTGAATGTGAATCACTCATAATATCAGAAAATATAGAATGTTTTCAGGAACTTTTCCTTTTCTAATTTGTAAATATGAGCATAATTTTGTTGTAAGCCAGAACTCAAGTTTAATTCATCTGTATTTAGGAAAAGCAATCTAATTATGCCATATAAAGTTAAATAGAATGATATTGGAACTGCTTGAAATAAATGTATTCAAGCTTGAGCTCTTTAGTGGCAAAACAATAAGCAATCACATTGGTTATATAAACAATACAAACCACTGAGAATATTTCCTTAGCGCTGAAGCTAACATTGTCATAAAAATTTAATAAGAGAATGGACTCATGTTTTGATTAAAGCAATATAGCTTTAGATAATGACAAAAATATAAATTCATTAAAATAGCCTTTGTCTCTAGTTTTTGGTGGTCAACATTACAAGGTTAAAAGTCCTTCTATTTTAGTTCAGCTAATCTCTGTTTCGTTCTGAAACAAAACATGGTGTCCTTAAGATTCATAATACCTTGCTGTTTTTAGGTGCCAACCAGTTGGTTCTGACCCATACTAACCGAATGCACAACAGAAGGAAACACTGCCGTTCCTGCTCCCTCATCACAGTGGTTCCTCTGGGTGAGCCCGTGGTTCGGCGCCTGTTGTTGTTGCTGGGTACCACCAAGTCGTCTCTGACCTACAGCAACCTATTATTGTGCAACACAACAAAACACTGCCTGTGTGCTCCTGCACCATCCTCACAACTGTTTCTATGCTTTTAGCCCACTGTTGCTTGCACGATGTCAGTCTATCTCCTTGAGGGCCTTCCCCTTTTCTGCTGCACCTCTACTTTACCAGACATAATATCCTTCTCTAGGGACTGGCCCCTCCCGACAGCATATCTAATGCATAAGATGAAATCTTGCCATCTTTGCCTCTAAAGAGCACTCTGGCTGTACTTCTAATATAGATAGGTTTGACCATGGTGCTTTCAATATTCTTCTCCAGCACCACACTTCAAATACATCTATTCCTTTATGGCTTTCCCTATTAAATGTCCAATTTCCACATGCGCATGATGTAATGGAGAAGATGCTTGAGTGTGTTGCTTGAGGTCATCCACCGACTGCTGCAGCACATTAATTGAGAACTGCCAGAAGTTCAGACCAGAGTCGGAAGAGGATGTGGAAGAAAGGAAATCATTGTTGATGTCAGATGGCCCTTAGCCCAAAGCACAGAATGTCAGAAAGATGTTAATTTATGTTTCATTGATTATGCAAAGGCATTAGACTGTGTGGACCATGATAAACTGTGGACAACCTTGAGGAAAACGTGAATTCCAGAACACTTTGATTGTCCTCATTTTGAACTTGTACATGGACCAGGAGGAAGTTCTGTGAACAGGACAAGGGAATGCTGTATGGTTCAAAGTGAGGAATGGGGTGGGTCATGCTACCTTCTCACATACTAACAAAATCTGTATGCTGAGCAAATCATCAGAAAAACTGGATTTTATGAATAGGAATATGGCATCAGGATTGGAGGAAGCTTATTAACAACCTGGGTTATGCATATGACACATCTTTGATTGCTGAAAATGAGGAGGATTTGAACATTGCTCACAAAGACCATAGATTGTAGCTTTCAATATGGATTACAGAAGGAAGGAAGGAAGGAAGGAAGGAAGGAAGGAAGGAAGGAAGGAAGGAAGGAAGGGAGGAAGGAAGGAAGGAAGGAAGGAAGGAAGGAAGGGAGGAAGGGAGGGAGGAAGGAAGGAAGGAAAGAGGGAAAGAGGGGAGGGAGGGGGGAGGGAGAGAGGGAGGGAGGGAAGGAAAGAAGGAAAGAAGGAAGGACCAAAAAGCAACGATGAAACATATAACTTTCCTCTAGTTCTTAAATGCTTCCTCCCCCCCCCCCCCACTATCATGATCGCAATTCTACCTTACACATCTGGCTGGACCAGAGGATGTACACTGGTACAGATAGGAACTGGAAACAGGGAATCCAGGACAGATGATGCCTTCCGGACCAGTGGTGAGAGTAGTGATGTCTGGAGGGTGGAGGGAAGGTGAAATAGAAAGGGGGAACCAATTACAGGAATCTATGGATAGCTTCCTCCCTGGGGGATGAACAGCAGAGAAGAGGGTGGGGGGGAGATGTAGGACAGTGTAACATCTGACAAAATAATAATAATTTATGAATTATGAAGGGTTCATGAGGTAGGGGGAGTGGCAAGGGAGGGGAATGAGCAGCTGATATTAAGGGCTCAAGTAGAAGGAAAATGTTTTGAGAATGATGATTGCAACAAATGTACATATGTGCTTGACACAATGGATGTATGTATGGATTGTGATAAGAATTGTACGAGCCCTGAATAAAATGATTTTTTAAAAATTATCACAAATGGACCAATAGCTGACACGATGATAAATGGAGAAAAGGTAGAAATAGTCAAGAATTTTGTTTTGCTTGAATCTACAATCAATGATCATGGAAGCATTGGTCAAGAGATCAAAATACATACTACATTAGGGAAATCCGCTGCACACGGCCTCTTTAGAGTATTGAAGAGCAAGGATGCTACTGTGAGGACTAAGGTGCCCCTGACCTGGGCCCTGGGACTACAATGTCTATGCATCTGCAAACCGTCTGCGCTCGGAAAGCACTGCATCTTCTTTCCCCTCTGCCTCCCACGGTGCTCTTTACTGCCAGGTTTCATAATTTAATACAATGGCCACACAGGACTTGCAGATGGTGCTCATGATTATGAATGAAGTTTAGTAGCTAAGTTAACAGATGGAAATGCTCAGGAGACAATTGTTTTCTTACAGCTTCTTCTTTGGTGTGCCCGCAGCCAGGCTTCTCTCTCTGGCTCAACCTGCTGGCACGTCCTCTGCCCTGTTTAGGTAACGGTGCAAAATTCTTTGGGGGGTGTCTAATAAGTGCCCAGAGGAGCCTTGGTGGAGTAGTAGGTTAGGCATTGGGCTGCTAACCTCAAAGTCAGCAGTTCAAATCATCAGCCTCTCCGTAGGAAAAAAGATAATGTTCTTTTCCCATAGAGTTACAGACTTGGAAATTCTCAGGAACAGGTCAACTGTGTCCTATCGGATGGCTAGGAGTCAGAATGGATTCAATGGCAGCAAGTTTGGTTTTGCTTTGGAGTGAGTGCCTCTCTATCATAGTCTCCATCTCCAGCTCAGTGCATCAGCCAATCTAGTTTCTCAGTGAAGTGTCCAAGTAGGTAGATGCATGCCATTTCACAAGCCAACATTCTGCTCCAAAGCCCCTATCTTCACGCCTCTGTCTCGTGTTTTCTCCTGCACTGCCATTGCTAGCCCCTACCTGGCCTCAGGTGTCAGAGCTATCTCCGCCACCAAGAATGTGCAATTCACAGACATACAGAGGGTCGTTCCACTTCAGGCTCTTCTCTTTGGCTAAAGGTGGCATCTTCCGTTCCTGTTTCTGAGATGGCTCATTTCATACCTAGCAGGATGGCTATTGGAAAACGTGCTAATAATCATAGCTGAATTGTTAATGGTATGAGTGTCTTCCCCTTCCTTCATACACAGACCTAGTAATCAGGCAACAAGGCTATGGCTGGATGAGTCATAATAAGGAATTGAATGCACCATACCTGGAATTTTTACCTATCATTTGGCTTTCAGCAACGCTATGATTTCCTCTAACACGACACTCTCTGAAGTCTTTTCAAATGCTCCAAACACCCCTCTTACAGTTCTTCAAAACCCCTTCTTCTATCTCTCCAAAATCTTACCCTACACATTGCATTTGCTACCTCCACTTCTCACCGTGATCAAGTCGATGCCAACTCATAGCAACTCTAAAGCACAGATTACAACTGTCCCTGTGAATTTCTGAGACAGTAACTGTTTACAGGATTAGAAAACTCCAGATTTCTCCTGAGGAGACAGTGGCTTTGAACTGCAGACCTTGCGGCCAGAAGTCCAACATATAAGCACTACTCAAGTTACCAGGGTCCCATATTTGCTTACTGGTTCAATAAGCTCCCTGTGGAAAGAACACAGTATCAGCTGTAAAGTATTCTAGAAATAGATAATTATTAAATGAAATAAATCCATAACATATTCTAGCCATAGGATAAATACATAAGGTGTGTATCTTCTCTATGTGGAATTATCATTTTATGGAAAAGAATAGCATCTTGTTAAACTATTTATTGGCCAAACTTTCCACAAGGCCTAGAATCAAGTATATATTCAGTGAACCAGTCATTAAGCAAACCCTGCATGTGCTTATACTAAAATGGATACTTCCCTAAGTCAGAAGCCAGTGAGGTTTCCTGTTTTAAAAAAGCTTGCTCTTACTTAGCAGAGAATGTTCTTTAATTTGGAATTTGCTAAAAATGAACCCTGAAAACAGTAGCTAAAATGAAACTTGCTCTCTGTTTCATACTCAAGGTAAGATCTAAAGTGACACCTTCATTTCTGGTTTAAATAGATGATTGTGTTTTATCTAAGAACATTAAGCTACTGTGTGCTTTAGAAATATAGGTATGTATATCTAGAGAAAGAGGACAGTATTCAAAAATATTGTGTCAAATTCTTTTCCTTATGGATGTGCACATGTACAGCCTCCCCTGTCCATACAGTACAGAACTTGCACAGAAGAACTGTCGTCCTGTGAATTCCAGCTCATACTGGCCCAGTGGGGCGGGGCAGAACTGCCCTTATGGGTTTCTGACACCGGAACTCTTTGTGGAACAGAAAGTCTCAGCTTTCTCCTGCAGAGAGGCTGAAGGTCTTATGACTAGCAGCCCACCAGGTAGATCCCTATGCCACAGGAAGCCCCATCCATTAGGCTTAGGGAAGACACTCCTAATCACTAGATACAGAGCTTTGAGGAAATCACTGTGTGCTCTAAATACAAATGGCCTCAACTATAAATAGGGAAATAATATCTACTTCACGGAATTTGGTATAAGGATAATACAGACAATCCTTGTAAATATCTTTCTTTGAATCTTCAAAACCTAGTTTTTTTCTGTAAAGGCTTAAAGTTTGCATTATCAAAATGATCATTTCCCAAATGTTCTGTGTTCTGACCCTTGTATTGCTGTCAACAATGGTTGTTGACAGCAAAAATCTAGCTGCTGATGCACACTAGTAACCACAAATACATGGATTCTTCTTCTCTGAGTGTAAGTGCCCACTAAGGGACATGAGCACTAAAGAGATCTCAATTTCAAGTACCTTCCAGTATTTAAAGGATTCTCAAGGCTTACATTCAGAATTTAGTTCATGAAGTCGAGAGTTAGAAATATCGTTTTCTTTTTGCTCTCTGAGAAAATGTCCTTAACCTCTTTCCTCATCAAAATGTGGATCGTTGCAACTCAAAAATTAACAGGAATACTTGGATAGTGAATCCTCAATGTTAATAAAGTGTGACCACAAGTCCTTTACATATTCTAATTTAAAAACATCTCCAGTCTCAAAATTTTACACAAAATTCCAAATCAAGGTTACATTTCAAAAGTACATTTTTCTATTAACTTAACAAAGAATTGTGACATATTCTACAGATAAAAACAGACAGATCAAATACTTCACATTTATATTAACACATGGTATATATATTTTTTATTTTCTGTTTTTTTATTAATAAATCTTTTTATTGGGGCTCATATAGCTCTTATCACAATCCATACATACATCAATTCTGTAAAAGTGCAAAGCGTGTAAAAGAGTGCAAAGCACTCATACATTCATTGCACTCATCATTCTCATAATTCGCCTTCCACTTGGGTTCCTGGAATCAGTTTGGTTTCCCTTTTTATCCCCTCCCCCTCCCTCCCTGCTCCCCCTTCCCCCGGTACCTTGATAGTTTATAAATAATTATTATATCTTATCTTACACTTCCCAGTGTCTCCCCTCACCCACCTCCCCATTGCCCATCTCCCAGAGAGGAGGTTACACACAGATCTCCAAGATCGGTTCTCCCTTTCTAAGCCCCCTTCCATCCTGGTGTCGCCACTCCTACCGCAGGTGTTGAGGGGTTCGTATGTCCTAGATTCCGGGTGTTTCCAGATCCCTACTGCACCACTATACATCCTCTGGTCTAACCAGGTCCATAAGGTAGAACTGGGGTCATGATAATTGGGAGGGGAGGAAGCGTTCAGGAACTAGAGGACAATTTTGAGTTTCATTGTTGCTACACGGAACCCTGAGTGACTCATCTCCTCCCCACTACCCCTCTGGAAGGGATGTCCAGCTGTCTACAGATGGGCATTAGGTCCCCATCACGCACTCCCCCTCATTCACGGTGATGTGATTCCCACCACCCCCCCGCCTTTGTTGTTTGAGACCTGGTCTCCTCTGCCCTTCATGATCACCCATGTTGGTGTGCTGCTTCCGTGTGGGCTTTGTTGCTTCTGGGCTAGATGGCCGCTTGTTTGCTTTCAAGCCTTTAAGTCCCCAGACGCTATATCTCTCAGTAGCCGGGCACCATCAGCCTTCTTCACCACATTTGCTTATGCACACTTTCATCTTCAGCGATTATGTGAGAAAGGTGATCACACAATGATTGTTTTTGTTCCTTGGTGTCTGCTACATGGTCCATTCAACACTTTGTATTCACTTAGGCCGTGTGCTTCTTCTCTGTGGGCTTTGTTGCTTCTGAGCTAGATGGCCGCTTGTTTGCCTTCAAGCCTTTAAGACTCCAGACGCTATATCTTTTTGATAGCCGGGCACCATCAGCTTTCTTCACCACATTTGCTTAAGCACACGTCTGTCTTCAGTGATCATGTTGGAAAGGTGGGTATCATGCAATGACCGTTTAGCAGGGCAAGGTACTATTGTATTGGGGGATTATGCATGAGGAGGCCCAATGTCCATCTGCTACCCTACTACTGAACCTATAAATATATGCACATAATTCTATCTCCCACATCATCATAAATATATTTACATATGTACATGTCTGTATTTAGGCTTCTCTGTATAACACATGGTATATTATAATTACTCTCTGACTTGTAGCTAATATTCCAACCATTTTGAATAGCCTTTTTTTTTTAAAAAAAGGATAGCCTTTTATGGAGCTCTAAATATAGACATGTATATATATAAATACATTTATATACAATAACCAAGGAATAGATTTTTATACATATTTTTATTTATAAAAGTATTATGGTAGCAGATGGACATTGGGCCTCCACTCAAGTACACCCTCAATGCAAGAATACTTTGTTCTACTAACATGGCACTCTGTGATCTTCACCTTCCCTGACACGATTGCTGAAGACAAAATGGGTGCATAAGCAAATGTGGTGAAGAAAGCTGATGGTGTCCAGCTATAAAAAGATATAGCATCTGGAGTCTTAAAGGCTTGAAGATAAACAAGCGGCCATCTAGCCGAGAAGCAATAAAGCCGACATGGAGGAAGCACACCAGCCTATGTGATCATGCGATGTCTATGGGATCAGATATCAGGCATCAAAGACCCCAAACACAACAATCAAACAAACCAACCAACCAACAAAAAGCATTCCAATGGGAATTAAGGGGAGAGCAGAGTTTAGACCCAAAGCCTATCAGTAGTCAATTGGACACCCCCTGTCAAAAGGGCCACAAGGAAAAGAAGAGTCAGGGTGCAGCATAGCACCAATGAAACACACAACCTTCCTCTAGTTCTTGAATGTTTCCACCCTACCCCCACCCCACTACCAATTCTATCTTACAAGTCTAGCTAGACCAGAAAATGTATACTGGTACAGATAAGAGCTCACAACACAGGGAACCCAGAACAGATAAATGCTTCAGGACCAGTAAGGGGAGCAGTGATACTAGGAGGGTAAGGGTAGCTGGTGGGTGGGGCAGGGAGGAGTAAGGGGGAATCCATGACAATGGTCAATGTAAGGCCTCCCTCCCAGGGAGCCAGCAGTAGAAAAGGGGGTGAAATGAGAGAGCAGTTGGTGTAAGACATGAAAAAAATTAAAAAGAATAGTTTACAAATTATCAAGGGGACACAGGGGAGAGAGGGTGGGAGAGAGAGGGGGAACAATGAGGAGCTGTTACTAGGGGCTCAAGTAGAAAGAAAATGTTTTGAAAGAGATAATGAAAACATATGTTCAGATGTGTTTCACATAATGGATGTATGTATGGATTGCCATAAGACCTGTAAGAGCCCCCAATAATTTATTTGATTAAAAAATAGCCTTTTATATAAAAACAAAAGTAATCCTTTATTTGATCAGGAACCATTTATTCTCCATAGGATGATGAAGAGCCTTTCTTTGAATTTGGATTGAGCATAAGAATATTTACCATCCATTACATTAATTTTCTGATTTAGTTAATACTTAAAGCATGAGTTACATATTCCATAGTTACATTCATTATTTACAGATTGTTTATATTAAAATAATACAGTGTGTATTAACTTTATATCTCTATACCTTTATTTTCTTACTTCTAAGTTGTCCCATGTGCAGAGATTTAACTATCACTAAAACTTCCTTTATATGATCTAAACTGTCAATTTACATTCATTCTGATAAGTTACTGACATGCGACTGGCGGTGCATTCAACTGTACACCAGCACAAGCGTGAACACTCTTCTGTCAGTTTGTGGTACTGCAGTGGCTTGTGTGGCTGTGACACTGGAAGCTGTCACTGGTATTTCACATGCCAGCAGACTCACCCAAACTAAAATGCTTTCTGCAGGGCTGTTAGACTAAGAAGCGACTATGGCAAAGGGATCGGCTACTCACTTCTAAAAGAGCAGCTGCTGGCGACCTTCCGCATAGCATGGAAACAGTCAGACATGGAATGAAGGCAGAACTTTAAAAGACATGTGTCAGAGGACTGGCCCCTCAGGTCAGAAAGCACTTTATGTGACTGAAGAGGAACTGCTTTGCAAAGTGCCGTTGACCAAGGTGACAGGAATGGGAAAACCCGCTTTGGGAGTAAAGCCTGCAGAATCAATCCTCACTTATTAATGGTGCTCAACTTAAAATGAGAAGAAACATCTGCAAATATCAATTAATAATCAGAATTTGGACTGTACAAAATATGAATCTAGGAAAAGTGGAAGTTGTCAAAAATAAAATGGAATATATAAAGATTGCTGCCTTAGGCATCAGGGAGCGGAAATCTACATTTGGAATAGAACATCACATGCTTTACTATGCTAGAAATGACACAAGAAAGAGGAAGGACACTGCATCCATTGTGTAAAGGGATACATCAGGATCCATTTAGAAATGCAATGCTGTCTGTCATTGATTAGATCTATCCACCTTCAAAGAAATACAAATCAATACAGCTATAATTCAAATTTATGTAACAATCACTAACACTAGTGATGAAGAAATTGAGGGATTCTACTAGATGTTCAGTCTGAAATTGATGAAATAAACAACCAGGAAGCATGGATAATTATTGGCTATTGAAACACAAAAATTGGAAGCAAGAACAGTAGTTGGAAAATATGGTCTGGGTGATAGAAATGAAATTGCAGATTGCATGATAGACTTTTGCAAGAACAACTTGTGTAGACATACACTTTTTTACAACACAAAGGGTGACAGATGAACTTCTCCAGATGGAATATACAAAAATCAAATTGACCACAACTGTGGAAAAGTAGTGGGGAAACAATATCAGCAAAATAAAACCAGGCCACGGACTGATTGTGAAACATACTGTCAACTGCTCATATGTAAGTTCAGTTGGAAGGTGAAGAAAATGTAAACAAGTCCATGAGACCAAAATACGACACTGAGTTGACCCCACTTGAATTCCTAGAGCACGTCAGTAGCAGAATTGACACATTGAACACTAATAACAGAAGATCTAATGAGTTGAGGGAAGACATCAAGAACATTATTCATGAAAAAAGCAGAAGGTAATTTACAGACAAGAAATGACCAAAGCGGATGTCAGAAGAGACCTTGAAACTTGTTTTTAAACTAAGAGTAGCGGAGGCAAGTGGAAGAAAAGTTGAAGTCATAGAGCTGGAGAGAGAAATTTACAGGCAGCTCTAGAAGACCAAGTACAATATGTAAAGAAATGGGCACAGCCCCGTAGTAGAAAACCATAAAGAAGACACACTCAGTATATCTTAAACTGAACTAGCTAAAGGAAACATGGAAGCCTCAATTTTCAATATGGGATGATTTTGTGCATCATCAAAAGAAGATGGAAAGAAAAAAAACCACAATAACTCTACCAAGTAGAACTGGTCAACATTTTAGCATTCAATGACACAGCATCTAACCAAGAACTAGAACTCCTGAAGGCAGAAATTCAAGCTGCACTGAAATCGTTAGTCAGAAACAGGGTTCCAAAGTGATGGGGTACTAATTGAAATACTTCAACAAGTCGATGAAGCTCTGGAAGACTTACTCGTCTGTGCCAGGAAATTTGGAAGACAGGAATCTGAGCAACTGCCTGGCAGAGGTCCAGATTCGTACTCCTTCTAAATAAGGTGATCCAACTCTAGAACAATGCCATCGATAACACTTGCAGGGACATGTTGACAGGAAGCCGCCAGTCGTTAAGGCCAGATTCAAAAGAATACTTGAAAGCAGGGAATTCATTGCTGATGTGCAAAGGATCTTGTCCGAAATCAGAATACATGCAAACAAAAGTTTATTTGAGTTTTACTGACTATGCAAAACTGTTCCCCTGTCTGGATCATACCAAACTATGGATAGCCTAGAGGAGAAGGTAATGGGCGAACACTTCACTGTGCTCCGTGGAAATTGTGGCTGGATCAAGAAACAGACATGCAAACTGAACAAGAGAAGAATTCGAGTTTAACATCTGGAAAGTTCTGTGTCAGGATTCTATCCTCTCTCCATGTGTATGTAATCTGAATGCTGAGCAAGTCAGCGTGGAGGCTGAATGATATGAAGAAGATGGCAGCAGGATCAGAGGGAGGCTTATTAACAACCTGTGGCATGCACATGGCAGAGCCTTGCTTACTGAAAGGGAGAGGATTTGAAGCACAAATAGATGCAAATCAAGGACTGCAGAGTTAAGGGTGAATTACAAAAGGATATCTTCCAAAAAACAGAAAAACAGAATTCCACTGGGCGGGTCAGAGTTTTCATACTACACATTTTTCCCTGATTGGCAAGCATCCAGCACCTCTCTGAGTTAGTAGACCCAGTGGCATTGTCTGGGAAGGTTCTCTCTGTCACAGTCACTTATTCATTGAAAGCTGTTTTGCTCAACCTTGTTTTTTGTGATGGTTGATTTAATAGAACAGAATGTGGCTGTGAAATGTTGTTTCCTGCTCAGCAAAATGCCACAGAAACTGTTGTGATGTTGAACACAGTTTACAAGGATGGCAATATGTGGGGGAAACTCAAGTGTTTAATGGTTTTCTCATTTCCAAAAAAGTGAAATGGTGATTGATGACAAATCTCACTCTGGACGTCTATCAATTTCACAAATGGACAAAAATGTCAACTCAGTACATTTGGAGTTCATTCCATCAGGTCAGACTGTTAATCAAGCTTTTCATTTAGAGGTTCTGAAAAGATTGCACAACATTGAGTGACAGAAAAAGGCCTGATTTGTGGCAGACAGGGATCTGGTTTTGCCACCGTGACAATGTAACTACTCACGCAGCCATCTCAGTGTGCAGTTTTTGGTAAAACACAGCATGCCTCTCTTGCCCCATGAACCTTACTCACCTGACCTCCCTCTGTGTGACTTCTTTTTGTTTCCCAGAATGGATAGGGCCATGAAAGGACAGTAATCTGATAAAGTAGAAGAGGTGAAGAAAAAAAAATGGGGAGATGCTGTCAGCCATCCAAACAGTTTGAAAAATTCTTCCAAGGATGGAATCTTAGATTTGTGCTAATGTATTAAGTGTGTGGAGAGTACTTGGAAGGTGATAAGGCTGTTTTGTTAAAAAAAAAATTAAATACAGAGCTTTGAAAAAAATTCCGTTTCCTTCCTCCATCCCGGGAATCCCCTCATACACTTCAATATACAGAAGATCAAAATCCTTGCAGCGGGACAAATAAGTAACGTCATGATAAATGGAGAAGAGATATAAGTTGTCAAGGATTTTGTCTTGTTTGGATATACACCAACGTTCATGGAAGCAGCCATCAAGAGAGCAAATGATGCATTGCATTGGTCAAATCTGCTTCGTAAGACTTTAGAGTCTTGAAAAGCAGGGAGATTACTTTGATGACTCACTTATTCCTGGTCCAAGCAATGAAATTTTCAATCACCTCACATGCATGTGAAAGTTAGCCATTGAAAAAGAAAGACTGAAGAAAAATCAATATGTTCGAATTGTGCTGGCAAAGAATATTGAAAGTACTATGGACAGCCAAAAGGACAAGCAAATCTGATGAGCTAAGCAATGCCTAGAACACCATACAGGAAGAAAACAAAAGAAACAAGCAAAACATTTTTTTATGGGAAAGGATGAAAGCGGATGCCAGAATAGACTCTGAAACTTGTTCTTAATAAGAGAGTAGGTAAGAAAAATGGAAGAAATTAGGAAGTCAAATAGCTGTAGAGAAAATTTCAGTGTTGCTTAAGAAGACAAGTTATTAATAATGACATAGACAAAAATACCTAAAGTTAGAAGTCCAAAATTGAAGACCATGCTCAGGGTATCTTTAAAAATCAAATCTGAAGTTGCAATACTGAAATATTTTATGGGCAAAATATTGCACAATATGGAAAGCACCAAAGGAAAATGGAAAGACTATGCCGAGTCACTGTACCCAAAAGAACTCTTCAGCATTCAACAGTGGCAAGAGGTAGCATGAGACTGTGGACCAAGGACACCGAAGGCAGAAGCTCCTGCTGCACTGAAAGCTTTAGCCAAGAATAAGGCTCCGGGAATTGATGGAGCGCCAATGAACGTGTTTCAACACGCTGGTGAAGCACCCGAAGCACTCTCTCAACTGCCGTGAAATTGGCAGGCAGGTACGTGGCTAATTGACATTAAGAGATATGTTTGTACCCCTTTCAAGAAAGGACCCAACAGAATGAGCAAATTGTGAAGCAATAGCATCACTGTCAAATACACACACAATTTTGCTGAAGATTATTCAATAATGGTTGCAAGCAAGACATTGCCAGGGAACTGCCAGAAATTCAGGGCAGAATCAGAAGAGGCTGTGGAAAAAGAAATAACATGGCTGAAGTCAGACAGATCTTCATGTAAAACAGAGCATAGCAGGGAGACGCCTGTCTGTGCAAAGGAAAGGCATTTGACTGTGTGGCTCCCAACAAACTACAGATATCCTTGAGTGAACAGCACTTCCAAAGCCTCTCGCTGTGCTCGTGCAGAATCTATACATGGACCAAGAGGCAGATTTGAGAACAAGGGAACAGTGCTTGATTTCAAATCAAGAAAGCTATGTGGCAGGGTGGTCTCCTCTCACCATGCTTAGTCAACCTGCATACTGAGCAAATAACCGGAGAATCTGCATTATATGAAGAAAAGCACCGCTTCTAACTTGGAGGAAGTTTTTTTTTTCCTCTCTTTTTTAAAATCATTTTATTAGGGGCTCATACAACTCTTATCACAATCCATATACATCAATAGGGTAAAACACATCTGTACATTCATTGCCCTCATCATTCTCAAAACTTTCTCTCCATTAAAGTCCTTGGCATCAGGTCCTCATTTTTCCCCTCCCTCCCCACTAACCCCTCCACCATGAGCCCTTGATAATTTATAAATTATTATTTTGTCATATCTTTCCCTATCCTGCATATCCCTTCACCTCCTTTTCTGTTGTCCATACCCCAGGGAAGAGGTCACGTGTAGATCCTTGTATCCGGTTCCCTCTTTCCAACCCACTCTCCCTCTACCCTCCCAGTATCGCCACTCACACCGCTGGCCCTGAAGGTATCATCTGCCCTGGATTCCCTGTGTTTCCAGTTCCTACCTGTACCAGTGTACATCCTCTGGTCTAGCCAGACTCAGACTTGCAAGGTAGAATTCGGATCATGATAGTGGGGGTGGGGTGGGGTGGGGAGGGAGGGGACAGAGAGGAAGCATTTAGGAACTAGAGGAAAGTTGTATTTTTCATCATTGTTACATCGCACCTAGACCCCTCTGCAATGGGATCTCCAGTGGCCGACAAATGGTGCCTGGCTATCAAAAGGTATAGCATCTGGGGTCTTAAAGGCTTGAAGGTAAACAAGCGGCCATCTAGCTGAGAAGCAACAAAGCCCACATGGAAGAAGCATGCCAGCCTGTGTGATCACGAGGTGTCAAAGGGATCAGGTATAAGGCATCAAAGAACAAAAAAATCTTACCATACTGAATGAGGGGGGAGTGCAGAGTGGAGGGAGTATTTTTTTTTAATCTGTGATATGTAGATGGCATACACTTGCTTGTTAATATTGAGGAGGTCTCGATGCACTTGCTAATGACTATCAAGGATTACAACCTTTGATATGAATTACAACTTAATATAAAGAAAACAAAAATCCTAACAAGTAGACCAAAAGATAACATCATGATTAAAAGAGAAAAGATTGAAGTTGTTAAGGATTTTTTGTTGCTTGGATTCACAATCAACATTCATGGGACCATCAGTCAAGAGATCAAATGGCACGTAGCATTAGGTAAATCTGCTGGACAAGATCTCTTTGAATTGCTGTTACTTCGAGGACTAGAGTGTGCCTGGACCAAGCAGTGATGTTTTCAGTGACCTCATACGCATATAACAGGTGAACATTGAAAAAGGAGGACCAAGGAAGAACGAGTTCACTTGCATTGTGAGGCTGGCACAGTAGTGTGGACTGACTGCCAAAAGTACAAACGGATATGTCTTGAAAAGGCACAGTCAGAATGCTCATTAGAAGCAAGGCTACAAGACTTTGTCTCATGTGTCTGGGACATGTTATTAGGACAAGTCCTTGGCAAAGGACTTCATGTTGGTCAACTAGAAGGACAGTGACAAAGAAAAATGCAACAAGGTGACAGCATGCAGCGTCTACAACACTGGATTCAAATATAACCATTGTAAAGATGACACAGTACCTGACAGTGTTCATTCTATTGCACATATGGTTGCTATGAGTCATAGCCAACTTGAAGACACCTGGCAACAACAACCTTCGTAACTATGGTACTTCTACTGGTCAAGCAGAACAGTAACAGTTTGCTAAAAATCTAGCAGATGTTTTACCATTCTCAGATTTAGAGGTAAATTGGTGAACAATTTGGACTGTTTTCAAATTTAGAAACCTAGTTTTAGGCTTCACATAATGCCTTTAACTGCCTCTATAATGTGCAAGTAATAAAATCATTCTATATGTGTCACCACAAGTTTCTGAGTCAACCTTGTGCTCTTTCCCTCTGTTAAAACAATTTTTATTCTCGCAACCTTTTTCTTTTCCACTGTTATTATTTCTAGGAAAACATCTATAGCCATTTTTCATTTCATAGAAAGGCTTTGACTGATGATAGGTAGCTAGGAATCTGGGAAAAAAATTGACTTAAGAGTCCATACCTAACTCAGCCAGGTAGTAAAGCCATTATAAAACTGTTAAAGATCTCAGCACATGGGACAGCAGGCTCCTCTCAAGAAGGAAGATGCCTGCTCCTACGACACTTCCTTCTCCTTCTCTCCTCTCCTCGAGCAAACTGAGTGTGAACCTCAAGTTGCATCTGTTGTAGCCAGTGATGGAACACAAGCACTAAAGAGAGTTTCTGAGGTTTTGTAGGTGTTCCTTAAATGTGTGTTATAAAACTGAATGCCAAGTGAAAGGCTATTGAGTGTCAAGGTTAAAGGAAATGTTTGAAAGTATTATATGCTTTCTGAGAGCATCATCAAAGTGATCATTTGAAGTCATGAGATTAAAATAAAATTACCTAAAAAATGTTTTAATGAGAAGTGTGAGTGGAGCGATTAGAAAATATTAATAAAAGAAAATAGGAAAAGAAAGAAAAGGAGATCTAGAATTAAAGTTCAGACGCATTTTAGAATATTTATTGGTTTGTTTCTTGTCATCTAATTGGCTAATGCACAGAAAAGACGTAATTATAAGCATTAAAAGCAAAGTGAAAGGTGGACTATGTATGTTATATTATCAGAATGATAAATCATCGTAGCTGAATAGATAATTAAAGGGTCTAATTTGATTGTTGCTTATGTGTACAGTATTTCTGCAAAAGGTGTGATGATTCTTATGGTATTATCTTTCAATAATTTTTATAACTGAAAATAATGTCTTATAATAATGTTACAGAACATTCATTCATTTATATTTTATGCTTTTATTAATTTATTAGCTATATTTTTGAATGAGACAAATATGCATAATTCTCCATACTTTTCACATTTAATAGTGTAATAATCACTTAGAGAGGAAAGTATATGTGATCAATGTTGATAAGGAAGGAAAGACAATATGATTATTCATTGTGACGTTTCTAAAGGGGAATGCTGTAAAAATATGAACCCCGAACAGAAAGTAATCTTAAAGTTTTTATATTTACTTTTTCCAAGAATAAGTGCATATACACATAGATTCTGTGCAATCTAGTGGGAAATTAAGCCTTAAAATGTGTAGGCTTGTAAAGCAAAATCATAAAGACGACTTTAAATTAAAAGGAAGGGACCTTTACTTAGAGCTAAAGCAATTTGCAAAATGGAAATCACAAGGTTCAGTGGCTTCTGAACTAAGTGATCCAAGGCGAAGAAAATTCAAGAGTTTTTGTACAAATATGCTTTACACAATTGGTGTATGAATGGATTGTGATAAGAGTTGTCTGAGCCCCCAATGAAATGATTTAAAAATGAAAAAAAATACAAAGGACTTCAATAAAATTCAGTTATTACATGACATTTAGGTTAGGTTATTAGGTTACAGCATTAGATAAGAATTTCCTATTGGTAACAGAGTATACCTTCATAAAATTGTTTTCTCCCTCCTTTTTAAAGTTACAAAGTAACCGTGAAATTGGACATTTGTGGACTTGAACCTATCCCGAGGCCCTTCTCGAGAGACTGACTGCGAGGAGGTCACCACTAATTCCATCCTTACTTTGGAGAAGAAATCTACTCTAAGAGTTGTTTAGTACATGGCTTCCAAAAAAGGAAGCAAACCTCTTAAGCAAGCAAAATCATATTGTCCTCTGGATTTGAATACCAAGAGTTTTGCTCAGGGTGCAATGGAGAGTTACAGGAGTGGCAGGATGCATTCTCTATGGAAAGGCTTTTTTGTGCAACATGAAGTTTTCATCTCTGATCTGATCATAGGCCTCAACCCATGTTGGAGTTCTTCAGTTCACTGAGGGAGCTCATTTCCCTGTGAGTTACGCAAGCCCTTCAGTAATAAAATGTGAGCACATTTGTGTCCAGTGCTCCGTGTGAATGAAAGATGCTCTAGAGCGCAAATGGGAACAAGAACGAACTACAAGAGTATTTGAGAAGACTGGGCAAGAAGCTGTTGTTTCAAAGAGAAGCATTTAATATTGTAAATTTAAGTCTGATCCAAGAGACTCACTTTTTCAATTCTCACATTTTATTTTCATTATTATATTTAATTTCTGACTAACTTCTTCATGCTACCGCTACTAAGAATTTCGCAGTTTTTGCTGGAAACACAATTAGAAAAGTAATATTTATTAACCAGCTACAGGCATACTGTGAAAATATAGTACTATTGTGAAACACTTTTGAGTACTCAACTGAGAATTGCGGTAATTTATTTAATGAGACAAGAGTCAGCCCAGGTGTGTGGTTTTCTGTAACAATGTTTGGCTTCTTGGCAGTAGGTGCAAATGTAGTAATTATGTGAATTAAGCCAGTAGTGGAGTGTTACCAGATGAATGCAGTGGAAAAACTGATTGTCAAAAAAATTGGGATATTCACAATAGGTTTAAGCACTGTAGAGTTTATCAGGTATGTTATTTGTTGATAATTGTGTCATCATGATTTAGAGATCGTTTACATGGGAATTTTTTTAAAGGGACCTGTGTCTACAGTTTTTGGAAAACAGTTCTTGAAATTTCTGAAATGATCAAAATGTATTTTCCTAAAATAGGGAAGGGAAATTTTAATGTGGACAAATAAGCAGGGGCTATGAAGGTCCCACCCTAATCATAGACCTCAGGTACGAAGAGGGACCTCATACCATCAATTCTGTACATATATTTGGTCATGTATTTACATTAAGACCTCCGTGTGTAAGAAGCCGTGAACCATGTAACCTTCCTTGTGGAACTTCCTGGTTTGCTGAGAACATCCCTACATGGGAAAGGGTGGCACCTCCCTGGGAAAAATGGAAGGTTCAAGCTGTGCGGCCACCGCCCCAGACATTGACTGATGCATCTATCACTTAAGTTACTTCCGGTTATAACAAATGAATACTGGGGTCCCTAGAGAGGCCCCGGGGTGTGTGCTACACGAACTGGCACTCGCAGATAAGTTGACACCAAAATGATTGTCTATAAAATGTTCATGTACTGTTTCAGCAAAACTTATTAGGTTTTTTGTAGAAATATGCCTTCAGTTTGTTATAAAAACAAAAAACATTTGTGTTAGGTCAGCGTCCATGTATTTTCAAATCTACAATGCTAAAACTCTCTGCTAATTTACCTGTTCAACCTTTGCCTATGCTGTGAATGAAACTATCATTATTATCCAGTTACACTGCAGCTACAAATCCTATGGCTCCATCTGTAAGCACTGCAAAGGCAAAGGAAGTGAACAGTGAAAAACATCACTTTCGACTGTTGTAACTCAATGTAGAAAGAGTTTAGGAACTATTGCTCTTAGCGTATTTTTAACATGAGAAAAATGTTATTTAAGCAATTTACAACTGTTTTCATAATTCATATTATTCTATAATTACAACTGCTGATAGGTACTATAAGTAAGGAGTCTGTTTGGTGTGCTAGGAAGGGGGAGGTCTTAAGGAGGGTATGCATGGCACCCTGAGTTAACACACCTGGTAACCACAGCTTTCGTGCCACCATTCCACCTGGGTAGCACTAACTGTGAATGTTATGAGCTGTTACAGAGAATTGATGAACCCGCAAAGGGGGAATGAAACCCTATCTAGATTGGGTGTGCTAATTCAGAGAATGGATAAACAGGTCATTAATTTTGAAGACTCAGTTTTTGATGATTGGTGACCAGGAAAAGACTGAATGGGCATTTGCTAATGGAGACAGTCTTTTTAGTTTGCGACCAAGGCCCAATATTAGAAAAGGAGGGATCATCTGGTCTGCAGTACAGAGGACTGTGCAGATTCCTGGGCCTACAGTTGGTACTCAATGACCTCACAGAAGGGGGCTAGGGATATTTTGCCTTCCCTCAAGATAGTGGGAGATGAAATCTGACCTAATTCTGAGTGGTCATGGCCAAAGAGGGGCTCCAGAAATAGCTGGCAAGGAAGAATAAAAATGTGGGAATTTGAAGCCTGGGCCCAGGTCCCGTGAAAATTGGAATCTGCTCATTCTTACCACTTTCACCCTTTGCAGTCCCTTGGACCGTGCAGAAGTTAGCGCTTTTTTTTAATAAGTGAAATGACAATATATAAGAAGAGTGAGTCAGAATGGAAAAGTCTAACTTTGCATCAGCCAAATTATCATCCAAGCCATCACTTAATATGTTTCTGCTAACATGAGAGTGAAGCTTATATGGTTGGTTCACATCAGGAATCAAAGCATATTTTTCATTTTTGAATCTAATACTACTTTAAGCATGCATATGTGTTTATGCAGGCATACTTATGCATTCACAAACATATATGCAGATTTATATATGTATGCATAGATATACACTTTATATGTGAAGTAAAATATAGAATGTAATTGGACATATAATTGTAATATAACAAGAACATGCTTCCAATACTAGTCAAGGAAATCAATGAAAGAAGGAAAATATGTGACCTTTAAAAATTAATCTCAACATCATAGTTACATAATTCTATCTCCAAACTTATGCTTGCAAATTTATAAAATTTATATTGTAAGTTTATCTGATTTGTGCCAATGCACACAAAATATAACACACACCGAGGAAAAGAGTCCTTTTGCTAAAACAAAAACCACTCACTCTCCTGTGGAAGAGTTTGGGCTCCAAATAAATCATCTGTAACCTGCTAGAAGGAACACAAAGACAAACTGCTGTTACTCCCACCCCCACAGCTAGCACTAAGTAAATACTGAATGCTAAGGGGCTTTCAAAATATTGTGATGGATGGACCAAATATTGAGTGTCCACATTCTAAAGTCAATATTTACCTAAAGCAACAATATATCTTAATATATGCTCCAGCAACAAACCAATTCAACACATATCTATGACTTCATATGTCAATGCATTTATGCCACAGGTACAGTAATTTTAAATAATTTTGGAAGTTATTCTAGCAGTGACCATCTGGAAATGTCTCTATTATAAAAATATAATATATTTTAATTTCAGTTGTTTGCTTTTTTCAAAAGGCCATTGCAAGGTATTGATTTATCTGCTTCAAGTTTGTTTCTGTAATCAAGTGATGAATATATCTAAAGGACTAAATTATTTTTACTTTATCTTTTTATGAACATGATATCATTTTATTCACTTATTAAATTAGGGAATTAAAGTTCCTATAATTATGCTTCAGGATATTAACCATTAAAAAGAAAACTGATATGCTGTATATATCCACAAATGTACATGAAACTCAGAATAAATGCATTTGAAATCAGCAGGGGAATTCACTACATTCCACCTTCTAAAACCATCGCTATTGCCATCAAGTTGATTCTGACTGATGACATTACTACTGAATAGAGTAGCACTAACCGTGGGGTTTCTACCACAGTTCTCTTTCAGCAAGCAGATTGCCACATTTCTCTTGCAGAAAGACTGGTAGATGAAAGCATTGACCTTTCAGTAAGCAGCCACACAATTAAACCACCACACCGCCAGGATTCTCTTCAGAGTATCACCAAAGGCTAACTATGATGAAATGTAAATTAAGATATCATAACAAAATTTCAGATGAATAAAAATAAAATATCTCAAAAGAAGCCAGGGGGGTGGGGTGGGAGACAAGTTCTACACAAAATAAAAAATAATATATTAAAATTTTGATTACAAGCTAATGGAAATTGGAATAACATACTCAGATAACTAAGGAGGGAAATGGGATTCTAAAATATACCTGATAAAACTATTATTTAATAATAAAAGTAAAAACTTATTTAGATAAACTAAATAATAATATAGTGGGACCAAGATTTACTGTCAATCTGTGAAAGGAAAATGATGCAAATCTGCTTGCTGAAAGTGGAGAGGATATGAAAGACTTGTGATGAAAATCAAGGATTACAATTTACAGTATGCATTACAATTTAGTATAAAGAAACCAAATCTTCACAATTAGACCAATGTGTAACATCATACTAGATGGGGAAAAGATTGAAGTTGTCATGAATTTCACCTTTCATGGACCACAAACAATTCTCGAGGAGGCAGCTGTCAAGAGCTCCATGGAGACGTTGCACAGAGTGGGCCTGCTGCACAGAATCACGTGGGAGTATCCAAGAACTAGGATATTACTGGAACACCCAGATGGGCTGAACCCAAGCCATGATATTTTCTGTAGCCTCACATGCACGTGAAAGCTGGACACTGAATAAAACAACGGGAGAAGAGTTGATACATTCATATGATGGTGCCAATGGAGACTATTACAAGAATATTACAAAAACCTGGGCAGGGCAATAAGGCTACAGGAAGAACTCCTTAGCAGCTATTGGAGAAGTTCCACTGGGAGGGCTGTCCTGCATTTCCTGGCAGGGAGAACATAACGTAAAAGCACTTGAGGCAAAGTTTCTTAAAGCGGAAGAACAGCAACAGGTGCTGACAGACTTTCCATTTGCCATTGGCCAACAGTACAAGGATCTTCTACGAGCTCTTCCCTGGCCTAGTGGGCTTTTCTTGCACATGAGACAACCCAACCTCTTCCCTCACTGACCACTGATCTGGGGCCCTGAATGAAGAGCAGACTTGATGAAGCCTTTCTCAGCACCAAAGCTATACTTTCACCTTCTTCCTTCTTTCCTGCTTTGCTCTCCACTGCCTGCGCCAACATCCCTTGTAATTTACCACCCCATGCGGCACATGCACACTCACAATAACACGGCTTTTATTTTATGCTCTATTTTGTTTTATATGGTTTTTGTACATTTTCTATATTATAATCTTTCCCTAGTCTCTCTGACTTCTTCCAGGGCAAACTAAGCCTCTTAAGAATACATATTCCACACAGGCAAACACACAGCAAGTAGATGCCGGCACACTCATACCAAAAGGTTTCATTTCTCTCTCTCCCTCTCTCTGTTTCCGCTAAGCACCCAGACCCACTCACATGCACACTGCCAAGGCAAACAGGGCTTCAGCACCCACCAACAAACCACAAGCAAGCTTTGTGTCTTTTGTGTCTTTTGTGTCTCCTCCTTCCTGCACATGTACCCATGATATTTCCACTCCCTCTTTTTCGTCATAAGATATATTTCCATATAAACTATTAACTCTGGTGATCCTTCTTAAAATATATTTTCTTCTATTTTTAAAAATATATTCGTTGTCCAGACAGTCATTTATTATTACTCCCAGTATTTTTGTTTTATTCTCTCTTCTTCCCCATCCCCAATTTTCCTAATTTATTTCTCTTTCCTGTACTCCACTTTATCAATGTGTGTTTTCCAATTCCTATTACACCTGTTCATGTCACTAGAGCCAGCTACTTCTACAAGATCCAGTAACCTACATGCCACCAAAAGTTATACCACAATGATAAAGAAACAGCAATCAACTACAGTAAACACCCAAATCAAAAAAAAGCAAACACAAACAACCAAAAGCCAAGAAAAACCAAGTGCAGCACTCTGAGAACAGAGGTCTAGGAGCAACAAGAAACAGAAAGAACAACAAACTACCACAAATGACTGCACTCTTACCATTTAAAAACCTGGAAGAAATGGACAAACACCTAGAAATATCCCATCTATCCAAATTATCTCAGACAAAATCAGGAAACCTAAACGATGATCTTCAGCAAAGTTTTATGTGAACGTGGTGGCAGATATTTCTCTCCAATCTAGTTTGAGCATTCTTTGGATCACCTTTCATTGGAATGGATACAAACATGGGTCTCTTCCAGCCAGTTGGCCAAGTACCTGTCTTTCTTCTAAATGTCTTGGCATAGAAGAGTGAGTGCTTTCAATGCTTCATCAACTTATTGAAACATTTGACTGATTGTCCTTCAATTTTTGGAGTCCTGTTTTGACTAATACTTTCAGTGCAACTTGAACGTCTTCCCTCAGCAATAATGGTTCTTGTTCATACACTACAGGTTGAAATGGTGGAATGTCAACTAATTCCATCTTCTTTTGATGTTTCTTGCATTATTCAGTATTTTCCCAATAGAACCTCAATAATGCAATTGGAGGCTTGAAATTTTTCTTGACTTTTAGGAAAGTTTAAAGTATGAGTAAAGTTTAATCAATTTAGTCAAAGGACAAATACTGTATGAATTTATGATTATAGGATAAATATCAAGTCATAGCCTTTTGTTCTCGGTTGTGCAATCTCATGCAGTTTTCCCAGTAACGAGGTGGTGTGCTTGTTGCTTCTCATAATCTCTATGTTTGTGCTCTTAAAAACCACCGTGAAAGAGAAGGCCTCACTTCAGCTGGGGTAAGTTTCTCATTGGGGGATGGGAAGTCCAATCAGTTTCTGCCATACACACTGTTCTACAGCAGAGGTTCTCAACCTTCTCAATGCTACGACCCTGTCATACAGTTCCTCATGGTGTGCTGACCCCCAACCATAACATTATTTTCATTGCTACTTCATAATTGTCATTTTGCTACTGCTATGATCCATCATGTAAATACCTGATATGCAGGAAATATTAGGCGTCCCCTATGAAAGGGTCGCTCGAGCCCCAAAGGAGTTGCAACCCACAGGTTGAGAACCGCTGTTCTACAGTCACCCAAAATCAATAGACACTCCTACAAGGATGCATGGTTAAACAGCTGAAATTCAAGTACAGAGGTTAGGGGCTATGGACAGGTCTGTCTTTGAGTAGGTGGTTATACCTCTGTTGATTGGTAAAACAGTTGGGCATTCCTCTATTGACAAAAATTCTTAATATTATTTATATAGACCCCCAAAGGGGAGAATAATCTCACTGTTACTAATTGGTCACTTTTGACCTCGTTTCCATTCAGCTTTCTGTGTCCCAGGCTTCGTGCTATAGACAAATAGGAATTGAGTCTCCATGTTCTCAAGGTACACAAGTTTGTCCCTATCTCCATATTTTTTTGTGTAAAGAGTGTCCAATCACTGAGTTTTCATCAAATACACAGGTCAACAATCTATGTATTTTTGTCTAAAAAGCTGTCAAATATACATGCTATACACAGAAGCCCTGGTGGTATAGTGGGTTGTGCATTGGGCTGATAACTACAAGGTCTGCAGTTCAAAATCACCATCTTCTCCCTGGGAGAAGGATGAGGAATTCTGTTCCCTTGATGAGTTACAGTCTCAGAAACCCCAAGGGCAGTTGCCTCCGGCCTCATAGAATCACGATGGCACTGAGATGAGTTGTATTTTGTTTATTTGTAGTAACATGCTTAGTTCCCTTTTCTAAGACATGTTTGAAATTTCATAGCATTGGTTAAGTTAATGATGCTATCTATAGGATTACTATGTACCCTATGGAATTGATTTATAACATTCCCCAATAGAAGGACAATGGTGTTTTTCAAGTGGACCAGAGATATATATAAAACATAGGTAGATGAATTGATTTTGACCTTGCATCAATCATAGTTATAAGATTGAAAAAAAAATTAGTTCTTATAACATGGCCCTACTTGATACTTTCCCTCATGAAGAGATCATTTAAAATATGGGTGCTATAATGAAGCGTGGTGAAGAAACCAAATAGTGCCCAGCTAACAGAAAGCACAGCATCTGTGGTCTTAAAATAAATAGGCTTCTAAGTGAAGTAACAGTTAATTCCACATGGAAGAAACACACCATTCTACATGATCTAAGCATTGTAAACAATAAAATCTGTGACTAGAGGAAGGAATGATAATGGAGCTTAAATTCTGAGTACTCAGTTTTCAGAAGGCTATGGATGACCATGAAACCCCAAAAATCCATTTGCAGGGTGTCCAGTTGTATTAAGCCTCTGTTGAATCTTCTTATTGATGATTTTAAAATAATCCTACACAAAGTGAAACAGATAAAGTGACAAAATTGAGCTTTCTATTGTCCTCAAGAAATAAACATTATAAATTTAAAAATAAGTCATAATAAAAGAAAACTATACTAGTTACATATTAATGCAAAAAAGGCTAGAGTAATCATAATAATATCAGAACTATATATATATAATTAAACTCTTTTATTAAAACCTTCTGACCCTGTCTTGACGCTTCTTCAGTTTGGAAATTTGTTCTCCTTTAACTTCCATTTTCTTCATGAAATTCTCTAGTTCACTTCCTATGTCTTCATAGATTAAATGGTTTTGCACCTCCTTTATCTGATTCAGTAGTTCTTGGTGCTCCCTTCAAAGATTTCTTCTTTCCCAGAGTGCATTGGATTTGAAACTGAAGACATTAAAATTCTATGATTTCCAGGCTAGTTTGAAGCTCAGCAACTTTGTCCCGAAATAGCTTGTGCTGGTTTTCTTCTTCCTTCACTTTTTCCTATAAATATTTTATCGAGTCCTCCGCAGTTTTCTGAGTTATTGCAAGTCTAAAACATTCTTTTCCTAAGACATCAGGCATTTCAAGTTTTGCATGCAGCTTCATCGGGTCTTGTTCTTTTTCTCGTGGCCGCTGAGCCTGTGGCTCTGGGATTATGTTCTTCTTTCGGTCTGCACGGAGCTCCATTCCCTTTGTACCGCAGCTGCTTCCCTAGAAGAGGCCAGCGAGACTGGGCTGAGCTTAACTGCGCGCTTATACCTTTTTTCTGCTTTACCAGTTCCTCGTGTGCCAATTTCGCTCATTTGATTCGTTCTCCTAAGTCTTTTTATACTGGGCAGTTTGTTTGGACAGTCTGTTCAGGTTATCTTCAGCTTGTGTTCTCTCTAGTTCTGAATGATGAGTCTTCTCTTGAGCTTTCAGGGCTACAAGGAGAGCTTGACTATTTGGAATGTGAAGCTTCTCAGGAGGATTAACTTCAACATCACAGGGAAGTAATTCTGAGACGCCTCCTACTGGGCGAATGACGGAGCAAACACTCTTTGTGGAGGTTGAAGATAGCCTCTGACTATATTATCAATTAATTCAGAAGCCATTACATCCTTCTACTCAGATATGGTTTTCCAAGCTACTCCATATTGTAGAGTTTGTTTTTCTTCGATACGCCGAAGATCTGAGTCAACCCGCGCATCAATTGTTGGCTCTAAGGCCACCACAGACTACATTCCAAAATACTTTTAAGGAACAAACATTACTAGAGAAACAGCTATTCATTCTCTAAATATATCATTAAAATGAGTATAGCTGGCTAAGCAGAGGAGCTAGTTCTACATGAATTTAGAGGTTCTAAAATTTCCTTGAAACCGATACTTGGTGACTTAGGTCTCAGAAATAAAAACTTCATTTTTTTTTTGAGAAAAAACAAAATTCCAAGTGTGAGTAGGTCCTGAAGTTGTCTTTGGTAAGGCCTGTGAGACAAATAGTCAGACATTTGGATTTTAGCACAAAGGTTGGTTATTTGAGTCTTCTACAGTCCCCTGGAAATCTGCTTCCCCAAAAAACAAGCATTCTAAGTTACACAGGACTCAGGTCTCCTCTGGACACATATGTGGTCACCAGGAGTCAGGATCTGCTTCATCACAATTTGTGTGTGTGTGTGTGTGTGCACGCGCAGTGAGTTCCATAGATTCTACTAGTGGATATAGCAGGAAAAACATAAAGTAATGTTGCTGATGGTGAGAGATTAGAAAAAAATATACTGACAAATATTGGAAGGCATGCCACCAAACTTAATAAAAAGGACATGCGTTTTGAACGTAGCTGAAAAAGAGAAGGATCACTGAACCCAGAGCACTGCAGGAAGAATATTAGTCTGGGAATTTGAGATTAACCTTCATTATGCTATAAAATGGAGGAATCTACATATTCTCTGCGATGCCTTTAACCATACCAACTTTGATTCTAAGTAATGACTACATAAGTAAAAATAAAAGGAAATCCTAATATTTGGGTCAAAAAACCTCATAGCAATAACTGGTATATATATATATATATTTTTTTTTTCCAGAATAGCTTTAATACAGCTTTGTCCCCAGTGGAAAGTACTTACTATGCTTAATGATTACTGAAAGCTGTACCTTGTAAAATAGTTTGGCAGTATTTTTTCATCTTAACTCAAACTCTTCTGAAATCTATAAGGAAGATATATAGTTACGTAAAGATCATCCCATCAATGATTACTTCATATGATCAACATTTGGGATTTGTTAAGATTAGATTATTCAGAAAAATAATGTGTCTTTGGATCCAGCAGGTTCCCTAATGTTTCAGTAATTGTTAAAGTGAAGAATAGCTTTATAATTCACTATTTAAAATATCCAAGGATGAAAATAAATCTGTCCAAGTATAAACCTATTGTTTAATATTTTAGAAAACATTTTGTTTTACTTGAGGTAAAAGTTTACATAGCAAATTGTTTTTCTCCATCGGCAGATCACGCACAGTTTGCTGCATGCCGTTGCTTGCAGCCTCCCGGATGTGTTAGCACTTGCCATCCCTCCTTTTTCTGAGCTTCCCGTTTCCTTTCTCTTCCTATGTTTGGTTTCAGGTAAATGTTACCCTTTTGATCTTGTATACTTGATTGTCCTAATAAGCGCATTCTTTGTGGATGTTTGTTTTAGAGTTGAGTAAATGGCATGGGGCAGGTCTCTAACCTCTTCCAGCTTCGGGAATTCCACAATTCATAGGTGAGACCTGCTTCTATGTTCCCTCCTGCTCTGCCCCTATTCTGACACCAACTGCATCTCCCATTCTTTGCTACCCTTCACTGCGAGGGCTGCCAAGACTTCACAATATTCATGAGACGGTAGTTTCTAAAGAAGGTGACAGGTTACTATAAGCCATAATTATAAAACAGTAAGGATGCACTCACTGATCCACAGCAGCGTTTCACATCAGTCAGCAACCAAGTTTCTCTCTTGTCTTAAGCCTCTCCATCACTTTGTTTTGTCTTCAGGCTCCAAGAAGTCTACCTGCTCTTATTCCTTACGACCCCGTGGTTTCAGTGGCGTGGCTCTCTTCCTGTGGTGTCTGGTGTCTCTGCTTCTACTGCCACTGCAGACACGGCCTTGCACTCCCTCTGCTGGTGGCTGTTCTTTCTGAAAGGTCTCTATCCTCTCGCTGCTTTGGAAATGTCTTTCTTTTCATTTTACTTTCTTTATTTGGGGAAAGAAGTTTTGTCTTTATTTTACTTTCTAATACTTGTATTGGCACATAGCTTACACATCCTATAATCGAATAGTTCAATTGTTCAATCATATCAAGAGGAATTGTAAAATCAACACCACATCTATCTTAGAACATTCCCTCCTCCCATGGGCGAACTGCCTTTAAACTGAGTTGTGCAATCACAATCGGTTCTAGTGCTCCATCCCCACTCCTGCATCCATTATTTACTCCCCAAATTCCCTTTTACTCCCCATCGCCCACCACTCACCCCTGCAGTCCCTGTAACACTGTCACGGTTGTTACCATTAAACATCTACTCTTCCTGTGCTTCACAGCTGGAAATCCCCACAGAAAACAATGAAAAACAAATTTCCCTAAATTCATAAGGACACAATCCTCTTAGTGTAAAGACAAAAGTACAAATAAATAGTGTGTCAGTGGGAGAAGACCCCACCAATAATCACAAAGCCAGGGAAGGAATTTCTGTCATGGAACGACCAAGAGATGCTTGCACCCCAGGACACCTTCAGGTCGTGTCTATAGGGAGGTAGACCAGCCACGTATTGAGTTATCTCTGGCATAATCAAGGTTACAATGCTCTCTGTCTGCTAGGAGGGATGTTCTGGACTCTTGCCTTTGGCTGTGGCAGATCTGCTAGCACTCTCTCCGACTGTGCTTTCCAGATGGGTTTAGGGCTCCCACTGTGTTCCACAATCTTCTACTGATTGGGCATTCCTAATTTTAGCTCGGACACCTTTCTGTTTACCATATTTGAATTTTGCTATTGTCATCTTTGGATCACACAAGCTTGTGTGCTTCTTCTGTGTGGACTTGATTGATTCCTCGCTTAGATGGCTGTTTGTGTGAATACAAGCCTCTAAGACCCCAGACATTATTTTGATTGATGCCAGGCAACATCTACTGTCTTCACTACACTTTGCTATAGCACCCTCAATGACCAATTCATGAAGGTGAGTATCAAGCAGGGCCATGTAATAAGAATTAATTGCTCCTAAGTTGGAGCTAGGATTTAGTGAAAGCCCAGAACTCATTCTTAGCTCTATACTTTTAAAAAATTTTCCTGTATCTTGGAAATTAATACATGTCATATAATCCCATAATTTAATCATATCAAATATTACTGTACAAGTTCTTCTATAACCAGTCTGCAAATATACTTTTCCTTCCTGATGTTATTACCTTCTTATCTCCCCACAACCCTGTGTAGTGCCCCTCCACAGCTTCTTGTTAGGATTTCTTTCCCTATAGCCTCAATGTCTCATTTACCAAAAATCAGAGAAACGAATAATACCAATTCACCGCCAATGACTGTGCATCTCTGAGATACACTAATATACACGTGCGTATCCAGGGGGAAATCAAAACTAGCCAATCTTTGAGTTAGAATATTCTACATCTTATTTGAAGGATCCCACCCAATCATTTGGTGGGAGTTATAAAAAATGGCTTGAAGACCCATATTTAAGCAAGTTCAACTCCCTCATACAATCATGTCTATTATTTGGCTGAAAAGTGGCCTCTAGAAATGACTTTCGTCTCAAGACGGAAGTTTTTCTTGGCCAATAGTCTCAGGGATTCCACTATTCTCTTGTACACCAGTAATTGTGGACTTTGGGTTGTTGTTTTGGTCTTTGAATTTTGTTCAACTTTTGTTTTTTACTCATACTAATCAGGGTTTTCTATTGTGGTCTTGATCAATGTCATCGCTGATCAGACAGCTACTTGGCTAAGCAACTGGAAAAGGTTTATTTTTGTATACACTCCAATGAAAAGTGACCCCACAGAAGGCTCAAACTATAGAACAAAATCACCAATATTACATGCAAGGAAAATTTTGCTGAAGAGCTTGTACGTACTGACTATGCCAAGCCACTCAACTCTGTGGATCATAACAAACTACGGATAACGTTCAGAGAATGGGAATTCTAAAGCACGTTATTGTGCTCCTGCAGAAGTTATATTTTGGTCAAGAGGCATTTGGGTGAATGCAACAGGACATACTGCCTCGTTTGTTGTGCCACGGGATTAGATCTTCTCACCACACTTACTCACTCTGTGTGAGGGGCAAATCATCATAGAAGCTGCGTCTATGAAGTAGAGTGTGGTATCAGGATTGGAGGAAGGCTTATTAACCACCTTTAAAAGGCAGGTGATAAAACCTTGCTACTGAAAGTGAGGAGGACTTGAAGCACTTGATGATGAAGATCAAGGAGTGCAGCCTTCAGTGTGGATTGCAATTTAATATTAAGAAGACCCAAATCCTCTTAACTGGAACAATAGTAACATCAGGATAAACAGAGAAAATATTGAAGTTGTCAAGGATTTTGACTTGCTTGTATCCACACTCAATGCATGTAGAAGCAGCAGGCAAGAGATCAAAAGATGAGTTACGTTAGGTAAATCTGCTGCAAAAGATCTCTTTAGAGTATTGAAAAATAAAGACGTTACCTTGAGGACTAAGGTGTGCTTGACCCAAACCATGACATTTCCACCTGCCTCGTGTGTGTTAGAAAGCTCGACATTGAATCAAAAAAAACTGAAGAAAAATCAATTCATTTGAATTGTGATGCTTGAGAAAAGTATTTAAATGCCAGGGACTGCTAAAGGGGCAAAACTACTTTTCTTGTCAGAAGAAGTACAGCTAGAATAATCTTTACAGGCAGGATGGCTAGACTTCCACATACATCCTTTGGACCTATTGTCAGGAGAGAGCAGTCCCTGGAGAAGAATGCTATTTTTGATAAATTAGAGATGCAGATAAGAACAGGAAGTTCCTCAAGGGGATGCACTGACACTAATGCTGCAGTTCTGGGCTGAGATGTAGGAACAATTGGGCAGATGGTGCAGGACTGGGCAGTGATTGGTTCTATAGCGCATAAGGTCACTGTAGGTTGGGACTTACTCAAAGTTATCTAATGACAACAACAACAACAGGCATGGTCTACTTTTCAGATTTTGTCTTAGATGAGGCTGTGGCTCATGTGACCCCTTTGTCCTTTGGACTAAATGCTTCCTGAGTTTTCCTTTTTCTTAGTTCTCCTATGATCCCAGCAGGAAGAAACCAAATGATTCTTTAAAAATAATTGTGTGTGTGAAAGAGAAGCTGAGATGGGGTTTTACAATTCAGATCAACAACTTTGTACACCACCGTTCAAACCATATCAAAACCCCCAATAGCTTTGACTAACCCACCACCTTTGATTTGTTCTTCCCACTTCCTGTGGATTATATCTTCCTCTTCACCCAGGTTAATACCTGTCATCCTCTAGCTATCACCACCTTCCCTTCGTGGAATCTGTTCCCATTGGTATGTATGCACACCAGTAGTCATCGCATCACTGTTTATAACAGTAAGAAGATGGACACAATGCAAATCCCCACAAGTGTAAGAATGGATAAAGGAACATTGGTCTATACACACAATGGCATACACTGCATCCATGAAAAATGACTAAACTATGAAGCGCCTCATGACATGGATGGGCTGGGAGAACATTATACTGAGTGTGATTAATAAATTACAAAATGACAACTATTGTATGAGACCACTGTTACAAATAAAAAGAAGAAAAGGCAGACAAATATGACAAAACCCACTGATGTTTTAGATGGTCATTTTAATACCTTAAAGACTAGTCACAAAATTTGGGTGTAGAACATTATCTTTTAAAACGTGTTTTTCCATTTAATCTAGGGGGGACATGTTTTTCTTATGTCATTTTATATACTTGTTTTCATGATTAAGGAAATATTTTTAGAGATAACTGTCCCCTCCCAATTTTAACCCCTCCCCAAAAAAGTTTAGTATAAAAGTGGGAACTACAAAGAAGCAGCAACATGGCTTGCTCCCTTTGATAATAATCATGCAATTGTAAGCAAAATGAATATTGGATCATTTTCTTTCTAATTACTTAGCTAAATCCATTCTTGTTTTTTTTATAATGGTATTATTTTGCATGAGAAACCCGGATGGAGTGATGGCTTACGTGTTGAGTTGTTAACTGCAAGGTCAGCAGTTTGAAACTATTAGTAATACTATGGGAGAAAGAGGAAGCTTTTTGCTTTTGTAAAGTTAGTCTTGGAAACCCACCCTACTTTGTTCTGATAGGGTTGCTTGGAGTTGGCACGAGTCAATGGTTTTATTTTGCATTACATTATTTAACATATTAGCTTATTTTTTGTCCAAGTATAAACAGAATAGTCAAAAATATATGAAAGGTATTACTGTAGAATCTTCACTAAATTGCTTTAGGAGGAAAGACTGAGGAAAAAAAGTAATTTTAAGAAACTTAAAACATTTTGTTATTTCTTTTGTCTAAAGAGATAATGTTCTGTTGACCCCTTCAGCAAGTGCACATTCGTTATGCCCACGCATATCTGGAGTACTGCTGTTTCTCAAATTGAGTACATGTGCACTTGTTTCCACAGAGTCTCATTTTGATAGTTATAAATCAAAGGGAACATTTCAAGGTGTCATCTGGCCCATCCTCACATCTCCAGGCATAATTGCCTTGGAAGGAGACCAGAGAGGAATGATTTGTCTGTTCATTTATAATGTCAGTGAAAATGATTCCACGACTAAGAATAGTCCTTCTCTCTTGCATTCCATACCCTCAAATGAGCAAATTCCCCCCTTTTTAACTTAAATGTTTGCCCTTTTAGAATCTTACTAATTCTTGTAGCCTATGATCATGATTACTCTTTTCAGGCATATGAAAACTCTTAAAATAAGTTGCTTTCACCCTTTTATTCCCCCTAAATTCTTTCATTTTACATTTTTCTCCAAATCTCCCTCTTCCTCTTTTTAAAATCCAGTAAAACACTGCTAAGGGTCTTATACATATTTTAATACTGTACACACATTGACTAATGTGTTTAAACGAACAAAAAGAAGTGGGGATTTATTTTTAAGGGGGTGAAAAGAAGTGTGGCGTGAGAGAAGTAGAACTTTTAGTTAGAAATGTTTTGAAATATAACAAGTCTAGTCAAGAGGGAAGGTCATTTTGGCAGAGCTTTTTGTTGTTACTGATCTACATATGTCTTACCAAATAGTGTCTCCTACTACCATGATTCTAAAGGACTCTAATCATATGTACACAAGGAATAAAACTATTTTATTTAGTCAAGCACTGTGGTGAACTTACATTTATACTATGTCATAATTATTGAGAAGGAAACATCTTGATAAATAGCTAGATAGCTGGTAATTTGATAGATGATATATCTACCTAAATCTATTATAGCATTTTATCTTTACACAAGTAAAAATTATATAGTTAAAATAGTGAATTATAACAACAATTTATACATTCACATAACCTACATGTTATTAGGTAAAATATATATATACTTTTACTTTTTAATTTACTCTTTCAAAAATAAAAATTTTCCCCCAAATCTAATTTTGATCTGATATTTTCCCTAATCTGTTAGTTTTATACTTATCACACAAATCCTTCCTCTGCAAGTTATATTTCCCAATTTTTTCCTCAGATGAGAAATTTTTTCTCATTTATCAATCATAGACTCCTCTAACTTACTAGCATTCACTAAACATAAGTAACTCACCAAGCCCACACACTATTTAACTCATTCACTATGAGGAAAAAGTTAGGAATTATTTGAATTTTAAATAAATAAGCAATATGCTGCATTCAATAACTTACTCTTTGGAAAGGAAATTTATTTAAATAAATGTATTAACTTTCCATTTCTAAATTGCAGTGGCATAATCTCAGAAATGCCACAACACAAGAATGGTAAATACCTCTATTTCTCAGCCTGCTACATCACACAATTTCAGAAAGCATCATTCTTAGAGAATAAAAATAAATTCTATCCTTGGAATTAAACCTCACAGCAATTCTGAACCTAGAGTCTCATTTTTTAAATTGAAATGTGTCCTTTCTCTTGTTATTTCATCTCTGCTTGACACTATTTATTCTCTATAGTGCCTTTTTCTTATGTAGGTTCTCTAAGCAGTCTGGCTCAGGCTTTAGTCATGTCACCTTCGAGACTGAAGCAGAAAGCTAACACATCTTGATGGCCTCAGCAAACGTCCAGAAACTGATGCTCAGATGCTCTTCCTCATGAGTTTGTTTCACATGTCAGTTTACTGTGGGTGTGGGAATGGTCAGGCCTGTGTAAATCCCATGGCATAGGTAGTTACTCAAATGTCTGGTGGTACAAGCCCTTAACACATCCCACTGCTAATCAAAAGGTTGGAGGTTTTGAGCCATCAGAGACACCAGAAAAAAAAATCCCATTGGTCAAATGCTAACACTTTAGCCATTGCTTTCAATAGCTATGGAGAATATTTCTACTGTTATATAGAGCATTCTTCATGAATAGGAATCAACTCAGGGACAACTGGTTAAGTCCTTATTAAATATGAATGAGGCTATCACGAACAGAAGCATGTGGAATAGGTGATGAATGGGCAAGCAATATCGATAGCTGTGAATAAATTTAATAAAATGAAAGGTTAAATTATCATAAGAAGCAAATATAGTTCAGAAGAGTCAAAAATTACTCAAATATAGAGAGTTTTGGGTTAAGTCTACTTGAAGAAGTACATTTAATCTACGGTCAGAGAGATAAATAGGATATTGACATCTTGAAATGTATAGAAAGGTATTGCAGGATGGACAAGATGCAGGCATGATAACATAATTGTTGGTCTTGTGCTGCCTTCTGATCACAGTGGCCTCCTGTGTGCAGAAGCTAACTGCTCTTCTGGGCTCTCAAAGCTGTGGCACTAGGAAGTAACCCACCTCCTGGTGGGCTCAAACCAGCAGTCTTTTGTCTTACTCTTAACCATCGTCACCAGGCAGGGACACATGAGGAAATTCATTGACCTCAAAAGCACTGAATAAATACAGAGATCTGCCTGTTACTCCATTATTCAAGCTGTGAGGAAACTTATAAACAGAAGGATTAGAAAAATATGTTGGGCGTACCTAATAGAGATCTTTGCATGTCAAGATAAAAAGTTGGGATTCTAACTAATGACATTCATTTGCTATGAGCCAACAGTGTATTTGACGTTACCTAACAGCAAAACATTTATAATGACAAGTCAGTGCTGGGTTTTAAGCTTTTAATGGAATAGTATGCTCAAATTTGAGAGTTGACAAAATTCTTTTAGCATCTCTGCATAAAAGGCATTGTGCCCATGAGGAGTCATTTAACAGTCTGTGGTTGGAGCCCAGGTAAAACATAATGAGGCCTTAAACTAGGAAAACAGTGATGGGAAAAGCAGTGAAATATACACATCTTTTTCATGGAAATTTCCCTTGATCTTTGTCCCCGGTCTTTCTACTACCTTGAACATATGTATGAACTAATGGACCTCCTAATAAAAAGCCCAATTATATTTTGAAGCTTCATCTTCTTTGACTTCTTTTCATGATTTGTCTCTATGAGTTAGTCATTTCCTTTAATAGTATTTTCTTATCTCCCATGGCACAATGCTACTGTACAAACAGATTGATCATGTTATGTATTGAATTGTCCCCCATCCCCACCTCACCCCTCGACCCGTAGAGCATGCATTTTAAAGCCTAATTTCTACCTGTGAATACAGTGCAATTAGAAATTGTTCTTCCTAGGTTGCATTTAAAGGTAATCACCTTAGAGATATAAAGGGAGCAGGTTAAAATGCAAAGGCAAGAATTAATAGGGGAAGATTAATGCCACTTGGAGATCGCTAAGAAGAGCCAAGGAAATTACCCTATAGCCAACAGAGAAAGAAAACCTCACCCTAAATCAGCCCTTTGGATCTCAATTTCTATCCTAACTGTGAGAAGGAGAGGCCTGGTGGTGGAGGGGTGACTTGTTGGCTGCTAATCGCTAGGTCAGAAGTTCAAATGAAAAAGTTGAATTTTCTCCACAGGAGAAAGATAAAGCTTTCTGTCCCCATAAAGATTTATAGAAAAGTTGGTGTTTTGATAACTCTGTGAAGGGAGTTCTGCTGTTCCATTGAGTTGGCATTTGGGCTGGTAGCCACAGTGAATTGGTTCAAGCTCACCTGAAGATGAAAGATGGGCTTTCTGCACCAACAAGGATGTGTACTGCTGGGACCCCCTGGAGAGTTCTGCTCTGTCCTAGTTGGTTGCTATCAAGCAGAATTGACTCAATGGCAGCAAATTTGCTTTTAACTGAGGAAACATACATTTATATTCATTGAAATCACTCACCTGTAGCATTTCTATTATGGAAGCATTAGTAAACTAGAACAAACACTTAACTAATTCTTCGAACATTTATCTTTATTTAACTGATTCCTTACTTGATATTCCTATCACTTTTCTATAACTCGAATACAAATATAATAGCGTTCTTATATGTAAAACAGTATGATATAATGTATTGACAGTGTTTACATATAGGAAATAAGTAAAACGAGTATAGTTCATTCTTTTGTGCACATACTCCTGAAGAATGAAGGATCGCATCTCAAAGAATACACGCTTAAATGTCCACCATTGCCTGAAAGCTGGGCTCCACGAGAATACAGAATTGTGTGTTCTCTGTTTTAATCCTTACATGTAACAAAATCTCCAGAGCATGTTTGTTTTGAGGTTATAGATTCATTTATTTAAAAAAAATCACATGTCTATCAAACTGTTTAAAATGAGTCTTACTTATGTATTTAAAATCAGATTGCTATTTAATATTTGTTTTGATAATAAGAGAAAGTGATTGAGAAGGAAACTCATCAAGGACATACCCAAAACTAATAAAAACTGGTAGCTCTTCTTTTTCATAAAGAAATGAGGTTATTCTTAAAGGTGAATTCCAAACACCTGCCTTAATCTCAAACAGAGACATCAGAGATGGTAGTTAATGTGTGCAGGGATCCCCAGCAAGGTCAATTAATGATGGGACCAGGAAGTGAAAAACGGTTCCCATTTTAGAGAAGTGCATTTCAGTTTTGTAAAAAGAAATTCTACAGATAGCAGGGGCCATGATTTCACATGAATTCATTGGTTACATTAGAATATGAGACCCTTGTCTTCCAAAATAAAAATATCCAATTTCTACTCTATGTTTGCTTCAAAACTCTGATGCCTCCTTTGCAAAGGATTCGGGTTAATTATAACTTATTAGTCATCTAAGTATAATGATCGCACAGAGCATTTTAAGCACTATCTTTATATTCTGCCTTTAAAGATTTTAAAAAGCTATTTAGAAGAGTGAAGTAACATTTAAGTGCCACTCAGGTAACTCCTACTAACACCAAACCCACCTACAACAGGAAGAGGAGACCACACAGCATAATAGTCATCTGTGCTTGTGCCCTTGCTATGGCTACTCTGCCCATTGGTCGCAGTCGCAGTCGCGGTCTTCTTCCCTTTCACTGACCCATTGCTTTGCCGAGCAGGCTATCCAATTCCAGGACTAGCTGTGAGGTCCAAAGAATTAGAAACAAAGTCTCTCTATCCTTGCTGCAAGAGGCATCCTGACAGTATATCTGCTGAGATTTTATTTGTCAATTTATTGGGCATCCTATGTAATATTCAGTATTCCATGCCAGCACAGTTCAAATTTGATTTTTTTTAATGTTTATTTTATCTTCCTTATAATTTGGTCAAGTTTTACAATGGGAAAAACAAACAAACAAGGTAATGTGCACCTTAATTCTCAAAGTAGTGATGAGAAAATGAAGAAAATAGATATAGAAAGTGAGATACTCCTAAATGTCTAGCTCAGCAACATATTTTATCTGCCAGTTATACTTAATAGGCATATAATTTATATAAGATAATCACAATGAGGCATTAATCTGAAAGGATAACCAATGGAGAATGAAGGAAAGAAGTAAATCATGAGATTTGAGATAACACTTACTGAAATTATACTTCAACTGAACTGGATATCATCTCTGTATGAGAATAATGTGCACAGCTGAGGAATTCCGAGAGGCTGAGCATGCAGTTAGAGAAACAGACCTGAAATAAATGAATGTTTAACTTTTATTTCAACCTTTTCTGAATCTGCTGCTTAAAATCAGTGTACAGAGCAAAACACCATACTTGGATAATCCACCAAATTTGTTCACAGACAAATAGATAAAGTACATATGCAAAACAATAACAATCTTCATTTTCACTAATATCCTAGTATACCTACTCCAAGGCATTCACAATACTATATTCATCTAAATAACCATCCCTTTATCCACAGAGTCTTACATACAGCTTGAAATATTTAATAAAATGATTTAATGAATGCATAAATGACCAGTAAAATCCCAAAAGATAAGAGTAATTAACTTTGCCTGGTGAAATATGAAAAGGTTTCAAAGAGAAAGTGATATTTGGGCTGGTTCTTGAAAAGATAAATGAAATATAAGTAAGTAGTTTGGAAGAGCAGGTAATTCAAACTAGAAGCAGCAACATGAAAAGTTTCCAGTTTGATTTGGACAATTGTATTTTGTTTTGGCTTTGTAAAGTATAATTTGAATACAGAAGTTGGGAGAGTCATGGAAATGATGAGGAAAATGTAAATTAGAGCCAGAATATAACTAACCAGCTAGATTCTAGGTTGCAAAATTTATTTTGACTCCCACCCTTTATTTTAAAAAATAAAAATTATTGGTGTCCCTGTGGCAATTGAAAACTTCGTCATACGATCCATCATCCAGGATAAAGTATAGGCATCTGCTTTTGCAGACTAATAATAGATGATGAAGAAGGTATAGGCTACCCACGGCAGAGGAATTTGTTACTGAAAACCTTATGCATAGCATGGAAGCATACTCAGATACCAAACGCCTGATGATTGAGGATGACGTGTCTTCTCAAAGTAAAGTAGAAGACCATAATGGGGTGAATAAGCAAAACCTGTGGGAACAAAGATTTTCTTTTGCTCATAGGACACTACTTAAAATGAGAAAAAGACAGCTGTGAACATCAATTAATAATCAGACCTTGAATTGTGTGGTGTATGGCTTTCGAAAAATTGCAAGTCATCAGAAATGAAATGGAATGCATAAAGCTTGATGTTATCGTTGTTAATGTGGTGAAATGGGTTGGTATTGGCCATTATGAAATCAGATCATCATATGGTTTATCATGCTAGATGACACAGTCAGGAGGAACAGCATTGCATTCAGGCTCTAAAGGACATTTCAAGACATGTGCATGTGAAAATTGGACAATGAATAAGGAAGACCAAGGAAGAGCCAATGCATTTGAAATGTGGCACTGGAGAAGACAATTGAATGTGCCATTGAGTGACAAAAGAACAAACAAATCTGTCCTGGAAGAAGTACAGCTAGACAAGTTTTAAAGGCTAGAATGGCAGTATTTACCTTACATACACTTTAGACATGCAGTTGAGAGAGACCAGTCTTTGGAGAAGGACATGATGTTTTGGTAAAGTTTAATTAGACTTTAATTCACATAACAATGCACATTCTTAACATTTTAAAATACTTCAGTTTTAAATATTTAAAAATAGAAAGTATATTTATTTAACAAATATTGATCACATTCCTCCATGTGATATAATGATGCAAAATCTCAGAACAAACAAACTAAAACAAGTCAATGATTAATACCTGACAATAACGTTTCTTTCTTCTTCTTTTTTATAATAACCGCTTCAGTGCAGTGGTAGTGACAAAATAAAAATAGTAATGGTGGAGTGGTTAATGAAAAAAAGAAAAAGAAAAATGACATTTACATTTAATAACATCACGTTTGAGGAATTGCGGTATTGGATGGAATGCTGAGTTAAAGGGTATTTATTTCAAAAGCAGAGCCAACACATGTTTATATTTCAATGGGATGAAGATAGCAGAACAATGAAACTTATGGAGACAAAGGGAATAAAATCCTAGATCTGTGAAACTAGGAATCTATTCTATTTTTATTAATTCATGTTTAATGAGAAGTAAGGTTATCAGCTGGGAATAAGAAAGATGTGTGAAAGAATTATGTAAAAATTAAAAGATTAAATAGACTAGGGAATTTTAGTAGAACTTCTTGGCAGCACTCTGAATTTAAAGGGAGCTCAATCAGGATGCTTTTCTGTTTTTCTGTAGTTTTTATAGTCCCCCAAGAGCCTTGGTGGCCTAGGACTGGTTCACAGTTTGAAACCACCTGCTACATCAAGAGAAGATGCGGTTTCTACTCTGATAAAGAGCAACAGTGTCAGAAACCCTCAGGAGTAGTTCTATCTTATTCTATAGGTTGGTTATTAGTCAGAATTGTCTCAATGGCAGTAGGTATAGCCATCTGCTGTCATGAAGGACTGAAGTAGGGCAACACCAATTAAAATAATACTTGGATTATAACAGCCTTTGTAGTTACTATAGTAATCATATAACCAGTCACATTATAGAAAGAAGCATGAAAACTATAGAACACCCACAAATATGCTGAACCAATGGACTACAGTATTGAAATGATATGAATCTAGGAAAATTGGAAGTCATCAAAAATGAAATAGAATGCATAAAGAAATGAAAAGGAATCATATCTTAGGCATTAATGAGCTGAAATGGACTGGTATTGAACATTTAGAATCATAAAATAATATCATTTACTATGCCATAAATAACACAAATCAAGAGGAATGGTGTTGCATTCATTGTCAAAATGATATTGCAACATCAATCTTGAAATACAATACTGTATAAGATAGGGTTATATGTATCAGGAAACAAGGAAATACAATCAATACAACTATTATTCAAATGTATGCACCAACCACAAAAGCTTGTGATAAAGAAATTGAAATATTCTACTAACAACTTCAGTGTGAGATGGATCAAACATGAATTCCAGATGCATTTATAATTATTGAAATCCAAAAGTTGGAAACAAAGAGGAAGGAATCTATATAAAGAATATAGATTTGGTGATAGAAACGAAGCTGAAGATGAGATCACATGATATAATATTGAAAGATCGACTTATTCACAACAAACACCTTTTCCAACAATACAAATACAAAAAAAATCCAACAATAAAAAATACCCGTCGACTCCCCCAGATGGAATCTACAATAATCAAATTGACTACACCGGTGGAAAGAAATACTGGAGAGGTTCAATACCAGGACCTGCAATCGGGCAAGGGGCTGACTGTGGAACATATCACCAATTGCTATTATGTAAGTTTAGGTTAGAGAACCTTGGTGGCATAGTGGTTACACTTTGGGCTGTGATCCACAAGGTCAGCAGTTTGAAACCACCAGACTCTCTGAGGGAGAAAGACTAGGTTTTCTTCTTCCATTACCTGTTACAGCCTTCGAAACTCACAGGGACAGTTCTATCCCATCCTATAAGGTCACTATGAGTTAGCATTGATTCCATAGCAGTGAGTGTTCTTGTTTTGATTTGTTGTTGTTGTTTTTTAAGTTAAGGTTAAAGCTGAAGAAAATTAAAACAAGTCCATGAGAGCCAAAAAATGCAACTTTAAGTCTACCACATCTGAATTTCGAGAACATCTCAAGAACAGATTCGATGCATTTACTAATGACAGAAGACCTGATGATCTGTGGGAGGACATTACGAATGCCTTTCATGGTGAAAGCAAAGGTCATTAAAAGACAGGCAAGAAACTATCAGCAAGAGACTCTGAAACTTGTTCTTAATCATAGAATACCTAAAGAAAATGGAAGAAACGAGGTCAACGAGCTGTACAGAAAATTTCAAAGGGCAGCTTGGCTCCAGAAGACAATGCAAAATACTATAATGAAATGTGCAAAGACCTAGAGTTAAAAAAAACAAAATGGAAGAACACATGAGCATATCTTAACCTGAAATAACCAAATTAAAAAATTCAAGCCTCCAGTTGCAATATATAGGCAAATTGAATGATTCAGGAAGCATCAAAAGAATATGTGAAGAATATCATTACTGTACAAAAAAGAACTAGTTAACGTCCCGCTATTTCACAAGGTAGTATATGAGCAAACACCAATGGCCATTGAAGGAAGAAGTTCAAGCAGTACTTCATGTACTAATCAAAAAACAAGGTTCAAGGAACTGATGGAAGGTCCATTGAAATAGTTCTAAATAGTTCAACAAGCTGACGAAACACTGGAAGTTCTAGCTCGCCTATGTCAGCAAATTTGGAAGACAAGTACTTGGCCAACTGCCTGGAAGATATATATATATATATATATATATATATATATATATATATATATATTTATCCATTCCAAAAAATTGTGCAACATAATTCTCAAATTATAGAACAATTTAAATGATATCAAATAGAAGCAAAATTTTGCTGAAGATCATCATGTTAGGCTGGGTTGATCAGAGAAATAAGTCCAGTGACACTCATATATGTGTAAGTGCACTTTCTATTAAGAATTAATTATATATCAGGAAACCATCGCAGGCAGTCCAGATCAAGTCCGTCCATGAGTGCCATACTGGTCCATATGTCCCCCTTCAGACTCACAAAACCCCATGCAATGATGCAGAACGCAGGAATGTCATAGGCGGGTGGGTGCAAAGTTGTGTGAATCCATGGCAATGGAAGCATCACGGGGCTCTGGCAGGTCTTGGTGTGACTCATCAACAGGAAGGTGAAGGCAGATAGATAGGCTCTCACAGCTCTCCTTATGAGAAGGCCACACTACAAGGAGGTGCCACCATGCTGTGACATGATTGACAGGCTAGACTCTACCCTACACATTTTGAGTTGTTTGCATTTTAGTTTTATCCTGTTAGGCACAAACATGATTTTATTACTGTATTGTTTAAAACTGATGTATTGCTAAAGAGTTGTGTAAAGGTATCAAGTTAACAAGAGGGCCCGGGGTAGTTTCATAAATTCATGTCAACTTGATATATAAATGTACCAGCCTCATTTAAAAATAATATTCTGTAGGTGAACAAAATGAAAATATTCTATGGCTAGCAACTGCAGTTATGTGAACACATACACCATAATTCTATCCAACTATTCCCCTAACCATGAACATTTGTAGGCCAACCACTTTATGCCTTTATCCTCCCCATTTTGGGTATCCAATTTCTTTAGTTATATTCACTTATGCAAGCCCAGTGCTATGAAGAGACAAGTATGTTCTTTGATGCGAAGAATCTTCATTTTCGTTGGAAAGTTGTGAGTCTGTAGCCATAGCAAAGTCAGATCAGGTCAGGATGGGCCATCAATAAAGTCAGCATCAATGTGCACCAAGTCACAGGCTCAAAAATCTTATATTTTTCTGGTCAGGTTCTGGTCAATTCAATGTGAGCCACCTCACTTAGCCTAATTAATGGGTTCCCATTGCCCCTGTACCTTTCAACCATGGGCCCCATCACTTTCTCAACATCCCTACCTCCATTGTGCTAGGCCATGCAATAGGCTCAGGTTCCAAACAACTCTATATACTTACGACTCGCTAACCCACTCCTATCTTTCCCCCTAGTCTGCACAAGTTAACTAGAAAAACAAATTCAGTGACACACATGTGTAAGAGAGGCCTTTATTTCAAGATGTAATCATATATCAAGCAAGCATCCCAGCCCAGTTTATAAGTCTTATACTAGCCCGTAAATTCCTCTTCAGACTCACACAACCACAATCAATGATGCAGAATGGAGGAAGATCACAGACCAGTGGGCGCAGGGTTGTGTGGATCCAATGGTGGTGAAAGCATCACAGGCACAAGCAGGTCTCAGTGTGGCTCTTCCACAAGGTGGTAAAAGGAGAGAGAGAGAGAGAGAGAGAGAGAGAGAGAGAGAGAGAGAGAGAGAGAGAGAGAGAGAGAGAGAGAGAGAGAGAGAGAGAGAGAGAGAGAGATTATTCCAAGAACCCTCCTTATGAGGAAACCACACCAACAAGGAGGTCAGGCTGTGACCTGATTGACAGGCTAGACCCCATCCCTAAACTTTAGTTATCAAGGTGGCATGAGTTATGCAAGTACCACAATCATCCAATAAGAGTTGCAGCAGTTTATTGATAGGGAGCTGCCAGAAGTTCAGGCCTGATTCAGAAGAGGGTGTGGAACAAGGGAAATCATTGCTAATGTCAAATGGATCTTACATGAAAGCGAAGCATACCAAAAGATGTTTAGTTGTGTTTTATTGACTATGACAAGGCATCCAACTGTATGGATCGTAGCATACTATGGATAGCCTTGAGACGAATGGGAATTCCAGAGCTTGCTCTTTCAGCAGTTTCCCATGGATCAAGAAACAGTCTTGCAACAACACAAGGGCATAATGCCTGGTGTAAAATTAGGAAAGGACTGTATCATGGTGAGGAAATGATCCGAAAAGTTGGAGAAGGCTTATTAACAACCTGCAATGTGCACATGACAAAATTTGCTAGTTGAAAGTGAGGAGGACTTGAAGCACTTGCTGATGAAGATCAAGGAGCGCAGCCTTTAGTATGGATGACAACTTAATATAAAAAGACCCAAATCCTTACAACTGGTCCATGAGGTAACAACACGATAAATGGAAAAAAGTTTGAAGCTGTCAAGGAGTATGTCTTGTTCGGACCCACAATCAATGCTCATGGAAGCAGCATTCAAGAGATTAAAAGAAAGATTTACATTCTGTGAACCTGCTGCATAAGACCTTGTCAGAGTACTGAAGGCAGGGTGTTACTTGGAAAACTAAGGTGTGCATGGCCCAAGCCGTGGTGTCTTCAAATGCCTTCTATGCACCGAAAGCTAGACTTTGAGTCAAGAGGATGAAGAAAAATCTATGCATTGACTTGTGGTGCTAAAGAAGAATACTGAAGTTACCATGGACTGATAAAAGCCAAACATGTAGATTGGAAGAAGTGAGGCTGGAAGTGCTCCTTAGAGGCAGGGATGGCAAGGCTTCATCTGACTTATTTTGGACATATCGTCAGAAGAGACCAGTCCCTGGATAAGGTTATCATGTTTGGTAAAGAGGAGGGTCGATAAAGAGTAAATCCCTCAACAAGGTGGCTTGACACCGTGGCTGCATCAATGGGCTCAGGCATAGGAATGGTTGTGAGGATGGCTCCAGGCCAGGCAGTGTTTTAGTCAGAGCCCAACAACTGCCCCTAACAACATCAGCAGCAGCATATGCATGTGAACGCTGGATATTGAATCAAGAAGACTGAAGAAGAATCCATATGTTTGAATTGGGGGGCTGTAGAAGAATATTAAAATTACCACAGACTGCTAAAAGGAAAAAGTGAAATGTCTTGGAAGAAGCATGGCCCAAGTGTCCTTAAAGGTCAGGATGCTGAGATGTTGTCCTACTTTGGACGTTTTGTCAGGAGAGGCTAGTTACTGAGGAAGAGCATCATGTTTGTTAAAGTATAGAGGCAGTTAAAAAGATACTTTCAAGGAGGTAGATTGAAATGGTGGCTTCAATAATGGGCTCAACCATAAGAATCTTAAGGATGCACAGGTCCAGGCTGGGTTTCACTCTTTGATGCATGAAGTTGCTGTGGGTTGGAACTGTAGCTAACAACAACAGCAATAGGTGTGTATGGCACCTAACAACAGCAACCAAGCTGCATCTATCAACAACCACCTTTCAGTGGACAACAGAAAGATGAGGCTTTCTACTCCCATAGTGAGTTAACATCTTGGAAACCCTGGGGGCAGTTCTGCCTGCTCTACAGGGTCACAGAGAGGCAGAGTTAGCTCAGGGCAGTGGGTGTGGTTTTTTAATTTAGATCTCATGAATTAACATAACACTGCCCTCTATTGGTGACAGTTGCTAGACTAGAAGACTGAATATCCTCTCAATATTTCAATGTGTGTATGTATGCTAGAGATACCATCAAGTAATATTATCACAAAGAAGGAGTGAATGAACCTAGTCAGTCATATTATTTTAACACAATATGATCCCAGGGACCACGGGTTGGGGAAATTTTCTTTTGTAGGATGTTTGCAAACTCCCTTGAAGCCACTTTTTTTGTGAGGCTCTCATAGACAAGCTTTACTTTCAGATATAAAATGACCACGCTTTCCCGTCTGTCATTTTTATAAGTTTCTTTACATTAAAAGAAGAAAGAATTTTGTCAGGGATTTCCCTGAAGAACTCTCTATAAAACAATTGTTCCACTTCAAGAAATTCCTTCATATTGCAAGACTAAATCAATTTCATACATTATCATCACCTTTGGCGATCCCTATAGAATTTTTTAAAGAATAGTTGAGTAATTCAACAAATTCAACCAATGCTTCAACTTTCCCAAAACACAAGAAGGGTTGTTTACAATCTTCATTTAGCATTCAATAGAGTTTGCAATTTTCAAAGGGAGGAAAGAATGTATATTTGACTGAATGGATTTTCAATGTTTGACTTGAAATAAAATCTCCTTGAGCAAAGAAATACTTCTTCATTCCATACAATTGTTTTTCTTATAGGTTTTCCAGTATTCCTCTCTGTTCGAGGTATTTCTTTATATTTAAATATATTATTTCTAAAATAAGGAAATAAATACATTATTTCACCCATTTTTATGTTCAGTTGTTTTAAGACTAAAATAAATTCAATGCTTTAAATTTTAAAATATACCTTGTAAATATTTGAATGTTAAGTATTATAAACTTAATATAATTATGACTTTTTAAAGTTATGATCAAAGTAATTCTGAAAATTGCTTTGACTTAAATGCATCATCAGGTCAGTGGTAAATGTTTGTACAATTATAATTTTGTAGGAACAATCAGTAAGAGGGAAAAAAGACTTAATTACTAGGATTATGTACTTAAAACAGGAGCAAATTAGTCCATTGAATTCTTATGCCGCACTTATTGTTCTGAATGAGTTTCTGAATAAAGCAAATATAGCCAATAATTTTTGTTAAGTCTAAGTTTCAACAATTTTAGACCCAATTTTAGATCCACTTAATTTTCAAATTCCATGATTAACCTGTAAAGTAGAAGAAAATCTCTGATTAATCCTAAATAGGATACACAAAACCTTATAATGAATTATATATTTAATAAATAAACCATATTTCCTTCAGTGTTACATTATTTACAGTATAAAATTTGTCTTCTTAACTTTAGTTTGTCAAGCATTTTATTTTACAAGAGCTTCTTTTCTTTTTAGCACCCATATATATAATACTACATTCCATCACTTGTACACACATCCAAGTCATTCCAACTAAAGTCAGCACAATATGAAATCACTTGGGGAGCTAACACTTGATAATATATGTACTGATAGATTGAGGTCTTATCCTTTGGGCTACAACCAATGCGTCATGGATATACTCTTTTGCACATTTCTTCACTCTATGCGCTAAGCACTGAATCCAAGAAGTGGGCCCATAAGAAGGAGCGTTCTCAGCAACTTTACAGAATGACATCTTAGCAACTTGCAATAGACACATGACACTGCCTTGGTTGCCGGAAGTGAGGAGAGCTTGGAACGCTTTCTGATGAAACTCAAATACTGGAGATTCCAGAATTGATTATAATACAATGTCAACAAAACAAAATTTAAAAGTTTTAAAAACACCCAGGTACTTAAAAATCAACCCATCTATAATAGTACATTTGAACTAAGGTGTTGGTGGAAAATTGACAGTGAGGATGGCACAGGACTAGGTCACTGTTCTGTTCCATGATGCATGGATCCACTATGAATTGGGACCAATTTTATGGCACCTAATAATAACATGCATACATGTGTACAAATGCAAAAGCCTTAGTTATATGTGTATATGATGCATATCTGTCTACATTCAAGAAGGAGCATGAATTGTTATATACATTGAGAATATATTTGTTGTGTTACCTTGAGTTTTTCTTCAGAGTATATTCCTAAATATGTTAAAAGTAATTGAACAACAATTATCCATCAATTGGATAGTATAGCCATTCATATATGTATCAACTTAAAACAGCAGAATCCACTCTATTCTCAAGGTCAAATGGAACATTCAGCAAGACAGACCACACTCTAAATCTTAAATCACACCTTAGATTGCAATATATTTTTAATTATACAAAATATACTCTCAGATCACATGGACTTTAACTAGAAATCAACAGCAAGAAATGGCTGGAGAACATAAAATAATTGGAGCATGACAAAGTAATACAGTTCTAAATAACACATGAGTCAAAGAAGTTCTAAGTGAGATCGAAGATATTTTGAAATAAATGAAAGTACAATTTAGAAACATTTAGAATTGAAGAGAAAACAATGTTTATGGGAAATATTATATAGTTGAATACAAGTGAGATAGTTAAAATTTATTGTGCCAACCTGACCGATAAACACATGTGAGGTTAATTGAAGGGCAGAGATAAATGGCTCCGTACGCCTCGCCTTCTAGCTCTCTAGCTCTCAGATCTCTTGTTTGTGATGGTTGGGCCAGGGTGTAACTGTCTTAGCCAGTTCCCTGATTCAGCTGACCAGGCTCACTTCCTGCAAAACACCCCCAAGGAGAAGCCACATGGACCTATTCCGATGTAGCCCTAGGTGCTAAAGCAGTCTTGTGGAGACCCCTGCCAGTGCAGAGATGCTTATACATTCACTGACTTAGCTTTCCTCCTGCAGTTGGCATCATAGTGTGTGTTTTGTGAGATGAAGAAGGACTTTGTGGACTGTTGTTGGACATATGGACTAATGTTGGACTTTTGGGCTTGCTCAGCACTGGGTTGGGATGTTTTCTTGATGTGCACGTACCCTTTATATAAGTTTCTGTGGATTTGTTTCTCTAATGTACCCAGAATAACACACAAGTATTAGGAAAAGGAGGAAGATACAAAAATAATAATCTAAGCTTCCGTCATGGAAAAATTAGACAAAGAAAAGCATGTTCAATAAAGATAAAGAAAAAATAATAAAAGGTAGAATTCAATAAAATTTAAAACAGAAAAAATATATAGAGAAAATCATGACCCCAGAGATAAATGGACCATCACTTCTAATCCTGTAGATATTAAAAGAGTAATGCAAGATTATTATGATTGACTTTGTGCCTCCAAATTTGATAATATATCAAATGGACCAATTCTTTGAAGGATATAATCAATCAAAATGGGCACAAAGAAATATGCAAAATCTGTAGTTATACATCTACTAAATAAATTAATACAACAATAAGTCTTCAAAACAGGAAGAACAAAGATCTGATGGTTTTACTAGTTTAACTAGTTGATGTACCAAATATCTATGAAAATTTTTTATCAATTCCCTATCACTTATTCCTAGAAATAGAAGCAGAAGAATCACCTCTTTCAGGGAGACCAGAATTGCCCAAACACTCAAACCAGATAAATGCATTACAAGAAAGGAAAATGTTAAACCGAAATCCCTAGTTAATATAGGAGCAAAAATACTTAACAAAATATTATCAAATTAAGTCCAATAATATTTAAAAATAATTTCACAAGGTATTTAAATTGTTGAAAGCCAAAATGATAGCCTAATATATAAACTTACAATTCCCAATGAAATGTTGAAAGAGAGAGAAATATACATCATAGCTAAGTTGAATGTTTTCCAAATATGCAAATACTAAAAATGTTAGTATACATATGATTATTTAAGATAATGAAAATTCTATAATCTATTTTTAAAAATTATAGTTTAATAAAAAATTCAAGATAGAAGGTGGACTCATGATCTATATATAACTTCTGTGTAGTCAAGTAATATGTCTATCTTCAAGATTATTGAATCCTTTTAAAGTGAAATCATGTCTGAAACAAAAAAACAATGCTGTAATTATGCTATAATCATATTCAAAAAAAGTGAAAAGGGGTGTAAAATAGATTATCTTTCATAAACGTTAACTAAATAGATGCAAAGTGATAAAGCTTATAAACAATTATATGGAAGAAAATCAAAATGGCATTCACTTTTATGATAAAATTTTATAAACAACATAAGTTCAATCCTGAAAGAAATAATTAATTTGGATTTCATTAAAATGAAAAATCACTGATTTATGAAATACACCATTAAGGAAATGAATAGACAAGCCATAGACTGGGAAAAATATATTCAAAACACATGTCTGATTAAGGACCTGACTATAAAATATAAAAAATACATACCTAAAATCCAACAATAAGAAAAGCAACAAAGTCAGTATGGAAGAAGCACAACAGCCTGTGCAATCATCAGTTGTCAATGGGATCAAGTATCAGTCATCAAAGACCCAGAACAAAAAATCAAATCAAGGTGAATGAGGGGGGTTGGGGAGTGGAGACCCAAAGCCCATCTGTAGATAATTGGACATCCCCTAACAGAAGGCTCACAAGGAAGAGAGAAGCCAGTCAGGTTTCAGTGTAGCACCATTGAAACATACAAATTTCCTGTACTTATTTAATGCTTCCTCCCTTTCCATCCCCACTATCATAACCCCAATTCTACCATTACAAATCTGGCTAGACCAGAGCATGTACATGGGTACAGATAAGAACTGAAAACACAGGAAATACAGAGCAGATAAAACCCTCAGGACCAATATTGAGTAGTGATAGCAGGAGGGAAAGGGGAAGGTGGGAGGGGAAAGGGGGAACCAATCACAATGATCTACATATAACCCCCTCCCAGGGGGAGGGACAACAGAAAAATGGGTGAAGGGATACATCGGTCAGTATAAGACATTAAAAAATAATAATAATATATAAATTATCAAGGGTTCATGAGGGAGGGAGGGTGAGAGAGGGAGGGGAAGAATGAGGAGCTGATACCAACAGCTCAATTAGAAATAAAATATTTTGAAAATGATGATGGCAATAAATGTACAAATGTGTTTGTATGTATGTATGGATGGATGGACTGTGATAAGAGTTATACGAGCCCCCAATAAAATGATTAAAAAAAGAAAACCAACAATCCAATTACAAAATGGGAAAAAGACCTAGACAAATACATCACCAAAGAAAATATACATATGGCCAAGAAGCATCTGAAAAGAAGTTCAACATTATCTGACATTAAGAAATTGCGAATTGAAACAATGATGGCAATCTACCAAATACTAGCGAGACTGTGAAATAACAGTAAATGATCCAGATGCCCTTGAATAGGTGAATATTCAAACAAATTATGGTATATCATATGGGTCTTATTTTAGGTGACCTAAGAATCAGGGTCAAGTCATAGAGGCCATAAGAACAGCTTAACAGAACACTGTCTGGTCCTGTGTCATTCTCATGGCGATTGTTCTGTTTAAGGCCGTCCATCTTACTGAGAGTCTGCTTCTTTTGCTGCCATGCTAAATGGAATAGTATATATCGACGAAAAAGATTAAATGATTGGTAAACATTATAGCTTGAGAAAATCTTCAGGGAAGTTTGAAAATCGAAAACCTGTCAATCCCGATTGACTGATTACATACTTTATGATGTTGTTTCTATAACATTCTTTAAATGGAAAAGGTATAGAAATAAGAATAGATGAATGAGTAACAAGGGTACAAGAGTGGAGTTGAGGATGGGGCACAAGTGTGAGGGGTGTGCTTATGAAAGGGCAACAGGGGGTATCGCTGTGATAATGTTCTTTATCTTAAATGTGACTGCAAACACCAAACCTTCATGTGATAAAACTGGATACTCAAAAAACCCACCGGAATCAAGTTGATTTCAATGCCTAGCCACCCTATATAGTGTTTCCAAGGCTTTGTACCTTTTTAGTGGGAGCAGACAGTCTCGTCTTTCTCCCATGCAGAGTTCATTATAAACACAAGCGCGTGGTAGCATATAAAACTAGAAACAGCTGAGTGAGTGAGTGAGTTTTATCAATTTTGATTTCTTGCTCGTGATATTGTGGTATATTTTTATAAATGTCATCATGTGGAAAGCTTAACCCAAGATACACAGGAACTGTCTACGTTACTTCTTACAACTGCATGCAAATCTATAATTACCTCCAAATAGAAGTATATTTATATATATTTATAGGTTGTAAATTCATTTTTATTACAATATTAATTCAATTCTATTTTAAAACATTGGAAAAGAGATTTTTTGCTACTGAATATATGTCATTATATGTTACTTTTTAAATAGAACTTAAGAATTCATTTATTATCTATGTGACATTAGATTTGATTAATTGTTGTAATACTTACAAAATCATTATTAAACGTTCATATACTCATCATTACCATTGAAATATTATAAATCACTGACAAATCACCAGGGAATCCATAAAAATATTAGCATGTTTTGATTTTCAAGATCTGAAATTCTGTTTTTCTAACAGATATTCATGGCCAAATTTTGTTTTAGACAGGGTTCTCTAGAGAAACAAAACCAGAATGCTAATAATTATATATATATTTATACAGCTAGATAGATAATGTAAGAAACACACAGTTAATTAAATTATAAAGCAGTACAAATGGTTCAGTGCAACTCACTCCTGTGAGACACTGGCAGTCCTTCAAGTCTTGAGGGCCTCCGGGTAGTCCTCTGTAGAGCAATACAGGTTGTCCGGGCACAGGCAACAAACAGCAAGGCAGGTCACCAAAAGTCAGCCAGATGACAGCGTCTGACAGTCCCCAGCTCAAGCGATGTAAACTCCAACGGTATGGCGAAGCAGGTCTTGAAGGAACCTCAAGTTACAGCGACACAGTCCATGGGGTAGGTGTCCCACAGGTAGCGTAGCTTGCAAATGGAGGCACAGAACAAGCAAGGCAGCCGCACACTGGTTCAATGATCAAAGAGAGGCGAGGCTCGCTGAGCCATTTATCTCTCCGCCCTTCAATTAATCCCACATGTGTTTATCAGTCAGGTTGGCATAATAAACGAACTACCTCAAATTTATTACCTTTAATGTAGATGAGAAAGTCAATAAAGTGAGTTTCCTCAATGTATTTCAATAAATTCCACGTTTAAAAAATAATGTTGGGAAGACTCTAGAAGCATTTGTTAATGAAAATTACTTTATTTTTACATTTTATATAGTACTCTTTCTAACTCTAAGGCAGGCAACATTCAAAGTCCTGAGAATCTTATCTGTGAATCCAATGTCTCTTTCTTTAAAAGGTCAAACAAGACCATTATTGATTATCCTGTGCCCCAGTCTCCATCAGTCTTTTAAATGAGTAAGTGAGTGAGTGAATGAATGAATGAATAAATAAATAACTCAATATATTTGTAATGCTGAATATAAATCTACAAAATAGAGGTAACTTCAAAAATCTCTTAGCTAAAATTTATATTTGTATTAATACAGATCTAATGTTCATTCATAAAATGCCAAGTATTGCATAGGGATTGTCTCCTTAATAGAGATGGTAGATATTTTTTAACATTATTCATAAGACTATTTTTGATGAAATAGTGGGCTGAAGCAATTACAATTCCTTCGCAGTTCCAATGTGAAAATTAAACCATCTGGAGGCATCTGTTTAGGAAATAGTTTAGGCCAGTCTCAAAAGCAATGGGCAATAGAGATCTATACTAATGCTTGGCTATTTAAATAGAAGGTTGGTAAAGTTGGAGGTGCTAGTCCCAGCTATTGTATGTTGACAATAGTAGGCATGCTGGGAATGTGTTTTTTAGAAAATGTTGTATAATGATATATTTTATAATGTATTCCAAATAGAGTTAAATAGCAATCTTAAGACAGCCTACATCCCTTTCCCTGATCCCCTATCATTGGAAAGTATGTCACTAATGTTATTTCTGGTTGTGTGGATTCCAGAATTCTCTTGACTCCCACATGTTCTTATCTCTCTCTTTCTCATTTCTGTACTCTGGTTGGAACTTTATTCTCATTGAAATCTTTGTGGTTGTTATTGTTAGAGGCCATCAAATTGGACTCATAAAGACCTCTGTCCTACAGAAGGAAACACTGGCTGGTCCTGCGCATCTCTCGAATGCTGCTGTGGGAGCCCACGGTTGCGGTCCATATGCACATTCATCTTGTTGAGGGTCTTCTTCGTCAACGCCCTTCTACTTTTGCAAGCAGGATGGTTTTCCCCAGAGACTGTTCTCTACTGACGACTTGTTCAAAGTATGTAAAAAGAAAACTTGTCCTTCTTGCCTTTCAGGAGCATCTGACCGTACTTCTTCCAAGAAAGATTTGGGTGTGCTTCTCAAAGCCTTCGGAACTTTCAATATTTTTCACCAGTACCATAATAAAAATGCACCACTTCTTCCACTTCCTTATTCCAGGTCCAGGTGACACCTGCATAAGTGACTCTTTAAAATGCCATGCCTTGGGCCTGGCCCACCTTAGTCCACAAAACGGCATCCTTCTTGAGCACTTCAGAGAGGCTGCATGCTGCAGCCGAGCCTGATACAGTGCATTGCTTGACTTCTTGACTTGCTGCTTACATGAACATTGATTGAAGTTTCAATCGAACTGAATCTCTTGACAACTTCAATCTCCTCTCCATTTATCATCATGTTATCTCTTGATCTAGTGATAAGGCATTTGTTTTTACATTGAGTTACAATCCCAGCTGAGAGCTATAATCCGTGCTCTTCATCAGCAAGTGCATCACATCCTCCTAATTGCAGCAAGCAACGTTACGTCATCTGAGTAATACAGGTTAATAAGAGTTCCTCCAATACTGTACTGACACCATGCCCTTCTTCATATGGCCCAGCTGCTGAGATCATTTCCTCCACATAGAGATTGTCTGCGTATGGTGAAAGGATACCATCTCGACGCACATCTCTCTGATCTTAAACCACTCCAAATATCCTTTGTCTGTTTGAATGATGGCCTCTTGGTTCATGTATAGGTTTTGAATAATCACCAGGAATTGTTCTAAAATTTCCATTCATCTCAATTGTATCCATTGTTGGTTATGCTCCACGCAGTTGATTGGCTATGTATTTACATAGTGTATAAAATACAGTTAAATCTCTTTTTAGTGTACTGCATTGGGCTGCGACTACATGGTTAGCAATTTAAAACCACCAGCTGATCCTCTGGAGAAAGACTGGGCTTTCCATCCCAGTTACAGCTATACTCCTGGAATCTCAGACAAGTGTCGCTGTGAGTCAGCATTGACACGAAAGCAGTGAGTTTTCTACTTTGAGTCAAGGTCCATCTGACACCATCCTCGCATCTCATATTTTCCCATGTTTAACTGTATTATAAACCTCTGGTTTATAGTAATATGGGTTCTTCCGTCGACATTTCAGGTCTTCACAATATGTACTCCGCCTTTGATCAGTTCTCTCTGACTTTTTTTGAACTCAAGATGACTGATGGCAATATTTTAATCCCTAAATTTATTTCTGATTTCTTAATTTGTTCTGTTGCCTCTTTTGATGTTTGTGGCTGTTAGTTATCATTGACTCCATTTCAATTCATATCACTTCAGATGTGCGGAGTAGAATTGTTCAATGAAATTGTTATGGCTGTGTAATATATATAACCACCTTGGAACCAACTCACACTTCTTGAAAAACTCAACATCCAGTGCCATGTAATCAATGCTGACTCAATACAATGCTACAGGGCAGTGTATAACTTCCTCCTGTGAGTTTCCAAGACTGTAACTCATTATGAAATTAGAAACCCCATCTTTCTGCTGAACAGTGGCTGGTGGTTTCGAACTGCGGATCTTGAGGTCCCCAGCCCAGCTGTAACCACTACACAGTCGGGGCCCTCACATTTCCCTGCTCCAAATCAAAATCCAATTTGTATTATTTTGATAGTTTAAAAAGTAGGACTCTATTATAAGTGATTAGGTGTTTATACAAACAATATCAAGTGACTACATATAAATAAATGTTTTTCTGAATTAAGTCCCTGCTTTGTCTCTCAATATCTGAAGACCTACAAAGGAGGAAATTGGGAGATAACCTTGGGCCAACAGAGTAAATTCACAGTGATAATGGAGGAGAGAGTAATAATGTAGGAGTAAGAGACTGTATAGGGATTTTTGTTTGGGCTTTTTTCCCCCCTGAGGAGCTGAGTATATAAATACTCATCTAATTGAGGGAGACTTGATTTTATTCTTGTATTCAGCCCAAAGACAAGGGTCATTTATTCAAAGTATTTTGTCTGTGAGTATCCGTACTGAGTGCCAACAAATAATTTCCTCTTCACGACTATCCAGTACCTGACGGTCAAGCCCATCCAAAGGGAATGCGGAAGGTCGGCCCAGCCTGGTGTTGGCTTCCCCACCACGACACCATGACAGTGCAAACTCTGTTCAGCAGTTCTCCTCACGTTTGGAGCACTATGAATTGAAACAGAGCCAATGGTAACTAACAACCACAGTTACCCAAAGAGGAAATAGCACAAATTAAGGAACCAGAAATATAGGGATTTAAATATTGCTAGAAATGAAGCCAAAGAAACATCATACTCAGCCCCCGATTGTTTCCCAGATATTTTCAGAGTAACTCCTCATGATGGAAGAACAGATATTCCCAGTTTTGCCACAGTGAACATAGGACTTAATCAAGGCACACTCATAAGATGATCCTCACAATCCCAAAATTATTTCAAAATTACTGTTCACCAGTGAGTACCGTGTACTGTCCATCCTTCCTCTTGACTAGAATCCTGTGTCGGTTATTCTGTAGCTGCTCTTCATTTTATGATATATGTGTTTGCAAAAATTAAGATTAATTTTAAAGTGAAATTTTTATCGAAGAAAAGCAATACAACCTGAGATAGCAAATGTAAGATCTTGAACTTTAAGTCTACTATCTAAATTTTATAAGACTTGAAGTGTATTCTTTTGGAAAGAATGAGTAAATTGTGTGCAGAAAATAAGAGGATATTTGTGTCCAAGGAAATGATTACCATGGTATCTATGATTAGTGTCTTCTCTGTAAGATGACCAAATATCTTTACCAATTTCCATGTGTCCAGCAGTAACTCCTTTGTAAAGAGCATAGATTTCCATCCCTTATGTATTGGAGCTGACCATTTTAATTCCTTTGGCCAATGGCAAACAATTTTACATTCCAAATCTAGGTCAATTGTATGTACCATATCATTACAAACATCTCATTTGAGATAAATTAGAACTACCCATTAAAATTAAATTACTTTAGTCTGCTTCTTATTTAAAGTCTTCAAGTTTCAACTTAAGGAATGTCTAGAGAAAGATATACTTATTATAGAATAGAAATTGATTAGAGTTTCCAAGTACCTTTTGGTGATTAAACTAATAGCTCATAACAATAAACATACTGTCTTTCGTTCTACTTTTTTGTGTGCTCAATCCTTGTCTGCTGATAATATCTGGAAAAAACAAATATTCCAGTATTGTCTACTAGAAAGTATTGCCATCTTACTAAATTTGACATTCAATATTACTTGGAAAACTTTTTATTAATTTATTGTGGACTTTGAATTGCAGTGGTTACACAATTATAACCACAGACCATTATTACCATGTGATATTCCAGAAATAAGAGAATCAATGGTCTAATGAGTTAAGCAAATCTTGCACAATACATCTATCCTCTGGGACATGTTCAATGTATATCGTTATATTTCACATACAATAGATAACAGTGAACAGACTGGTGAGCGTAAGAAACACAGATCACACAGATCCTAACATTTTAAAATACTTATTGATTTTGTGTTATAGAATAGTAATATAAATAAAAATTAAACCCTTTGAAATAAGAACAAAATCAATCCCTATTGTATTGATTTCAATCAAGCAAAGGGATTCGCTTACAATATCCATAAGGAATTTAAGTGACATATAAGCCAGTTCTAACTTTTATTTAGCTTTTCTCTCTGAATAGATAACACTTTCACCTAAAAATAGACTATATATATAGTCCCTATGAGGTAGAATAAATATATACCCAAACTACTCCCATTAAGTCATTTCTAGTTCAGTCATAGTAAATTTGGGGAATATATATGTATGCCTAAATCCAATAGGAGCAGACAACCACCTCTTTGCGGTCAGCATGCCAATACCAAACACACAGTGCTACCAGGAATAGGTGGGTGTGTACAAATGACACGGAAGATGGGGATCTTCTCTGACTTCACAGAGAGCAATCAGAGCTGATTCCTGAGAGTCAGAGATCAGCTATGCCTCCATCCCCCGATCTTATTTACCATTTTTGACAGTGACCTTAACTCCCACAGAACTCTTTACTTCTAATCCGGGTTTGATATTTCATTACAATGACCACAAAGAATGCACACACCATGTTCATGATTATGGGGTTCGTTAGGAAAGTCACCAGGTTACAATTCAGATCAGCCATATTCTGGACAAAGTTCTCTGTTTCTGGCAGCCTCTCCTTAGCTGTGCTCACAGGCATTCCACATTACTACTCAACATCTCAGCCATGCCCTCTTGGCCTCTGCCCTTCTCAGACACTGTTGCAGAATTATTTCTGTGCCCAATATGAGCAGGACTAGAAACATTAATTGCTGATAAATAAGGGTAAATGCTAAAAAATCATAGTAAAAATATATATTATGATTTAAGGGTCAATTGAACAAGAGGGCATAACTATAATAAATATAAATGTACCCAAAGAAATGGCCCCAAATTCAAAACTCCAACTTTAACAGAATTGAAATGAGAAGTCGACAACTCTACAGTAGTAAGGGGATATTTTAATACATCAATTTCAATGAAAGAAACTCCAAAAAAAGTACAGAAGAACTAAACAACACAATCATACACCTTTACCTTAAAGTCATGTTTCAAGCAGCAAATATGTATTCCTTTCCCATGCAAACAGAACAGTCTCCAGAGTAAACCGTATGGTAGGCCACAAAGAAAATCTCAATAAGGGTCAAAACACTGAGAGATTACAAAGAATCAGATTATAATACTATGAGATTGGCAAGTAACCAAAGAGAGATTAAGAAAATAAAATCAAACGCACAGAAACTGAATCATACCCTGCTTAAAACGATCACAGAACGAGGTTGTCTTTAGGAGCCGTCAAACGGACTCTGACTCATGGTGACTCTCTGTACAAAACGAAACACTTCCCGGTCCTGCATCGGCCTCATGACTGTTCCTGGGTTTGAACCCATTGTTTCAGTCACTGTGTCAACTCATCTTGTTGAAGGCCTGCCTCTTTTGCGATGCCCCTCTTCTTTACCATGCATGATGTCCCTGACCATGCCCCTTCATGGCCCTGAGAGCTGGTTATTGCTTTCAATAAGAACTTTAGATCAACGGGTTGTTATATTATTTTTCAAAAGATTCATCTTGTGTTTTGTAAAGTATGTTCCATATAACTCTCAAATGTCCGTTATATTTATTACTCCAAAAAACAGACTCGCTGCCATTGGAACCATGCTGACTCATAGCGACCCTGTAGGACAAGATGGAGCTTGCCCTGTGAGCTTCCAAGACTATACTTGTTACGAGAAAAGCCCAGTCTTTTACACTCTTAATTCATTCATAATACTTAGAGATTTCTGTTTTCAGACTAAGCCTTCTTTCATTAAGTTCAATGTATATCATGTTTTTATGAGACTAGACAAATAAATAAATCAATAAATATTATAGAGCATTAAATTAGCTTAAATTTTAATGTGCTTTTAAAAGGAAGAACATGTATATCCCTGTTCCAGAGTGAGGGCTCTCAAGAACTCACTCTGATCAACTGTACTGAAATGTACAGTAATATATATACTCGAGTACTCATATATACTCGAGTATAATACCAACCCGAATATCAGCCTAGGCACCTAATTTTACCACAAAAACTACATTAAAAATGTGCTGGAAAACCACAGTATGCATAGTATAACTCTTGTTACTAGAGACAAATGTATGGAAAATAGTGCTTGTGGTCAGTTAGGATTTAAATTTCTGAATTATCGTTCACAACTGGTTACGACAAAAGGAAAGTGGTGCCCAAGTGGTGGCCAGGACACATAGCATATCTACCATACTTCAGATAAACACCTGTCTCTGTGACTTAAGGTAGTCAATTATAATTACCCCGTCATTTTGTCATAATATCTTCTTTTCAAAGTACTACCTGTAGGTACACTTTCATTTTTATTTGGAAAATTATTTGATTAGTATCTCACCATCTTTTACACTCCACGCTTATGATGTCAGTATTATTCACTACGATGTCTTTACAGCATATCAATGTGTGTTAGTCTGGGTAGACTAGAGAAACCAATTCATAAACACACATATGTGTATAAGAGAGAAGTTTATATTCAAGAGGAATTGAACATTGAGAAAACATCCCAACCCAGTCCAGATCAAGTCCATAAGTCTGATATTATCCCATATGGCCCATACCAATCTATAAAGTCCTCTTCAGACTCATGAAACACATGCAATGAAGCCGAATGCAGGACGATCACAGCCAGTGGGTAGAATGTCTTTGGGTCCAGTGGCGTTGTTAGCATCTCAGCGGTGGCAGGGGTCTCTGTGGCTTCTCCATCTTCCGAAGTCTGGTTGCGTCCATGTGACTTGTCTTCTGCAATGTCTTGCGGAGAGTAGCAGAGAGAGAGGTGTCTTTGCCTCCAAGGAGGAAGTACCAGGTTTTCCGGCATTCTCAGGAGAAGGCCATGCCCATAGAAGTCTCATTGGCTATCTCCAGATTGACAGCCTAGACTCCACCCCTACACTCTTAGTTCTTACATTGACACCAGATTACATGACTGCCACACAATGTATCTAGCAATAACTGACACCATAAATTTAAGTAAAAATTGTATAAGGAATAAACAACTGTTCCATGGTGGCAGTAACACATTCTTTAATTATGACTTCTATAATTCCATCTGAGATGCTTTTTAAAGTATGTTAGCACTCTGTTTCCATAGTAATTAAACCTCTATGCTTATGATTACAGATGAAAAAGAGACAGTAACATATTAACACCATGTCTCTATCACAAGAAAAGTCATGGCGAGTTTTAAACACACTATGTAATTCAGAGCTGCTTGCTCAGCACAACATATCATTAATTGGCAGTAACATTGTAGTCAGAATATGAGACAATAACTAAAATGTCCAGGAGTTTGCCTGCTATGAAAAATCTTGATTATGTTATTAATTGTTTTTCAAGAAATTCTTATTAATAATAGTGGAGGAAGTCATTGCAGTTTCATTCAAACTCCATCTCTCTCCTGTTTATCTCCGTCCTTTTCATTCCTCATATAATGCTTATTTGTGTTCTCCCACCAGTTTCCTGTCAACCTTCTAAATTTTATCATTTGACCTCATTCAATAAAACTTGTTGATGATCATCCAGTTCAGGAGTTCTAAGATGAGATACAAGCCATCCACCGCACTCTAAGAATATCTGGAGAGAGATATGGTTATTACACCTGGGGGTGGGGGCGTATTGTTGTGTTGTTAGGTGTGAGTTCATTCCAACTCTATTTAGAACAGAACAAATCACTGTCAAGTCCTGCATCAGTGCTGTTAGGTTTGAGTCCATTCTTGTAACCTATAGAGCAGTGGTTCTCAACTTTCCCAATGCTGCAACCCTTCCATACAGTTCCTAATGTGGTGGTGACCCCCAACCAGAAAATTTTTTCATTGCTACTTCATAATTGAAATTTTGCTACTGTTATGAATCGGGCGACAACATGTTGAGGACCACTGCTTTAGGTGAATCTATCCTAGCGGATCTTCTCATCAGAGCTTAATATGATAATAGTCATGTGAAAAAGAGGGAGTTCCTTAGCATGTCTCTTCAGACAGCCATGTCTTGACTTATACTGCCAAATCCATCCGGAATTTGTAGCAACTGCCCTTCCCAAGCTCCATTTTCCTCACATACTAATTCAAATCCTTCCAAATCCATTCCTTTAAATTGAGTCTAAGCTTTGGATTTTATCAGGAAACCCTGATGGTGGAGTGGTATACATGTTAGGCTGTTAATGGTAACATCAGCAGTTCAATCCCAACCGCTGCTCCTTGAGAAAGATGTGGCTTTCTGCGCTCATAAATGTGTGACGTCGTGGAGAGTCAAAGGACATAACTTAGAGGGTTATGCTGAAGGGGAATGATATTTAATAGAGGGGGCTTGGTTTTGATATTTTATCAACAGTATATATATACATTTTTAATGCTTATTCCTTTGCTTCTCCTTTTATTAGACTTTGAGGGATACCAAAATAAAGAAAATACTATATTTCATTCTGTCTTAACAATAGCTAGTGCATGTATTTCACCTATTTTTGCTGAACTCTTGAAAGTCAGTCAAATCTTAGTACATTCTTTAACTGTATAAATCAAAACTTAGATGCACCTAGTCATTTTGGAATTTGGAAAAATATTTTACATTGTTTTATATATTTACACTTATAAAAAGCTTAATGAATAACATTATTTTCATTTGAAATCACAAGGTTAAGACTAGATGAAAGAGAGAAAATATATTTAAGACTAAAAAAATAGACAGGACATTAAGTAGGAAGAATCATTTTTTAAAGCAATTCATTTCAAATTATAGACCTTGGAATAATTAGAAATGTTCTTAGTAATTATATGTAAACATTTTCCAAATCATCATGTATTTCCTTTCACATAAAAATGGAAATTATTTACATAATAAATTATTTACATTGAGAATCAATCCCTTTATTATGATAGCAAAATTAGGAAATATTGATTGAACTTCCATCCTCACAATAAAGAACAAATGTACACGTTTCTAATGTGACCAAAATAATACAGACAAAACACATTTCAATTCTGTTCAACATTTTAGAAGTAACTACAAATATGTTAGGTATAATTTAAAATAAAATTTTATTTATTTGGTACATTGTCATAAATGAATTTGTTCTTCAGAATTAGATTGTTTGATAAATACACCTGTAAGAGTGAGAGGCAGGTGAAGTAATCTCACATACCAAGTATTGTTGTTGTTGCTGGTGATTTTAATATCTCACTTAGTCATTCACTGCCATTCAGTCAGTTTCGACTACAGTGAACAACAGAATGAAACACTAATTGGTCCCGCCCGAGTCTCATAATTATTCCTAGACTGAGCCCACTGTTGCAGCCAATGTGGCAGCCATCTCGGCGAGGGTCTTCCTCTTCTGTGCTGTCCCTACAATCGACCAAGCGTGAGGTCCTTTGCCAGGACTGGTCTCTTCTGACGACCCTTTCAAAGTATGAGCGACTACATCTCACCATCCTCGCCTCTCAGGAGAACCTCCATCTGTCCTCTTTGCACGACAGACGTGTCTATGATTCCGACAATCCATTTGACAGAACCATTAACCAAGGTTAGTGAAAGAAACGAATAAAGACATTAGTGAGTTAATGCATGAATGCTAATACAAGGCATCCATAGGTACTTTACATGAGCTATCTTATGAAATCTACACCATACGAACTCTGCTAAGTCACATGTCGAAAATTCCTTTTTGTAAGACTTTTAATGTAGTAGCATTATCATTATGATTTAGGTAATAGGTTTTTAGGGAGCTAAATTTTTCTTGTTTATTCCTTCTCACACGAGTATTGGTTTATAGCACATGTACTGTTCTTTGTGAACAAAGGAAAGCATATGACCAGACGTCAGACCTGTTTGGGTAGCATTTCACAGAGAAAAGTCATTTGCTTTTGGCGGGGGTCAGAATGTTCTCTCTATATGGACTACACTAACTGCTCAGAATAAACCTTTTATTTCAATTTCTTTGAATTAAATATTTGAATCCCATTCCCCCAGTTCCCTTGAAACTGACGCACCATTGTTTTATTCTAGAAAGTGTTTACAACTTCATTTTGCTGTTGGTTTTTAGGTGTTTGGAGGTAGTAGCCCCTTGTAGCTAGTTTTCTTTGTATAATTCCTGCTTTGGAAAATTTCCTTAGAGTCTGGATTTATATGTTTAATTTTTGGAAAATTATCATCTATGATCTCTTCAAATACTGTTTATTCTTGTTCAATCCTTCTCCGTCGAGTTTTAAATTATACATGTATGTTATAGATCAGTTGTCTATTATGTTCTTTCTGTGCTTTTCTCTGTGACATTGAGCTTGTATAGTGACTAGTTACCTTTTTGTTATTTACTGGCACATATTTTTCTCTTTCTAGGATATCAAGCCTATAAATAGTTACAGTCTCAGAAACTTACATGGGCAGTTCGAGCCTGTCCATTAGGGTCACTAGGGGTCAGTATTGGCTCTGTGGCAATGAGTGAGCGCCATATGTAACACTTTTGAATTCTTAGTGTCAGATATTTTCGTGCCAAATGTTCACCTTAGATTTATAGAATTCTACTATTTACTGATAGAAATGTTATTCTATATCCTCATAACTGATGCATATAATAAATAGAAAAATATCTTATATAATCAGTATTTTACAACATAAACAGATAGATGATAGATAGATAGATAGATAGATAGATAGATAGATAGATAGATATAGAGAGAACGTTTTTTAAATAAAGTTCAATGTTAAACTGGTACTCTTAAATTAACCTGCTACTCTGTGTGCGTTTGGTGTACACTAAGCACAAAACATATTTCTAAATGAAAATATATATTTGATGATTACAAAGGAACACTCTGGTTCTCAATAGCTCTTACTTCCATGGCTATTCTCCATTCTGATAACTTTGGCAATTACAGCTGTTTAAAATTATAAATAGTATTTATTAGGATTTTAACTTGCATAAGCAGCCTTTCAACCATAAACTTCTGATTATCCAAATTGATATGGTTATAACAAAGCTCATATTGGGCCAATAGCAAAAATGTATTGAAATTTACTTAATGAATGATTTACTTTCAACTAAGATTCAAGAATGTGCTGCAGATGGGAGAACTTCTGAGGACATTTATCTCTTGAGCATCGCCAAGGAAAAAGAGTCAGAGCAGAATTAATAAGCAATTTGTGGACAGAAAGGCTTTCGTGCAGCCTTGACGTGAGGAACAATTGAAGTAATTATGGAGTTACTGTAAAACACAACTTCAAGTTTGACCTCAGGAATGTATTTACTGAGACTTACTGAAGTTTTCCAAAGACACAATACCCAAGGTAGTCCTGCTTGTGTATCTACACCTTGTTTGAATCAAACATGACTTTTAAATGACTATCTTCAAAGCTCAAGTTTCCACTTGTCACTTTCAGGGCAATGACCTGGGTAGGTCATCCCAAATCCATGGGCTCCAGAAATTTAGATATCAGGAAAATTTAAAACTGTTTCTCAATATCAATCTTTCTTTCATACATTTAAATCAATTCATGGATCAATGTATTATCGATTTATTATCAAAAACTTAAAAGCTAAACAGAAATGGTAATCTTCTTAGACTAGATGAAATATAGTTTAAAATGCATATGCCTTATTACATTTAACAATGAACTAAATAATATTTGCCCTATTTGGGGATTTAAGTACAAACCCACTGGAGAAGATTCTGTTTTAGCTTGTGCAGATCTCCTGAATCACGTTAGTTGTTTTTTGTGTGCTTCTCCTTAGCATCTGTGTATCATGATTTCTGATACCTTATACTTGCAGCTCTCTTTGGAGGATTACTATTGGTCTAAGGGGGTGCTACGCCTACCAAGACATGGAAACAACTTGGGACTTCCCCCAACCCCTCTTAGATTCCTTAGCCAATGATTGACGGGGGTATAAAAATATGAACGCTCAAGACCTGGGTTTGAATAAACTGTAAGATATCATTTATATTTCAAAGATTCATGAGGCGATCATGTCTGGGTTAAAGGTTTTGTTGAAATGATGCTCTCTCTTTATCTTTTCCCTATTTGGCTTCTTCCACCCTTTTACTACCTTATCCTTGCATCAATGTTTTAAATCAATCACTTGTACACAAAACCTTATACTGGGGTCTGTATTTAGAAAAACCAATGAAAAAACAAAAAGAGAAAACAGTTGCTTTCTAGTAGATTCCAATCAAGTAAACCTCAATGTATCAGAATAGCATTATTTTCCATCAGGCTTTCAATGATTGATTTTTTAGAAGCAAACCACAAAGTCTCTCTTTCAAGGTGCCTCTAAGACAGTGGTTCTCAACCTAATGCCACAACGCTTTAATACAGTTTCCCATGTTGTGGTGACCCCCCCCCAACCATAAAATCATTTTTGTTACTACTTCATAACTGTAATTTTGCTACTGTTATGAATCGGGCAACCCTGTGAAAGGGTCGTTCAACCCCCAAAGGGGTCATGACCCACAGGTTGAAAACCACTGGTCTAAGAGGAGCTAAATATTCTATACTTTCTGTTAGGTTAGTGCACCTTCCAGCAACAACTAACTCATAATTGGGAAGTGAGTCAACATTGATAATGAGAAAAGGAAGAGCATTATCACCTTCATCTTGATCCAACCTTCCCTTCCAAATGCATCATTCATTTGTAATCATAGTCAACAGGACAAGGAATCTTACCCAGTGTCTGTGCAGCAGAAAGCCTATAGAGTGGAACAAGCAGGAGCTCTCACCCTGCATTCTTCCCCCGGTCTCCATATTAGCACACGGGCATTCAGATAACGTTACTTGCTAGAATTTCTCCAATGAGTAACAATAGTGTTTGACTCTCATTGGATACCAATTGGATAATATGTCCATGTATTTATTAAAGTTTATTCTAATTAAGTGATAAGAAAGTACTTGTAACCATGGTTAAAACCCCAGAAATTAAGATATTTTATATTGATAGATTATTTCCCCTAGAATTTTAAATACCACAACAGATAGTAGTATATTTTAATCATTTCCAAATAATTTCACCTAAATGTGATTACATTATGATCTTATTATACAGAAAAATAAGGGGTCATAGAGGCCATGTTTAAGTGAAAGAGTCACATTAAATCTAAAGGATACAACTAGAGTGATTGGCAGAAGACCTATCACATTTAGAAACAAAAATCAGTTGTATTTTAAATATGAATGATACTTGTCCTTTTTGAAATATTAAAATTAATGTTAAGATCTATTTATTACATTATGGTTTAATATTCTGTATTTAATAATATTCCTTTTTAAAAAAACATTTTATTAGGGGCACATACAACTCTTATCACAATCCATACATATACATACATCAATTGTATAAAGCACATCTGTACATTCTTTTCCCTAATCATTTTCTTTTTTTTCCTTTTCTTTTTTTAAATTATATTAGGGGCTCATACAACTCTTATCACAATCCATTCATATACATACATCAATTGTAGAAAGCACATCTGCACATTCCCTGCCCCAATCATTCTCAAAGCTTTTGCTCTCCACTTAAGCCCTTTGCATCAGGTCCTCTTTTTTTTTCCCCCTCCCTCCCTGCTCCCCCCTCCCTCATGTGCCCTTGGTAATTTATACATTGTTATTTTGTCATATCTTGCCCTATCCGGAGTCTCCCTTCCCCCCCTTCTCTGCCATCCATCTCCCTGGGAGGAGGTCACATGTGGATCCTTGTAATCAGTTCCCCCTTTCCAACCCACTCACCCTCCACTCTCCCAGCATCGCCCCTCACACCCTTGGTCCTGAAGGTATCATCCACCCTGGATTCCCTGTGCCTCCAGCTCCCATATGCACCAGTGTACAACCTCTGCCCTATCCAGTCCTGCAAGGTAGAATTCGGATCATGGTAGTTGGGGGGAGGAAGCATCCAGGATCTGGGGGAAAGCTGTGTTCTTCATCAGTACTACCTCACACCCTGACTGACCCATCTCCTCTCCTAAACCCCTCTATGAGGGGATCTCCAGTGGCCGACACTTGGGCCTTGGGTTTCCTCCACTCTGCACTTCCCCCTTCATTCAATATGATATATACATATATACACATATACACATACATATATCTTCTTTTTTTGCATGATGCCTTTTTTAAAAGAAAACAAATTCATTCACATACACTATTACTAGATTTTTCATATTGCAATTTACCTATTTTTATAAATATTTTCCAATTACAAAACCTTGTATTTTTGCTTGTGTTAAAACAAAATATAGTCCAGTCATTTTATTATTTCATTTCCTGAAATTACCACTTCTAGTCATATAACTTTTCTTGAAGCTTGTTTTCCGCTCTTGAACCTTAAAAATATAATCCAAAAAGGGAGTCTTGGTGGCATAATTGGTTCCATTTGCATTTGGGGCTGCTAACCACAGGTCAGTAGTTCAAATCCAGTGGAGGAAAATGAGATTTTCTGCACCCTCAAAGGTTTACAGCCTAAGAAATATTATATTGAGTGGCTATGACAGCAGTGGATTGGTCATAGAGAACAGAAGTCAGAGGTTCTCCATCAGTGCTTTTAGTCTTGATCATTCCAGAGAATCACATGAGGGGGAGTGCACAGGGGGGGAGGGGAAATGAGCTGAGATCAAGAGTTCAAGTAGAAAGCAAATGTTTTGCGGATGATGAGGGCAACAAATGTACAAATGTGCTTGACACAATGGATGGATGAACTGTGCTGAGTTGTATGACCTCCAATAAAATGATTAAAAAACAACAACAACCCCAATCCCTTACAGTTGGAGTAATCATGGCTCAGAGGGATCTAAGAGGGCTGTGCAGAATTGCTCCAAAGACATCTCGGGCCTGAGAATGTGCATGGCGGAGAATCGCCTCCTCTTTCTCGCACAGAGCAGCTGGTGGGGCAAACTGTTGACTGGTTGGCAACTGAACCAAATGGCCTGAATCATAAGAGTTTTTTTTTTGTTTTGTTTTTAAATCGATGAAAGCTTGTCACGCCACAATTACTGGTTCCTACCCAGAGTGATTCTGACTCAGAAAATCTAAATTTTACTCAGATATTTTGGTTTCTTCAATGCAAAGTTGCCGATGCCACTGGTTCCAGAAACCACGTTTGTCTAACATGTTCCCGTTGAAGGTGTTCCTTTGTTTTACAATGAAAGAATAACTCAGTAGTGAGCATCTAGCCATGTGATACTTTCTATATCTATCTAGCTAATCTGCCTATCTAATCTATCTATGACACAGAAATCAGGTTTTAAAGTTTGCTTGCTTTGCTTTGTACTTTGAAAACTATAGTTTTACTTTTTTAATTAATCCAAAAATATAAGCTAAGACACATGACTGAAAGTCTATATTGTGGAGAAAATACTAAGTTATTGATATGCTCATCATAGCACAATATCTGGAAAATTAGGTGAAGTTCCCAAAGAACACTTTTTTTGAGAAGTAAAGTATCTGTTCTTCCAGTTCCATTTGAATCACTCCATCTCTAGCCCTCCCACAACTGCCTTTAATTGGTTTGGTGGCCCATGACTAGGTGTTTAATAGTTTTCCTTCATTTTACTCCCTGCCCTCGCGTCGATACTGATGCATAGTGATCCTGTATGCCAGGGAAGAGCTGCCTCGCTGAGTTCCCAGCACGGGAACTGTTCATGGGAGTAGAAAGCCCGTGGGCCTGCAGAGCTTCTGGTGATTTTGAATTGTCGACCTTTCAGATCACAGTCCAGCGTGTAACCACTACGCTTCCTTTAAACAACTCTGGGTAAAGGAGACAAAAAAGTAAGAATGCTATTTCATTTCCAGAAAGAAAGCTCACTCTTTGGAATTAAATAAAATGGTACTAAATTGCGGTGTTCTTCTGAAAGGTGCCTGCAGCATCTTCAGGGTCCAGGATGCGCGAGTCTTTCAAGATCTCGGAATTTCGAGAGAAGAAACTATAACCAAATCAGGCAGTTTCTGAAATTAGAGTATTCTACAGAAAACACTTGAGAAGCTTCGCAATCTTTTCGTTCTGGCTGTTGCCTCTGGGTCAGGCTTCCGTGATTCTGTATTAGGCCTATTATTGGACCGAAATCACAGTACTTCTCTGTCCTTCTGTTTCCTGAGCTTTTGGTCAACCACTTTCTTTCTTTCTTTCAGCTTTGCTTTCCTCATCTCAACAATGAAATAGATGGGCCAGCTGTTATGCAATGCCCTGCTCTTCTCTCACACCCAAACTCTGACTATGCCAAAGACAGTTATATGTGTTACATTTTCCATTGGCTTTTCTGTTAGAGAGTCAATCTATGTACTTTCATCTCTGAAAAAGAAGTCTGATGGAGGAAATCTGTTTTGCAAATAATTTTCTTGGAGAAATTGATATTAAAGTTATTCATGGGATTTAAACAACTTTCCTCAGGCCAATTTTCTAATCCCTGATGTAATGTTTAGGTTCTCCATAAATGCATATTGCTTAATGACTGATGCCCTCTGAGAAGCCATGCTACTGCTTACTGCAATTTAATTGGCACTAGAGAGCGGTGTTACTTGAACAATTTGAAACATTATCAAACTTGCGATGTCTTTAATAGGCAACACTTTCTGGATGCCTAATGTGGATTTTATGGAGAGGTAGCAAAAATACGCACAATATAAATGAAACACAGCAGAATACACATATAAGGAGGCATGGGTGGAAAAATGATCTAAAGGACCTAGTTTAATAACATTTGAACAAAGAAAATACAACTCTTGGCTTTTCTTGTGCTTCTGAAGAAAACCTTAACTTTCTAAGGAGCCAGACGCTTGCCTTGCGGGCTCTGAGCCAGCCATTTACAGCTTCGGCGCCTGTTGTGCTGCATCCAAACGTGTCACTTCATCAGCGTGAAAGCATCTCTTTAAAGCTGGAGACCAGCTTTCTGGGCAGAGTGGGAACTGAAATCTTTGGCTTTCTCCTCGCAATGTCCTTATGAATTGTCAGAAAAGTATCTCAACATGGTGGGCGCCACTTTAGAGAGATTGTCAAGTCCGCCTAGGCTTCACTTGGCTTTGAGGTTCCCACCATCTCTGTACAGTCTTCTCTGGCTCAACACAGAAAAGGAAAAAAATAAAATAAAAAACAGCTCTCTGGAGAACAACACCTCCATTTAATAATAGATTTACCCTTCCAACATCTGCTAACTTTTAACAACTTTACAGTCTCACCCAGGCCGAAATGAGTTGAGATCTTTTGAGAGACCACCTTTATCTTTTAAATATTCCCTTTTCCCAGTCCAGACTTTTAATATAAGTGCTTGGAGTGGGGTGACCATGTACCAAATTTTCAGGTAAAAAATGAAAAAGGCAAGAACAATCACACATCAATGATGCATTCAAGAATCGAGCGGGGTCATTTTGCTGATCTCAATAAAAGGTTTAGCACAAGTAAACAGGAAAATCAAATCTATAAGTAATAAGAGTGAAATAAGGTCCTTTCAATGAAACTATTGGTATGCTTGCATGCAAAAGATTTAAAATGAGATCGTAGTTTAATAAAAATGAGCATTCGTGCTAATGAACCAACGTCAGAGGACTTTGACCAATTTTGATTTCACCTCTAAAGAAAATATTTTGAAGAGACATTTAGAGTAATTCAGAAACCCATAATATAGCATAATGTTGAGGGTTGAAGATTATGAGGACTTCCTAGATGGTCTAGCTAGTTGAGGGTTAGTGACAGGAGCATATTGTTACTTTTAAATATTTGCAAATTGATTAATTCTGTATTATTCCAGAAAATAAAGTGGTATCAAAAGGGCAAGTATAAGCCTGGAATGTATTTTTTGTCTCAACATGAAACACTTCTTGCTGTTGAGTCAATTAGGACTCATAGTTACCCTACTGGGCAGAGTAGAAATGCTCCCTCTAATTTCTGAAGCTGTAAGTCTTTGTAAAAAAAAAAAGAAAGAAAAAAGAAAGCTTCGTCTTTCTCCAAAAGAGAAACTGGTAAGTTTTGAACTGAAGACTTTAAGTTAGTAGCCCAGGGTTTACTCCACAATGCCACAAGGGTTTCTTTCAACATGAGAAGACCTCAGTAATGTGCTCAGGGAGTGACAGAGTTGACTATTAGTCAAAGGCTCCGGTTGCTGTAAGGAGTTATATCCAGGCCCTTCTGACTTGTCAACCTGCAGTATAATATGGAGAAGGAAACAATGTAAGGTTCTGAGCCATTTTTTCACAATAACTGGTACATCAGAGTTCAATATTTTGGATATTATGTCAATCAGTCTTCTTATCATTTTCATTCTTTTTGCTGAGTCCAAAACATGATGGGATTTTTTTAGCAATTAGTCTAAGGTCCAAAATCAGCAAGCTGAAATCTTGCCATACTTCCTTCTTAGACTTCTAATTAAATTTCTTCTAAGACTGGTTTATCCATTTCGGGGGCAGATGATGGTATACTCAATATTCTTCACTAGCACCATGATTCAAATGCATCACTTGCTCCTCCCAATCCTGCTGCTCCTCCTTGCCTTGTTCTTCTTGATCTTCTACTTCTCACTGTCCAAGTACAGAAATGGAACAATAGAAAGGACCTTTACTTAATCTGGAACAACTTCATTTTCTTCATTTGTCATGATACTGTCTAATGGGCACAGTGTGACAATTAGTGTGATTTTTTCCCCCTATGTCATTGTACTCTGTACTGAAGCCTGTTGTCCTTGACAATCAGCGAGTGCTTCAAGTAGTATTTGCCAAGTAAGATTGTTTCACCTGTGTGTTGAAGGTTATTAGTAACTCATTCTCCACTCCTGATCCTAGCTCATGCTACACTGGATTTAAACTAGGAAGTAAAATATCTAGTCTTCTGGACAACTGAATAAGTCTATCATTCCTCAATAGAGATGTGAGATTTAGAGTAATTCAACTTTCTATGCCTTGTTTGTGTTTTTAAATGGGAAGCATCACTTAAAGAGGGACCATGAAAAATGATACTTCTTTTCTCCTTCGTACAAGGGTATGATTTATCAAATGAGATCAATAAACCTTTATAACACAAGAGAAAGGTCATAAAACCCAGTGTAGAACACAGAGAAAAAGAAATTAGCTTAAATAAATGTGTCATTTTCAATTTATCCTCTAGCTTCAAGCCTTTGTTACCCATAGTTCTTTTAGAAATTGAAACTGGATTTATTCTTTTTTATTACAATCTGAGAAATGTCATGAAAAAATTAATTTTATTACTTGAATATCTTTTACCTTTCTTTTACCCAAAGAAAACCAGACTTCAAATGACAAAAGATTCACTTATATTTTTCCCACATGAAAGAAGAAATATTAACCTGTACTCTCGTGGTTAAGTCAACTTAGTTCAGTCAGAATTCTCTGTATTTTGTCACTTATGGCCTGGTAACCCCCCCCCCCCATGATGTTACCTAACAGTGTGATTGATTCCATGGTGGTGTCTGATGTGAGCAGTCAAGCCACTGAAAATTAGGGTGGAGTGCAATCGGAAAAAAGTTGCCTCTCGGGCCTCTGCTCATACCTCCCTCAATGCAAGAACACTTTGTTCTAACAAACTGGCTTTCTGTAATGCTCATCCTCCCAGCACATTTGCTGAAGACAGAATGGGTGCATAAGCAAGTGTGGTGAAAAAAGCTGTTGGTGCCTGCTATCAAAAGATATAGCATCTGGGGTCTTAAAGGCAGGATGTTAAACAAGCAGTCAACTACCAGAGAAGCAACAAGCCCCCATGGAAGAAGCACACCAGACTGCGATTGGAACGTGTCGTCGGGACGTGGTAACAGGCATCAGAAGACCCATAACAAACAAATAGACCATATTGTTCAGAACAAGGGGGATCAGAACAGAGACCCAAAGCAAAGCCCACTGTGGTTAATGAGACATCCCCTCAGAGAGAGGTCACAGGGAAGGGATGAGTCACCAGGGTGCAGTAAAGCACCAGTGAAACACACAATATTCCTCTGACTCCTTGAGGGTTCCTCACCACCACCACCCCCACTATCAAGACCCCAGCACTGCCTTTCACTGCGGGTCAGATCAGAGCAGAGCATGTGCACAGGTACAGATATGAAAGAAGAGCTCACAACACACAGAATTCAGGAAATGGAATGGGAGTAACATACCAGGAGGGTAGGGCGAAGGTGGGGAAAGGATTGGAGGAAAGGGGAATGGATCCCTATGATTGACACATAACCACACCCTTCCCCTCCAGGAGGATGAACAACAGAAACCACAGGGGGGAGGGAGACAGCTGTCAATGTAAGATATGAAAATGATAACTTATAATTTATCAAGGGGTCATGGAGGGGTGGGAGGGAGGAGCTGATACCAAGGGCTCAATAGAAAGTAAATGTCTATAAAAGAACGATGGCAGCATATGTACAAATATGCCTGATGCAATTGATGTATGGATTGCTATGAGTGGAAAGAGCCCCAATAAAATGATCTTTAAATACAAAAAGAAGTGGCCTCAAGGGTGTGTGTGGCCTATTCCAATCTAACTAGATTCAGTGAAAGCTAGTTACCTAGTTTCTCCTCCTCTTATTGCTTAAACTATGCATTTGGCTTATTAACCCACCATATTTCCTTGGACCAGGGGACAATCCGAGCCTAACATCCAAACTTCCAATCTCAGACAAATCTGCCTCTGTATCCATCAGCAGCTGTTTTCCTGCTTCCTAGTCATCCCTAGCAGCTCAGTGAGTCAGGGAGAGCCTCTGTCTAGCTTAACATCCGATTCACAGACTTGAACTCATTCAGCCCTTTCTACAATGGTGCTAGCCATTTCCTTGGTATAGATTGGTTTCTTTCTGTATATATAAAAGCATCCCTGATTTTGCTTCTCTATAGAACCTAACCTAAGACACATTGTATGTATAAGATTTAATCAAATATATAGATTGGAAGTTTAGTGTGTGTGTGTGTGTGTGTGTGTGTGTGCAGGGGTGTGTGAATGCGTGTGTGTGTGTTTAATTAACAGACTTCTTTGGTGTTTTATTTTTTAATGTGCAAGCATTCCAGAAGAAGGCTAAGGAAAGTTTAAAAAGATTATTGTATAAAGTAAATCTAAAATTGTATTTTAAAATAAGCCTCAAATGAAGAGCTCTTGCTACATTTTCACAGCAAAACACTTCCTGTTTGTTTGATCTTTACATAGTGTTTCATATTTCCTGCCTTAAATTTTTTCTTTTGGGAATATTGACACATTACTTTTGTGCAATACCATTACACATGTGCTTTAAACGAGATAGAGGGAGAGAAAATACTCCTGGCCATTTATTTTTCTAGCAATTTTGTGTTAGAAAAATTTTAGAGGCTCAAATTTCAAACAGTTATATGGGTTTGGTGTTCAGAGGTCATTTAATCCACTTTACAAAAATAATACAAAATTGGTAGTTTCATATCAGGTGAATGACATTATAAAATGTGAAGAGGAATACATACTCTTTGGAGTAAATCTGCTGTGTGGATTTTTCAAATGGTGCTGCCCTGTCGTTTGTATAGGAATGAGTTTTTTGACATTTTATCACACAGTTCTACAAAGGTACATTGTAAAGTATTCATGGAGATGTCCCTGTGTATTTCTAAGCTACTTTGAGGTTTGAAAGAGACTAAAGGCAAAATACTTTCCTCCCTATTTCATATTTTTCTTTTTCGCCACAGGAACATTCTCAAAACCAAGTAGAGTTCTAATTTTTTCAGCAAAACAAAAACTACCTCCACAGATGCACAAATGCAAACAATAGTGTTTTTTAAAAAATAATTTTTTAGGGGCACATACAACTCTTATCACAATCCATATATACACCAATTGTGGAAAGCGCTTTTGTACATTCATTGCCCTCATTATTCTCAAAACATTTGCTCTCCACTTAAGCCCCTGGCATCAGGTCCTCATTTTCCCCCTCACTCCCCATTCCCCCCTGCCTCATGAAACATTGACAATTTATAAATTATTATTTTGTCATATCTTACACAGTCTGATGTCTCCCTTCACCCACTTTTCTGTTGTCTGTCACCCAGGGAGGAGATTATATATCGATCCTTGTAATAGGTTCCCCCTTTCCACTCCACCCTCCCAGCATCTCCATTCTCACCACTGGTCCTGAAAGGGATCATCTGTCCTGGATTTCATGTGTCCAGTTCCTATCTGTACCAGTGTATATCCTCTGGTCTAGCTAAATTTGTAAGGTAGAATTGGGATCATGATAGTGGGCAGGGGAGGGGTGAAATAAGCATTTAGGAACTAGAAGAAAGTTGTATGCTTCATCATTGCTACACTGCACCCTGACTGGCTGGTCTCCCTGAGACCCTTCTGTAAGGGGGATGTCCAATGTCCTACACAATGGACTTTGGGTCTCCACTCCACACTCCCCCTTATTCACAATAATATGATCTTTTGTTCTGATGATGCCTGAAACCTTATCCCTTCAACACCTCGTGTTCTCACAGGCTGGTGTGCTTGTTCCATGTGGGCTTTGTTGCTTCTGAGCTAGATGGCCACCTGTTTACCTTCAAGCCTTTAATACCCGACACACTATATCTTTTGACAGCTGGGCATGATCAGCTTTCTTCAGCACATTTGCTTATGTACCCATTTGTCTTCAGCAATCTTATTGGGGAGGTGTGCACACAATGATATGAATTTTTGTGCTCTGATGCCTGATAAGTGATCCCTTCAGCACCTCGTGATCACACAAGCTGGTGTGCTTCCTCCATATGGGTTATGTTGCTTCTGAGCTAGATGGCTGTTTGTTTACCTTCATGCCTTTAAGACCCCAGATGCTATAGCTTTTGATAGCCAGGCACCATCAGCTTTCTTCACCACATTTGCTTATGCACCCGCTTTGTCTTCAGCAACTGTGTCGAGAAGGTGAGCTTCATGGAATGCCAGTTTAATAAAGTATTCTTGCATTGAGGGAGTACTTGAGTGGAGGTCCAATATCCATTTGCTACCTTAATCCTAAACCACTACATAGATCTATTTCCCCATCCTCATATAGATATATTTGCTTATATATATACATTTATTTAGACCTCTATAAATGTTCTTTGCCTCCTAGTTCTTTCCTCTATTTCATTTTACTTTCCTAGTGTCCCACTATCATGTTTACCCTTCATTTGAGTTTCAGTAACTCCTCTCCATTACATTACCCTTGGTCACACCCTACCAAACCTCCTACACCTTCCTCACCACCGATTTGGATCACTTGTTGTTCCCTTTTCCCTGAGGCTATTAATACTACTACCTTTCCCCTCACCACCTCCTCTCCCATGTCCCCCAGAACTGTTGGTCCCATTGTTTTCTCCTCCAGATTTTTCATCCAGCCTATCTTATTTATACAGAAATGTGCAGATAATAACATGCACAAAAACAGGACAGAGCAAAACCTAGCCACAAAATAAAACAAAACATCAACAAGCCAATGACAAAAAAAAAATACAAAACACAACAACAAGAAAGAAAAGCTCATAGTTAGGTCAAGGACTATTTGTAGGCCTTTAAGGGTGTTTTCTGGTCAAGTCTGACGGGCCGCCAAGCCCTAGCACCAGTCTGTTTTTGGTATTCCCTGGGGGACACCATTGCTCTGTTCCCCTTGCTTTTCTGGTCCATGCCATTAGTGTTGTGCCTCAGTGTGGTGGGATCAGATGGGGCAGAAATCCCACACTGTCTCTCCAGTGTTGTCCCCTGTAGGCCTATGGGTCAGTGAGGGATGTCATGTCTCATGGTGGGGCCTGCCATGTGGTCTTCTCTGTGGATTGGCTGCTGGGTGTTGGAATATTGTCCTCAAGGCTTGGTGGGCCAGGATGTGCTCCACTCTCTCTTCCTCCCCCTTTTATCAGACATGTCCCTCTCCCAGAGCTGCAGCTTCAGTGCTGTCCTCTGAAATGAATTCTTCTGGTGGGAGGGACAGGTGTCCATGTAGTTAGGATTGGGGCCGGACCTTCAGGCCTCTCCATTGGTTCCCTACGCCATGCCAGCATGTTGCATTCACATCTTGGAGCACTGGGTTGAAGTCTGGTACCTCTTTCCCTGTGAAAATATAAACAATACCCTCCCCCTTGGGTTGGTTATTGCCCTGTTCCCCCAATACCCATTTCTTTTTTTTTTTATCCCTCCCCCTAATTTTTAGTTGGCTATCATATGTATCCCTGGATTTGGTCTGGCCCCTGCCATACTACCTGGTCCTTACCCAAGGAATGTTTGTATACAGTAGTTTTTCCCTTTTCTATTTTTTTTTAAGCTTACCTCATTGGATTCATGTGGTACTTGTCCTTTACTTCGCTTAGCATGGTTTCCCCAAGTTCTTCCAATTCAGCGATGTGCTTCATACATTCATCACTGTTTTTTAGTGATATGTAATACTCCATTGTATGTATGTACCACAGTTTTTAATCCACTCATCAGCTGATGGAAATTTGTGTTGTTTACAACTCCTTGCAATTGTGAACTGTGCTTCAATGAACACTGGAGCACAGATGTGGTGTGCCCAGATGCCTCTTCACGGTATATGGCCAGCAGGGGGATTGCTGGGTCATATGGTAACTCGATTTCGATCTGTTTTAGATATCACCAGACTGATTTCCATCGTGGCTATAAATACTTACAGGTCCACCTGCAGTGGATGAGAGTTCCTGTCTCCCCACAGCCCCTCTAGTACTTGTTGCTTTCTGATTTTTTTTAATTGGGCTAATTTTGAGGGTGTTAGGTGATACCTCATTGCTATTTTAATTTGCATTTCTCCTATGGTTAAAGATCAGGAACATTTCCTCATATATTTATTGGCCATTTGGATTTCTGCCCTTGTGAGATTTCTGTTCAGGTCCTTTGCCCACCTCCTTAGTGGGCACTCAGATTTTTTTTGTTTTGTTTTGTTTTCTCTTTTTGGAAGCTAGCAGAATATTGAAGATTTTAGTAATAAGGCCTTTGTCTGATATGTCATTGCTAAAGATGTTTTCCCAGTCCGTGGACTCTCTTATTACTCTTGGTGAATTCTTTCAATGTACACAGGTGTTTTATCTTTAGTATATCCCATTTGTCAATATGTGCCTCCTCTGTGTTTGTGTCTTTTCCTCTTTCTGATAGTCTGTGTATTCCCTATGTCAAAGTTCTCAAGTTGGTTCCATCCTTAAGCCAATGATACCTTAGAGGCTGTTTTCTCTTTGTTGCCCTCTGGGTGAGGTTGTTCTATGTGGCGGTCTCTTATTTATGCTTGGTGAATGTTGTTCTTCTGCCCATACTGGGTCGGCAAGGATCTTTTGTAGGGCTGGGTTTCTTCTAATGTATTCTTTGAGTTTTTTCCTATGTGGGAAGACTCTTACTTCTCTCTCTATCTTTATTGATAATTTGGCTGAGTAGAGAATTCTTGGGTTTGCATTGTTTTCCTTCAATTTTTGGAATATGTTACTCCACTCTCCTCTTCTTCATAATTTCTGCTGATAGGTCTGAGCATATTCTTATTTGGGAAACTTTATATGTGATTGCTTGTTTTTCCCCTAGTTGCTCTTACGATTTTCTTATTTTCCTCCAAGTTGGATAGTTTAGCTATTATGTGCCTTGGTGACTTCTTCTTGGGATTCAGTCTAACTGGTGTTCTTTCAGCCTCCTGAATGGTTACCTGGAGGAGTTTTCCTCCAAGAATTCTCTCACTATTGTTGCAGATGACTTCTTGGTTGTGTCTTCCTCCAGCAATCCAATATTTCTAATGTTGTTTCTCTTCATAGCTTCAGACATAGCTCTTAGGTTGTCTTCAGCTTCTCGGATGATTTTATTAGGTTTTGTTCATGTTTTTTGAAGTCTGCTTGGTTGTCCTCCAAGTCACTGGTGCGGTTCTCTGCTTCCTCCAGTTGAGTCTCAAGGTCCATGAGTCTGCTAATTGTTTTTGTTATCTCCTTCCTAAGTTCTTGTATTTCTCTTTGGTGTATGGACTTTATCTCCTCTATCGTTTCATCCTTTTTCTGTATTGCTTCCCTCATATTCTGTATGACTCCAAGCAGCATCCTGAAATTTATTTCTCTGTCAGCCCAATGTCTGCTTCTTCTATGCATGTTGTTATGTTCAGGAAACCTTCTGCCATTGCCATTTGTTTCTACTGTTTTTTCATTGAGGTCATTGGGGCTGATGGCTGTTTGAAGAGCATTGGCTATCTCTGAGAGAGTTGTAGGAATTCTTCTTCGAACTGCCTACAGTTGATTTCACTATGGAATTAGCTTACCACTTTATCCTCCTGAGGCTTTCCTCTCAGGGGAGTGCCCCCAAAGACTGTTGGGTTGCCTGTTTTGGTGTAAAACACTGAGAATGGTGGGTAGAATTTTCTTTGCCAGTAGATCACTGCACAGTTTGGACAGCGGTTCCTGCAGCAGCTTGGCACGTTGGTGAGTGTTGGCTGAACTTCCTTAGGCAGCGTGAGGCACTACGGTAGGTGAGAAGAAGTTCCCTTGGTCACGTGGAAACAGAGGAAAATTAGGATCTCCCCCAGCCACACAGACAGGAGTTCCTTGGTAAAAAGTTGGGCAGAGTGTCCCTGGTTGAGGTCTGCTGGGCTTTCCCCAGCCTTGGGCTACTGGGATAAACTGCACAGGATGGACCTCAACTAACTGGGTGTGGGGTAGGCGTAAATTCCCTAGGCTATGGGGAGTGGTCTGGAGGTCAGCAGTGGAGTGTGAGAGAACAGGGAAGAGACAAAGAGGAGGGAAAAATAAACTAAGTCCACTGAGACTGTGGGGGTATAGATTGAAGACAGGGAAACAAAAGTAACAATATAGTTGAACCCTGATCTATGACCCTGGGGCTGCAAGGGTTTAATCCCTGTCTGGAGGCAGCTGAAAATTGTGGCTGTATTGAGATTAAGCCCCTGTGTCGGCTCCATATGGTCCTGGCTCCGGCTGAGACAGCATCAGGGCTAAGGTGGAGCCCTAGCCAGCCTCCAGTGTGGTAAGTCAAAAGCCCCCAGTGCCTCAAACACTTGTGGATCTGTGCCTATTTTCTTTAAGATGCTCCTCCTACGATCCGGCAGTGTTGAATTTCCCTCTTAGAACTCTCCTGGGCTGATTTCTGTGGAGTCCCTCTGGTATGTATTACTCAGTCGCCATCTTTCCAGAAGTTCCGAGCAATAGTGTTATTGGAAGACTTTAGATTTCTTAAGTGTTTCATGCATATTAACTTCTCCATCCCTCTATAGAAACCTGGAATGTCAATGAAGGGAAATGGCTGTAACAGGAGTTAAATTGTGAGCTTATACAATGCATAGTCATTGTTGTTTGATTGTACTTGCACACTGCGCTCTCATCTATAAAAGCCATCTTCACCAGTAACCTGATGAGCCATCTTGGAAGGCAACCCATTACAATCACTACTTTACTCCTGCAGTGAAATAAAACTGCCATTCACATCTCCACCTTGGACTCCATATGTCTGAGCTAAAATAGAGTTACACAGAGCACATAGTATTCCCAGTAACACAAAGAGTTACATGTAAACTAGAAGGTCTCAAAGAGACAAATAATTAATATTTTACTCCTTGAAATGTAATCCATTATTATTGATAAAAAAACAAAAGTTAGGGAATGGAGGGCTATTATCATGACTACTATTTGGATAATATGGATTTATTGTCCATAATATTCTGTTATGAATAAGAATATACATTAATATATCCATTTTGAGATTATAAAACAGGCCATTAATTTATATTTAGTTTCCCTTTTAAATTTAACTCATTAGTTTTACAATATGGCCTACCAGCTCAAGAAACCAAAAAAACCATACTATACATTAATAATGAAGAAATATAAAAACAGCATAGTTTAAAATAAGAACAGGTACGCTGTAAGGTTGTATACTTTTACCATATTATTTCAATCTGTATGTTGAACAAATCATGATAAAAACCGGATTATATGAAGAAGACTGTGGCATCAGGAAATTAACAACCTGTAGTATGCAAATGATACAACCTTGTGTGTTTTTTGGGTAGACTAGAGAAACGAATTCATAGAAACTCATATGCGTTTTATGATACAAGTTTTAGATACAAGAGCAATTGAATATTGAGAAAATACCCCAGCCCATTCCAGATCAAGTCCTTAAATCCGGTGTTAGACCTTATGTTTAACGCCAATCTATAAATTACTCTTCAGACTCATGAAACAAAGGCAACGATGTTGAATGATCACAGGCCAGTATGTGGAAAGTCTGGCAGATCCAGTGGCAATGTAAGCATTGCAGGACTGGCAGGGGTCTCCACATGGCTTCACCATCTCTGAGGCTCTGGGGTACCGTCAGTCTCACTCCATGTGGCTTGTTCAAGAATGTTTCACAGGGACTCAGACTACCTCCAGCGATCTATTTATCTCCTTAGCACTTCCAAATGAGGTCATCTAGCTGTGTCCTCATCGACAGGCTAAAGACACCCCTTCACTGTTAATCCTCTCAAATTGAGAACATATTATATAACTGCCATACTTTGAAGAAAGTGAAGAGGATTTGAAGAACTTCCTGATGAAGATCAAGAATTACAGTCTTCAATATGATTTACAACTCAGTCTAATGAATACCAAATGCTCAGAACTGGACCACTAAGTAATATTATGATAAATGGAGAGAAGAATGAAATGGTCAAGGATTTTGTCTTGCTTGATTTCACAATCAATGCTCATGGAAGCAACAGTCAAGAGATCCAAAAAATGTATTGCATTAGGTTCCTCTTCTGTACAAGACCACTTTGGAGTATTGAAAAGCTAGGATGTTACTTTAAGCTATAAGGTGTACTTAACTCAAGCCATGGCATTTTCAACTGCTTTACATGCATGTGGAAGTTGGACATTGAATAAAGACGGAAGGAGATTTGACGCATTTGAATTGTGGTGTTGGAAAAGTTCCATGTGCTATGAGAAGTACTAATCAATCTGCACAGGAAGAAGTAAGGCCAGCATGCTCCTTAAAGGCAAGCATGGTGAGACTTCATCTTCCATACTTTGTACATGTTCGCAGGAGAGACCAGCCTCTGGAGAAGGCTATCATGCTTACTAAAGTTGAGGGGTAGCAAAGGAGAGGAAGGTCATCAGTGAGATTGATGGATAGACAGATAGGCTAAAACAATGGGCTCAAGCATAGGCAAATTTGTTAGGATGGAGCAGAATTGGGCAGTGTTTCATTCTATTGTGCCTGATTGCTATGGGTTGGAACTGACTCCATGGCATTTAACAACAGCAATCATAGCTCATAGAGTCATCATCATAATCAAATGCCATGGCTTCCCCTTTTGAAATTCCCAAGGAATAATTAAAGAAAAAATTATATTTAATTTTATTATAAAAAGGAATTGAAATCAAATATTTTACTTTTGTGCATGCAAAGAGATTATAGGCAAAAAACTCTCCTCACCTATTTAATACTTTCCTTTTTCTCCACTCGAGCATTTTTTCAAAACCAAGTAGAGCTTTAAGTTTCCAGCAATGACAGTTTATGTTCTAGCAATTGAATGAGTTTTTTCAAGTCCTCTGTATTTATAAGGGTTTTAATACCAAGTCTTTCATGAACCAAACATTTAAGATTGCCAGTAGTTCATTACTTCCTAAAGAAGAATGCTAGGAGGAAAACATCATTTTTTCCCCCAGCTCCAGCAGGACCCCAGTTTGGCTATAACAATTTAATAGAAACCATAACTTATCAATGCCTCTACTGAGTGAAATAGCCAGTAACAATTCATTTTGGAGCCCTGGTGGTGTAGAAATTAAGTACCCAACTGCTAACCAATGGCTTGGCAGTTCAAACCCACCAGTCACTCGGGGGAAATAAGATGTGACAATTTTATAGGGCAATTCTACTCTGTCATTTGGAGAACTATGAGTCTGAACAAATTTAACAGAAATACATTTGGGTTTTTATTTTGGGTAGCTGATTATAGCACTATGCATATACCATATTGGTGGAAAGGGAAACTACTCTTTTGTCATCTCTCAGAAAGAGAACTTTAAGTGCCTACTACTTTCTCAATTAATTCAAACTTTGGTGGGAATGCTTCAGCCACAATTCTACCTTCCCTCTTTATTTACTTCATCCATAGAGTTCCATGTTTGTGTGGCAATCCAGTAACGAAGTGAATTGAAATTTTGAATGTGGTTGATATATTGTATACCTTTCCCTATAGTAGTTATTCGACTTTCTCTTGTAATTCACTCAGAACTAAGATTACCTACTTGCAAGGGAAGAGTGGATTTCATGGCATAGGGGGTTATTTGTTTGGTTTTAGGGAATGGTCAAGGAGTCTGATGGTGCAATGAACCCTGAAACGTTTGACTGCTAATTGAAAGGCCAGTCGTTATATCCTACCAACTGTTTCACAGAAGGAGAAAAAGGTCATGGTGGTCTGACAGCCCGGGAAAGCTATATTCTGGTACATGGGCCATTAAGAACTGAAATTGATTCGAGGACACACATCAACAAGAAAGGCACACTCTTCACGCTCAATTTCATCTGAATAATCGCACGTAGCAGATTCTGACTAGAACTCGCTGTTGAAATTTAAGAACCGGTGTCTAGAAGTGTACTGCTTCCACAAGACAACTTTCCCCCAGTGTTTTAATATTTCAATATTTCACATTTTTCTTTGCAGCAATTGAAAATTCAAATGTTTGATTTCCCTTTACTGTTCCTATATTTTCCTTTAAGACTCAATTGAATGGGGGTAGTTATTTCTATTTCTTAAATTTGTCATTTTATAAGAAGACTTCAAACATCCGCAGAAAAGTCCATGATTTTAAGTTAAAGTTTCCTGTGATCACTTGAAGACCATTAGTGCTTATCTAACAAATCTAGGCCCAACTGTTTCCTGTATCAGGAGGTGTTCGCCTGGTCAAGACATTGTTTGCATTTTTCAGTAGACTTAACTTTGTTGGATTCACCTTTATATTGAATTTGCTACCACGAGGGCTAAGGTTTAAAAGAGCATCACTGTCAGAACCCATTTGATCAGACATATTTTACCATCACGTGTCACATAGCACAGTTTACCAAAACTAATGCAGATGGGTGTAGAAAATGGAAACAATAATAAAAGAATAGAGAAATGCTGGCCAGTAGAATCTAACAGCATAAAAGAAATAATTCATCATGATCAAGTGGGATTCATAGCAGGGAGGGTTTAATATATTCATAATTCAGAAAGCAATATATATAATTCACCACATAAATAAGAAAAGGAACAAGAATCACATGATCATATCAATAGGTGGGCCAATAGGTAACAGAATTATAAATGGAGAAAATATTGCAGTGCTTAAGGATTTCATATCACTTGGATCTACAATCAACATTCATGGGAGCAGCAGTCAATAGGTCAAAAGACATAGTGCGTTAGGTAAATCTGCAGCACAAGACCTCTTTAGAGTACTGAAGAGCAAAGATGTTACTTTGCAGACTTAGATAGGTCTGCCCCAAACCACGGTATTCTCCATTGCCTCACATGCATGTGAAAATTGGCCATTGAATAAGAATGACCATAGGAGAATTGATGCATTTAATTGCTGTGCTGCAGAAAACTATTGAAAATACCATGAACTGCTACAAGGAAGAAAATACCATGAACTGCTACAGAGAGCTCCATCAAGGCAAGGATGGCAAGACTTCATCTCACATGATTTACACATGTTCTCAGGAGAGGTCAGCCCTAGGAGAATGACGTCCTATTAGGTAAAGTGAAAGGGCAGCAGAGGACCTCAGCGTGATGCATTGACGCAGTGGCTGCATCAATGGGCTCAGGCATCGGGACCATTGTGAGGATGGCGCAGGCCAGGACAGTGTTTCCTGCTGTGTGCACAGGATCACTATGGGTCCAAGCCTATTCAATGGCGCTGAACAACAACCACAAACCAGTTCAGTGACTGGCTTCTAACTGAACACAGAATGATATTGTTCTCTCGTTGGCACAGCAGCAGCAGCATCACATACACATTCTTCTCCACAGGATGATCCTCTGGAAGAACCCACTTTTCAAATCACAAAGCAAGCTTCAACAAAATCAAAAGCATAAAAATATTGCTCTCTGATCATAATGTAATAAAATTAGGAACCAATGGCAAAATGAACAAGAGGCAAATTTAAATGCATGGAAACAATTAACACCTTACTTTAAAAATATCAGATAATAGGGGGAAATTTTATAATTCTTAAAAACATATAATAATTAAAACACAACATCCTGAAACCTTTGGAACATAGTAACAACAATGCTCAGAGTAAAATTAACAAAAATAATTACAAAATTACAAAACAAGAACGGATAAAATCAGTAGATTGTCTCTACAATTTGAAAAACAACAAAAGCAATGAAGAAGTCTAGTGTCACCAGACTAAAGAATATCATAAAGGTTACAGAAAAACATATTAACTACCTACACTAATAAAAATAGAGGTCAGAAATTTGAAGAGATATAACCCCCAAAATAAAAAAATTAGAGAGGTCATAGGATGAAGGTTCAAAAGTTCACGGAATAATTCCATTATCTTGGATGCTATTTTTCTATGAATTTTTTATCTCCTCAAGAAATAAACCCTAAGCAACAACAAAAATGCCCAGTCCAGACAACTTCATTGGAGAATTTTATCAAACATTCAGAGTTAACACCAGGTCTACTCAAGCCCTTCCAGAACAGTGAACAAAAGGAAGTCTAATATTCATTCTATGAAGACAGACAATGCCATTGCTATGCAAGAAAACTGTATACCAAAGTTTCCTGGTAGTGTTGTAGGGTGAGCATTGGACTGCTAACAGTAAGGCTGGTGGTTCAAAACCACTAGCCACTGCACGTTCCTGAAGAATAAATAAAAATTCTAGATAATGGAAATCAAAAACAAATACAATCCTTAATATATCCTGATCAAGGAGACTCATACTCAGGATGCACGAATGTTCATCATTAGAAAAATAAGCAAGATATTTAACCACATAAATAAAGCACAGGAACAATTCATATGATCACCTCAATCTATGCAGAAAAACATTGATAAAATCTAAACATCATTCCCAATGAAAGCATTCAAAGAGATAGTAATAGAAGAAAAATTCCTCGACATAATTAAAGGCATATACAAGGAAAGAAAAAAATCTTACTATTAGGGTATGACTTAAAAAAACAAAGCCCTGCTATTGATGCTGACTCACAGTGACACTATGGGACAGAGTAGAAGTGACTTCCTGAGCCTGTGCCAAACAGAAACCCAGTATTTCTCTGGCACAGCTGGCTAGTGGTTTCGAACTGCTGCTCTTCTGAACCATAGTCCAAAGCTTAATTACTAAACCAAATATCAAAATGTGACGCTATTGTTTCTTGACACATTCTTCTTCTAGGTCTTGTTTCCATATCTCTAATCCATCCTACCCCCAAATTCTGCTATCTTCTATTTAGATATCATCAAAATGCCAGTTTGGGCATCCTTGAACTAAAACTGTGCTCCTTTTAAGTGTTCTTTGAGTACTGGAAACATGAAAAAAAAATCTGAAGGCACAAGACAGGGTTATATGGTCAAAGGCATATTTTAAGCACTGAATTACTTAGTTTATTGTGCCAAGCTGGTTGATAAACACATGTGGGGCTAATTGAAGGGTGGAGGGATAAATGACTCCGTGAGCCTCACCTTTATAGTTCCCAGGTTTCTTTCTTTGTGATGGCCAGACCAGGGTGAAGCTGCCTTATCCAGGTCCCTGCTTCAGCTGGCAAGGCTCACTTCCTGCAAGACATCCCCAAGGAGAAGCCGCATGACCTATCCTGATGCAGCTCTGGGTGCTGGAGCAGCCATGTAGAGACCCCTGACAGTGCTGAGATGCTTACACATTCACTGACTCAGCTTTCCTCCTGCAGTCCGCATCATTGCATTTGTTTTGTGCGATGGAGGAGGACTTTGTGGATTGCTGTTGGATACATGGGCTAATGTTGGACTTGTGGTCTTGGGGAGCACTGGGTTGGGATGTTTTCATGATGTGCACTTACCCTTTATATAAAACTTTCTTATACATATGAATTTCTGTGGATTTGTTTTTCTAATGTACCCAGACTAACACAAGCACTTACAAAATGATCCTGAACATAATAGGATAATCAGTCAGCCAATCATGAGCATATGTGACTATATGAGGTAGGTGTGTTTTAATGTGTAAAGCTTCTTATTTAACCCAGATAGAAACAGATGTTTTACCCCCAATATGAGATACTTACCATCCCAAAAGATAAATAATAATAATTAACATCCAATGGGAAGAGTTGGAAAATTAAAAGCAAATAATGGTTAAAGTATACTTTCCAAAAGTTAAAGATTATCTCTGACACAAATGTAGACTCTTTACCAAAAGTTTTATTTCATTTAAAAATTCATGAGATTACTGCTGCCATTATAAGGTTAATTAAAAGGATAATTGAGAATTAGGGATTTATAGTCACTCAGCCGAACACTGAAGTGAATTTCTTAATAAAACAAAACTAGGTTGTGTCTTATTAGGCCATAAAAGTGTACTATGTAAGCTATATTATCTCCCAGACAAAGATCTAAAAGTTAACATGTAATAATTAAGAGTTAACTGGGAGGTAGTAAAGTATTAAATACTAAATTCAAATGCATGGGCTTCCACCTTACAATTAAATACATCTTGGGTGAGCATTTTAGACAAAAACCTGTAAAAATATATGCAAAGACCTGAAAGGCCAAATGGTCATTTTCTTACTTCTTTTAAAATTGGATTTTTATCCCCTGTGTCAAATAAAAGCAAAAATACTGCAGAGCTGACTGAAACAGTAGATTAAGCATTTAATTCACATTTTTCCTCTTTAAAATAACTGATGTAAGAATGAACAGGCCTTTGTGTTATATGAATCATTTTGCCAAATTATTAACTTTATGGAGAAGACATTAACTCAAATACAAATAGCATTCAATTTCAAATAGCGCAGTTCAATTTAAGCATTGGAAATAAGTGAACTTGAAATCATAAAGATAGAGATGAGTTTACTCCTAAATTAGTGTTATTCAGTATTGTTTAATTGTTTATATTGTTCTGCTTCCCTTAGAAGTTTGCCTTGTAAGGAGAATCACTGAGTATCAACCTGTCACATACAGGATTCAACATGCAAGGAGAGTGTGTTAGTCTGGGTACACTTGAGAAACAAATATATATATATGAGATTTATATACAAGAGCAATTGAACATTGGGAAAACATCCCAGCCAAGTCCAGATCAAATTCACAAGTCCGATATTAGCCCATATGTCAAATACTAATCTATAAAGTCCTCTTCAAACTCATGAAAGACATGCACTGACGCTGAATGTAGAAGATCACAGGCCAGTGGGTAGAAAGTCCTTGGATCCAGTGACATTGGAGACATCTCAGTGCTGGCAGGGGTCTCTGCATCAAGGTGGGGCCATGTGCCTTGTCAGCTGCTGTAGCTCCCACGGTGTGAGCAAAGAGTCTCCCACTTCTAAGGAGGAAATACCAGATTCCCCAGAATTCTCAGGCGATGGCCATGCCCATACAGAGACCTGACTGGCTATGATCTGATTGACAAGCTAGACTCCACCCCTACACTCTTAATCCTCAAATTGTCAAATGATTATATAACTACCACAGAGCTAAAACCTGTGGTTTTCATTTTGAGGTTCCAGCTCAGGACATACATTTTCCTCTTTATATTCTTGTTTTTATTTTAATGAAAAGTTATTTTAAATAACTGCAATACCATCCTCTGTTTCGTAGGATGGTAAGAATCTCATATTGAGGGTAAAGCATCTGTTACTCCCAGGATAGAGTCAGCCAGTCAAGAACATATGTGGATGCTTAAGGTAGCTATGTTTTAAAATCCACAACTCCTCATTTAACACATGGATCTGTATTTTTCTAAGGGTTTCAATCGAGAATTTTAAAAATAAAGTCCTGGTGGCATAGTGGTTACACAGTGGGTTGCTAACCACAAGATCAGCACTTTGAAACTATAACCTCTTCACAGACGTGAAATTAGACTTTCTACTCCCATGAAAAATTACAGTCTTAGAACCCCACAGGGAGCGTTCACATTGTCAGATAGGGCCTCTATGAATTAGAATTGACTGTATGGCAGCAGATTTGATTTATCTCTTCACTACGAGGATCTTCCAAATATTTATTACTTCATAAAAAGCTAACCACAATTGACAAGCAAACTGAAGTTTGAGAATGAAAACATCAATAAAAATGATTATTTAATAATAGAAACACCCCACAGTTATTTGAAACATATTAATGCTGCCAAATCATTTCCTAAGCTTATATAAAAATATTTTAAGTATAAATGAACACATTTAATAAATATCTATTGAGGATCTCAGTAGCATCACACATCTTGCCTAGAAAATGGTAGGAATAATTTGCAAAGGAAAATTCTGTGTCCAATTATGCTTGAGAAACACCTTCCTAAACAAAGCTAAACTACCAATTTAGTTAGATAAATTATTCTTCAACTAGATATACTGTGCTTAGTATAAGCATATTTCACCTTGTTTCAGCTATAGAGGAATTATGTGGATGTGGTATTCCATAGAAAACATTTTGCTAAATCTTTTGCAGTGTATTCATAATAGAGCTAGGAGGCTATTATGATAAACATCATAAAATGAGGAAATTTGGTTGGCAAGTCAGAGTAGAAGAAGGCGAAATGTCAATGCATGAAAACCACATTAAAAATGAAGTATTTTGAAAATTAGATTCTAAAAATAGCATCTTAATATCCAACACGATTTAAAGGAACTAAAAAAATATCAATGCACTAAATAATAACAGATTTTATATGAAGGGAGTTATCACTTTTATTTTCACTAAACATAAATGTGATCTCTCGTACTTACCTGGGATTATACCACATAAGCCTGAACGTCTTGTATACTCTGAATGGTAGACCAGCAATATCTGTACCATAATAACTAATGCTGCAAAGGGCACCCATGTGCATAACCCACTGACCACCCATATTTACCTAAGCCATTTCTTCGAATTGGAATGTGCTACATAAATAGGCCTTGAGCCTATTTAGGAATAAGGAAAATGCATCCACTGAAAATTTTTGAAACCAAATATGGCTACTTGACAACAAAACTTCAGATGTGTTACAAAAAATGAAAGCATGCAAACTATCTTGTTCTTTCTCTGATGACAAAACATATGTGGCATAATTAAGTTCATGAGATGGTCTATGACTGAGTGATAAACTGGCAGGAATATTGGCTTTGTCATAGAAATATTGCCAGGATCTTAGCTGCAGAGTAATCTATTGAATTTCTAAAATATTCAGCTCACACAACATTAATTATATATGTGGTCACATAGAACATCGGGGCCAATATCTTTAACATATTTCATCTAAAACCACTCATTTTGCTTCCTAATCCAACTAGTCACATAAGTAAATAATGAATGTGAAGTATTTACTGTCATACTTCCTCCCATACTACTCCCTCCACTTACTAACTGTATGAACAATGCCACCGTCAGCAATTTATTTATGCTCTCATATTTCACTGATCTCATCTGTGAACAGAGAGGATGTACATATCATGTAATGTTAAACCAAATCACATAGGCACTTAAAATGGGGATGGATTTGTGGGAAACATGCACTAATCATTCTCTGTGAATATCATCATTAAATGGGTCCAGTGATGTAGGAAAGAGCCTGGGTGATGCAGTGGTTATGCTGGAATGCAATCAACAAGGTCAGCAGTTCAAACCCCCAGCTCACACCACAGTAGAAAGAGGAGACTTTTAAAAGAGTGTCAGTGTCAGAAACCTGGATGGCGCAGTTCTACTCTGTCCTTTAAGGCTGCTATGAGTTGGCATTGGTAGAGTGGCAGTGAGTTTGGTTTTTGGATTGAGAATTATAGTGGGCTGATAACCAGAAAGTCAGTATGTCGACATCAACGACTGCTCCTGGGGAGAAAGATGAGGCTTTCTAATCCCATCAAGAGTCGCTCTCAGAAATTCACAGGGAAGCTCTCCTCGGCCATAGAAAGTTGCTATGGGTCATAATGGACTCAGTATCAGTGAGTTTGGGGGTTATTTTGGTGATGTCATGGGCTGCATATTGGGATGTACTGGCTGTATGTTGGGCTACTAAGTAGAAAGGTAGGCAGTGCAAACCCACCAGTCTATTTGGGGCAGAAAGATGAGGCAATCTTCCCCCTGGAGATGTACAGCCTTAGACACAAACACAGGCCATTCTACTCTGCTCTGCAGTGTCCATAGGAGCTGAAGTGACTCAATGGCAGTGGGTCTATCAAAATTGTAATTAGTAGTAGTAGCAATATTAATGCTAGTGTGTTCTTAAGTGATGATAGCTGTAAGAAGCTTCAATAAAAATAATTTTAAAAGCATATTTACAGTATATCAAAATATGACTCAGCTTATGCTTGTTCTCAGATAAGAGAAATACAAAATCAATAATAATCAATGCCTGCCACCATGACTAACAATATGTAGTTCCGACAAAGGAACTGTTTTTTTTTTTTCCATTTTTAAAATCTATTAGTTTCCCTCATAAACTCCATAACCATGACTATTGCTTGGAAATACCAAATGGTCTTTGTCATGAATTATCAAACTTAGAAGAGAATTAGAGTGATGTAGAGGAATGGTTGGCCTCAGAAGAAAGAATTAGAAACTGGAGGCATGTCTGCTGTCTGCCTGCGGCAGTTGGTCTTGGGCGGGTGAGGGCTTGGATTCTCCTTCTTCGTGGAGTTGGAGGCTCCGTGTGGCCCCCATGCCATTTCCTCATCAGTTTATAATAGAATGGTCACACAACATGCTGTTCTTGGAACAAGTATCAAAATTGCTTTCTCAAGCTTTCATTTTTTCTGGGAGTCTCTTATAAAAGTTATGTTTAATGATTTTGCATCAGACCCTCCAGCAACAGGCTATTCGTGTCCTCCATCTTCTGGCTACAAAGGGACGATTCCCTGGTAACAGTCTGTAAACATCTGGCATTTGCATGATGACAGAGAAAATATTCTTCTTTCAGCGCATAGTCAGCACAAGTTACCATCTAGAGTAACAAAGAAAATACACCCAGCCTTTAGCATGAGATCAACCATTTTACTTTCGGTTGCAAACCTTAGATTCTTCGGACAATTACTCACTCTTCATGGTCATTAAGTAAATCTCTAACCAGATTACTCTACCCTAAAGGGTTTATTTCCCCCATTTGAACTTGCAGAAACACCCAGTGTTAGTAATTATGGATTATGTCAAATTAAAGTTGGGGTAATGAATAGGTCATAAATTCATACCCAATGGTGTTATCTTTTAGCAGATGTGCCTGGAGGTGGAGGAGCCTCTGGCAGGTAACTCTATTTTTCTGTTTCGGACTTTGCAGATCTTGGACTTCCAGTCAAGTCTCCACTCAAATCTTCCCAGCCTCAAAGCCATCCATCTTCAAATTTATCCCTTTAATTCTACAGATTCTTTCCTTTTTTGAAAACATGGTTTTCATGATGTATTCTTAACATTGTCTGTCTTCTGATCTCTGCTCTGACCATGTTCTTCATAGATTTTAGAATTGCAATGGTCTTTTCAATGCTTTTCTTTGATGAAATCCTTTATCTAAGGTACAGGATAACCACCTGCTGCCTGATGTGAAGGAAATAATCAGGTATTTTGCCCTGGGAGTGGGGAAATTAAAAAATATAAATTTAGAATATTTCATCAAAATTAATTGGAAATTGTAGATATAGTAATTAATATTTGTTAATGTTTTTCCCATTTTTATAGGCTACACACTGTGAGCAGTGATATATTAATCATTTCTGTAACTATGCAGTGGAGTAAATTTTTTCTATGGCCTTTTTGGTCCTGGGTTTGTAATTCCCCTGAAAGGATTGCTAGAGTCATAATCTTGAAAGTGATTGATTAATTTTGTTGTTGTTGTTTCTTTAAAATCTGCATAAGCAGCTGGTTTATGGTTGGTTGGTTTATGACGAACCAAACAGTGGTTCATTATGATGATTGACTGTGGGGAACCTATACAGTTTGACTGTTCCTCAGATAGGTTCGGGAGTATATGTCATAATTAGCAAGGAGTTCATGGGCTAGTCTGTAAAAAATTCTAGAACCTGGAGCCTCAGATGGGTCTTCCTGGTCAAGTAGAACCCATTTTGCATGTATGCAATTCTGTGTGGCAGCCTTCTCTTTCAGAGTTAATTTGCGAAAGCAATGGAGACCACGGAAATAATAAGCCAGCCAAGATGGTGGCCTCACTTCCTCTTAGCTCAGTTCTGCTGAGTTGATATCAGCGCTTGATGGCCCCCTACAGGACAGGGTAGAACTGCCCTGGAGGTCTTTGAGACTGTCTGGCAGAGCCCCCAGTGGTTTCAAACAGTAAACCTTGCAGTTAGCATCCAAACAAGTAACCACTGTAGCACCAGGGGCTCCTTAGATGGTGGCGGGAGAGTGTCAATATTCTGAATAGCCAAGCCTACTAATTGCCACCACTGAGCTTCCTGTTTGAACGTTCCCTGATGGGTGAGAATGAATATTCGTTTTCTGGAAGGATGGACGATTCCCTCTGAGATGCAAAGAGTTTTTACTTTTCTATAGTGATGTCACTGGAGCATGGATGGACCTGTCCATATCTTTGTTTCTGTTTATAGCCTTTGTTTATACCCTTCTTTGATATTAAAACTGTTCCAGCAGTTATGTTGCTTCCATGAATGATTTATGATCATTCCAATAAATGACAAACTCTAATAGAGAAAGAATGTCGGGGAGGGAACAGAATTATCAGAAGCGGTAGAAAAGTTGAAGTCTGGAAGTATGTTTGACCTTTCGCTCACTGGAACCAGATGGGTGTTGATTTTTAAAGTTATTATTACAATGCTTAAGACCTAGCATAATGTCTGATGCTTAACAGGGGCTCAGTAAATGTTTCTATGTTCAATAAATTTATGCTATCTAAGTTAGGTGGGTGGTATCTGATATTGACCATGGACCTAGGGTGAACTACATAACTTTATGCTGAGAGGATGTTCCATTTTATAGACCAAACACCAATGAAATACAAAAGGGAGCTAGTTAGACCATAAGAGATTAATTTTTACCTAGTATAGAGATTATTTTTCCTATGGCAGCATGTGCACGTGTGTACATGCACATACACACAAACACCATATGTACAAAAACATGCATGAACACACATCTATACAAAAACTCCAGTGAGAATAAACCTTGCTTAGAATAGACAGAAAATAAGGCATTCCTCGCAACAAGTTTTAATAAGGCATTTTGCTAAAATCTTAATTATACACAGCCCAGAGGAGTATGTAATCATAGTAGAGGAAGAAATCATAAAACTTATCAGTGGGGGGTCCGTCTTCTCGTGTATTAAATGGGTAATTAATCTTAACTGCAAGAGCTAATTAAATCACACTTGGGAAGTTTATAATGGTTAGGGTCACAGTTCAAACAAACTATGAGCCAAACCAAAAGTGTAAAATATAACAGAGTAAAACGAGTGACAGGGACATGTACCTGCCTTCATTTGAAACAAAAAAGAAACATTACTTCATATTATTTTCTTGCACAAATCTATATTGTTTTGAAGAAAGATAGGCTAGACCTTAAACAATTTTTAATTTATATTTAAAAAGTACTCCAAGTTGCTTCTTATTTTGTAGATGTTTGAGGCTTTTTAAACTGTTCTTTTAGGCATATAATATTACTAAAGATGCTAAGTTGTGCATTTCAAATCCTACAGTAACAGAAATGCAGCTTCAAAGGAAATACATTTAAAAATAGAGGCTGTACATGTACACAGTAAGATCTTTTATGTATACATGAAACAAACATGAATCTAAAATAAAATTCTTATTTAAAATGTTCTTATAAACTATTCCATGCATTAAATCTGCAAAGTATTTGAACTGACGTGTGAAACAGTGATAAGAAAGTGTCACACATGGTCTAAAAAGATTGCCTGTGTGGAAGTTTCAGTTTCAACTTCCTCCGCTTTAGTTATTTGAAACTAAGTATTTCATCGCCCTACCCTGGCTTTACTAGAAACTGCATGAGCAACTTTTATTGTGGAAGTTCTCCCCCACTCACATCACTCCTGTCCCCTTAAGACATGTGTGTAGGTGACAAATTTCAGCTCTCTGTTCACCCTGCTACACCCTATTGCCCCAAGGGCACTTGTCTTTGCCAGACCTATTTCTTAGAAGTATTTTCTTTAAAGTGGGAACAATAATAATTCCTACTATATTAAAATTTCTACAAAAATACAAAGTGTTCATATAGAAAAGTATGCAGAACAGAATCAAGTAAAACATAAAAACAATATTTAATCACAAACACAGGAAGGGGGACAAGTGACAATATAATATGGGGATTGCAATCAGTATCATGAAACAAAGTGAATTATTTATGGAAGACTGAATGGCTCTGTTTGCAACAAAAAGTTAAAAAATAAATAGTTAATAACAGATCAACCTAGGTTTGTTAGAGTTGACTAGAGAAACAAATTCAATGACACTCATATATGTTTGAGAAAGCTTTCTATCAAGGGGTAATTATATGTCAAGCAAACATCCCAGCCCAGTCCAGAACAAGTTCTTAAGTCTGATACGAGTCCATAAATCCCTCTTCAGAATCATGCAGCTACATGCAATGATGCAGAATGCAGGGAGACACCAGGCAAGTGGATTCAGGGTTATGTCTCTGGCAACTCTCTAAATGACTCAAAAGCATTGAGGAAGGTGAAGGCAGAGAGGGGGGGAGGCGGGGAAGGTTCCCAGGACTCTTCATGAGGTCATCCCCACAAGGAGCTGCCATCACGCTGACCTGGTTGACAGGCTAGACCCCACCCACCTACACTTCAAGTTATGTAACTATCACACTTGGTAAAGTAGAGGAACAGCAAAAAAACAAACAAACAGGAAGACCTTCAATAAGATGGATTGACAGTGTGGTTGCTTCAATAGACTCAAACATAAGCACCATTGTGAGAATGACTGTACGGGAGTGTGCAGCATTTCAGTGTGGTGTGCATAGGGTCTGCTGAGTCAGAACCAACTCAACGGCATCTAACAACCCACACAAGGTATCTCTATCATGAAGGAGCCCTTGGGGTGTGGTGGTAAAAGAGATTGGCTATAAACTGAAAGGGTTACAAGTTGAAGCTAATCCTCACGAATCCATATGCAGTCCACTGTGGGCACAGTCGCTCTCTTCTCTTGTGCGGTATCTGGATCCAAGCCCTGGTGCATTGACCTCCTATCAGTGCTGGGCAAGCCCAGCCTTCCGGATGACCTGGGAGTCATTCCTGTGGCTCTGCATACAGCAGCCTGTGGCTGCCCTGCTTCCTCCGCCTGCATCCTCATTCACTGGCAGCTCCATGCTTTGGGAGAGGCATCCAGATTGCCATCTGTTCCACAGACTTGAACCGGACTAAAATCACCCACTTCCACAACTGTTGGAGTCATTTCTTCATATAAATATCTTTCTATGTACACACACATGTAAGCATAACTGCTTGCTTCTCTAGAAAACTCAGGCTAAGATAGTACCTAACTCTCAATGTTTATGAAGCGGTTGGTTCTATCAATGAACTTTTATTTGTATAAGTCAACTTCTCATGCATTCTAACGGAAAGTTTTTCTTTATGTTTTTCTCATTAGCATTTAATTTATGCTATTGATTGAATTTTGGGAGAAAGACAAGGCTTTCTCCCAAATAGATAACAGTCGTGAACACTTACAGAGGCAAGTTGACCCTGTCCTATAGGTGTGCTATGAGTAAGAATCCATTCAATGACCAGGGTTTTTTTTAACTGACTGGATTAATGGTATTAATTGTAATCAATATTATTTGCATTCGAATTATCAAATATTGTATAAAACTACTTAATTGCTCAAGAAGCTAACATGTGGTCTATGAAGTGAGTCATATATAAAAATTCAAGATAAAATCTATACATTGACTTGAGCTCCCCCTTCTAAATTTATATAGCCGAGCCCGTGGGAAAACAGTTCTTACAGTGTGGTCACACTCGATACTTAGCCATATAAGACTAGGACAGAAGATTTAGTACTGTCGTAAAGTATGGCTTAGGAATTAGGTGGCACTGAGCTATCAAAAAGGACTGCATATGGTTCTTCAAGTTTATCCCATGGGTGGGCATTTTGATCTCTCCAGCTGCTCCAAAGACGAATAATAGGGCAGAGTTCCCTGTAAGGATTTACAGCCTTGCCAGTCGGCCGAAGCAGTTCTACTCTGTCCTGTATGCACACTACCATATGTGTGGAACCTCCTGGAGGGCACTGGATTGTGGAAAGACCAGTTAAGGTGACTATTATTGAAATGTTTACATAAGTCACGAGTGTATAAAAATATAAACAATTTTAGATCTTTATAAATTTCTATGGTCTGAAATTGATTAAACATAGGAAATACCCGTGCGTGTATTAGCATCAAGGTCTGTGTGTGTCTATGTATGTATATATTCGTATATATGTATATATTCCATCAAATCAACTGGTAGCTGCAGCTCAGGAGGTTTCTTTTTCCCTTTGCCATTTTTCACTAGGACCTGGCTGGCTTTCTCTAAAAAAAAAAAAAAAAAAAATCTAACGTGCTCAGCTGTTGGCGTTTCCTTAACTGTTTTCTAAAAGGCTTTACTAAATTAGCATCAACAATATCGATACCACGGAAAACCAGTTTTTTATCATGATGATTTAAAAAAAAAAAAACTCTTTCTTAGGACCTATGTTTTTATCTAAAATCAGTACAAAAAGCCAGCTCAACGCTTGGAACACGGCTGCAAAAGCTTTAAACCACGCGTGCTCACAGAGCCAACTAACGCCGAGTGACCGGAACACGAACTGCTTTTGTTAACAAAAATCACGTGCATTAGATCAGATTCCAATGTTTGCTCAGGCTCTGATGCAAAATTTTCTCAACATTTCTTGTCAAAATCCGACTATGTCGAGTATGATGCGGTAAATTACTGGGATATATATATATATATATATATAGTAGAGAGTATGTATTATATATAATACACACATACACACGTATGGAGAGAGAGAGAGAGAGAGAGAGAGAGAGAGAGAGAGAGAGAGAGAGAGAGAGAGATTGAAGTTTATGCTAGAAAATGAACTTAAATTCAGATAAATAACAAAGATCCCGAGCCTACCCAAGACCTGCCGCCTTCAGTGGGTCAGATGCTGGCCTGAGGACTGTTCCCAAGTCACGCAGATGCGGGGGTCCAAGAGCCTGGAGGGAAAAGCCAGGACAAGTCGTCGAGGCAGTGGCCGCTATGAAAGAGGCTGCCGCTGAGACAGCTGCGCTGCAAGCTCAGGTGGCGGGCGATCGCTGGGCACCAGGTGCAGTGGGTAAGGTGAAGCCAAAAGCAGCGGATTCAGATTCCACACCACCAAGAAGAGAAGAACTGTGTTCGTGGTTTCTCCAGACAAATCAAGTCCTCAATCATATGCTACTTCTTGAAATGGTTGGATGTCAACCAAATCGTTTTAGTACAGTGATTATCGACCAGTTGGTTTTTTTTATTCCTTGATTCTTTATTTGATGATCCCTGCATCAATTATGATTTCACACCAAGAATCAAGTTGCAGGGTCAAAACCAGCTTCTGAGCTACCTCCTTTCAGGCATGAAATCATTTGAAGCTAAATTAAGGTTGTGAAAAGTACAACTTTTTAAAGAATAACATGGTGCATTTCCCCAATTTTGAAGGAGAAAAGTCTTCTAGGACCCTTGAATATGCTGGTGAATGTACAAAATTACTTGAGGCATTTAATGAAAGGGTCAGAAATGGGAGAAGTAAAAAAATGGAATAAACACCACTGCTACCGCAGTCTATGTGGAACCAGCTGAGGTGCCTGGTAACCTGCAACCCAAAGTCATTCAGCTGCGAAGTGATGGTGAGCTGGAAGCTAGAGACGCATCGAGGGGTCTATAGATGCTGCATGCGCAGTGATGAATTTGGGTGTCTCTTTGTATTCTTCATTCTCCCCTGCAAAACTACACACCCTACCTCACCAGAAAGATGAAACAATTCCTGGGAAATGTGTTGCAGGCAAATTCTCAGCTAAGTAGAACTCATTCCATCCAGTCAATACTGATTCATAGTGACCCCCTGTGGGGTTCTGAGACTATACCTGTGACAGAGCAGAAAGCCCAGTCTTTCCTCTACAGAACTGCTGGTAGCTTTGAAATGCAACCCATGCAGATTGTGGCCCAGCGTGTAACCACGACACCACCAGGGCTCCAATAGCTTCCTAGACAGTGAACATTTTTAAGCTTTCAGACTATTTAACTACTATCTCTCTTGTATGTGTGTGTATATGACAGAGAGAGAGAGAGAGAGAGAGAGAGAGAGAGAGAGAGAGAGAATGTGTGTTTAAAAAGGCTGTGAATGAGACACGAAGTCTAGGAAGAGACTGGCATTATTCAAACAATTTTTGTTTGTTTTTATATTCTGTACTTTAGATACTTTCAAGTAAGAGTTTATCCAATATCATTTGGACACATTACAAGGTCAGGCAAGCTGTGATATCATCTATTAGCTTATGAAAATAGACCAAAAACTAGCTTCACAGTCGCAACTTGTCAGTATATTCCTTCTCTTGTATATTCAAGATCATTTAGAATAAGAACATTCAAATATACTAGCCTGTTCTTTCACAGAGATATGAAAAGTAGTCAATATTTAATATTTCTGAAGATGTATAAAATATGAGTATTGCAACACAGAGAATGCTTTCTCATTCCTTCTACTTGTTAGAAATTTTATTGAATTTTCTTTGTGAATGGAATGGGCCAAACTAGATGATGCCAATTTCTCCTGGTTGTGGTTTTATTAAGTCCTGATACTCCACTGGGGTGGGGGGAATGCTATGATGTAACCAATAACAATGGTTTTAAGTGATTCAGAACGACATGGGCCCTTGAGACTTTATCCATGTTGCTCTTTCTGCTTAGAATGGCTTGGCCATTCCCTCCCTATTCCTTTTCTGCATCTTATTACATTCCAGTTATTTATAAGGGACTCTCTATGCATTTTGCTTTGTTTCTTGATTTTTTTTCACATTCTTTAGAAAAGAAACCAAATTAGTACAGGTCTTGTAACGTGGTAGAAACTTAGATATTGGACCTAAAGAATAAATATCTGGTGTTTTATTTTACTATATTGGCATATTGTAGGATATATTACAAATAATGGAGAGAGGGATCAAAATAAGAACTCACTGTGCAGGAAAATGGTATCAATTTAATGGATTTTTTTTCTCTTTGATGGATTTGGAAAAGGAAATTTACCATGTATATGTAAACAGGTACATATTTTATTCTTTCAGCAGTCAAGAGACTCAAACTTATTATGAGGAGACAAAAGTGTTTTAAAGGGGGAAGGATAAAGCAAGAGTTTCACTTCCTTTTGGCTAATAGGGCTTATTACCATTGAAGTGCTAATTTGTACTCTAAATTTATAATAGAACCTCCCCCATTTTTCCTCAAAATAAAATGAAATAGGAATATAATCTTTTGGATTTTAATAACAATTTTATTCCTATTGGCCTTTAAGGCACAAGCCTCATAAATTTTTTATGAACAGGGTTTTTTAAAAAGCAGACCATAGAAAGATAAATTGAAAATAAATGAACTCATATAAAATCCCACTACTCAAAAGCTTACTATATTCTTTATTCCTTTTAGTTGAATGAACCATATTAAAGACAGAAACATTCATCATTTTTTATTTTATAAAATATTAATGACTGAAGTAATGTTTGCATCTGTTTAAAAGCAAGAAATTAATACTATAAATTAGCAATGTGTAAATTTTTCATATTGACATATTTTAGACAAAGAGATAAAACTATGTTTTATTCTCATTATCTTATACTAAGTAAGTATGCTGGTTTTTTGAGGAAACTAATTGAGTAAAAATCTCATGTAGCTTTAGTAACCCAAAGCAATTGAGTGGATTTCTATGCCTTGAAGATTTTATTTACAAAAATAAATTACTACTGTAATCTAGGCAAATAAAAGTTAACACCAAACATATTTGGGAGATATTACCAATTGTGAACTTCCTTGGCAAGATAATTATATCCTTCAGTTTCAAATGACATTAGCTCAAATGTCATTGTGTTTGCATTGCCTTTGCAATTTCTTGGGGGATTCTCAAAGTCAGCTTAAAATTATTGTTGGTCTTTCCAATTCCCCAGCTCTGCTCCCACTGACACATTCAGTTATGGATCACTGAACGTCCCTCGCTTTGGGTCCCCATTGTGCTGAGATAGAACATGGAACCTTTTGCTTGATCCCTTTTGCAGAAAATGTAAAGGCCAGTTGACACTAAATTCATGAATAGTACTAAATCTATCAAATGTGGCACAAAAAATTATGTTCCACACTACGGGTCTTAAAAGTTTTAACATTTATCTTTAGAAATATTTAGAAATATTCCAGCTGACAAATTATGAATAAATGATAGAATTAAAACATTAACATTTTATAACCTAAAAATATCAGATGCAAGAAATTAATATTTCAATGCCTGGTCTCATCTGTTTCCCTCATAGCAGCTGGTGAGTTTGAACTTCTGACCTTGTGGTTAATAGTCCAGTGCTTAACCCACTATATCATCTGGGTTTTGTGGAAAAAGGAGATCATAGCCAATATTTTCCTCTGATTTAAAACATGATTTGTAAGCTATTCTTGATAGCTATTAATCCTATATGTCTTGAAGATTCTATATGAGAGTAATCCAAGAGTCTGATTCTTAGGCTTTAGTTCATGCATGCATGTGTTTGTTTGTTTTAAATGTTTAAAAATGTCTCTGTGATCAGCAAATGGCTTCAGACAAGTTCTATCAGTAATACACTTCTCATTAGGGTACCTTTTATAAAATAAAATGTTATGCCATTGGAGCAGGAAAGAAATTTCAAAGTCAAGACAAATCTTAAAATTTTAACAAAACTCAACTTATTGAAACTTTGCAATAAGTTTATGGGAATTTTCTCTCATATAAAACAAGTTTTAGACAAAGTATTTTTAGAAATGCCGAGAAGATCTCAAAAAATAAACCAAGGAAAAGAAGACTATCAACCTCAATAAATGAAAAAATTGTGGCTGAGGACCCAAAAGAGCAGAAGACATCGCAGAAATGCCATTCGTGCAATTAACGATGAAGTTGAGGTCTCGGGTGCTTTGTCATTTTCAATTTTCTGTGAATATTTCAGCCACAACAAGATGCCAGCTCCCTTGGTGCTGAAAGCAAGAAAGATCTTCTGGCCCCAAAAGAGCTGACCTTTCCACCAGTCTTTCAAGCAGGATCAAAACTAACAAATATCATTTTACAGAATGAACTATAATCTGGGGTAAGTCTTGAACTTACCAATAAGAATGACCAGTTTTCTTTGGAGCATTGTCCAAACAAAATAGTGACATCTAAGGGGGAACTTCTGGACCAGTTAAATTCAATACCAAAAGTATGGCAGATGATTTTTTTTGGAACTTCAAGGGGTGAGTCATGACAGACTTTCCAGAAGGACTTTGGACGATCAGTTTAGGTGCCTGTGCTTCAGAGAACTCATTAGTGAGTCTTTGGATTTTCAAATGTCAGACTGAATTTAGTTAGAAACTATGAAGTGGTAAATCTGTTCAAGTCAGTGAGAGAATTACGTGTTGCTACCAGCAAATTGGATCAGTAAGAAGGATATAAAACAAAGGAGGCATGAGTGCTGAGCAACATAGCAAAAGAACAACAGCAAAATCAAATAGCATTTTTACATTGGGAATATTAACCATATATGAAGGGACTTCAAAAAATCCTGAAAAAATTAAAGTAAAAGATAATGTCTCTCATGCCTTTAAATATCCTTAGGACTGGGATCTCTGCGAGGAAAGCAAGGGGAAAAATGTATGTATTTTTATTTTCCCCATTGATCTGAATTAAGCAACTACTACCTTCTTCATTCCTTTAAAAGGTGAAATTGGATAATATCAGTTGTAAGTCTTAAATAATTTTTGTTCCTCTCAGTGACCATCCTTTCGATAGGTGTCATTTATATTGCTTGAAGGACATAACGTTTTGGTGTAGAACTGGAAGATGGCAGGCTCGTTCTGGATTTAGCTTGAGAAAAAAGCACCACGTAAAAATGAAGACTTTGAATATTTCAGTGACTGCTCTAGTAAGATAATTTTGCTTTTTAATTATGTATTGAATATCTTAATATCGAAGGAGAAGTGGGAGTATCATCCATAAAAACTGTCCCTTTAAGTCATTAATGGAAATATCTTCAAATTAGAGCTGCATATTTTATTCCCAATTACAGCATTTCTGATGAAGGGTCATATATCATCCGTTTAAATAACCTTGATGGAAGGTCACATTCCCCTTTTCTCAAATGATAGACCATTCATATTTTATGGACTGAGTATAAGATTCAGAATAGGAAATTGAAGACTAAAAGAGAAATAGCTTAGTTTCTATAATTGAATTTTCTCTTGATAATGAGATCAAGGAACTTTCATGTAGGAAAATCTTGAAGAAAACACAATTTTGTCTTAATCTAATGTAGTTAGGAGGTTTCACATGTGCAAGATAAATTACTTGATGCGCACTTTCATGACACAGAAATGGTGGGTCCATTGTCCAGGTTGCATATGCCACGTGCATGACACACATTGAAGCAATCTTTATGATGGGGAGTGATACCAACTGTCTTGCTTCTTGCAGTGGTAAAGAAGAACATTAGCCACATAGTATGCTTTTCTTAGACTACTATGTACATCTTTTGTCAGTTAATGAATATTAGTATTAATAGTTCTAATAGTCAATATCATTCTTAAATTGCGTGGGGGAAATCCAAAGGGAAAACATAAGACTACTGGAGGTGACAGCTTGACAATCAATCACACTCTCTAAGATGTGCCCCTGACTTGGCAGCTGCAGTCTAAACCATAGGTCTCTTTAAGGGTGAGCTACTTCCCTGACAAACTTATTAATGAATGAGAAAAGCAATGGAAGGATTCTCTGACTATTTAATCCTCTCCTTATCTTTCCATTATTCACACACCTCCCAAGTGAAATAATTTCCACTGTCCCTTCTTCTAGTTCCTCCTCTGCAACATCTTTAATGGTGAGTCCTTATAATCCCTCAAGGGCAGATGGCATTCTTTCAGAGCATCTATAAACTTCTGGAAATTCCCATAGGATCAGGAATGATGTATAAGACGGGTTTGACCACATTCTAGCTTAGATGGAAGTTGTTTCATATCTATTTTTATCATGTGTTGGTTTGTGTGTTATTTTTTGTTTTGTCTTATATACTTTATTTTCACAGTTTTATTGCCATATCATTCACATAGCACATTATTTAATAGTTCAATCGCATCAAGAAGAGTTATACAATCGCCACAGTGAGTTTTAGAACATTTTCTTCATTCTTTTATAACTAGCACATGGAAATCAAAATAGATGTGTGGTGCATGCTTAGAAAAAAATAGAGCCCTGAGGAATTATTTAAGCATTATTTACAAATATGAATCCCTGAAGGGAGGTGAGAAGTACTCCCAGAATTTTAGTCAAACTATGTATATGCATGTGAGTAATATGATTCTTGAATGTAAAACTTATTAAATATCAGTAAATCAGAAAAAATTATACCTGGATATGCTCAAGAACACATAGAAAGAACAAGTTATGATATTCCAAAAACTTTTCCCATTGTAGGAAGTTGCCCTATCCAGCATTAGTCTTAAATTAGTTCGTTGTCTACATCGTTGCAAACAAAGCAGAAAGTTAGAGTATATTTAGACATATTTAGCCACAGAGCTCATATTGTTAAAAGAGGATGTTGAAGGATTGGTCAAAAAGAGAAAAGTTTTCTGAAAAAATAATAAAAATTTTTAAAAAGTATTTTACACTTACAACAATAAAGGATTGGAATTTCCCACAATTGTAGAATATATACTGAAAATAGAGAAATACTCCCTACTAAATATAATTAGAAAAAAGTTTTATACAGACATTAGGAAATATTATGGATCGAATTGTGTCCTCCCAAAATATATGTTCTAAATGTAACCCCCATAGCATAGTTAAGAGTGCTGCTAGCACTGGGGGTGAGGTCTGCTAATCACTGCTAATCACAATGTCAGTCTTTCGAACCCACTCACTGCCCTGCAGGAGAGGAGGCTGACTGCTCCAGTAAACCCTATACAGGGTTGCTATGGGTTGGAGTTCACTGGATGGCATGAGTTATACGTGTAGTTAAGGAGCTTAGGTGGCACTTTGCTGCTTCCCAGAAATTTGGCATGAGAAGTCATAGGCTACTCCCCAGAAAAGAAGATGTGGAAGTCTGCTTCTGTAAAAATGACAGCCGTGGGGCTCACTCCCAACTACATGGACAGCTGCCCCTCCCCCCAGAAGAATTTATTTCAGAGGACAACACTGAAGCTGCAGCTCCTGGAGAGGAGCTCTGATCAGAGGACATGGGAGCAAATGAAGGGGGAGAAAAAGAGAGTGGAGAACATCCTGGCCCACCAGGCCTGGAGAACGATATTCCAGCTCAGAGAAGCCAATCCACAGAGAAGACCATATGGCTGGCCCCACTATGAGACACAACACCCCTCACTGACCCATAGCTCTACAGGAGACAACACTGGAGACATAGCGTGGGAATTCCACCCAATCTGATGCAAAACACTAAAGGCGTGCAAAAGAATAGCAAGGGCAACAGAGCAATGAAGTCCCCTGAGAACACCAAAATTAGACTTTGGGGCCAGGGCTTGGTGCCCCAGCAGACTCAACCGGAAAACACTCCTTAAGGCCAACAAACAGTCCTTGAACTAGCTACAAGTTTTTCTTTCTTGTTGTTGTGTGTTGTTTTTGTCTTTGGCTTGTTGTTATTTTGTTTTATATTGTTGCTTGATTTTGCTCTGTCTTGTTTTTGTGCATGTTATTATCTCTGCAGGTCTGTCTAAATAAAAGAGGCTGGATGAGCAATCTGGAGGAGATAAAAGCAGGACCAACAGTTCCGGGGAGACAAAAATCATTATCATTGTATATTCACCTCCCTGATACGATCGCTGAAGACAAATGGGTGCATAAGCAAATGTGGTGAAGAAAGCTGATGGTGCCCAGCTATCAAAAGATATAGCATCTGGAGTATTAAAGGCTTGAAGGTAAACAAGTAGCCATCTAGTTCAGAAGCAACAAAGCCCACATGGAAGAAGCACACCAGCCTGTGTGATCACGAGTTGTCAAAGGGATTAGGTATCAGGTATCATCTGAACAAATAATCGTATCATTGTGAATAAGGAAAAGTGCGGAGTAGAGACTGAAAGCCCATCTGTAGGAAATTGGGCATCCCATTACAGAAGGGTCGCAGGGTGGATATGAGCCAGTCAGGGTGCAGTGCAGCAACAATGAAACATACAACTTTCCTCTAGTTCCTAAATGATTCCTCACCCCCAACTATCATGATCCCAAGTCTACCTTATTCACCTGGCTAGACCAGAGGATGTACACTGGTACAGATAGGAAGTGGGAACACAAGGAATCCAGGCAGATGATCCCTTCAGGACCAGTGGTGAAAGTGGTGATGCAAGGAGGGTGGAGGGAGGATGGGGTGGAAAGGGGAAACCAATTACAAGGATCTACATATAACCTCCTCCCTGGGGGACGGACAAGAGAAAAGTGGGTGAAGGGAGACATCAGACAGTGTAAGATATGACAAAATAATAATTTATAAATTATCAAGTTTTCATGAGGGAGGGGGAACAGGGAGGGAGTGGGGAAAATCAGGAGCTGATGCCAGGGGCTTAAGTGGAAAGCAAATGTTTTGAGAGTGATAAGGGTAATGAATGTACAAATGTGCTTTACACAATTGATATATGTATGGATTGTGATAAGAGTTGTATGAGCCGCTAATAAAATGATTTTTAAAAATTACAGCCTTGAAAGCCTTATGACATGAATCTAGTCTGTCCTACAGGACTAATAAAAATAACAATTGATAGATTTATACGTGTTGTTATAATCAAGGAAACGGCCTTCCTCCAGAGTGAGCAGAGAGGAGGCGTATTCCCCTAAAGTCCATACCTTGAATTAGAAGTTGTAGCCTACCTAACTATGAGAAAATTAATTTCTGCTTTTATTACTAAAGCATTATAGAACTAAGACAAGAAGGTTAGCAAGTAATATTAGTTATATACTACAAAAATTATTTCAAATTTAGCAGTTCAGAATAGTATATTTTTTAGTGTTTCTGTGGCCAAGAAACTGAAGGGCTTAATTGCGTACCTGTGTCTCAATGCCTCTCCAGAGAGTAGAGTGAAATGCGTGTTGGTTTGCTGTCACCAGACTCCACAGGGTCTGGGGGTGGATCTGTTATTGGCAGAAGGCCATAATTCTTTTCTTGTGCATGGACAAAAGGCTTCCTGTGGATTTATTAGGGGTATTCTAATGTAATAGCAGCTGACTTTCCCTAATATAAAGCCACATTGTCTTAGTTTATCCATCCACTCATCACATACCATCATGTCTCCTGAAGTTTATTGATCAACAGGACAATGCTCAATACAGTGTGCAAGAGGACTACATTAACCTGTACATCTTTTAAAAGGGACTCATCAGAGACCTCTTGCATGCAAGTTGTCATACCACGTCTTCCTTCCTAAGGAATACTTGAACAGCAGTGTAGACACACACCGTTTTGCCGGTAGATTCTGACCCATCTGCACAACAGAACAAAATCCTGACCAGTCCTGCTCCATGATCACTATTGTTCCTGTGCTGGAGCCCATTGCTGTAGCCATCGTGCCGATCCATCTTTTAGAGACCCTTCCTCTTTTTCACTGGCCCTCTGCTTTACCAAGCATATGTACTTCTCCAGGGAACGTCTCTCCTAACAACACATCCAAATTAGATGGTTCAAAGTCTCACTACCCTAGCCTCCGAGGAGCGTGCTAGCTAAACTTCATCCAACACAGAATTATTTGCTTTTTTTTTTGTAGTTCATAGCACTTTTGATATTCTTCACCAGCACCATAATTCAAATATATTGTGGTAGTTACATAATCTGGTGTCAATTTGGGACTTGAGAGGAGTAAGAGTGAAGGGGTGGAGTCTAGTCTGTCAGTTGGATCATAGCCAATGAGGCCTCTGTGTGGACATGGCCTTCCTCTGAGGATTCTAGGAATTCCTGTTTTTCCTCCTTGGAGGTGGGGGACACTCTCTCTCCACAGACTCTGAGAGAAGCTCTACTGACATGACACATGGAACTACGCTAGGGCCTCGCAGGCAGAGAAGCCACATGGAGAGCCCTGATAAAGCTGGCGTGCTTACAATGCCACTGGATCCATAAGACACCCCCGCCCTCCCCCCTCACGCCCCACCCCCGCTCTGGCCTGTGATCTTCCTGTATTTGGCATCATTACATGTGTTTCATGAGTCTGAAGCAGACTGTATAAAATGGTATTGGATATATGGGCTAATATCAGACTTATGGGCTTATGTGGACTAGGCTGGGAGGTTTTCTCAAAATTTAACTTCTCTTGTATATAAATCTCTTTCGTATACACATATGAGTTTCCCTGAATTTATTTCTCTAATCTACCTGGTCTAACACATATATCAATTCCTTTCTGGTCTTACTTATTCAATGTCCAAATTCCACATGCATATGAGACCATTGAAAATATCATAGCTTAGGTCAGGCACACCTTAGTCCTCAAAGTAAACGCCTTTCATTTTAACCCTTCAAAGAGGTCTTCTGCAGCAAATGTACCCAATGCAAAACTTCATTTCATCTCTTGACTCTTCCTTCATGAGTATTGATTGTGGATCCAAGAAAGACAAAACCCTTGACAACTCTGAAAACTGTTCATTTTTTATTTCCAATGTTTCCCAGTTGTCCTGAAATTGTGGTCTTCTAAGGGAAAAACAAGAATCAAAATTGTTTTTATTTCAGATGGTAGCAACTCCACCTCAAAAATGGTAACAGCAATTTCCAAAAGCACAGGGTTAATCACACGCTTTTTAAGTGGAGTCAGCTACATTAATAAAATTCCTGACCTTCAACGAGATCTAAGAAATGATTACAGGGCGCCACTTTTGGTGTTTTTTAAGCATTAACACTAGCAAATGACGCTAAAATCAGAAGGTCACAGAGATGCTGGAAAGATCTGGGCCTACGAAAAATCAAAATATACAAATGTTTGGCACTAGTTATGCTTTTATATGCAAGAAATGTAATACAAAGTAAATGTATGTATATAGGATGCTTACACCTACCTTATGGGCGTCTGTTGCGTGTACCATCGTGTGACTGTAAAACTCAGAGCTTTGGGATTCAAACACTCTATTCTTTGAAAATTCCTCACCGAATCTCATGTTTGAGAATCCTACTATTTCATTCGATGCAGAATAATAAATGCTTTTGTGTTTATTTTAATTATTTATAGTTAAATTAATTTAGTACTATTTTAAGTTTTGATCCAGAAATCAAGCTTTACAGCTATCCATGCTCTTAAATATAGGAATGTTCTGACAGCTGCCCTTGTAGCACAGATGACAATTCGAAAGAGAGTCTATAGAATAAAACCTTAAAAAATAACATATAAAAGCCAATAGGATATTACTAGCTTTAAGTTTTTCAAGGGTTACTTAAATTTACAAGTAACCATTTTATTAACATTTTACCCTAGAAATTATGATGGAATCATAATATATTTTATCTTAAGATATATTGGATTTGCAACAGGCACATGAGATTTTACAGTTGGAGCACAAAGCAGTCAAAATTTCACATGACATGAAAATTGAGGTTTGGTCTCTCTCACTCAACTTGATATGTGAAGCACATTTTCTACTGCAGTTGTGCTGTAAATGGCAGTTGGCGGGGGGGGGGGGGCACATGGTATCTGACCTGCTTTATCTTCCCTATTGCCATGACACAGAGATCAGACATAACTCCATGTTTGGTACTTCTTTACCTTCCTGACACCAACTACTCCTCCCGCAGCACTTGACTTCTGCTCTGCCTTTGATGATCTGCTGTGATGGCCATACAGAACTCACGGATGATTCCCAGGATAAAGGGAGTTTATTAGGGGGGTTAATAGGTTACCAAAAGCCAAGATCAGTAAACAGTAAGGATAGAGTTGTTGGCCCACAACAACCTCTCTCATCAGCCAGTGACCAAGGCTCGCAGCTTACATGGTTCCTCCTTGGTCTTTACCTCCATGGGCCAGGAAGTCCACCTATCCCTCTGTCTCACAGTCCCCTGACCTCGGCCCAGATGAAGAGGTGATACCACATAGTCTCAGCAAAGCTCCCCAAGGTCTCTGTGCCACAATCTCTGCTACTTCTGGCACCACCATCCAAATAACCCTCTCAGACATATCAAATGCTCTGCTGATGATCCTGGGCATTTTCGTGTGTGTGTGTGTGTGTGTGTGTGTGTGTGTGTGTGTGTGTGTGTGTGTGTGTGTGTGATGCTGCTTATTCATCTAGGAATGGCATTGTTGGAGTTCTGGTTGTGTCTTTGGCAGATCATAACCCCAAGAACACAAAAAGTGTGACTTGGCTCATAACATCTACTAAAGTCTAGACATACTCCCACTCTGATTCTTTCCATTATTGTGGCAGAGTACTCCCTCCGAAATGATATTACAAGCACAGGCAGAGAGTCCAGAATAATGATCCATCATCCAAGGAGTTGTGGCTAAAAGTGTGAGGTTAATTGACTATAGCTCAGGACACCCCAAGGCTCTTCTAGTCATTAACCCATTCTTACTTGAGGAATTAACATCAGCTATTCTTTTAGACACACTTTTTACAATTAAAATGCTTACAATCACCAATAACCCTGATGACAATCACATATATTCTGAACAGTCATATATTCTTAACAATACCTTCCTTCATTCTTTTCTCCAGAACCATCAGGAAAAGAGGAAACTATTCTGTGGGGATCCCTCTTGTCCCACTCTGTTGAGACTCCCATGAAAGTTTGTAAGCCAGTCATTTCATGGCTTTATCGCCCTCATTTGGATGTCCATTTTCTAAAATGTTCATCGCTGCCAAGCTAGTATTCTATGGAGACAAACAAGCTTTTGAAGTGAAATATCTTCATTTAAGTTAGAAATCTGCGTGCATAATAAAGTATCTGCATGCATAATAAAGCCCGTGGAAATCCCACAGAATGCCGCACTTTGCCCCGCTCACAGGGCCAACATACTTTGCATCATCTTCTAATCAACCTAACCCTAGCTGTCATCCAAATAGATCAAACGGGTACCAGTGCACCCTTGGTAGTTCACACAGCTCCTTTCACTTCAGAAAATCTGAAATCTTTAGACAATTCAAGAACTCTTAGCAGCCCTATCCCCATGTAACTCGGCCATGTTTATAGACTCAGTATCCACACAACATATTCAAATTCAGAGCAGCTGCCCCATCCTCTCTCTGTCATTGATGGACTTTGTGGACCAGGTCAACAGGCATCAATGGAATATTTCCAAACTCAACCCATCTTTCCAATGATGCCTTTCCACAATGTTCACTGCACAAATGATTCCAGAAGGACACAAAGTAAGGATGCCATTGGACCCACTGGATCTCTTTAACTTGTCATTCTAGAACGTGCAGGCTTCTCTGATGGGCATGGACTTTTACAGCCTATTTTTGTTGTTAGATGCCCTTGAATTGGTTACAATTCATATCAACCCTACGTACAACAGAATGAAACACTACCCTGTCCAGTGTCATCTTTACAATTGTTCTTATGTTTGAGATCAACAATGAATTGTGGCAATCCATCTCATCACTTCCTCGTATTTGTAGACCCCCCACGTTACCATGCATGAGATTCCTCTCCAGGAACTGGCCTCTTCTGACAACGTGTCCAATATATGTGAAATGAAGTCTCACCATCAATGCTGGCCTCTAAGAGCCATTCTGGATGTACTTCTCAGAAAGATGTATTTACATTTTGGCAGTCTATGATACTTTCAATATTCTTCTTCAGCACCATAATCCAAATGCATAGATTCTTCCTCCATGTTCCTTTTTCAATGACCAACTTTCACGTGCATATTAGGCAATTGAAAATACCATGGCTAGGGTCATGCACGCCTTCATCCTCAAAGGAACATCCTTTTTTTTCCACACATGAAAGAGGTCTTGTGCTGCAGGTTTACTGAATGTCATGCAAGCTTTGGTGTATCTAAAGACCAACTCCTTTTTCAAAATTCAAAGTGCCAAACAGTAACTTGTTTTCCCCTGCACATTTCCTTAAGCAGCTCCCACGGGTCTCTATGCCTTTCCAGTGCAAATGGACTGACCCTCAAGGCTCTGGATGGGCTTACACTTTCTGAGCTCTAAAAAACCAAGCTCACTCCCATGCTGTCCATACTGACTCACAGTGATGCTATAAGACAGAGTACAGCAGCTGACGTGAATTTCCCAGACTCTAGTTCTTTATAGGAATAGAAAGCCCTATCTTTCCCCATCAGAGCTGCTACTGTTTTCAAACTGTCAACCTTTCAAATTGTAGCCCAATTCATAACCACATTCCGCCAGGGCTCCTCCTTATATTTTCTAAGCACTCTGAAAATAAAAGAGCCTGTCCTTTCTGGGCAACTCCTAACTCCCTCTGTGCCAAACTTATTCCAAAACAGGTTTTCATGTTCTGTCGGCAGTGCATGGTGCTTTCTGTATTCCTTATTAGCACCATATCTACAATACGTCAACTCGTCCCCAGTCTTCCTTATTCAGTGTCCAACTTTCACAAGCCTACAAGGCAATTGAAAATACCTTGGCTTGGGTCAGGCACATCTTGTCCTCAAAATAGCCTGCTTGCTTTTCAAAACTTTAAAAGCAAATACATGCAGCAAATGTATCCAATGTCAGGCCTCATTGGAGCTCCTGACTGCTGCTTCCATAAGCATTGATTATGGGTCCAAACAGGTCCAGTTGTGAGGATTTAGGTTTTCCGTATATTGAGGTATGATCCATACTGAAACCTGAAATCCTTCAACTTCATAAATAAGTGTTTTAAATCCTCTTCACAGCAAGAAAATTGTATCCTCTGCCTCTGAAGATGGCAAGTTGTTAATAAGTCTTCCCCCAATCCTGATGTCACTCTCCTCTTATACAATCTAGCTTCTGCGATCATTCACTCAGTATACAGACGGATTAAGGATGGTGGGAAGATAGAACTCTTATCCACATCCTCCCTGATTTTCAACCATGCAGTATTCCCTTATTCTGTTCCCACAACTGCCTCTTGATTCATGGACCAGTTTCACAAAAGCACAGTGAAATGTTCTAGAATTCCCTTTCTTTCAAGGCTGTCCATAGTTTGTTATGGTGAACACAGTCAGATGTCTGCATAGTCAATAAAACACAAATAACCAACTTTCTGGTATTTTCTGCTTTCAGCCAAGTTCATCTGTCATCAGCAATGATTTCACTTGTTATATGACATATTCCAAATCCAATCTGACCCTCTGGCAGCTCCCTATCAGTGTACTGCTGCAACTGTTGTTGGAGGATCTTTAGCAAAGTTTTACTTGAATGAGATTCTAATGATATTATTTTATAACTTGAGCATTGTATTGGATCATTTTTGTGTGGAATGGGTGCAAATATGTACCTTTTCCAAATATCCTGGCATAGATGAGTGAAGGCTTCCTGTGCTTCATGAACTTGTTGAAACTTTTTTCCCCATCATTTTATTGGGGGCTCGTACAACTCTTATCACTATCCATACAGACATCCATTGTGTCAAGCAATTTGTACATTTGTTGCCATCACATTCTCAAAACATTTTCTTTCCACTTAAGGCCCCAGTATCAGCTCCTCATTTTCCCCTCATTCCATCATGAACCCTTAATAATTTATAAATCATTGCCATCTTTTCATGTCATACACTGATCTATGTCTCCCTTCACCAACATTTCAATTGTCATTTCATCAATTCCTAGAGGCTTGTTTTTGGCTAGAGCTTTTGGTGCAGTTTGAACTTCTTTTAATATCCTTGGTTCTTTCCCACATGCTATTTCTTCAAATGGTTGAATTGGACACGTTTTTGGGGGGTTACAGTGATTTTGTGTATTCTTGCCATCTTTTTTTGCTGTTCCTTGCATCATCCAATATTTTGCTGATAGAATCTTTCAATATTACAACTTGAGGCTTGAATTTCCCTTGAGTTCTTTCCATTTAAGATATGTTGGACATAGGGTCCCTTTTAAGTTTTCTTACACTAGGTCTTTGCACATCTCTTTATAAATTTTTACTTTGTCTTCCCAAGCTGCCCTTTGACATTTCCTGTCCTGGTCTTTGAATTCATTATGTCTTACATTGTCTTTGGTTACTCATGATTTATAGTAACTTTCAGAGCTACTTTTAACCTCCATTTTGATTTTTTCTTTCATTTTTAATGATGTTGTACTTTGCTCACTCCGGATGTTCTTGATGTCCTCACATAGTTAATTAAGCCTTCTGTCATTAGTGTGGAATGAGGCAAATCTGTACTTTAGAATATTTTTAATCTGACTTTGAAATTTTGGTAGGATATACTTAAAGTGGTATTTTGGTTTTCATGAATGTCTCTGAAAGTTTGTCCATAAAGATTGCCTACAAGTTTTAAATACCCACAGACACACAGTAGAGTGCAGGTTTCAGAGGAGGTTCCAGACACAACAAACTACGATGAAGAAATAAGCTGTCCTTTCCACAAGAATTCTCCATGGACAGTACTGAGACACTATCAGATACTGAAAACCCAAACTTGTGCATAAGAAAATGTGGTGAAGAAAGCTGATGGTGTCTGGCTATTAAAAGATATAGCATCAGGGGTCTTAAAGGCTTGATAAACAAGCAGCCATCTAGTTTGGAAGCAACAAAGCTCACAGGGAAGAAGTACACCAGCCTGTGTGATCATGAGGTGTTGAAGGAATCAGGTAGCAGACATCAAAGAACAAAAATCATCATTGTGTGCTCACCTTTCCCATATAAACACTGAAGACAAATGTGTGCATAAGTAACTGTGGTGAAGAAGGCTGATGGTGCCCGGCTATCAAGATATATAGTGTCTGGGGATCTTAAATGCTTGAAGGTAAACAAGAGGGCATCTAGCCCAGAAGCAACAAAGCCCACATGGAAGAAGCACACCAGCATGTGTGATCACGAGGGGTCGAAGGGACCAGGTATCAAGCACCAAAGAACAAAAGATCATATCATCATGAATGAGGGGGAGTGCGGATGGGGACCCAATGACCATCTGTACACAACTGGACATCCTTTGCAGAGGGGTAATGAGGCAGTGATGAGTCACTCAGGGTGAAGTGTAGCATCCATGAAACACACAACTTTCCTCTAGGTCTTAAATGCTTCCACCCTGCCCCTCCTCCCACCCCCCCCCCCCTCGCCACTATCACGATCCCAAATCTACCTTACAAACCTGGTTAGACTTGAGGATGCAGAGTGGTGCAGATAAGAACTGGAAATACAGGGAATCCAGGACAGATGATCCCCTCGGGACCAGTGGTGAGAGTGATGATACCAGGAGGGAAGAGGGAAGAGGCGGAGAAGGGAGGAACCCATTACAATAATCTACATATAACCTCCTCCTTGAGGGATGGACAATAGAAAAGTGGGTGAAGGGAGATGTCAGGCAGTGTAAGATATGATAAAATAATAATTTATAAATTATCAAGGGTACACGAGGGAGAGGAGAGTGGGGAGGGAAGGGGGAAAAAGAAAAGAAAAATGAGGAGCTGATTCCAGGAGCCCAAGCGGAAAGCGAGTGTTTTGAGAATGATGAGGTCAACGAATATATAAGTGTGCTTTACATATGTATGGGTTGTACTAAGAGATGTTTGAGCCCCAATAAAATGATTTAGAAAAAAAAAGAGTAACATTGTCTGAAATGCTAGGAGGGAGAAACAAATATTCTTTTAGTACAGTCAGTGAAGAAATAATTCTAAGCACAACTCTTAAAAGTTTGAATTTCTTATCTAGATTATTCCATTTTTATGCATGTGGGCTAATAGGCATATAAAGACCTCTGTCAGGGGCTATCCAGTAAACTGGGCTAGAAATTTCAGTTTAATATCTTTTACATTCTTTTCTACAATTATAAGTAAAAATAACCTCACAAATAAAAATATTCATTCCCATGTCCCGTTGGTTCTTTCTCTTCCAACGATCCATGTTCCCATGAATTTGGAAGCATTGCTGGGAATCCTGCTCTTCTGACACCAATTGCTGTAAACAGAATGGAGAGTCATACCTGGCCTCCCCTTTCTTCTTCATTTAAATCTTTAGGCAATCCCCATAGTCCAGCTCTAGATTTTATTTTGACCATACTCTTCATGACTCCTCCTTCTTAACTGTATCTTGCCCCCCCCCCAATTAGCTAAATAACTGACCATTAATCATAAATTCTCATAGCGACACTTTAAGGCAGGACAGAAGAGCCCCGGTGAGTTTTTTGAGACTGTCCCCTTCAAAGGAGTGGAAAACCTGGTCTTTCTCTTGTGCAGTGGCAGGCAGTTTCAAAGGACTGACCTTGGGATCGCAGCCCAAAGCATAACCACGACATCGCCAGGGTCCTTTGATCCAGCATTAATCCAAGGGCAGTGAATGAGAATCATTTTTGTACTGTTAGTTTCTGATTGTGCCATTTAAGTGTGACTCTGCGTGCCCACTATTTTACAGCATATGATTTCACTTTATGAGATCTAACATGTACACAGTTCAAAATCATGTTGAAGCATCAGTTTCATCATTTTTTACTACTTTTACAAAGTCTTACTCTTCGACAGTTATTCTTCAACCAACATGTTAATCAGATATGGATGTGATTTTAGTGAGAATAATAATCCTTTGATAGGTATAAATTAACTTTTTGAAATAATTTTGAATTGAAAGTATGAGAATTAACAGCATTTATAGTTAGGAGAAAAGTAAATAATTTAATAAAATATATTTAAAATCCTGACAAACATAAAGCACTTAAAAGCAAATAGAATTTTAAAAAGTATCATTGATTTATGTCTTCTGGTTAAAAAGTATTTAAATAGTATACTATTAATGAATTAGGAACAGATGTACTTGCAAAGCATGCTCTGTAGATTATTAAATTACACGTATTTGAAATTGCCTCATGTGTATGTGAAAGCTGGAACCTGGATAAAGAAGACCAGAAAAGAATCAATACATTAGAACTGTGGTACGATCAAAGACTACTGAAAATACCTTGGACTTACAAAGGAATAATTGAATCTTTCTTGGAAGAACAGCCAGAATGCTCCTTAGAAGCAAGCATGTCTTGACTCCATCTAACATGCTTTGAACATACTATCAGGAGAGACCCGTCCCTGGAAAAGGAAATAATTCTTGGTAAAGTAGGAGGCAGAGAAAATGAAGAAGAAGATTATTGCCAAAATGGATTGACCCAGTGGATGCGGCAATGGCCTCCAACATGACAATGGTGAGGCCGGTGCTGGACCAGGTGCTGTTTCATTCTGCTCACAACGGGGCATTGTGAACTGACTCGAAGCCTCCCAACAGCGGCACAAGAATAAGACATGCATGCAAACTATCAAACAATAAAAACGGTGCAGTGTCGAAATTTGGGGGAAGCTAAAGAAACAAAATTATACTTTTACTGTTGTTTTCGTTGTTTGATTTATGCTTTTTGTTGCCAGAGTTATGGTTACACTAGCAGCTATTGTAAATTTTTAGGCGTTTTTCATGGGTTATATGCTCCTGCATAACAAACTACTCCAACACGTTAAGTCTATGGGGCTTTGTGCATGGCTGCTCCTGGGGACCAAACTGTTCTGATCTCTATCCTGGCTCCTGCCTCGGTGACCAGCTGGCTGGCAGGTCACCTGCAACTGGCTGCTCTTACATCCGCTGGAACCACTCGGCTCTGTGTCACATGGTTTCTCACCCGACAGCATGCTAGTCGACGTTTGTCACCGGAGAAAAGCAGTGTTCCCCAGCAAGAAAGTAAATGTATGCAAAGCATTCTGGGACCCATGGTTGAATTTCAAATGAAGAATATTTCCAGAAGCAAGTGATAGTTTAGCCTAGAGTCACGAAAAAGAGAAACAGATCGCATCTCTTGATAACAATACATCTTGCTAGGAGTTGTATTATAAAGACATACATGCAGAGAGCATCAGAGGATTGAGACCACTTTAATCAACTAGCTGTAGCATTTCACCAGACTGTAAAGTTTGTCTGTTTGCTTGTTTCCTTTAACGTGTACTAAAACTTATTGATCAAGAAAAATGACACTAAAATTCAGACTGCGGAGCTTCTCACTCTGGAACTGTAAATTCCTAGCGGTATGACCTCCTCCCTATGAACCCACAATTTACAGGGAGACACTACGGCATTCTTCAGAGCATTTGCATGAAACTTACGAGGCACCATTCTCAGCTCTCTAATGCTTCTATAACAAAAATACTACGATGGAGTGAATTTAATGAGCAGAAAATTACTTTCTCACACTTGAGCATGCTAGAAATAAGAATTTAGCTTCCTGGCTCTGGGAGAAGGCTCTCTTCCACTCTAGTGAACGAAGCACAGAATAATTCAGCAATGATCAAGATAGCATAGTTGGCCAATTAAATTTCCCCAAACGATGACGTAACTGAATGCTCTCTTATTCTTCTCTGACAATGTGACCCCAATGCCCTTATCATTCAGGTTTCCCCCTTGAATCTCGGTAGGCATGTGCCTATAAGGGATTCATAACACTTCTGAGGCTAGATGATAAAAAGCAGTCCCCTAACTACCCGTTGCTAGCTCTTTTAACATGGCCATCTTGATATGAGGAATGCAAAGCCTTGCAGAAAGTTCTAGTGTACGTGTGCTGCCTGGCAGCTGCATGTGATTGTTTCCATCCCCAAGGACTGTATGTATGCCATCAACATTACAAGAGCCCATCAACCAGCAGATCTATGCATGCTATTCTAGGGTAGAACAGAGAATTGAGATTTCAATTCAACGCCAGAATTCATAATCCATGGGCCCGCACTTATTAAATTTTAAACAAGACAAAGATATATAAATATCAGCTGGATGAGAGGCAGACTATGAGCACGATGGTAGAATGGGGTCCTGGGGTTAGAGAAACATAGCCACCAAGCAGAACATAGAGTACAATGCAACGTATTGACACATCATAGTTGTGAGCAGGACTACAGAATCAGAAATGGGACTATAAACAAAGTACACACAGTGTACTAGATTGATAAACTTACAAGATTGGTTTAGGGCCCTGACAACCAAGACAGTCAGCTATGGCTTATAAGCATGAGACCATCTGTGTTCGTCTGGGCAGACTAGAGGGAAAAAAATCACAGAGACACTCATATGTACATAGGAAAGAGGTTTGTATACAAGATCAAACAACCCATCCCGGTCCAGATCAAGTCCATAAGTTCGATATTAGCCCATATGTCCAACACCAATCTGTAAAATCCTCTTCCTGCCAAATGCAGGAAGATCACAGGCCAGTGTGTGGGGAGTCTTGTAGATCCAGTGGCATTATAAGCATCTCAGAGCTGGGAACTGTCTCCAACATGGCTTCTCCAGGTCCATGGTTCTGGTGGCATCAGGGTTGGTCTATGTGGTTTCTCCTCAGGGATGTCTCAGAAGGAGTCAGACTTGTCAGTAGAGGTTCTCCAAGGAAGTGAACCCAGAGAGAGAGAGAGAAGTGTCTCCTGCCTCCAAGGAGGAAAAGCAGGAATTCCCAGAATCCTTAGGGGAAGGCCCTGCCCACACAGAGGCCTCTTTGGCTTTATCCGGATTGACAGCTTAGACTCCACCCATACACTCTTAATCCTCAAATTGACACCACATTATGTAACGACCACATCTTCCCTTAAACAAAGCCTCACTGCCATTGAGTTGAGTCAGACTCATAACAGCCCTGTACAACCAAGAAGCACTGAGCAGACAGCTCCATTTTTCTCCCTTTGGAGAGGTTGCTGACCCCTAGGGTATGTCTGTAAATCCCTAGATGCTCAGCTACATCTCTTTGACTTACCCTGGGAGTGGCAGTAGTCTATCTGCTAACATACTCTGCCTGAGGATAAAGTCATTCACATGTTCAGTTAGCGAGAAGGAGTTCTGTGGAGGCTGAATCAAAATTGGGTTGAGGCTTTCCACAAAGCCAGTGCTCAGAATCTGAGCTCTACTATGGTGTTATCACTGAACAATAAGGTAATATGTTCGATAGCAATAATAACTGGAAGAGCCAGATAGCATTTTTTATGGTCCTAACCAAGACCTTCTGATTATCTGTACCAACCTTCCAGTGCTGTCTACAATACATCCCACTTCCTGGCATAATGAAATCTACATGAAAAGTGTCAAAAGTGAAAGATTTGGGTGTCCATCAGATTTTGTTATCCTGTTCACAAAGCTTTGTGACTAAATCATGTAAATCACTGACTACTGAATTAAAGAGCAATAATCAATGCTGGATATTTTTTTCTTAATTCTTGTAGTAGCAGTTGATGACCTTGGGCAATTCATTTAAATCCTTTTTAGTATTAAAATCAAACATGGTTGTATAATGTTAACTATCCCTTTAGGCTGGATCTCTACTGGGAAACAACTAATTCACTGAAGACAACGTTGGCTTGCTTCTATCGCATTCCGTTTCTGTAGCAGCTTGGAAGGGTTCCCAGAGGCCAAGAGGACAGTCTTCCATTTCATGTTCCAGGAATTCCCACGTGCATGCTGATTAGCAAGTACAAGACTCAATTTACTCAGGAGCTGGGAATAGTCACTCAAATGCTCACGATTATATGGTTTCTATTTTTATTGTAATTGTGCCACGTTGTTATTAAGTGAGCATTAAGAATGTGGTCTTTAAAAAAAGAATTCTACAGTGATAAAGATATGTATTACCCTATAAGAGCTATTCACGCATTTACTACACCTGTTCCTTGCTATTCTAAAATAATAGCTAGGATTAAATATTTGAAATGTATTTTAAGCCAAAATAAAAGATAAATATATGAAGTTCAAGTTTGTGTATATCCATTTGCATAGCAATTGAAGGTACGAACATGCTGTTCTCCCCACTAGAAAACATTAAGTGTAAGTGATTCTGGGGAATGTAGTTCCCAAGAACCACCTGTTTTGTGTCTCTGAAGCAACATCCGTGACAAAGCAGATTGAGAATTGTCGAAAAAGAGAAGGCCTGACTTAAGGAATTTTTCTGAATTCTAGTCCCACTGAATTTCTACATAGTGCAATAAAGTTTTACACTAATTCTCCATAGCCGTCCACATTGGCATGCATTGTTGCCTCAGGGGGTCATTCATGATGATATCAAAGTATCCCATAGGACAAAATATTTTAAATAAATATCAATCAAATTGAATCCATTTCCTGTTTAAATGTATGCAGCGACTTTCTATTTCAATTAGAATTAATTCTAAACCCCTTACTTGGAACTGACAAGCCCCTCCAAGGTGTGATCTCTGTCGTCTTCCATAGCCCATTTCCCCTTTGCGGTTTGCTCCCTGTGCTCTGGCAGGGTTAGGCTCCTGGTTGCTATTGTGCTTTGCATTGGTCATCATTCATCTCAGGTCAAGACCACATTTCTTGCTGTTTCTTCTGCCTAAATAATTTACACTAGCATGAGCTCCAGTGACAATTATGATATCATTCTATTAAAAAGAGTTGACATATGATGGTTAATATAAAAATAGTATTTCTTCCAGGGTTCCACCTCATACATGCACTGGTTTACTCCAAACAAAAAGTGTTTTAACATAACTTTGTGATCAATGCGTGGCTGTGACAAATTCTCTAAGTAATATGCTTGTCTTAGTCTCTTTAGGAAACCTTTTTTATTAAAAGTTCCAACCAAAATAATAATTTCTGAGGTGATCTGTTGAACTAGTTAAACTCAAAGCAGTGAGGTTAACTCAGAAGGTTACACTGATGACTTTTAGGGAGTTTGATAAAATGGCATGATGGTCATTAACCTCTTCCTGCTTTAAGGTTCAAGGCTGTTTGTCACAAGGCAGAAATCAGACATGCATCCACCCTCCATCTTTTTAAAACTCTATTCAGACACCGGTCATCCTACACCTAGCACTCATTCACCTAAGGTTGGGTTACATAGTATATTTCAATGGTCACACAGAAATCATAGGTAACACTCACAATTAGGGAGCTTTATTAGAGATATTAATAGATTACCACAATCAGGATCAGAAAACATTAGGAACATAGTTTTTTTTTAAAAAAATCATTTTAGTGGTTTTCTTACAGCTCTTATAACAGCCCATACATCAATTGTATATATATATATATATATATTCATCATCATTTTCTAAACATTTAATTTCTATGTGAGCCCTTGGTATCAACACCTCTTTATACCCTCCCTCCACTCCCCACCCTCGTGACCCCTTGATAAATTATAAATTATTATTGTATTTATGTCTTACACCAACTGCTATCTCCCTTCACCCACATTTCTCTTGTTCATCCCCCTGAGGTGGGTGGGGTGTTGTATGTTGATCACAGCAATTAGTTCTCCTTCCTCCCTCACCTTCCCCCTACACTCCTGATATCATTACACCCATTTATGTTCCGGAGGGGTTAGTCTGACCTGGATTCCATGGGTCATGAGCTCTTATCTGCATCAATGTACATGCACTGGTCTAGCCAGAACTGAAAGGCAGGACAGGGGTCATGATAGTGGGGGGTGAGGAAGCATCAAAGTACCAGAGTCATACTGTGTGTTTCATCAGTGCTATACTGTGAATCAAGAATGTAGTCTTCTGTGCAGAGTAGCACCTCCTCTCAGCCAGGCCATGCCGCTCTCTCTGATCATCGGCCTCTCAGTCATTTGGTCCCTGGGTCGGCGCCTCATGGGGTCACGAAATCTACCTGCTCTGTTTTCAAATACAATTTCTGCCCTTTATTGGCATGTAAACTCTACCAGTCTTTTGAACTCCCAAAGATTATTTTTCACCTTTAAAGTTGACTTAAAAATACCACCTACATTTTCTACTAGACCCTACCCCTCACTGCAGTGTCTTCTTCCTTGCTGTGATGTGGAAAACGGTATCACCTGCGTTTCAAATCCCAGCAGGCTCACGCCTGACGAACAAGGCTCAGCCAAGCTTCCAGACTAAGGGCAAGTTAGGAAGAAGAAGTATGGTATTCGCCATTGAGCTCCATTTGAATTGTAGTAGAATGCTATTTGACACAGTTCTGGAAGATGAGCCCCTTAGATTGAAAAGCACTGAAAATATAACTAGGGAAAAGCTGGCTCCTAGAAATAGGGTTGACATCAATGACGTGGATGGAGTACAACTTTGGGGCCTTCATTTGCTGATAGAACATGGCTCAAAAGGAAAAGACACAGCTACAAACATTGATTAATATCTGAACTGCGCAAAGTGCGAAGTATAAATCTAGGAAAATTAGAAGTGATCAAAAATAAAATAGAATGCCTTATGATTAATATTCTATGCCTTAGTGATCTGAAATGCACTGGGACTGGCCATTTTGAATTCTAAAGTATATCCTGGGAATATAATGGAAAGTCCCTGTAGAGATTGAGGTGTGGAGTTTTTGCCTATTAAATGGAGAGAAAAAGTAGATTGAGAGATAATTGTTTCCTTTTATCTAAAAAATCCTAATTTCCAGCTGAAGACAAAAGTAACAATATATTTTTCTAAAAACCATTTATCATAATAAATTGTGACTAGTTAATGCCGTTTAGAGATGTCAGTTCTGTGGCAGATGTTTCTTTCTTCCTTCCTGCACAAGTGACCTTTATCTACTTCATTTCTACATCTTTAAGAGGGTACTTGTGGCTAAGCCTAATTCTTTGAAATCTATAGTGTTCCCATTTTAGATTCTTTCTACATTGTGTTCAAACTGGTCATAACTATTTTTGTTTCATGGTGATCTATCTGTAATAATTCTCATACTTTCTCGGGCAAGGTGAAGGCATTTAATCTTTGGCTACTGGCAAAGGCAAACATGTGAGAAGGAAGTACATGTGTTAATATTTTAATATATGACATATTTCATTTTCAATTTTTTTTAAGTTGATGGATCAAAATATTTGAACTACCTGGTTGAATTTGTTGCACTGACTCAAGCAAATCCCTGTTATCTGGCTTTACAAAAAAGAAAAATCTATGGGAATAATGTCTGCCCTCCTCTGACTACATCAGCAGGAAGGAAAATCAAGTTCAGCATAAGCCCAAGACTGATCTCATCAGGTGCTTGTTAGATATACCTCCACTCTCCAACCTGCTTTACCAGCTCCGGTACTGACCACCCATACCACACTACTGTTTGCCCCTCACTCTGTTGGATGCTCTGGTTCGTGGTTCTGTTACTGCTCCATGTTATCCCTTCGGCATCAGTTCTATCTATTTGTATGAAGTGAAGTTTCTTACTATGGCTCTTCCATCCATAATCCATTTTATGGTGTATTGTGCTAGTCTCTATGTTTGTGGTTATAAATCCAATTGACAGGGAGTTATATGATATCCTAATGGTCAGGATTAAAATGTGCTGTATTCTGAGTTCCTACCTTAAAGAGGTTGAGACTCATACCAGCCTGGTTTCCTTGAGGTATGGTCTGTTAAGAGACAAAATACACTTCCATCAACGTCTTTCTTATGTCTATAAGAGAGGCATTTCAGAAGCAAACAGAATATTTCAGGCCCATAAAAGGAGAAGGGCCACTGATATAAAAATATAAAATTTCCTGCCTGAATTAGCAGATACCAAGACCAGAGGTAACAACGGTTGCAGCCTGGAGACCACAGGACAAAACAAAGAAGCCACATCCAGAAAGCGTAGAGGGGCTGCACCTCTTTGACCATGAGCAATGAGGTAGAGCAGGAGTGCACTTTCTCATCCACAGAGGCAGAAACCAAGGGACCAGGAGCGTGGGAGGCTGAAGACAGTAAGAAAGGCTAGATGGTAGCTGAGGAGCAGCGTAGCTGTGGAATAAAAACCTGTATCCTTAATGTTTTCTGATCCTGGTTTGTAGTAACTTGCTGACTTCCCTAAATAACCTCCTTCCCTAAATAACCTCCTTCCTTGGGAGTTCAGTGTGGCCATTGCAATGCATTATCAAATGCAACAGAGAAGTAGAGCGCTTGGGAGAAGTGATCAGTGTCATAATGGTGCAAAAGAAGGATAGAATGGAGGCAGGTGTGAAGTGTGCAGGCCTGTCTGACCTCTGCCGTGTGGCAATTATCATCGGGCTTCGATGAGGATGGATTCTCCTTCTTCCTGGGTGAGCCATAAGACATCAGGTAATGCCCCCCTGCTATGTTCACATCATGGAAGTATTGTGGAAGTTTGACACCCTGCTCCCAGACCTTTTGTTTTAATGACAGTGACACCGATCTTCTAAGATGGCTCACTTATACCCACAGGGATGGAAAAATTGATGAAATGCCACATCAGTGCTTCAAGTTTTCACAATCATAATTAATTCAATTAACTATCATTCACAACGACTCCATATAATCCTAACAGTATCTTTTCCACCGTCTCTTACCCAGATTCATCAGTAAAAAGAAAGAATACATGATACAACAATTCATTTGACAAATCTTATAGACAAGTCATATAAAGTAAATCACTCTACCACAGCTTCCCATATGTGTACACTTTCTCAGAGAAGAGAGTTAATCAAAAGCACTACCTACTCTATCTAATATATCATTCAAGATCTTAATTACAAATTAGTTGTCAATCTATCATACTAGTGAGCACGGATCATTTATTGATATACTAATAACAGCTTGCTTTCCTTTACATGATTTTTCTTCCTCACTTTCTTCTGCCTTCCTTCAAAGCAGGGAGACAGGCTTTGCAATCTCAGAAACTAGAGATAGTGTGAGAGAAGTTAGAAGTAAAGTGATATCATAGGGAATTTCTGTCAGCTTACAGACCCTCTTACTCAAATTAATAGAAAACAAAACTAGAAGGCATGGAGATGCTTCAGAGAAAAAAATATTATCTGAAGAAGCAAGGAGACATAAAATTGATGATGAAAGACAAAACAGGATTCTTAATTCCATTGACAAGGAGTTTCTGAGCACTATGTCACTCTGGACGTTGCAGAGATGAATCAAGGATGGTAGATAATTGATTGGTCTGTCCTACAGTGGGGCCTGGTGCCTTACTGTGATGCTGGCAGCTGGGCCATGGTGATTTGAAATGCAAACAGCATCAATCAAGTTAAACCAGTTTCAGCTGAGCTTCCAAATGAAGAACAAACCATTAAGAAGAAATGGCATCTACTTCTGGGGGATTTCAGCTGAAAACATCATGCATAGCACTAGGATATTGTCAGGACTAGGGCTGCAAGATGAGCCCCTTAATTGGAAGGCACTTAACCTACTACTGGGCAAGAGCTCTTCCTCAAAGTAGGGTTGACATTATGATGTGGATGGCCTAATCAGGGCCTTGACTTGTTGATGGGGCACAACCAAAAGAGCCAAGGAACAAGACATCCATTAATTTTTAGAATAAGTAATGTATGAAGTAAAAATCCATGAAAATTGGAAGTCACCAAAAATGAGACGGAAACCAAAAAGACTGATATCTTGGGCATTAGTGATGTGAATTGGATTAGTGTTAGACATTTGAGTTGGACAATCATATGGTTTACTATATTCAGGCATGACATATTCAAGAGTAATGGCATCAAATTTATCAAGAAGAACATTTCAATATCTATATTGAGGTACAATTCTGTCTATAATAGAATACTAATCTATAGTATATAGATTATATAAAGTCTAGCTAATAATACTAGTGTTCAAATTTATGTACCAAGCACTAAAGATAGTGATAAAAATATTAAAGCATTCTACCAACATCTTCAGTCTGAAATTGGTCACAACTGCAACCAAGATGCATTGATAATTACAAGCACTGGGAAGAGACAGTTGGAAACAAAGAAGGAACAACAGGTGGAAAACAGTCTTGGTGATAGAAAAAAGCTGGGCACCACATGCTAGGATTTTGCTAAACCTAAAACTGCATTGCGAATACCTGTTTCCAACAACATAAGCAGCAACTAGACATGTAAACATCACCAGATCGAGTACACAGAAATCAATTTGAAAATATCTGGAAAGAGACAATGGAGAAATCCATTTTTATCACCTGAAACAAATCCAGGAGTTTACTATGGAACAATTAACATCTAAAATTCAAGTTCAGGTTGAAGGTTAAGAAAAAGAAAATAAGTCAAATAAGTCCATAATAGCCAAAATATGGCCTTGAATATATTCCACTAGATTTTTAATAGCATCTCAAGAACATATTTGATTCCTTGAATAGAATGACAGAAGGCTTAACAAGCTGTGAGATGACATCAAGAACATTATGCGTGAAGAAATTAAAAGGTCATTTAAAAGTTAGGAAGGAAAGAAAATACAGAAGTGGATACCATAAGAGACTGAACTTTCTAAAGCTAAAGTATGTGGGACAAAATGATGAAGTAAAAGAGCTGAACAGAAAATATCAAAGGGCAGCTCCAGATAACATAGCAGAGTATTATTATAAAATGTTTGTTCATATTAGGGTTTATCTCAGAGGGATAATGTCATTGAGATCACCCTCTTGAAGTTGTGTTATGTTTTTTTCTGTTTTTCAGTATTAGAAACCTGCGATTGATGAACCTATAGAGACAGCAAATAGAGTAAGAGTTTTTTTCCCTGTTTGTGTTTTTTTTTTCTGGGGGAGGGGGTGTGTGTACAGTGGTGGTGGTGGAATGGAAAAGGGAGACGATGTCAAGGAGTCTAGGAAATTAAAGAATATTTGGAAACTGATTGTAATAGCAATTGTACAATACTGCTTGGTGTGTTTGAACTTTTGAATGATATATGTTAACTCCCAATTAATAATATTTTTTAATTGTGCAAGAACCCTGAGTTAGAAAGTCAAGAAGGACTATATCTCAAGATGGAAAAATTAAAGAGAAAAATCAAATCTTGAGTTGTTTTATTGAATATTCCATGGGTAAAATATTTAATAATGCAGTAATAATTAAATGGACACGGAAGAGATCTACAGATTCACTGTATCTGTAAAGGTTTTTTTAAGGGGTAGCATGCAATCAAGGACAAATGGTACTGAAGGAAGAAGCTCAAGCTACACTGAAGGCGTTAGCCAAAAACAAGGCTCCAGGAATTGACAGAATGCCAAATGAAATGTTTCAATAAGCTCAACAATTGTCTTGCCAAATATTTGGAAGGCGACTACCTGGCCAAACAACTTAAAAGAGATTCATATTTGTCTTCATCCCAAAAAGAAACATGATGCAAAAGTTCAGAAATTATCGAGGAATGTCATTTTTATCACAGGCAAATAAAATTTTGCTGAAGACCACCCAACAACAGTTGCAGTAGTACATTTCCAAAGAACTGGAAGTTCAACACAGATATAAAAGAATGAAGCACAAAGGACATCATGGCTGATTTCAAATGAATCTTGGCTTAAAGCAGGGAATGCCAGAAAGATGTTTCCTTGTGTTTTGTTGACTATGCACTTGCCTAGGTGGATCGTAACAAACTGTGGAAAACTTTTGAGGAGAATAGGAATCCCAGTACACTTCAGTGGGCTCATACCAAGTCTGTACAGAGACCAAGAGGCAGCAATGGAAACAGCAAGGGGATACTGCAGATTCTAAAATCAGGTAATGAATCCAGCAGGGTTGTGTCCTCTTCCCACACTTATTCAATTTGTCTGACGTGCAAATAATCAGAGAAGGTGGCCTATATGCAGAAAGATTGGGTATCAGATTTGTAGGAAAATGTATTAACAACCAGAAAGGTGACGTTCTCTCCTCCCATAAAGCGCCCAGAGACAGTTTCACTCTGTCCCCTGGGTGGACTATCAGTCGGCACTGACTCCCTGGCAGTAAGTTTGCTTTTGTTTGAATATGCAAATGATACAACCCTTTTTACTGAAGCATTTGCTGATGAAAATGAAATACTGTGCCTCTCCATATGGATAGTAACCCAATGTAAAGAAAACCAAAATCCTTACAATTGGCTCAATAATGATAAATAAAGAAAATATTAAAGTTGTCAAGCAATTAATGTTGCTGGCCCCACAATCAAAACTCATGGTAGCAGTAGTCAAGAAAGCAAGCAATGAAATACATCGAGCAAAAAAAGAGAAATACACCGAGCAAATTTGCTACATGTTCTTGGTGTTAGGGGCCAGCTAGTTGGCTCCAACCCATAACAATCCCTTTGCACAAGAACACTGCACACTCCTGCATCAGCCTCACCCTGTGCCTGAGTTCATCGATGCAGCTGTGTCGATCCATTTTGTAAAACACCTTCCTCTTTGTCACCGCTGCTCCACTTTACAGAACATAATGTCTTTCTCCAGGAGCTGGTTTGTCCTAACAACATTCCCAAAGAATATCAGATGAAATCTTGCCATCCTTGCCTCTAAGAAGAGCAGTAGCCTATGTCTTCCAACACTGATCGGTCTGTCCTTTCAGCAGTCCTTGGCACGTTCAATATTCTTCTCCAGCAGCACAATTCAAAGGTATCCATTCTTCTACAGTCTTCCTTATTCAATGCCCAACTTTCCCATGCTTATGATGCAAGGGAGAATACCGTGGCTTGGGTCAGGCCCACCTTAGTTCTCCAAGTAACATCCTCACTCTCCAATACTCTAAAGAGCTCATATGCAGCAGATCTTTGACCTTCATCAGAAAATGCTTCAATTCCTCCTCACTTTCAGCAAGCAAGGTTGTATTGTCTGCATATTTCAATTGGTTAATAAGCTTTCCTCCAATCCTTATGCAGCACTCATCTCATATAATTCAGCTTTTCTAATAATTTGATCAGCATATAGTTTGAACAATTCTGGTGAGAGGATACACCTTTCCAGAGTTTAAACCATGCAGCATTCCCTTGCCTTTTCATACACTGCCTCTTGATTCATGTACAAGTTATAAATGAACACAATAAAGTGTTTTGGATTTTCCATTTTCCTCAAGTTGATTCACAGTTCATTACAGCCCATACAGTTGAATGCCTTTACATAATCAATGAAAGATAAGTGAGCACCCTTCTTGCATTCTGTGGTTTAGCTAAGATCCATCTGACACCAACAAGGATATCCCTTGGTCCACATCTTCTCCTGAATCTGGCCAGAACTTCTGGCAGTTCGTCAATGTGTTGCTGCAACCATTGTTGGATGATCGTTAGCAAAATGGTACTTGTGTGTGATAACAATTATATAGTTCTATAGTGTTAGCATTCTGTTCGGGCCACCTTTCTTTGTCATGAGCACAAATATGAATCTCTTCCAGTCAGTTGACCAAGTAGCTGTCTTCCAAATTTCCTGGCATAGACAAGCGAGTGCTCCCAGTGCTTCTTCAGCTTTATGAAACATTTCAATAAGTCCTCCATCCATTCCTGGAGCCTTGTTTTTGGCTGGTGCATTCAGTGCAGCTGGACTTCTTTCTTCAGCATCATTGTTCTTGCTCACATGCTATGGCCTGAAATGGTGGACTGTCTACCGCCGGTCTGTCACTTTGTTGCGCGGTTTGGGCTTGTGTGTTACTGTAAGGCTGGAAACTATGTCACTGGTATTTCACCCAACGTGAACAGGTTTCAGGGGAGCTTCCAGACTAACACCAGACAGGGAAGAAGGAATCGTCTCCCCAGTATGGAGGAGAAGGAAGCCACTGAAACCTTACACATGGCCTTGAAGCACTTTCAAATCTGCTTCATTAGACCTCTTCAAAGTGTCAAAGAACATGTATGTCATTATAAGGACTACAATGCACTTGACCCAACCCATAGTATTGTCAATTGCCACACATGCATGTGGAAATTAGTCAAGGAATAAGGAAAGTGACAGAATAACTCATGCATTTAAATTCTAATGTGGGCAGAGAATATTGAAATTACCTCAGACTATCAGAATAATAACCATCTATCTTGGAGCCGAGCCAGGTGCTCCTTGGAGATGTGATGAGATTTCTTCTGTACTTTGAACATGTCAGAAGGTACCACTTCTAGGAATAAATCTCTGTGCCTGGTGTCGTACTTGGTCAGTGTAAGAGAGAAAGGCCCTTGGGGAGATAGATTGACACAGTGGTTCCAATAACGGGCTTTAAGGTAGCAATTATAAGCATGGTGCATACAGTGTTTTATTCTGTTGTACATAGCGTCTCTGAATTGAAAATGATTTGATACACCTAACAACAACAGCCACAGAGATGGCTTTGTGACATGTCAAGGAGGGTGCTATATTCTTAGAAAATGATAGAAACCCGTATTTGAAATTTCTTGAACTTATAGAAAATCTATTGCATTTATTAAACTGACAATTTTAGAACTTTATATGTAATCCAGTATTTTATTTACTATTCCTTTCAACTCTCATTATCATGATATCAGTGTGATCAAAATTCAACAAGCTCTTTCAAATATTCTTGTGACACAAAAAGGAGAAAACTATTTAAACATCAGCTCTACACTCTCTTTGGAAATTGAACTATTGGGTTTTAAAATTGCTTCTACTTTACGGATTTAGAAAATGTTTGCTTTATAGTTTAAATAGTTTTGAGAATTATAAATAAATGTTCCTGGTTCATTTTCAACTTACATAAGGGAGGGACTGTAATTTCATGTTATGAATAATAATAATATCCTCATTTAGGGAGAGTGTGAAACTGATCAGCTTATATAGATCTGTGTAAAGCAGGGAAAAAAAGACTTCCCGATAATGATTGAGATGAAATTCCTATACAATACAGGAAAATATAACTGAGATAATATTTATTTGATTTAATGGTATATAATAGGAATACTTCTACTTTTGGATTTGGGGACCGAGATTGTGTTTGGCTGTGGTCTCTAGAGAAGTACAATCAGTGACATATATGTGTGTATACAGAGACACATTCATATCAAGAGATGGATCACAGACTTATAGAAATGGGTAAGTCCAGGCTGTGGGTCAGATGTAAGCTGGAAACTTCTCTTGACTCATGTAGGAACAGTGGGAAGACCCCTAAGTAGGTGGATGCAGAATTGAATGAATCCAGGATCAGACAACGGAATCCAGGGTACGTAGTCTGCTGATGGTTCCTGGGATCAACAGGTGATTTAACAGTGAGTTGAAAGCCAAATGCAGGATCCACATCCAGCAGCAGCTGTGCGCTAACGTCTGGACACTGTTAATCAGTACCAAGGGGAGGGCACACCCCAAATAAAATCTCCTTTATTTATATCAAAATTGTGCTCCTACAATTCTTGACTGCTTCACAGAAGATCCCATCATGGATGTTAGAACTTATAATGGGAAAATTCTGGCTCACCCAATTGATATTAAAACCTAATTACTACACCTTTCATCGGTATTTTACATTTCCAAAGTAAATGCCGATTTTATCAGGGTTCTGGGTTTGCAAAATAAAATGCAATTATATGAAATTATCATAAATAATGTCAACATATGAAGATTATTTATTTTAGATTTAATTTTGTCCTGCAGAATATGTGTTGGAATGCATATTCTTAAAAGAGTGGATGTGAAGTAAAGTTATATAATTATATTTATTTTCATGCAATGTAATAATCTCCCATAACTATCTGGAGGAAAAACATGGGGACTGACAGTTCTGGGGGGACTTGGGATAGCGGGAGGTGGGGGGTAAGGAAGTGGTGTTAACAAACCCAGGGACAAGGGAACAACATGGGATCCAAATTGGTAGGGAGCGGGGAGTGGCAGGCCTGGTAGGGAATGATCAAGGGTAAGGTAACATAACAAAGAGGTATAGCTGTAACCCAGGTAGGGACGGAGCATGATAGTGGGGCAGGAGGAAAGTCAAGGGAAATAGAGGAAAGAGCTAGGAGGCAAAGGGCATTTATAGAGGTCTAGACAAAGACATGTACATGCAAATATATATATGAGGAAGGGGAAATAAATCTATGTGCCTATATTTATAGGTTTAGTATTAAGGTGACGGAAGGACCTTGGGCCTCTACTCAAGCACTCCCTCAATGCATGAATCCTTTCTTCTATTAAATTGGCATTCTATGATGCTTACCCTCCCGACACAACCTCTGAAGCCAAAGCGGGTAAACAAGCAAATGTGGTGAAGAAAGCTAATGGTGCCCAGCTATCAAAAGAGATAGTGTCTGGGGTCTTAAAAGCTTGAAGATAAACAAGTGGCCATCTAACCCAGAAGCAACAAAGCCCACATGGAAGAACACACCAGCCTGTGTGATCACGTGGATTCGAAGGGGTCAGTTATAAGGCATCAAAGAAAAAAATCATATCATTGGGTGCACACCTCCATGATATGATCACTGAGAACAAATGGGTGCATAAGCAAATGTGGCAAAGAAAGCTGACCATGCCCAGCTATCAAAAGAGATAGTGTCTGGGGTCTTAAAGGCTTGAAGGTGAACAAGGGGCCACCTAGCTCAGAAGCAACAAAGCCCACATGGAAGAAGCACACCAGCCTGTGTGATTACATGGTGTCGAAGGGACCAGGTGTAAGGCATCATCACACAAAAAAAATCTCACCATAGTGAATGAAGGGGGAAGTACAGAGTGGAGACCCAAAGACCATTTGTCGCCCACTGGAGATCCCCTCACAGAGGGGTATAGAAGAGGAGATGAGTCAGTCAGGGTGTGACGTAGCACCGATGAAGAATAGAGCTTTCCTCCAGTTCCTAAATGCTTCCCCCCACCCCCACTATCAATATCCAAATTCTACCTTGCAAGTCTGCATAGAGCAGAGGTTGTACACTGGTGCAGATAGGAGCTGGAGGCATAGGGAATCCAGGGTGGATGATACCTTCAGGACCAGAGGGTGAGGGGCGATACTGGGAGGGTAGAGGGTGAAGGGGTTGGAAAGGGGGAACTGATTACAAGGATCTACATGTGACCTCCTCCCTGGGGGACAGACTACGGAAAAGGGGGAGAAGGGAGATGCTGGATAGGGCAAGATATGACAAAATAATCATTTATAAATTATCAAGGGCTCATGAGGGAGGGGGAGCGGGGAGGGAGGGGATAAAAGAGGACTTGATGCAAAGGGCTTAAGTGAAGAGCAAATGCTTTGAAAATGATGAGGGCAAAGAATGTACAGATGTGCTTTATACAATTGATGTATGTATATGTATGGATTGTGAAAAGAGTTGTATGAGTCCCTAATAAAATGTTTTAAAAAGATACACTCTAACGTAAATAAGGCAACCAGTTAGTGGAGGTCATAGCTGTGTGGGGCAAATCCTTCTGAGCTATCCTGATCCCTTCTGAGCTATTAAAATTGAGGTATTAACACTCAACTCCTCAGAGCCATCAAGTCAATTCTGACTCATAGTGAACCTACAGGACAGGGTAGAACTACCCCCTGTGGGTTTCCCAGACTACAAATTTTTGTGGCAGTAACAAGCCTTTTCTTTGTACAAGGGAGCAGCAGACCATTTTGAATTGCTGACCTTGGGTTAGCAACCCAATGTATAACCGACTATGCCACCAGGGCTCCCCGAAAGAACAGTATGGACACAGGCACATCTGGTAAGACAGATGTCATCTGAGGATCAGCAGGGAAAGCCTGTGGCTACTGACTAGAAGTGAGTGACCTCGCCAAAGTCCTGATTTGAACTTTGAGTCCTGATTTGAGACTATAAATTCCCATTGTTTAAAGCAATTTCTGTTTTAGCAGCACTAGGAAACTAAGACAATATGGTTTCAGATAATAGTCATACATCCATGAATTTTTCCACAGAGAATTATGGCCATTAAATTCTGTAAATATTTACTGAAGCTGATCTTAGAAATTATAACTTTATGATTCTATAGTGTTCAGAAAATGGATTAAAAGATCATTGGATTTTTTTTTCTATAAACTTTGAAGCCACCTCATATGTCTAGGGAAAATTAACACTTTGCATAACAGGATAGGGCTGTTCTGCTTAAGAGAAAAAAAAATTCAAAAAAGTAAACTCTGCCTATATAATGGGAACTCTTGATAACTCCTGAGTCTACTTACTTTTCTGGAAACCTTAAATAGATATATCTGTACTTGAGGAAGCAACATTCCTTTTGTTACCACCATGAGGTCTAGGTTATGATGTTAAAAATGGACACCTATAAATAGGACTCCAACTATAAACGTGTATGGATTATATCCAGGCCTGTTTGTTGCTCACAGACTCCAGCAGAATAAAGAATGAAGCCAGGAGACCTTCCGTGGTGACAGACAAGCTCTTTGGTTGACATTGTGATTCTTACATTTGCTCTAAGTTAGAGCATCTTTAGACTGGATGAGAAATAAATTTGGCACTTTGTTCCTCATAAGAAATATGACTCCCTCGTATATATTGAGCATGAACCTGGGGCATTAATTTACAATAACCTGAACTACATACAATTATGAAACATTTATTCTAAGTCAAGGAAGCACAAGTAATTTTACAACACAGTAGTTCGATTTCCAAAGACGGTGCAAGATTGATTGCCAATTAGTTTTCTCTTTTATTTCATCTGAATATTTGAAACTAAAATTATTTTAATGCTTTTGTTAACATGGCTAATTTAGTAATACTCTTCCCCAGGAGGTAGCATAGATTCTCAAAGTCAATGCCTTCAAATGTCTAGGGAATTATCTTCATTCACTTATTTAAATATCTATACTTTAGAAAGCAATTACTTGCTATGTGACATTTGTTTATCATTAGGTTATAAAGGGTTATTTTTCTTTCTAGAACATACAGTTATTTATAAAAATATTTATTTCATTTATTCATAATGTTTGAGACCATGCATAGCAAAAATCCAGAATAACTAAAAGTTAGAGATTTTACATATAATGTCATTATCCTTCAATACTTTGACATAGACTACATGCCAAACATTTATACACCTATTTATTTCATGGCAAGACACCAATATTTCCTTTTATTATAGTTATTGGAAATATTCTAATTCTTAAATTGAATCAATGGAGGGCAAGTGTGCGTGTCGCTTTGAATACGTCATAGAATGATTTTCCACGGTAACTTTCCCAGGGGCATATTCTACTATTACCCAAGCATTTTATTTGCCTTTCATGTGGTCAATTGTGCTCAGTTATGGAAGTATTTAAGTACTTTATGTCATATTTAGTTTTATAAGTTTGTGTTGTATAAATAAATATCACAGGTATAATTTTCAGGGTGCGGATAAATCAAGTACTCAGGAAAAAGATAGGACTTCCTATTATCTAATTTGAAATCATACACATGTGCAAGAAAATTTTTAACTGTAAAAAGCTATATCTAAGGATGAATGAAAATTTATAATCTTCAGTCAATTCACTGAGTCAGTCCATCTTCATTAGTTATCTGTGTAATTCTAATCATCAGAATTTATGTGATGAGTAAATATATATAAAATAAATATAGATACTTAATATATTATAAATATAGATATACATGTAATAAATATAGATAAATAAGGTGAATAGAGCTCAAGTATTGTCCAATGGATGGGCACATGCAAACTTTTAAGATGAAGGCACTAATCAATGAACAAGGAGATAGAACAGGAGCGCTAACTATGCAATTGTGCCAGTTAACTAGGATGTTCCACGAAACCATTACCCTAAACCTTGACATCTCTCGGTGTGTATGTTGAAAATTTATCTATCCCACATTTGCCCTTTCAACAGTTTACAAGTGTATAATTTATTGATATCAATTACATCAGCCAGCTATGAAACCCTTACCTATGAGCAAAACAATTTTTCCAGCATCCTAAATTGCAACTGCCCCACTTGTCTGTAGTTTTTCATACTGTGCGGCTTGCAGGTTGCTGTACTGCTGGGAGCGGTGCTACTCGTATTTCCAATACCAGCCGGTCACCCAGCAGGCTGGATGGGTTTCATCTAACCTTCCAGATTAAGACGCACCAGGAAGATGGAAGATAGTCAGCTTCTGAATGTTACCCACTGAAAGCCTTGTAAATAGCTTGGAACCTGCTCTGGAGTAATGCCGGTTGACGGGCCCCATTCCACACCCAAAACCAAATTGAGGAAGAGTTTCGTCCTCAAAGCACAGCGCCGTGGAATTGAAAAGCTCCCGGTGGCCGTACCAACAAAGCCTGCGATTCGTAGAGGATGTGAACCCTTGATTCTCCATGAGACATCTTTAAATTCGCCTAGGTGTGACTTAGAAGGGCACCCGTCCTTTCTGCGAGGGGGTTTGGTCCGCTAAGCAGCGGTTCTCCACCTTCCTAATGACGGGACCCTTTGATGTAGTTCCCTACGTCGTGGGGACCCCCCCCCCCCAACCATAATATTATTTTCGTTACTGCTTCATCACTGTCATTTTGCTACTGTTACAAATCATAATGTAAATATCTGATATGCAGGGCATATTTTTACTGTTACAAATTGAGCATAATTAAAGCCTAGTGATTAATCATAAAAGCAATAGGTAATTATATATTGTGAAATATTGATTTCTAATTACAAATCAATGAAATTTTGTCGTGAAGCGTGGTGTAGCATGGGTAACAGTCTTCATGCGGGTACTCGTGTGTGGGTATATCTGCATGTGGGTGGACCCACTTGGAGACAGATAGAGGAGCGGTGTCTCAGTTCCTAAAACCATCAGAAATATGTGTTTTCTGATGGTCTTAGGCAACCCCTGTGAAAAGGAAGTTCCACCCCCAAAGGGGTCACGACCCACAGGTTGAGAACTGCTGCCTAAGCGAGAGCCAAACCTCCAGCAAAACCATCCGTTGGTGTTAATGAGTCATTTGGGACACAGAGAAAATACAGGACCATCTGCAAGCGAAGTGGCTGAGGCCCCAAGAAATCGTGCAGGAAGACTGAGTGTGCAGCATCGTCCTGTGGCCGACACTATGGTCTGGTGAGTCCAGGCAAATGCCAAGGGGTCTTGGGTCAGGGAGGCTGGGGGGAAGAAAGGGATTTGGCTGCTGGCTGAGGAGTGGGGCTGCGGTGGGCCAATGTCTGTCTCCTCACCGTTTGCTGATCCTGACTTGTGGTAACCTGTTAACTTTCTTTTGAACCTCCTTAATTTATTGTCTGTGATTTTGAATAGTACTTTATTGTGTGTATGAGCCACATCCTGATTATCTATTAATGAACATTTAAATTTGTTTGTTTGGAGAAACAAGGGGTCTCTCATGCTATGAGACTAGAACTACAGCAAGCACACCTGCCATCACTGAATGTTTAGATCAAAGACTCAACAGAAGAATCGTAATTGAATGTGGGGAAGGTGGTTGGAGAAAGGAATTAAAAATGTTCATGAACTCAAAACTTATGGGAGTCATGAAGGCTGAATGAACCCCCAGAATTATTTCCGCAAGACAATCATTAAACCTTAAACAACAACAAAAAATATTACCTTGTTTCTTTTAATCAAACAACAGTTTAGCTTAACTAGTAAAGAAGACAGATCTACCCTAAGTAATGAATTCTTTGGAGAACTATCCACATTTTATTAAATCAATACTAGTAACTTAAAAGATTAGGCTAGATAATAAAATTGAAAGATTAAAGAATCATGATTTTATAATAACAGGGAGTGGGTGTGGATACAGAAGGGAAGAATATAAGCAAAACTTAGAGAATATAATCGACATCAATGAATTGCACATGTAGAAATTGTTGATTTGGTGTGTACTTGGTGTACAACCTCAACAACAAATATATATATATATATATATATATATATTTAAACTGAAACAGTAACTAAATTCTTATTATTATATAGATAAAGATAATTAATTGACTTCTAAAACTGAAAACATAAATCCTCTGGAGGTTCAGGTGTCACAATATGCAGGGATCAAACTAAGTCAACAGAGCCCCGTGTTCATTCTCTGGGATTGCTTCCTCCAATATTGCCTTTATTTTCAGATCATTTCATGTCTCTTTTATCTGAGATTGCCATTTGGTTGCTCAGGCTTATAGCATTCTTACAACTCGGGGGTGGGGGGGGCGGGGAATTGCTTAAGACTGATGCTGATTTCTTTGTATTCCATTATATGGCATTTCCTGAGGCTAATTATTATAATTAGAAAACAAAGAATAATGTACAGCATAGACCCAAATACTAAATTGACAATGTGACAGATTGTGGGAGTAGCACTCCAAAAGAAATATTTGGGACAAATATAAGCATATAAATTGACTCGAATTAGTAAAATCACAAAAATTATTCAGCACAATTAATTTAGAAACATATTTGAAATGCTTATCCATGATGCACTCCACTAATTCCTGGGGATAAAATGATGATTGATATTCCACTCATTCTTGAAAATAAATAAACTTGCTTAGTGGTTAAAGATGGTGACAGAGTACACATAACATTTTTAGTTCAAAAATTTTATTAACATTTAAAATTAAACCTAGCTCCTAATTTTTGTGTTCCAAAATTCATCGTGCAAGCAGTCACTCCCAGTGTTTTCTTTCCTCTTTTACTCACTTGACTATGTTCTCCAGTGTAACTGAGTCCTATCACTTATAAAACAGTTCGCCAAATAATTTTAACAACAGTTCCTTTGGATCATGTTCAATCTGGAAAAATCGTAAAACCGTGATATATTTATGAGTTATGTTTTAATTTTCCACTTGAAAAAATAAGAATGTGTATACATTTAGTTCTGTAATATATTCTCTTTAAGGCAATTTTAAAAAATCACTTAGATCACAGAATTTCACAAACCATGTTGTCACCAAAGATATCACTGTACAAAAATAAGTGTAGAAAGATTGCATTTACATAGACTTGAGTAATAGGGACATGGATGATTAAATTTGGAACCATACAAGGACAAGCATTACAGTCCATAAATGGAAAGTTATAGGTCAAAATATGCAGATTTTAACACAATATGTTACAGAATAAATCAAATATTCCTCAGTATTCAACACAGCTAATAATAGTAAACAATGTTTCATCAAGCAGAAATACTTTTTATAAGTTGTTTTGAGTTGATTTTAAATCATAATGACCCAAATAAGTCTGAATAGAACTGTGCTCTGGAGAATTTTCGGTGGCTTTTATTTAGAAGTAGATCTCTGCCTTTCTTCCTAGGTATTTCTGAGGGCACTCAAGTCAATAATAGTTCACTTATATTATTTACATCATCTTTACTAAAATTTTTCATTTATCATGTAAAGATACACTTTTTATTATGAATTACTTCCTAAGAAAACTGAAGTACAGAGTTTTATAATCTGATGACTAGCAAAAAGAATGTCAGAGTTAGGACTAAAGCAATATAGTTTTCACACAAAGGCTAAACCAAGAGAAATAAAAGGAAAGGGATTCTCAAGAAACTACGGAAAACGCACTGAAAAGTAGCCATCTATCTCTTGATTCTTTCTATGTTAAGTATAAAAATTAGGGTCAAACTGCACTGGGCCAAAGGAGAAGTTATCGCTTAGCTTGCCTGACAAGCTTGCTAGGAGTAGAAGTAACTACAAGAAAACCTTGATTCAAGGGCGCAATGTCATCTCTATTTGCCACTCTGTGTTTCCTCCACAATTGCTTAAACCTGGATTTAATTTAGTGTCAAGATAGCTCAAAGCAATGATAAGAACTCATCTGCTTGGTCACATTCCAAAGTTGGAAAGAAAGAAAGAATAGATGTACAACCTCATATCCTTTATTGAATTCCATTTTTCCCATTAATTTTTGAAGCCAATGAATACCACTTCTAAAATGTTAAAAATTAGAGTTTGAGGGTATAAATATATGCTTTCTTTAGAAAAGTGATAAATATAACTCAATATTTGTGTCCAATATTATATTTCCCTCCCATCCTCTCCTAATACGACCCTAGGCAATTTCAATCAACTTACTGTATCTATACATCAATTGTCCTGGGTTTTATAAACAAAAATCTTACAAAGCACAGAAAGGAAGCAAACAAGCAGAAACCCAAAGCAGCCACCATCCCCCCTGCCAAGAGATGGCAAACATGCCAAATTTACCCAAACTCACAAACAGTCTGTCGTGCTGAGTTTAAGACTTGGCCAACATCTGATCAATTGAACTTGTATTGGCAAATATCTGGTTTCTTCCTTGGTTGTTATATTTCCATGTGAGAGTTTAACAATAAATAATGTAAAGCCATTGGTTTGAGGCAATGAGGGTGGGGAGCTAGTTGCAATTCCACCATTACAGGGAATAGCCTATGAGCAAGAATCAATGGTGCTGAAGGAAGAAGTTCAAACTGGATTGAAAGGCATTAACCAAAAACTAACTCCAAGAAATGATGGAACACTCACTGAAATGTTCAGCAAGCTAATGAACAACTGGCAGCAGTTACCCAGCTAAACCTAGAAACTTGGGAGACAGCTGCTTGGCCAATTCCCTGGAAGAGATCCATTTTAGCACCCATTCCAAAGAAAGGTAACCCAACAGTGTGCTAAAATTATAGAACAATATCATATTGCATCACATGAAAGTTACATTTTGCTGAAGATCATCCAACGATATTTGCAGCAGTACATTGACAGGAAGCTGCCAGAAAGTCAGGCTAGACAAGATGAACAAGGATATCATCACTGATTTCAGATGGTTCTTGGCTGAAAGCAAAGAATACCCAAAAGATGTTTACTTGTGTTTTATTGACCGTGCAAAGTAATTTGACTGTGTGGACCATGACTATGCATGGCTTTGAGAAGAATGGGAATCCAAAACACTTCATTGTGCTCATTCATAACTTGTACACGAATCAAGATGCAGTTGTGTGAAATGAACAAGAGAATACTACCTGGTTTGAAATGAGGAAAAGTGTGTCACAGGGGTGTATTCTCTCAGCATATGAATTCAATCTGTGTGCTGAACAGATAATCAGAGAATCTCACTAACTGTGGCTGATGTATAAATACAGGAATGTATATATGTAAACACTTTTATATATAATAATAGGGAAATAGATCTAAATACATATATTTATTTGTTAATATTAAGGCAGCAGATAGTCATTGGGCCTCTAACCAAATACTCCTTCAATGCAAGAACCTTTGTTCTACTAACTGGGGAATCTGTGATGCTCACCTTCCCTGACACGATTGCTGAAGACAAAGTGGGTGCATAAGCAAATGTGAAGAAAGCTGGTGGTGCATGGCTATAAAAAATATAGCTTCTTGGACTTAAAGGCTTGGCGATAAATAAGCGGCCATCTAGCTGAGAAGCAACAAAGCCCACATGGAAGAAGCACATCAGCCTGTGTGATCATGAGGTGTCGATGGGATCTGGTATCAGATATCAAAGACCCCCCCAAAAATCATAACAATGTGATTGAGGGGAAGGGCAGAGTGGAAACCCAAAGTCCATCTGCAGTCAATTCACCTACAGATGGGTCACAGGAAGAGATGAACCAGTCAGGGTGCAGTATAGCACAATGAGACACGCAACTTTCTACTAGTTCTTTAATGCTTCTTCCTCCCCACCCCCTATCATGACCCAGTTCTACCTTACAAATCCAGCTAGACCAGAACATGTACACTGGTACAGATAAGAGATCGCAACATATGGAATCCAAGACAGATAACCCCTCAGGACCAATAATGAAAGCAATAGCAGGAGAATAAGAGTAAGGTGCGGGGAATAAGGGGGAAATGATCACAACTATTGACATATAACCCCCTCCCAGGGGGACAAACAACAGAAAAATTGGTGAAGGGAGACAGTGGTTGGTGTAAGATATGAAAAAAATAATAATTCATAAATTATCAAGGGTTCATAAGGGAGGGAGGGTGGAGAAGAGAGGGGAAAAATCAAACAACTGATACCAAGGGCTCAAGTAGAAAGATAATGTTCTGAAAATGATGATGGCAACAAATGTACAAATGTGCTTGATACAATGGAAGGATGTATGGATTGTGATAAGAGCTATAAGAGCCCCCCATAAAATGATTTAAAAATAATTGGAGGAAGGATTATTAACCTGAGATACATAAATGGCAGGGCCTTGCTTGCTAATGAAGATCAGTGATTGCAGCCTTCAGATGGATTACAACTCCATCTAAAACAGACTAAATTCCTCAGAACTGGAAAAATAGATAACATCATGATGGAGAGAGAAAAGATTGAAGTTGCCAAGGATTTTTGTCTTGTTTGGATCAATGCTCAAGGAACAATAGTCAAAAGATCTTTGCACTAGATACATCTGCTATAAAAGACCTCTTCAGAATATTGAAAAGCAAGGATGCTATTTGGGAACTAAGGTGTGCCTTATCCAATCCATAGTATGTCAATTGCCTCATACTTCATGTGAAAGTTGGATATTCAATAAAGAAGACTGAAGAGAAAGCACGGCCGTTTGAATGGTGGTGCTGGTGCAGAACGCTGAAAGGCCCATGGACTGCTAACAGGACACACACATCTGTCTTGGAAGAATTAGGGCAAGAGTGCTCCTTAGAGGCAAGGATGACAAAACGTTTTCATTCTTTTGTTTATTTTAGAGTGAATATTTTATTTATTTATAATCATTTTATTAGGGGTTCATACAACTCTTATCACAATCCATACATGCATCAATCATGTAAAGCACGTTTGTACATTCATTGCCCTCATCATTCTCAAAACATTTGCTCTCCACCTAAGCCCGGGCATCAGTTCCTCATTTTTCCTCTACCTTCCCACTCCCCCTCGCTCATGAACCCCTGATAATTTATAAATTATTATTTTGTCATATCTTGCCCTGTCTGACATCTCCCTTCACCCACTTTTCTGTTATCTGTCCCCCAGGGAGGAGGTCACATGTAGATCCTTACAATCGGTTCCCCCTTTCCAAACCACCCTCCCTCTGCCCTCCCATTATCACCACTCACATCACTCATCCTAAAGGGATCATCCTCCCTGATTCCGTGTTTCCAGTTCCTATCTGTACCAATGTACATCCTCTTGTCTAGCCAGATTTGTAAGGTAGAATTGGGATCATGATGCTGGGGGAGGAGGAAGCATTTAGGAACTAAAGGAAAGTTGTATATTTCATTGTTGCTACATCGCACCCTGACTGGCTTGTCTCCTCCCTGAGACCCTTCTGTAAGGGGGTGTCCAGTGGCCTACAAATGGGCTTTGGGTCTCCACTCCGCATTCCCCTCGTCATTCACTATGATAGGATTTTTTGTCTGATGATTCCTGATAACTGATCCTTTCAACACCTCGTGATCACACAAACTGGTGTGTTTCTTCCATGTGGGCTTTATTGCTTCTCAGCTAGATGGCCACTTGTTAGCTTTTAAGACCCCAGCGCTGTATCTTTTGATAGCCAGGCACCATCAGCTTTTTTTACTTATATATTTTTGACATATTATCCAGAGAGGCTAGAGCCTAGAGAAGGACATATTGTTTGGTAGACAGGCTGCAAAACATATAAATACCTTCAAGAAGACAATTCATATTGTGGCTGCATTAATAAATACAGAAACAATTGTGAGGATGGTGCAGGAGCAGACAGCGTTTCTTTATGCTTTGCATTAGGTGCACATGGGTTAGAATTGTCATGATGGCACCTAACAGTGACCACAGCATGATCATGAGAGATATTTCTCTCTAGTTTTATATATTGTGGTTTTTCCTTGTTTGGGTATCAGGGCTATGCTCAACTCATAGAATGAATTTGCGGGTTTCCTGTCCCTTTCTCTGTTCCAGAATATTTTTGTAGAATTGGCGACAGCTCTCCCTTGAATAAACAAAACCAAACTCATTACTATTGAATCAATACTGATTCATAGTGACCCATTGGGGATTTCCGAGACTGTTACTGTTTACAGGAATAGAAGGCCCAACCTTCCTCCCTCAGAGGCACTGGTGCTTTTCAAAGTGCCTAATATGCGGACTGCAGCCCAAAGGATAAGCACTATCCCCACAGAGCTCCGCCCTGCCCTCAGTAGTTAGTAGAATTACCCTGTGAAGCCATCTGGTCCCATGGTTTTCTTCAATGGCAGCTGATTAATGACCTTCTCTACTGCTTCTTTTATTGAGGATCTGTCCAAGTTTTCTCCATCCTTCTGTGTAAATTTGTATAGATGCTGTATTTCTATATATTTGTCTATTTCTTCTATACTATCCAAATTTGGGGAATATAGTTTTAATGTTATTGTGATTATTCTTTTTGTTTCATTTAGCTCTGTTGTTATGTCATCCTTTTTATTTCTAATTCTAAATATTTGCTCATTTCTTTATTTTCTTTGTTAAACTTCCCAGTAGTTTGTCATTTTCATTAATCCTTTCGGAAAAATAATTTTTGACTTTTTTCCCTTTTTTCCCAAATGTTTTCCAGGGTCATTTTCTCCTGCTCAAAACTTTAAGATTTATTTTCTTCTGTTGTTGGAGAGCTTCTGTTTTTACCCTTGTTCTAGTTGTCGGAGGTATTGTGTGGTCTTCTGTAAATCGTTCCCTGATTGTTGCTTTTGCTCTCCCAAAGATTTTGGCGTAATGTTTTATCATTATAGTTTGTTTCAAGGAATTTCTTAATTTCATCTGTAATTTAATCTATTACCCAGTAATTTTTAAGTACTATGCTGTCCAGTCTCTGTTTGTTTTTCTTTATCTTCCTCATCTTTCTATTGTTGATTTCTAGTTGTATAGAATTGTGAGCTGAGAAAAGGGATTGTAAAATCTCAATGTTCTTGAATTTGTTAAGATTTACATTTTGGCTTAACATGAGATTTATTCTAGATATGTACCATGTGCACTTTAAAAGAAGGTACAGCATGTTTCTGTTTGGAAGAGTGCTGTGTCTATGTCTAGGAGATTGAATTAGTTGATTGCATTGTTTAGCTATTCTGTTTCATTATTGAGTTTCTTTCCTGGTGATTTCTTTCCTTGAGAGTGATGTGCTAATGTCTCCTACATTTATTGTCAAGAAGTTTATTTCTGCTTTCAACTCTGTGAAAATTTGATTGGTGTATTTTGAGTGTCCCTCGTTGGGTGCATATGTGTTTATTATTAAGGTTATATGCTCCTGCTGCATTGTACTTTTAGTCGTTATGTAGTGTTAATTCTTTACTTATGTTATTCACTTTGAAGTATATTTAATGAGATAATATTCTTATTCCTGCATTTTTATGGTTGATATTAGCTTGGTAGAATTTTCATCATCCTTTGAATTTTAGTCTACTTTTATCTTTGTTTAAAGTGTGTCTCTTATAGGTAGCATGTAAATGGTCTTGTTTTCTAATCCACTCTGCTACTCTCTATCTTTTGATTGGTGCATGTAATCCATGGACATTCTGTTTGTTGCTGTCATTTTGCTATGTTTTGTGTTTTCATTTCTCCTCTCCCCTCCCCCCTCACCCTCTGCTCTCCGTTATTATGGTTTTATTGGTACCTATATTTCTACTCTATTTCTGTCATTTTGATTACTGCCTTCTTTGTGCTGGTTTCTGAGTGGCATGCTGTGTGATGCTGTCAGATTAGTCTGTTGTTTTGATTCTCTGTTTATAGTTATCCAATACAACCCCCACTATATATGGGGATCATTTTGTTGGATATGGGACTCTTGATTGTCTTTTTTATTTGTTTGTTTGTTTTCTCTCAGAACTGAGGGAAAATTAAAATATTGTAATGAAGCAAAAATACAAAACCAATGAAAATAAAGTACAAAATATGACCACCTTTGATGCTGTCTGTGTGTTAATTTGGTGTAGACTTGGAACCTCTTTTGTGAAGCTGCAACTGAGATGATTCCAGCACTCACCATGGCTGACGAGAAACCCAGGAAGAAATCAGGACTGAAAACAATGGTCATATTTATTTGAAGGTGGCAGGGAAGGATGGTTCTGTGGAGCAGTTTAAGATAGGATGTATAGCCCATTTAGCAAAATAATGAAAGCTTAGTGTGCAAGACACAGTTTGTCAATGAGACAGATCAGACTCCAGTTTGACAAGCAGTCAAACAATGAAACAGACACACCTGCACAGTTGGAAATGGCAGATAAAAATGTGTTCAGCAGCAGACAGGAGGCCTATTATCAAGGGGAGCCTGCTCCTTTCCTCCAGAACTCTGTTCCTACTGACCAAGAAACCATCCTCAATTAGAAAAGCACAATTTGGTTTCACCACATTCTGATGTCTACAGTATAGTTCTTTCTATTCTTTCATTTCGCAATCCTCATTCTTTTATTGCGCATAAAGAAACTGCTGCACAGACACAAGTGTACTGAGTTTTCCACCTTATTTTTTCATTGAATGGTTAAGGGTATGTTTGATCAAATGGGAGGAAAACAGGGTTTCGTGAAACACCCTTCTCCATAGCAGCATGCTCATTTAGCCTTCCTCTTTGTATTCCAGTCACTTATTTTGCCCTCGCTGTTTAACAGGATTAAAAAAAATGACATTTAAAAAACTTTAAATACTTTGTTCCATTGGAGAATTTTTATGTTTTCCATTTATCATTATAAAATCTGCTCTTTAACTGATGAGAATTTAGACTGCTTCCAGCTTCTTGCTACTGTGAACTGTGCTGCGATGAACATGGGGGAGCAAAGGTCTGTTCGTGGCCTGCATCTTATTTCTTCGGGTATCTGCTCAGTAATGGTATTGCTGGATCATATGATACTTCATATGCCATCCGTTTGGGGTATTGCCATTTCACTTTCCACAGTGTCTGCATGTGTTTGCAACTCCACCAGAAATGGATATGAGTTCCTATCTCACCACACCCTCCCTAACATTTGTTGTTCTCCTTTCTCTTTTTTTAAATTGGGCTACAGTAAAGGGTGTTAGGTGGTTTATCATTGTTGTTTTGACTTACATTTCCCAGACGGCTAATGACTGGGAGCTTTTCCTCATGTGTTTATTAGCCATTCAAGGGTCATCCTTTGTGAATTGTCTGTTCAGGTCTTTTGGCCACCTCCTCAGAGGGCTATTAGATTGTTTCTTTTTGTAAACTTGTAAAATTCTGTAGACCTTTGTAATTAGTCCTTTGTCTGTTATGTAGTTACTAAATATCTTTTCCCAGGCTATGGGCTCTCTTTTTACTCTTTTAATAAAAGTCTTTTGATGTACACAAGTGCTTTAGTTTTAATAGGTTCCATTCATCTATTTTATCTTCAACTGTATTTGTGTCCTTTGTTATTTCTTTCTTTTTTAATTATTCTTTTTCCCCCCTTATATTGGGGACTCTTACATCTCCTGTCACAATCCATACATTGCTTGCATCAGCAAATTTGTACATGTTGCCCTGTATTCCTTGCACTAGGGATCCTAGCTTTGCCACAAGTTTCCCATTGATGATCTTGATAGCTTTGGGCTTTACATTTTGGTCCTTGATCCACCTTGTTTGGTTTGGGGCATGTAGTTACATATGGGTCTTGTTTCATTCTTCTGATTGTGGATATCCATTTTTTCTAAGACCTTTTATTGAAATAGGCATCTTCTTCCTGTTTATTTTTTGGCCTTTGTCCAAAATAAATTGTCTGCATCCAAATGTTTTTATTTTGGGGCTTTCTGTCCTGATCCATTGGTATGAGTATCTATAATTATACCAATCCCAGGCTCTTTTGACAACTGTGGCTGTATAGTAGGTTTTGAGGTCAGGTAGTGCAAGACCACCTGCTTTGTTCTTCTTCTTGAGTCATTTGCCTATCCTGGGCTTCTTCCCTTTCCATAGGAAGTTGGTAATCACTTTTTCCCCCATTTCTTTGAAGAATGATACCAAAATTTGTATCAGGATTGCGCTGAATTTGAAGATTACTTTAAGTAGTATTGACATTCTTACCATATTGAGTCTTCTGATCCATGGACACATAATATGCTTCCATTTGTGTAGACCTCATTTGATTCCTTGTAGTAATGTTCTGTAGTTTTCTTTGTACAAGTCTTTTGGTTTATATTAGGTTTATTCTTAGGTATTTCTGCTTTGGCATGGTGGTAAATGGTACTGATGCCTCATCACTGGAATATAGGAATCCAATGATTTTCTGCTTATTAATCTTGTATCCTGGTACACTATCAAATCCCTCTATTGTGTCCAGAAATCCTATCATAGACCCCTTAGGATCTTTAATATATAAAATCATAGCATCTTCAAATAGCAAGAGTTTCATTCCTCTTAACCCAATCATATACACTTGATATTTTACATTATCGTATGGCATTGTCTAGGACTTCCAGCACAATGTTGATAGAAGTGAGGATACGGTGCATCTTTATTGGGTTCCCTTATTCAGTGGAAATGTTTTCAGCTTCTCCCCATTAGTGTAATATTGGCTATTGGTTTTTTGTATATGGCTTTTATGGTATTGAGTATTTGCCCTTCTAATCCTACCTTCTTTATCAGGACTGGGTGTTAGATGTTATCAAATGCTTTTTCTGTCTCAATTGATATGATCATATGGTTCTTGTCCTTTTTCTTGTTGATGTGGTAGATTATTACATTAATTGTTTTTTATGTTTTTTTTAATGTTGAAACACCTCAACATCCCTGGTATGAATCCCACTTGATCATAATGTATTATTTTTTGATACATTGTTGGATCCTATTGGCCAAGTTTTTGCTGAGGATTCTGCATCTATGTTCATATCTGTAACATATCGGTCTGTAATTCTCTATCTTTGTGGGTTCTTTGCCTAATTTTGGTATCAGGATTATGCTGGCTTCATAGAATGAGCTTGGGAGTTTGCTATCCATTTCTATGTTCTGGAAGAGTTTGTGTAGGATTTGGTGCCAACTCTTCTCTGAATGCTTGGTAAAATTCTCCCGTGAATCCATCTGCACTGCAGCTTTGTTTTTTAGTTGGAGTTACTTGATGGCCTTGTGTATTTCCTCTTTTGCTATGGGTCTGTTGAATTTCTTAATGTCCAGGTGGTTAATTTGGGGAGAGAGTGATTTTACATATATTTGTCCATGTCCTCCAAATTACTGAATTACTTGGAATATAGTCTGTCATAGTACTATGTAATTATCTGTTTCTTTAATTAGGATCTGTTGTGACTTCCCCTGTTTCATTCCTAATTCTAATATTGATGTCTGTTCCTTCTTTTCCTTAAGTTTGCCAGTGGTTTGTCAATTTCATTGAATCTTTCAAAGAGCCAACTTCTTGCTCTGTGTTGATTCTTTCCATATTTTTTCTGTTTTCCAGTTTATTTATCTCCATTCTAATTTTTATGATTTCTTTTCTTTTGCTGTTTGGATGATGCTATTGCCTCTGTTCTAACTGCTGAAGGTGCTGAGTAAAGGTGCTGACCAGAATTCTCTTCTCTTTTTTCGTGTGTGCATTTTTTGCAATAAAATGCCTTCTGATAGCTGCCTGTGCTGTGTCCAGTAGGGTTTGGTATGTTGTATTGTCATTGCCATTGACTTTGGGGAACTACTTTATTTCTTCTCTAATTTGGGGTAATACAGATTCTTTTTTCAGAAGTGTTTTATTAAGTCACCAAGTGTTTGTTTTTTGTACTTTCGATTGATTTCCAAGTTTCTTGTGCTGTGGTCAGAGAAGGTGTTCTGAAAGACCTCTATGTGTTGGTATTTTCTCCAGCTTCCCCTATGTCCCTGCATGTGGTCTATTTTTTAGTATGAGCCATGTGCACTAGAGAAGAATGTGTATGTGTTTGCTATTGGCTAGAAAGCTCTGAAAACGTCTATTAGGTCATGATATTTGATTGTGTTATTCAGCTCTTCAATTTCTTTATTGAGTTGCTCACCTGTTTCTCTATCTTTCTTTGAGAGCAGTGTATTGAAATCGCCTATTATAATTGCTTATCTGGTGATTTGTCTTTCATATCTTTGAGGATTTGCTTGACAAATTTCAAGTGTCTTTCCTTGGGTGCATATATGTTTATTATGATTATGAGTTCTTGAGCATTATGTAATGTCCATTCCTATCTCTCATTATGTCATGTACATTGAGGTCTATGCCACCTATAATTTTTTTGTTTTTTAACTGCCATTAGCTTGGTTAATTTTTTGCCATCCTTTGACTCTCATTTTATTTTTGTCTGTGCGCATGAGAAATATCTCCTGAAGGCAGCAGATTGATAAATATTTGTATTTTAATCCAGTCTGCGACCATTTGTTTTTTAATTGATGTGTTTAAACCATTAACATTCTGTATAATTAAGTATAAATTTAGATTACTTGCTGTCCTCTATTATTTGTGTGTAATGTTTTACTCTCTTCTCCTTTATAGGACAGTGTGTGTGTGTGTGTGTGTGTGTGTGTATTGTTCTTGTCTTCATTTCTCCATTGGATCTGTAATGTGCTTGGTACTGTTTTCACTGTTTTCGTTTCTGGGTAATGTTACAACTTTTGCTGGTCCCATGGTTGTGTGCTGCCATGTTTGTTGGTTTTCTGCCCATAAAGAACCGGAAATTATTTTTTGTAATGCTGGTATTGTTTTTACAAATTATCTAAGTGTTTCTTTATTAGAGAGAACTTTTCTATCTCCTTCAAATTTTATGGAGAGCTTTGCTGGATAAAGGAGTATTTAATTGCAATTGCTGTCTTTCAAATTTTGGAACACATTGCTCCAGTTTCTTCTTTCCTGTATGGTTTCTGCTGAGAGGTTGGACGTTCTGATCTGTTTGCCTTTAAATGTGACTGCTTTTATCTCTCTATCTGCCCTCATCATTCTCTCTTTTTCCTTTAAATTGGATATTTGACTACTCTTTGTCTTGATTATTTTGGGGAGGTGGGCTAGGGGGATATTTCCCTGCTTCCTGAAATGCTATCCTCTCCTCATTTGTAATATTGAAGAAGTTTTCTTCCAATAATTACCTTACTATTTTAACTGTAGGCTTATTTATCTCCTCCTGTTAAGGGACCCAAATAATTTCAATATTGTTTCACTTCATGGAATCGTCAGGCTTTGCTCAGATTCTTTTGATTTTCTGTTTGACTGTTTCTCTCATTTGCTGAATTCTTTGTTATCTTCAAGATCGCTGATTCTATATTCCATTTCTTCTATTATTGAGATGATTCACCTTTTACTTGATTTCTGCTACATCATTTCTTAAATCCTGGATTTCCCTTCAGTGTGAGGATTCTGGTTTCTCTATTTTGTCATTAGTTTTCAGAATTGATCCCCTAATTTCCTGTATGGCACTAAACAATATTCTCAAGCATTTCTCTCTGCCAGCTGAAGGTTGCTTTTTCTGTGTAAACCCCTGAGTTTGGGTCATCGTCAGTATTTGACTTTTGCTTCCTTAGATTGTTTACAGTAGCTGTTGGTGTTGACTGTTGTTGGCATCACATCCTGGGTTAGCTGATGGTGGAATGTAATCTTCTGGGGTGTGTATGGGGGAGGGCTGCCTGTTTAGATTAGGGAAGGATCAGATAGGTGCTGGAAAATATATTTTGTGTAAATGAGGAGGAGATGTTAGTTGGGAGAGTAGAATGATTGGTATGAGGTGGTCAGAAGTCGGTTTTAAGTGGTGGTATTAAACATAGAAAAACATCCCCAAAATACAGTAATTTTTAGTGAGGTGAATTGGGAGATGAAATTTTACATGTTAAATTAAAGAGATTGTGTGCTTCTGGGGTGAAGGGAGCAGGTTCCAAAGGGGTATAATGAATCTACCAGAGTCCTTTATTGACTGTGTATTATGTACGGATGGCGCAGTCTTTCTGTTACTGGGTTTATAACAGTGGATTCCTGCACATTCAGAATTATGCCTCCTTGTGCATTTTTCTAGGGTGTAAATGGGCTATTATAGTGGATGCACCCAGGGAAGAAGAGATTCTGTGCAGAGGGTGATCTAGCATTCTTGATGGAAAATCCACCAAGAAACCCAGAAAGGCCATGTTCTGTTTCCTGGGGTGGGGTGTGGGATCTGTTTCTAACAACCTCCTGAAACCCTTCTGACGTTAATCCAGAGATGTGAATTGCCATGCTATCAGACAGAAGGCACTGTGATGTCTATTACAGCTGATATAGTTGAGTTAATACCACATAATTTAAGTTGCTTCAGTTTTTAATATTTTCTGGGTTTTTTAGGGGGGCATTGAAATATTTCTATGTTTTCTCTAATGTTATTGGGCTTTTGTTTATTTGTTTTTTTGCTTGCTTCCTCTTTGTGTTTTGTATTATTTTCTGTATATGAATTCCAGGGTAATAGATCCATGTAAACAGTAGCTAGATTTATAATTGCTTAGGAGCTAAACAGAGTGTAGCAGTTTAAATCTTGTGATGATAAATTACCCAAAAGTAACTTAGAAAAGTTTTGGAAAGCTATTTCTGAAAAGTCAGCCCATCAAAAACTCTGTAGAGCATAGTTTTACTCTGCAACACATGAATTACCAACCATCAGAACTGACTCAATACCAACTAGTTTTTTTTCTTTGTTTGTTTTTATAAGAAACGATGCCTTGAAAATATCATCAAAATAAAAAGAAAATGGTTCTTCTATATATATTAAAATGTTCCTCAGAAAGAAACTTGATTTTATCATTAAATAAGAAAACCCTTCCCCTTTATTTTATCTATATAATAAATACTTTTGTTGACCTGGTTATATACATAACACTGGGATTTTTAAAAATCAGGAAATAGACTGAATTTTTTTCCTCTTTGAGTTAATAATTTAAAAGAAGAGGCAGATTAATAATATATATTTATAACTGATGTTTAATTCTGTGTTACATCAAAAACTCACTGTCATTGAGTCTGTGCTGACCCTCTAGGACAGGGTAGTTTCTGAAACTGTGTCTGTTTAAGGGAGAAGATAACCGCAGCTTTCTCCCAGGGAGGACCTGGAGGTTTAACTGCCAATTGTGTGGTCACAGCCAAATGTGTAACCACTGCTCTACAAGGGTTCCCTTTAATTTCTGGGATAGCAAAGGAAAAGGTATAAAACTAAGATCTTATATATTTTTTAGCCTTTGCCCTGTGCACTTGGATAGGATGATGACTTACACTGACATGCTTCCTTCCCTTATGGAGGTTATGGTAGTTGCATAAGTTTACGTCAACTTGCTAAATAGAATGTAAGGGTGGAGTCTAGCTTGTCAATCAAGTCACACAGTAACACCCACCAAAAGGATTTTATGAATTCATCTGTTTCTCCTTGGAGGAGGACCACAATCTCTCTCTGCTACACCTCCATGTTGACAAACCACATGGAACCACACTAATGGCAGCCAGAGCCCTGGAGATGCTTCCACCACCCCTGGAGTCACAAGACTTTCCACCCACAGTCCTGTGATCTTCCTGCATTAGGCATCATTGCATGTGTTGCATGAGTCTGAAGAGTAATTTAAAAATTAGTATCATATATATGGGCTCATATATATGGGCTCATATCAGACTTATGAACTTGATCTGGACTGAGCTGGGTTGTTTCTTAGTATGCAATTACTCTTTGATATAAAGCTCTTGCATATAAAGCTCTTTCTTAGACTCATATGAATGTCCATGAATTTGTTTCTCTAGTCTACCCAGACTAACACATCCACTGACTTCAAGGTTTCAGTATTCCTGTGATAGTTTTTTGTTTTATTTTGCCAACATGGTATCTGTAGGAACATATGGGTGAGTTTTCCGGTCAAATATTCTGCATCCTGATTCCCTGCCTTGGCCGTGCCACGAAAACATATAGCTCTTTGGAGGCTGGTCTCTCTGTGCCTTGACCTTACTGCTTGCTGAGCACCATGATTGCTGCTGGAGCTCCGCAATGTTTTCCATCAACCTCTGATCCACATGACTTTGTACACACCAGCCTGTGCTCTTCCTGCATTCTGCATCATTACCTGTGGCTGTGAGTCTGAAGGTCTTATGGACGAATATTGTAGTTAAGGATTTGAGTTGGACTAGGCTGGGATGTTTTGTTGATATTATATATAATTACTAGTTATTGATATACATAATTACTCCTTGAGAGAAAGCTCTTCCTTACACATATATGAGTGACACTGAATGTATTTCTCTATCGACCCACCTAACACAACACCCATGGTTTTTACAATCTCAGCATGTTAATCGAAGACTTCTTAAGCTTAACAAAGGTGTCATTGAAAAGTTGGCCAAGGAGAAGAAGCGGCAATGCTTTTCAAACCTTTGAGTTCACATCATTAATACCTCGGATCCTGGTGTCAAACACCAGCTGGCATTCTCCAGGTATGTAGATGCTGCTAGCTTTTTATGCTATCCAAGCCATTTGAATGGACGTTCTGTACATCTGCCCATGTTCCTTGTGATAGTGCTTAGCTTTCTCATAGATAAGCTTCCTCTGTGCCTTTTGAAGCATCCTTGGGCAAACTCTGTTCTCAGGCACATTTTCTTTAGTTCTACGAATTCCCTTCACTTTTTCTGGAACAGCTGGACCTTCTTTTCTTCTCTCAACACCATGCTTGGTTCCAGCTGGCTGAAAACAACAACAAACTACAGAGAGGTCTTTGAAGAGGAATTCTTCCCTAGGCTTCTCTCTGTCCAGGGTGGGCATAGTCTTCAATTTTCATAGCTTTACTGTATGGACATGATATTTCACATATAGCCTCCTGAGTATTCATCAGCATAGGGACCCCAGCTGATCTTTTCCCCACCATCTAGCTCCTTCATTGGCCTAAAATATGATCCAGATCTCAAGTAGCAGGAAAACAAGTCAAATTGTTTATTGGATGGTGTATCCATGGCTCACGAAGAGTTGTCATCTGGATTGGTCAAGACATCGACTACTGAACTATGTGAATATGCATGTCTTGTACAATGAGCCCCAAACAGGTTCCGAAATGAAACATATTTGTGTTAAAGCCATTATAATTACTTCATACATGGTGCTTTCCCTTCTACTTTTTAAGAATGTTTACATATTTAGTATTGCTATAGCTTTTGTCCTTAAATTCATTGCACAATATTGCATGCATTATGGATTATCCACTCACTTCCATCGAGTTAATGGTATCTCATTTCAACCACCTGTGGGTTTCTGAGACCATAACTGTTTATAGGACCAAGAAACTCAGTCTTTCTCCCTGGGACTTGCTGGTGTTTTAGAACAGTGAATCACAGCCCAACATGTCACCACTATGGCACCAGGGTTCCATATAATATGTATTATAGTATTTATTAAAATTTTAGTGAATTAAAAATGAATGATAGAATGAAGTGACTACCAATTGCTAGGAAAAGAGTTTAACAATGGGCCCACTATACTCGGCATTTAGCTCTTGCCTTGTTAACTGTGAAATAATTACTTTGTTTATAATCACATGGGATTTTAGAAAACCACCCTGTTCTGAAGCTGAAGTGAAAGCTTTTCTTTCCTTATTTTTACTTGCATTTGTGGCTGTACGAATAGGCGCAACTATACAGCTTCTCTGTTCATCTTTGCGCACAGTCACCTGCACCACAAGCTATGGAAACCAATCAACGTAACCAGGTGACCTCGGTCTGAGAAGAACGCACTGCCCACCCCAAGGGTGTTTAGCAAATCCAGGCATGTGGGCCTTGTGCATGCCACGTCAACGTGGGCAGATTTTCAGCTACAGAGCTCCTGAAGTGCTGTCTAATGGCAAATGTGGGCCCCGTTGGATTGAAAGTAAACAAATGTGAAATAGTGAGCCCTTGATAGACCACAAGTATATTTAAGTAGAGAGCCAGCTTCAACCATGAGAATACTTTAGCCAGCTGTGGGAGTTCGCCTTGTGTGGAGTCAGACTCTCTGCAATGTCAATTCCTCATTAGGGAAACTGGGTATGATGTTTGGAGCCAAGAAAATGGGATATTCAGGAAGGGAGGATTAAATACCTGGGTACTTTGGCAGTCAAACCAAGAAGACACATGTAACTTTTGCACAGTGAAAAAGAGCATGGCATAAATATTTAGAATAAATGTCTACCTACATTTTTCCTTCTTTACTTAAATAAAATAGCAATAAATTGACAAACAACATTCATTCCTATCAATAGAAATATCAAATATAAATAATTTATTATACTATAGAAAAGAAAAAAATTATTATATTTTGCTCCTGACTCAGTTTTAAAATCAGATAAAAAATATTTTGTGCTAGGAAATGTCACAGTTACATTCTACCTCTGAAGAAAACTGTCATTATCCTTTACAAGTATGTGCTAATATTAAAATCATACATTAAAAAATATATGTGTGTATGTATATAGAGAAAGTGAGGGGTAGAGACTTAGCTTAAGGAGTAAACAATAAAATAATGTAATAAAGAAGTAAAATAAATAATTAGTATAGAATGGAGTTGTAGGTTTATTTTATTGGTACTATCACAGAAAACCTCTCTGAAGTGAAGAATTCCTTTATTAAGCACATACTGTGGATCAATAATTTTTCTACACAATTAGGAAACAATTAAACTAACATATCCACCATTTCTACCTTACAGTGAAGAAAACAAATCAGAACAACAACAACAAAATAAACAAGCATAATATGCATAAGTTGATCCACGTGTTGTCACTGTTGTTGGGTGACTTCCAGTTTGCTCCTCCCCTAGTCAATGGAAGGAGACACCGCACGCTCATGCGCCATCCCCACAAACTGTCCTAGGCTTGAGCCTGTTGATTCAGCCACCACATCAATCTGTCTAATCGAAGGCTCTTCTCTTCTTTACAAAAAATGATATCCTTCTCCAGGGACTGGTCTCTCCTGAACAATATGTCCAAATTATGTAAGATGAAGTCTTGCCAGCCTTGCTTTGAAGGAGCATTCTGGCCTTAATTCTTCCAATACAGATCCATTTTTCCTTTTAGTAATCCATAGTACTTTCAATATTCTTATCCAGAAACACAATACAGAGGCATAAATACTTCTGTGGTCTTCCTTATTCAGTGTCCAACTCTGATGTGCAAATAAGGCCATTGAAAATCGCAATGCTTGGGACAGCATACCTTACTCCTCAAAATAGCATCCTTGATATGATAGTGTGGGTAGACTAGAGAAACAAATCCAGAGACATTCATATGAGTATAAGAGCTATCTATACAAGAGCAATTGAATATTGAGAGAACATCCTAGCCCAGTCCAGATCAAGTCCATCAGTCCAATATTATCCCCTATGTCCAATACCAATCTATAAAGTCTTCTTTAGATTCACAGAACACATGCAATGACACAGAATGCAGGAAGATCACAGGCCAGTGGGTGGAAGGTCTTGTAGATCCAGTGGCAATGTGGCTCCTCTGGCTCCAAAGCTCTAGTGTAGCTCCATGTGTCTTGTCAGTGGAAATGTTTCACAGGAAGTGAGCCTGTGTCCCACTTCCAGCGAGCTATTTATCTCCTTAGCACCTCCAAATGAGGTCATCAAGCTGCAACCTGATTGAAAGGCTAAACTCCACCCCTTCACTTGGAAGTCTCAAATTGACAACAGATTATGTAATACACTTTCTTTTCAATACTCTGAAGAGGTCTTGTGCAACAAATTTACCTAATGCAATTTTTTAATCTTATGATTGTTGCTTCCAGGCCCATTGATGGTGGATCTAAGTAAGAAAGTCCTTGACAATTTCAATATTTTCTCCATTTATCATGATGTTACCTATTGGTCCAGTTGTGAGGATTTGCAATTCTTCCTCATTTTCAGAAAGGAAGGTTGACTCATCTACAGAGAGGCAGCCTGTTAATCAATTGTTCTCCAATCCTGATGCCCCACTAGTCTTCCTGTAATCCAGCGTTTCTGATTATTTGCTTAGCAAATGGTGAAAGAATACAACACTGATGCACACATTTCCTGAATTTAAACAATGTAGCATGTGGTAGTCTGGGTTGACTAGAGAAACAAATTCATGGATACTCAGATGTGTATAAGTAAGAGTTAAATATCAAAGAGTAATTGTACATTAAGAAACATCACAACCTAGTCCAGTTCAAGTCCATAAATCCAATATTAGTTATATGTCCAATACCAGTCTACAAATTCCTCTTCAGACTCACACAACACATGCAATGATGTCAAATGCTGGAATATCATAGACCAGTGGGTAGAAAGTCTTGTGGATCCAGTGGCAGTAGAAGCATCTCAGCACTGTCATGGGTCTCCACATTGGGTCCTCTAGCTCCAGGGCTCTGGCTCCATCAACAAGTTGTCTTGTTGACAGAAATGGCTCAGAGAGAGTGTGTGCCCCATTTCCAGAGAGGAAGACAAGAGTTCCCAGAATCCTCAGGAGAAGGCCATGCCAACACAGAGGCCTCAATGGCTATGGCCTGATTGATAGGCTAGACTCCACCCCTTTGCAAGTTGACAGGAGATTATGTAACTGCCACAATATATTTCCCAAGAGATTGATTCCTCTTGAAAACATGTTCATAAGATATAGGAAGTGTTTGTCATATTCTCTTCTGCTGAAAACTCTGACTGTAATTATTCTGAGACAGATTGTCCTTCTGTGAGACTATCTCGCTACCATCAAGTTGTTGCTGACTCACAGACACCCTATGGGACAAGATAGAACTGCCTCTGTGAGTTTCTAAGAGTGTAACTCTTTATAAACGTCTTTCTTTTGTGGAATAGTTGCTGGTTTTAAACTCCTGACCTTGCAGTTAACGGTCCAAAGCATAACTGGTGTGCCACCAGGGCTCCATCTCTAGCTTCCTGGGTATATTCAATATTTTTTGCCAACACCACAATTTAATCAATTCTTCAGTCTTCCTTCTTTATTGTTCAGTTTCCCTGTGCAGGTGAGGAGATCCGAAATGTAATAGTTCGGGTGAAGTACACTTACTCTTCAAAGTGACACCTTTGATTTTGCCCTTTTGTGACATCTTTCATCACAATTCTCTGCAGCGGTACCCACCATTTGATTTGCAGGACACTGTTGCCGTGGGTGGAGATGGTGGCTCCAAGAAAAATGAAATCTTTGGCAACTTGGCCCTGCTGGCTGCTTATCATGATGTGACTCATGCATCCAGTCGTGATGCTTTGTATCTAGAGGTGCGCAGTGATTCAAGCCCTCTTCACTTTCATTCAGCAAGATTGTGTCATCTATACAACCATGGCTAGTAATGAGCCTTCTACCAACACTAAAGTCGCACTGATTCTATAGTCTAGTTTCTTGGATTATTTGCTCCTATCCAGGTTGAAGAAGTGTAATGAAATGACAAAATCTGCCCACACACCTTTCCTGGTGTGAAACCATCCAATATTCCCTGTTTTTTCCTCCAAAGGCTGTCTCTTGGTGTATATACTTCCTTGCCACTCCATATATGAATTGAGCATCAGTAACCTCAGATTCCTTGAAAATCTCATCCTCATCCCAGGACAATGGTGTTACAGTCTTTTAGCAATATCTTCAGGAGATTTGTACATACATTCAAATTTGATGTATGTATTTCTAGATTCTTATTTCAATTCCCACTTATTTGATGAAACTCATGCTGTTGTAAATATGCTTTCAAACCTATTTCTTCCAAGATAAAAGTAAAAGTAGATATAGGAAGTAAAATAATCTCCTTTCCAATTTTCATAGGACTTCTTGTGAAGGTTTGTTCTGCTTTCTCACCAGTAATTTTATATTTTCTCACTTGTATTTTTATAACCTGGAAATAATTTTTTAAATGGTGCATGTACCTAGAAATCCATCATGCTGATATTGTATAATTTGATGTAATAATAACACAATTATCTGGTAATTCATTGTTAAAACAGTTTTCACAATTTTCTGTGGGGCCCTCATGGTATTACAATGTCTCTTATAGTTTGTATGCACAAGTGAGTTTGTGCACATATTTGAAATAACATGATCAAATTTACAATAGATAATTTTGCTTGGGAGAGGGATATTTTATTATGTATGTTATTTTTTTCATTTTGTTCCTATTTTTGTTTTATAAGTAGACATGAAAATTATACTGATAGGTTGAGAATTTATTTCATCAGATAAGCTTCTTCAAAGAATTAGTAGTCTATAATAGAAGTGTATTAGTATTTAATTTTAGTTTAATAATAGAATAGAATTTATTGAATTTAATAATAGAATATCAATTGATTTTAAAACAATCTATTGAAATTAAGTATTTAGACTTTCTTCAGAGTATATATTTAGTGAATTACATGTACATACACATCTAGAAAAAATACTAAACCTCAAAAACACCTATAAGTATGCCATAGAATTTGCAGCGCTACCAGGGAAATATACCACAAACCCCAACACTACCACCAAGGATAAAATAAATATATTAGAGAACAGATTGTTTACTGGTTCATGTCAAAAATTTATCATTTTGATGCAAAAATTCCATCTGGAAATGAATATAGTGCAATATTGGCAGTGGTTAACAATTAAATGAAGCCATTCCCAACTTTTCAAAATTGTGTGTACAGTAATACCCAGTTGAAGCAATCTTAAGTCTATAGATTCCCTCAGTTTGGAGGTGAACCTGTCTCTTCATCACTGAGAGTCCACTGCTTATGAAGGGGGAAATTAACCCACGTGGGAAAAGGGTACGACTGATATGTGACTCGACTTGTGCTGTTTTGTGGATGGCGTCATCAAGTCAGTTCCGATGCATAGTGACCCGCAAGAGTGAAACACTTCCCGAGACTACTGGGGTGACATGGTGAGGCTGTTTGGGAGAGTGTGCAAAAAATCTGAGCGGACTGCTGCTGCTGCAGGGTGAGCAGCTTTTGCTGCGGCAACACTGACGGGAAAGCAAATGCACCGGAGGTTTCAGCGTCCTCGCCCTTCTGCTGCTTCCCACTGCTTCCCCAGTGCTGCCTCTTGGCACAACCTCATCCCAAACCATCTGGCAAGGCAGCCAGATAATCGGTAGAGTTCTGGCATCACTCAGCAGAGAGTTTAGGAGTGGATTTTCAAGATAAGAGGAAATCGATCAATTGCCAAAACAGAAATGCCCTTTTGCTACTCACCTCCTGTACACACTGTTCTACCTGTATAACAGGGCTTCGAAAAGTTCGTGGAAAATTTGAATTCAAAGATAATGGAACTTTTCCCTGAGCTTTTAGAAACACCCAACACCAAGGACGGCTTTCTGTTTTCATCTGACAGTCTACAATTATGCAGGATACCTATGAAAATGTTTTCACACCCAAGCTAAAAACCGTAGACAGATAAAACTAATCTGTTATACAATACAGGTCTGTAGGCTAGGAATTACTCCCCAGATTCAAACATAATCTCACTTAAATATTTTGTAATTGAACACTAAATAATAAAGTTAATTACACATCACTATCATTAGTATGGTTTTGAATGCAGCAGCCTAAAAAATGAGGCTGTCTGAACCCATGAAGATTTACACGCTTGGAAAGTGTAGAATTGCTCTACTCTCTGCTACAGGATCTCTAGAACAGCAAAATCAGTGACACTATTGTACATATATAAAGAGAAATTTATATCAAGAAAATGGCTTACACAATTGTAGAAGTGGGTAAATTCAATCTGGTTTCTCTGAATCACGTAGTTTGGTGGGTGATAAACCCAGGATTGGCAGGAACAACACAGGATGTAGAGGCAGGTGAATGCAAGCTGAGTAGCTCAGCCTTAACACCGAGAGGCAAGTGAGTCCAAGGATGACAGGTCGGAAGACAAGCTGCTGCTGATTCCCCCAATCAGCAGGCAATGTGGCAGGCCAGTGACCCACGTACAAAGAACTGGAGGTTGACGAACCAGATGCAGGATTGAGAACCAGCACAAAGCAAGCAAATTTTCCACAGCAACGATATAGGATGTAGACCACGCCGCCTAAAAAAATCTCTTTCATTTGCATCAAGAAGACTACAGTCTGACTTAAACTCTTTACAACGCTTTGGAAGCTCACAGCAGTCCCAGCAAGGAATTGATTACATTATGTGAGATCACATCATGGGAGATTAATAGGCCTCAGCTGTCAAACCATTGAGATTTCTGGCCCAGGAGAGCTGGTATCACAATCACCGTAAGTTTGAATCAGAGCGATTCGTAGCAGTGTTTTGTTTTTAATCCACTTTATAATCCTGTGTTATTTACTTTTAGCCAGGAACTAAGCTGATTATTTACCCAGTTGTGATCGAAACTTCAATTCCTAACGGGTTTGAATCATTAATCTATCTTCCTAGTATTTGGTTCTGTTTACTTGTTAGTTTCTTTTCCTCCACCTTTACATTAACTTTAACTACTGGAATGGAATAACAAGAGGAAAACATACCCTTAGACTCCAGCCGATAGCAGAGCTTTCCTTCCCCTCATTGTTTATCAGCCATCCAATTTAACCTTGATCATTAGAATGAACATTCCAGTCAATCAACATCCTCCTCTTTACTTCAGGCGGTAATAGAATGAGTTCAAAGTGGCCTGTTGTTCTGACAGGCCCACTACGGTCATAAAGTAGAACACGTCCGCAGAAGCAGGCAGCCACGGGTCCCGCGAACCAACTATGTGCTTCATTTCTGAGCTACACTGTCCCCACCGTGGCAGCTTACAGTCCACCATGGCAGGAGTACGATGCCACAGAGATCTGCAAATGATTCAAATCAGGGGTTTTTCCCATCTGTTTGTTTAATTTGTTTATGGATAGCCAATTTTCAAACGTTTACTACCGTACCACTAGATGAAATTGCTTTATTTCCTTGTGGAAGCACTCCCTTTTGGGAATCAGACAGCAAAACCCACAAGACACAAAGTTGTTAGGATGGCAAGGAAAGATTCTAATGGTGAGTGTGACATGGGATGCTTTAATTTCCACACTCTTATCATGACTAGGTCCGGAAATTATGGTTATGCGAGGGAAGCACGACAGCGCTATCCCTGGTTCAAGGCAGCTGCTCTCTGTTACTGGGGAGAACTGTGTACGGAAAGAGAGAAGGTTCTGAGGGTGCAGTGATTACGTGTCTTTTAGCTGCCAGCTACAAGATCAGCATTTACAGTCCAACCAGTAGTTCCGAGGGAGGAAAAAACACAGCACGGAAGAGTTCTCTGCTCGCATGAGAATGACACCCTTGGAACCCTCTGCGGCAGTTCTTTGCTATCTTGTAGGGTGACAGTGAGCCAGAATGGGCTGGAAGGCACACGACAGCACATCCTGAAGGCACATTTACACAATGAGGTCAGTAGACATGTAAATTTGGAAATCAAAGATTTTTTTCAGGAATTAAATTATAAGTGTCTAGGTGTAATTTCCCAACTTGCATAGGAACTATGCTGTGTGAATCATTCCATCATTCACTCGAAGTGGCTTGTTCTGGATGATGGTGTCTGTGGCATGCCTAGCTCATGTGTCACTGTACTTCCGCTGTGATGAAGTAAGTCCATTGGTAAGAAGCAACATTTATGCAGAAGACCATGATGATGGATAGAGCGTTCTACAAGTTCCTTGTAGGAATCCCCATGTGGCACAGATGGTTAAGTTCTAGATGCCCAGCCGTCCAAAGAGACCCCAGAAGGCAGCCATTGGAATGTGCTTTTTGAAAGGTCAGATCCTTAAAAACCTTAGGAGTGGTCCGATTCTGCACAGAGTCAGCATTGACTTGGCAGCAACTAGCATTTCCCTGGGTGCTGGAAAGGCTTATTTATCCAATATGGATGAATTGTTAATCCACCCCATGATGGAGGAGGTGAAATGTGCTCAACCTGCTTCCAAAATTGGTCCCCAAGGAGGAAACATATCACAGCAGATTTTCGTCCCTGTTTTGGAAATTTAGACACTGCAGGGGCAGTAAACTGATAAGCTTCAGTAGGACGAATCCCATGTGTAGAGACTCCAACCCTGATATCATTCATCAAAAGACTTTAGGTGACTGGGGATAACAGAAATAGCTGTGGTCTTGTCCAACAGAATATTGGGAGTCCTTTCCATTATGGAATTCCCTTAATAATAGTTTCATACCCAGAAAAATGAGGGTAGCAGGCAAGTGAAGGAGAGAGCAATGGATGGCATGGAGAACAGTTGTAACATTTAAGGTGTAGGAAGGATATACCCGCCATAAAGTATCATTAAATAAACTTGATAGCAATAAAATTGGCAAGAGAAGTCTAATTGGAATGTGGTCTTGAGGTTCAAGTATTACAATATGTATCTTTGTGGAACGGAAGCCACATAAAGGCAAGCATTATTGACCATACATTTTTGTATCAAAAAACCTAATACTTTCTGACAAAATGCCAATACTCAATAAATATTTGACAACTGAATAAAATTTATGTACAATTATGTTAGACAGGGTTCTCTAGAGAAACAAAACCTGAACGCTAATAATTATATATGTTTATTTATTTATGTAGATAGATAACATAAGATAAACAATTAATCTATAGAGCTGTACAAATGGCTCAGTGTAACTCACTCCCGTGAGACAGCTGTGAGACACTGGCAGTCCTTCCAGTCTTGAGGGCCACCAGGTAGTCCTCTGGAGAGCAATTCAGGCTACCTGAGCACAGGCGGCAAACAGCAATGCAGGTCACCAACAGTCAGCCAGATGACAGGGTCCAACAGTCCCCAGCTCAAGAGATGTAAATTCCAATAGTGTGGTGAAACAGGTCTTGAAGGAACCTCAAATTACAGCGACACAGTCCATGGGTTATGGGTCCCACAGGTAGTGTAGCTTGAAAACTGAGGCACAGAACAAGCAAGACAGCCACACACTGGTCCAATCATCAAAGAGCAAAGACAAGAAAGGCGAGACTCATTGAGCCATTTATCCCTCCGCCCTTCAATAATCAAACGTGTTCATTGACCATGTTGGCACAATAAACGTTAACTATGTCAACAAATTTTACTAATTATAAAAATTGTCACAGAAATAAGTGATATGTGCTGAACTAAATTATTAAATATAATAATGACTGGGTTTGAAACTCATAATTTGTTCCCAACACATATGTACCAAAACATTTTTAAATGACTTAATTACCTTTCTCATCCTGATAAAATTATTCTCTTGCATGATTATGAGCATGTTTTTTTCAAAAAATTATCATTCGGCTTTTCATTGTGTTGATAGTACAGATCCTAATTATGGAGATAAAAGACTGACCTCCAATTAACTTTAGCAACACAAATGAAGAGAAAAAAAACAGATTACTGATTTGGTAATGAACTCAGAAACATAGCACCAATCCACTTGTGAGCGATATGGCTTGCGTTTGTTCAGTACCATTCCCACAGAAGGAGCGGAGAACTGTAAGCTGTGCACCCAGACACCTTCGCTGGTAGGCAAGCAGGATTGGAAGGTGGGTGAGAAGAGAAGTGAATAACTGCCTGTGGTATCTGTGGAAAGTGGGGACATCAGCAAACATGATGTAACTTCAGTAGCTATTCGATAGCTTCATGAGGATTATCTACTTCAGGGTTTTACCATTTGGATCACTATAGCGACTCCATAAGGCTCCCAGGAACTTCCTAAAAATAAACTTAATTGGTACTGCAGGCAGCTGAGGTCACTTGTGTTGTCTGCCCTGATCTAGCTTCAATTTCAGCTTTCCTGAAAGTCCCCCGTCTTGACTTTCACACCCTCATCAATAGCAATGGTTTTAAAAACCTCAAGTTATCATTTAAATCATTTAGATCTCCTTGTAGTACATAATTTGAGAATGATTTATGAATGATACACATTATACCCATTTTTTCCTCATAAAATACGTGATGGAAATGGATAAAGCAGAGCAAGAAATTTTTTAAAAGGCAGTCGAGATCAATATTTGTTGCTTAATCTTTGAAGTGCATGCAAGTATTACCCACACTCAATTACTTTAAAACAGAGCAGATGAGCATTTCTTAGAAATACTGAAAGCTTTTATTGTACTAAGTACTAGTCTAGTAGTCATTTCCAAAAACCACTCTTAATGCTGTAATTTTGTAATTCTATGAATCATCAGGAAGCAGCAGAGAAGTGGGCGTTCTGAACCATTATTGGATTTTTATTAAATTAGCTAAAATGTGATTGAATAAGAGCACTAATAGTATTGATAGCTTACATTACCACTAAAAATGCTTCACGGTATAAGCCTATGTAATTTCCTCATAAACCATTCACGATGGAAGCATTATTCTGATTCTAATTCTGCCCACTCTTCTAATTATTTGCAAATGATGTAAAAACAATCAATCAACATATGTGCAGGATTTTGTATGTGCAAAAATCCTGTGTACTAGAGAATAAAACAATGATGCTCCCTAATTTTAAAGATCTCACCACCTGTTACAGAGAAGTTCATCTCACCTTTAAACTCCTGATTCAATACATCAGCAAATATAAAAGTTTCTAACTTCATAATATATCTTAAATCCCTCTACATCTTGCTACTAGCTAAGTGATCACCATGTCTAATAGACCTGGCTCCAGAATCCCGATTCTACCCCTGCTCCCATATTACCACCAATCCACTTTATACCCGGTGTTCAGCATAGGGTTTTTTAAATATAAAACAAAATATGACATCATTTGTTTTAAAACTTTCAGGATTGAAAAAAAAACTTTCAGGATTTCTACTTTTTTTCAGGATAAATTCCAAATGCAGCACGACACTGCAAACGAGCTTCTGACCACTCTGGCGTGAGATCTCCAATTCCACTGCTTTCCTCTCTGTTTCTTTCAGACATTGGGCCTAAGGATTTCAGGAGAGACCAGTCCCTGGAGAAGGACATCGTGCTTGGTAAAGTGGAGAGACAGTGAAAAGAGGAAGGCCCTCAATGAGATGGCTTGGCAGTGGCTCCATCAATGGGCTCAGGCATGGGACCAATTGTGAGGATGGTGCAGGACCGTGCCACGTCTCCTTCTGTTGTGCATGTGGTTGCTGTGGGTTGGAGCCCCCTCAATGGCCCCTTACAACAACAGCCACAACATTGGCAGATCCCATCCACAACAGCCATATGCTATAAATATTAGGACCTAATCCAGAATTACGCGTCCCCTTACTTCTCCTGCCTTCAGTCTTCTTTGGACTGAAAGGGTCGCTCCGATTTCCCTTCTCTTCTAGATGTCTGAAAAACTGTAAGAGTGAACGACAGTTGATCTAATACTTTATCTTGATTTGTGCCCCATTAACTACATAATATCATAAAGTACACACTGTTTCTTTTTAATGGTTTTATCGACATATACTTCACTCTAATCATTCAGTCATATTAAGGAGATTTGATCAATCATCACTACAATTTCAGAATATTTTCTTCTCATTTTCATGTTGTTAGCTCCCACCCCCACCCTCCCTTGCTATGGTGCAAAGCAATTTTCAATCAGTTTATTGTCCCTATAGATCTACCTATACATCTACCTATTCTGGATTTCATACACAGAGAACCATACAAAACACACAAAGGAAGCAAACAAAATAAACCACCAACAATTATAAAACAAAATAGAAAACTTCAATCTAAAAGAAAATGGAAAATATTAAAAATGGAAACAACTTTAAAATGGGTCCAAAGGGAGATCAAATGATAGGACGTTACATTTTTTCTTAACTACATCTGCTATCATTGATTTTGCCTTGCTCTCTACTAGCCAGGCTAATCACATCAGTGTGGCTAGAGGGGATTCACCAGAGGTGAAATCCGTGTGAAGACCCTGCCCATGAATTTGGGGCATCCACTGTCATATTTAGCCTTCTGTAAATAAGGTGTTCACAATGTAAGTTCTGATAACATTCCCTCCTTTGAATTGGGATTTGGTTATTTACAATCCTTAGCTCTCACAGGCTGATGCGCTTCTTCCATGTGGGCTTGGGGGACGCCTCACTTAGATGGCCGCTTCCTTTAAGACAAGCATGTAAGACTTCAGAGGCTATTCGTTCCGATAGCTGGGTGCCATCTGGTTTCTGCCACACTTTGCCATAGCGTTCATCTAGTCAGCACTCTATTTTTGAGGGTGAGCACTGAGCAGGCCATGGCATAAGAACTAGTTGTTCTTAAATGAAACCAGGATTAAGTGCAAGTCCAAAATCAATTAATATACCTGAATTCAAACTCGCTACCGTGGAGCCCATGGCAAGTCAGAGCGACTCAATAGGACAAGGTAGAAGTATCCCTGTGAGTTTCCAACACTGTAAATCTTTACCAGAGTAGAAAGCCCCATCCTTCTCCCTAGGAGTAACTAGTAGCTTTAGACCTTGTTGAGAATCTACTTACAGTTATACATGGCAGAGATCATTAATCAATGTTCAATTAATTAATTCATTGTTAAAAGTTTTGTGTGGTTTTGAACTGTACATATTCCGCCATGCAACTTTTTCACTCTCAAATGTTTGCATTCATTTATACTTGTGTGAATTAATCACTACAGTGATAGCTACCAAAAGCCGATTTTCTAATTCCACTCTTCCTCTCAAATTAGTTAATTGGCATTCCAAATACAGTAGAACTTTCTCTATTTTTACATATTTATTTATATAAATAACAATTGGTTGCAAGAGCAGTGAGCTACTTAATGTGGTTCTTTCAGGCATAATCTCTAACTCTCACCAAATGACCTTTCCCTGCATGGGTCAGGAAAAGAAAGTAGGGGAAGATACTGATAGACTTCACCTGTGAGTAATTATGAATAGGATTCCCTGGAGTGCCTGCTTATAAAACAAGCCCTCTGAGAAGCAGGAGGAATGAGGTCATGACCAGAAAATGCCAGGAGTGGAGCATGGCCTCTGGACCCAAGATCCCTGAGCAGTGAACCTCCTGGATTCAGAAGACAGCATCAGAGGAGCAGCAGCAGAGCCAGGAGCCAGGTGAAGGACCAGTAATGGACTTCACACCCATGGAGCAAATAAAGAGAAGTGCACGTGTGCAGGAGGCTGGCACGTTGAGTCAGGAGGCTGGCACTTAATTGGGGAAGTTGGATTTGCTGGCCCTCAGAGCAGACAGAAGTAATATTATTGATATTGCTATCACATTCAATTCATGTTGTTACTAGCATTCTCCACATTTTTCAGATTTATTTTCCGCCAGAATTTAGCCATGCTTCAAATCATAATCATATATTACATGGTGTCTCAGTCACCTAGGCTCTATAATAGAAATACCACAGTGAATTTCTTTAAAGAACAGAAATCAACTCTCACAGTTCAGTAAACTAAAAGTCGGGATTCAGAGCACCAACTCTAAGGGAAGTTTTCTCTCTCAGCCCTGGAGGGTGCCCCTTGTCTCTGGCCAACATCTGTGGACCCTGCATTCCTCAGATATCTCAGCTTGTTGTGGTGTCCACCCTCCCTGAAACTAGGTGGTTCTCAGCTCAGGGAATCTATGTCCAAAAGATATGCTCTGCACCTAATCCTAGGTACTTTCTTGGTGTTTCTTTCAGGTTCCCCTTTCTCTGCTTTTGTCTCTCTTCTTTTCCTCTTAAAAACAAAAAGGGTAAACCATGCCATGCCCCAGCAGAATTCCTTTTATGCTATTAGGGCTGTGACCTGAGTAAGACTTTGCATCCTGACCTAATCCTCTACAACGGATTGATTGTGCATATCAGATCACATCATAGGGGGTAATTACATCATTACATAGCTGACAAACCACTGAGAGTCATGGCCCAGCCAAGTTGACACATAGTGGGAGACACAATTCAACCAGTGACATGATGCTGGCATTAAACTACTTGAATATTTACAATCAGGATTGGATTTAAAAATGGAAAATGTTGCATACTTGGGAAAGTGTGATACATGATGAACGGACAAGATAACATTTATTTTCAAGGATCAGGTGTGCTGTCAGGTCAAATGTGGCTCGGTGAGACCCTGCCAGACAGATGAGCAGAACTGCCACATGAAGACTCCTAGGCTGTAATCTTCAAGGTGACAGATACATAGTTCTTTTTTTCAAATAAAGTCTCTGGTGAATTTGAACTTGCAACTTTTCATTTGACAGTCAAGCAGTTAACCATTGCTCCACCAGAGACCATTCTTCCCACAACTAACAAGAAATTACACACATAAGGGGTGCCCCACCCCACAAAAATATGGGAAAACGGTCTACTGTGCAGAGTTTGTGAAGCACTAATTTTTCCCACGAGGTGAGAATCTAGCAACTCACTCTAAGTTAGTGCACTCGGTGGCATCACCTGGGAAGGTTCTCCTGGTCACAGTGAATTTTTTCATGAAAGTAGTTACCCTCAAATCTCATTTTTTTTTGCTTTGTTTGTTTTCTTGGATTTTTGATTGCCAATTTAAGAGAACAGCATGCAACTATGAAGTTTTGTTCCTCACTTGGGAAAAAAATGCCACAGAAACCGTTATGATATTGAACTCAAGTATACAAGTGGTTTTCTCATTTCCCCAAAATGTGAAATGTCAGTTGATGACAAATCTCATTCTGGACATGCATCAACTTCTGGGATGGATGAAAATGTCAACTCATAGGTGGGACACAAAAGACCTGATTTGTGGCAGACAAGGGATTGATTTTGCCACCAGAATGATGCAACCGCTCACACAGCCTTCTCAGTGTTCCAATTTTTGACAAAAAGAACAGCATGCCTCTCTTGCCCCATGCACCTCAGGCACATGACCTTGCTCCGTGCAACTTCTTTTTGTTTCCGTGAATGCAGGGGGACATAAAATGACAGCAATTTGATGACAGAATAGGTGAAGAAAAAAAAACAAGGGAGGTGTTTTGGAAAAAGAATTACACTTTGGGGGGAATACCCCCTCATATATAAACAAAAAGTGAATGCATCTGGGATGGTGGAAATATTGGCTAATTCTTATTTTTAAATGCATTGAGAAAAACTGTGCTTAAATATATGCTACTGTTAATAGAATCAGCACTCTAGTATAAACACATCACAATCAAATTTCATGATTGCCTTTTTTTTTTGGGAAACCAAGATTTTTTTAGTGATTTTTTTCATATACCTGCGTTTTATTTTATTTTATTCAAACTATTTTATTAGGACATCATCCAGATGTCATACCATTCAATACTTCAGTCATATCAAACAGTGTTGTATAACCTGTACCACAATCAGTTTCAAACCATCTTTTCTCTACTTGTACTCCTTGTATCAGCTGCCCATGACCCCCCACCCCACTTCCCTTGCTGTACTTGCTGTATCCTCCAGGAACCCTTATTCTAGTTATTGTCTCTGTAGAGTCACCCATCCTGGGTTTCATGTAGCAGAAAACATAGGAAAATGCAAAACAGAGAATCAAGAAGGTTACCAGCAATAACAAAATACAAGAGATAAATTCCAATTTGAAGAAAAAAAATCCACATCAAGCTCAAAGTGTGTCAAAAGGGAAATCAAATGACAAAGTTTCAGCCATTCAAGTCAGATTTATCATTTTAATCTATAATCATCTCTGTAATACTCTCTAAGTGATAAACATCCTTAAATTATGGTCAGAGGGAAATCAGCAGAGGATTATTGCATGTGTAGATCCTGGGAATGTATTTTGGGCTTACATTGTCATCCATAGCCTTCTGCAAACCAGAAATTTCACTATTTAAAAAATCATTTTATTGGGGGCTCATACAACTCTTATCGCAATCCATACATACATACATTGTGTCAAGGACATTTGTACATGTGTTGCCATCCTCATTCTCAAAACATTTGTTTTCTATTTGAGCCCTTGGTATCAGCTCCTCATTTTTCCCCTCCCTTCCCACCTCCCTTCCCTCACAAACCCTTGATAATTTACAAATTATTATTAGTCATGTCTTACATTGTCTGACGTCTCCCTTCACTCACTTTTCTGTTGTCCATCCCCTAGGGAGAGAGTTATATTTAGATCCTTGTAACTGGTTCCCCCTTCCTACCCCACCTTCCCTCTATCCTCCTGGTGTTCACTCTCACTGATGGTTCTGAGAAGTTCATCTGTCCTGGATTCCCTGTTTCCAGTCCTATCTCTGGTCTCGCCAGATTTGTAAGGTAGAATTGATATCATGATAGTTGGGGGTGGGGATTGGGGAGCATTTAACAACTAGAGGAAAGTTGTATGTTTCATCGTTGCTACACTGAACACTGACTGGCTCATCTCCTCCCCACACCCTTCTATAAGGGTATGTCCTATTGCCTACAGATGGGCCTTGGCCTCCCTCATTCACATGATATTATTTTTTGTTCTTTGATACCTGATCCTATTGACACCTTGTGATCACCAGGCTGGTGTCCTTTTTCCGTGTGGGCTTTGTTGCTTCTCAGCTAGATGATCACTTGTTCATTGCCAAGCCTTTAAGACCCCAGATACTATATCTTTTGATAGCCAGGCACCATCAGCTTTCTTCACCACATTTGCTTATGCACCCGCTTTGTCTGCAGTAATTGTGTCGGGAGTGAGCATCATGGAATGCCAGTTTAATCGAACAAAGTGTTCTTGCATTGAGGGAGTACTTGAGTGGAGGCTCAATGTCTGTCTGCTACGTTAATACTAAACCTATAAAAATATGCACATAGATCTATTTCCTCATCATCACATATATAAATATATTTACATACATACATGCCTACATTTAGACCTATATAAATTCCCTTTGCCTCCTATTTTTTTCCTTCTATTTCCTTTTACTTTCCTCTTGTCCCACTATCATGCTCAGTCTACATTTGGGTTTCAGTAATTCTTCTCAGTTACATTGCCCTTGATCAACCCCTACCAGGCCTCTTACACCCTCCTCGTCACCAAATTTGGATCACTTGTTGTTCCCTTGTCCCTGGGTTGGTTAACACCACTGCCTTCCCTCACCTCCCCCTCTTCCATGTCCCCCTGGACCATCAGTCCCATTGTTTACTCCTCCAGATTGTTTATCCCACCTATCTTATCTAGGTAGACCTGCAGAGATAATAATATGCACAAAAACAAGACAGAGCAAAACAAAGCAGCAAAGGAAAACAAAACAACAACAACAAGCCAATGACAAAAAAAGAAGAAAGAAAAGCCTGTAAATAGTTGAAGGTCTGCTTTTTGACCTTTAGAGGTATTTTCCGGTCAAGTTTGATGGGGCGCCATGCCCTAGCCCCAAAGTGTATTTTTGATATTCCCTTGGACTTCTTTGCTCTGCTCCTCTTGCTGTTCTTTTGCATACCCTTAGTCTTTGCCTCGGTGTGGTGGGGTCAGATTGGGCACAATTCCTACACTGTGTCTCCAGTGTTGTCCCCTGTAGGGCTATGGATCAGTGAGGGATGCCCTGTCTCATAGTGGGGCTGGCCATGTTGTCCTCTCTGTGCATTGGCTTATCTGAGCAGGAATATCATCCTCAAGGATTGGTGGGTCTGGATATGCTCCACTGTCTCTTCCTCCCTTTTCACTTGCTCCCATGTGCTCTGATAAGACATGTCCCTCTCCCTGAGCTGTAGTCTCAGTGCTGCCCTCTGAAGTGAATTCTTCTGGGGGGAGGGGCAGCTGACCACGTAGTTGGGATAGAGGCCAGTCCCTCAGACCTCTCTACTAGATCCCTGATTCATGCCAATATGCTGCTTTCACATCTTGGGGTACCGGGTAGAAGTATGGTCCTTCTTTCCCTGTAGGTGGGTTAGTGCTCTGTTCCCCTTCTACGCATTTCTTTTTTTTTTCTTGGCCCCATCCTCCTTTTTAGTTGGCTACCATATGTATCCCTGGACACCTGTGTTTTATTTTTGAGAATTAGTAATGTTGATAGTTTCAATTTTCACAAAGGTTTTTATGCGTATAAAAATAAAGATCTTTTGCTTGGAAATGATATAATAGATATGCATAAAATAAACCTTTAAACCAGAAATATAAGGTTTCACATAAACACACTCCTTTATAAATACCAATTATTACTATCTATTGTACAGAACGAATAATTTTGAGTTTTCTATTGACATGGGAAATGTACTACTACCCTCTTGTGGAAGACACTTGAACTGCACTGAGTTCTATGCGTGGAGAGAAATTTAAAATTTAAACGATATCACTCAGTTCTTAATCTCTAGTCTGCACAGCTATTGTTTCGCTTCTTCTGTGATCTAACTTCTCAATAGATGGAAAAACGAACGTCTCCTTTTTTCACTTGTTTAAATTATTTTCCTCTTGAGGTAACCAGTGTAGAATTTGTACATGGTATCTGCCATGGTATCTTTTGAATTTGCCTCAGAATTATACAAGTATATAAAATGTAAAAAAATGAAATAAAACAGTTAAAACTAGGTTCAAGAGTAGGTAAATTTTCTCATTTTTTTCTGTTTACACCATGGTTTATTGACCTGGGAAGCTAGAGAAAATAGGAAGATGCTAATAGGAAAACGTATGCCTATCACAAGCGAAGTATCTGAATGGTGAAAACAGTTAATATGTTTAACTGCTAATTAAAGAGTCAGAGGTTTGCATCTAACCAGAGGACCTCTGAAGACTGTTCTAGAAAACTAATTCCAACAAAAAAGAAAAAATCATTGAAATTTCTATGGAGAACTATTCTACTCTGGCATATTTAGGGAAACTATGAGTGAAAATCCACTCACTAGAAAATGTTTATTTTGTGTTAATATACAACGTATTATTTGGCATGGATTGCTTGAGGTAAGAAGCATTCTGCATATGTTCCTCAATCATATTCTTATTATTCTGCGCTTCTATTAGCTAGGCACTGTACCATGGAGTGGACTCCAGCTCCCATTGCCCCGGGGCCTGACGGCATGAAGCTTGCCTGCTTCTGCGTCATCCTCACGTGAATTCTTCTGTGTGACCTCATTGTTGCAGCCACTGTGTCAATCAATCTTGTGAGAGCCTTCCTATTTTATCTAACCCTCTACTGCACCAGGCATGGTATTCTTCCCCAGGAACTGATCCCCCTTGATTGGATCTCCAAGTTGTACAATTCAGTCTCATCACCTCCCTCCTAGGGAGCATTCGGGCTGTACTTCTTTCAACATAGATTCATTTGTTTTTCTGACAGGTCATGGTATACACACGGCAACTTCTTCACCAAACTCATAATTCAAAGACATCAATTCTTCTTCAGCTTTCCTTATCTATAGGCACTGTTATTATCTCTAAGTTACAGATGAGGAAATAGAAACATGAATAAGTTATGTGTGTTACTGAAAATTATTTGGATGTTAAATAGCAAAGATGATATTTTAATCTGGCAACTACTTGTTCTCTTGCTTTCAATACCAAAGTTCTACTTTCTCTTTATGATAAAAATAATTTATTCAGAGATTTTCTATATTTATCTATTATTCCTGAAGTTAACTTAGAAATATTTAGCTCATCTCTAGTGATATCATCTTACTGAGTTTCAACAAATTAAATGGACAGACTAATTTGATTCTATCTAATAATAATGTAAGCATTTCAATATTACCACTTAGCAAGTCTCTTAGGTTTCCATAGTAGTATATGGTAGACCTGGTATTAAAAAGCAAAGCAAAACAACAAAAATCTGATGACTACCCAAATATGTATCCTCTTTTTGAAACTCATTATTAATCAGTTTAAGTCTTGGCTTGCACTTTTTTTTCCTTTGTTGTTGTTTTTTGTAAAATTCAAATGCATTTTTTCTAATGAAATATTGTCTAACCTAAAAACAGAACTAAGTGAAACTGTTTTAGTTAAATTAAAATGGAAGTGGAATCTAATAGGCCTATTCTCTGGGTCTCCCAGTCAGGATCTGTGAATCAAAGGTAACCAATGTTCTTTTAAGAGAACTGCTGTTTGGTACAGCTGGGGTGGCCCCTACTCATAGCTGCCCTTTGTACAGCAGAATGAAACACTACCTGACCATGAATATTCTCAGAATCATGGTTAAGGTTGGGCCTATTGATGAAGGCACTGGGTCAATCCAGCTCACTGCTGGTCTTCTACTTTTTTAATGACTTTCTACTTTACCAAGCATGGTATCCTTTTCCAGGGACTGCTCTCACCTGGTAACAGGTACAGAGATGAAGTTTCAGCATCCTCACCACTGAGGATCATTCTGGCTGTACTTTTCAGCCAGTTGTATAATAGATACTGCGTCTGACTATGAAACAGAAAATTATATGTTCCACTCCTAGCTGGCCTCATGGGACAGGTACTCTTTTATTTAAGACTGTGCTCTATTTAATGATGGCTGTTTCTGGAAGGGGTGGTGAATCCTGAAACTCTTGCTAGTCATGCATCTCTTAACCCTGCATTTGTTTCTGTCAAGTCAGTTCTGACTTATATGACAGAGTGAAGGATCCATGGGAGTTCAATGGTTATGAATTTGGGGGCCAAGTCCAAAGTTCAAAACCACCAGTGGCTTCACAGGAAATAGATGTGACTCTCTACTCCTCTAAAGAGTTATAGTCTCAGAAACTCAGAGGGACAGGTCCACCTTGTCCTATAGGGCTACCAGGAGTCAGCTTGATGGCAATGAGTTTTGGTAGAGAACAGAGTTTAACTCTCTGATATGGCTTCCAATGCTGGGATCTCGACAGAAGCAGAAGGCCACGTCTTTCTGAAATGTAGTTGCTGTTAGGTTCCAGCCATGGATCTTTTGATTAGCTGCCGAACACTCAACCATGACACCACTGACTCCTTGATAGTTTTACTAAGGTGTATGAATGGAGGTGAAGAGAAAGGACAAGAGCTAGAGACTTTGCAGTCTACCTATGGGCAGCAGGAAGAAAGGGGGCTGAGGACAAGACGGTTAAAAATAGACATGCTATTATTAGCTGTCATAGAGCTAGCTCCGAGCCCGTGGTGACCCATCCACAACACAGAAACACTGCCTTGCCTCATGCCATCAACATGGTTGGTTGCAAATTGAAGGGTTTTACTCGCTAACTTTCCAAAGTAGATCACTGGACTTTTCTTCCTATCCCATCTACAATTAAAATGTAATCATTGTGATATTAGTACACAGGCATCCATAGAAAGATTGGTGGTGCATGTGCATGAGGTCCATTGACCGGAAGTTAAATCTGTGTCTCTTCCATGGAAGGAGAGAAGTCTACCACCACACTCATTAGAGGTAGAAAACTATCTTCTCTATATACAACAATGCAAGCCTCAGTATTAGGCTCTAATAAAAGTGATTTTAAATTCCAAAAGGCCTCCATTATTATTTTAAGTTGAATGTATCTAATTTATATTTGTATGACCTGAATTGCACTGTGTCTTAAAACACAAGTAGCATACATTGGACTTACTGTTCTGCAATTGCCAGAAGTTGTTCTAAGAAATATCACCATTTATGTTACAGATAGTCCCTAAATTACACAGTATTTGAATTATGATGACTGTATTTATGGTCTTGTGTTTTGAGTTCAGAGCAGAAGTTGTGAATCTTTGCATTAATAACTTATGTACTACAGACAATGTTGTAGTGCATAATTTTCTGATATTACCATGCTCAGATGTTCACATGGAGATGTTCAAAGATTAGATTTATAAATATAACAATAATAAATATACTAATGAAAACTAAAAATTATTATAAAGAGATGTTAGGCATTGATCAAAACTGACTTATGATGGAGTCATCAAAATGAAACCAACCCTATAAACAATTAGGAACTAGCTGTAGTTCCTATGGGTTTTTAGGCTAAGGTGACAGGACCTAACTATAAGGTGGGGAGACCTAATATTAACTTTCTGAAGCCAACTGGATAACCCTCAAGCATGGATGGCACAGGATTCAAGTCAACCTTGAACACTAATCAATTAATTCAGGTGAGGTGGTCATGCCTGGCTGGTCAGCGAGGACATGGCGTGGAAATGAAGGCAAGACTTCACCCTCTGTTCCACTGACTAATGCACAGCCCCTCTTGTGCAAAAATTCTCTTCCTATTTCATAGAACAAACTAGGAATCACAGGATTCATTTTCCTTGATTTAATGGCATTTACCCAGATAAAATATTTTCTCTTAAAGGACAGTTTCATTTAATTTATTCTTCCTGTCTGATAGAATAATGCTTGTAAAATAAGGACTTACAATTGTATTCACATCATCATCAAATAATTATTGTCTTTATCTCTATTCTGAACTGGAATTTTTTAAACATTAGATATTGGCATATAATTCATATACCACACAATTCAATAGTTTAGTCATATCAAGAAAACTGGAGCAATAATCACTACAATTTCAGAATTTTTTCACTCATTCTCATTGTTGTTAGCTCTTTCCCCCAACCTTTCCTGTGGGGCTTCTAGGTAATTATTTATCCATTTACTCTCTTTATAAATTTACCTATCCTAGATTCCATATACAGAAAATCACACAAAACATCATCAGGTAGCAAACAAATAAAAAATACCAACAACAATGACAACACAAACAGAAAATTTTCAAGAGAAAAGAAAGCAGAAAATATTAAAGATTGAAACATTAAACAGAAAATATTAACAACTGAAACATTTTAAAAGACTGAAATATTAAAGTGGGTCAAAAGGAGATGAAATGATAGGTGTTACATTGTAACCTAACTACATCTGCAATAATTAACTCTACAGTGCTGTCAGAGAGTAAGGATGTTGACATCCCTGTATCATGGTCAGAAGGGATTCACTGAGGCTTAATCTATGTGGAGACCCTGAAAATTGATTTTGAGCGCCAAGGTCATCCACAGCCTTCTGCAAACTAGGTGTTCCAGAATTTAAGCTCTGATACCATTCTCTCTTTCAGATTTGCATTTTATTAGTTATAATCCTTGACTCACACAGGTTGGTGTGCTGCTTCCCTGTAGACTTAGTTGCTGTATCACTTAGATAGCTCCTAGTTGAAGAGTAGCTTTTAAGACTCCAGGCACTGTCTTCTCATAGCGAGGCAACATCTGGTTTCTTCACCGCTCTTTGCCATACCACCCATTCTTCAGTGGTCTCTTCTTGATGGCAAGTATCAAGTAGAGCCACGTCATAAGAATTCATTTCTCTTAGATTGGATTTAGAACAAAGTGTGACCCCCGAATCCATTCACTATCTGTGGTTGATATGTGGCTCTGGTTCACTTTAGAGACATTATTATCATTTTATGAGACCGAAGATTATAAATCATTCCCTGGGGCATAAAGCAATTCTATTGATAGTTTCATTAATTTATCCAATAGTTTAGAATTAAGGCACTGTTGAGAAAATGAAATTATACCTACACAGGCTGGCTTTTCAGACAATAGTACATGCATGGCATGTTGACTTGCACAGGTTAAACAGACTCCAGTGGCCATTATTTACACGAACAATGGGGGTTAGTGATAGGGCGGGCCTTTCATTAACATTGACAAAAGCAGCAGCATGCTCGATGGAGTAATACATGTCAAAAGAAAGCAGAGTATCGAAATAGTACATGTCTAATGGTTCGCAGCCATCATTCATTGGTTACCCTCAAAGCAAGAGATCCCAACCAAATCCAAAGACCACCAACTCCATATCCCTGAGATGGCTGTCATTTGCTTCTACTCACACATGAGCAGTGGTTCTCAACCTTCCCAATGCCGCGACCCTTTAACACAATTCCTCATGTGGGGGTGACCCCCAACCATAACATTATTTTTGTTGCTACTTCTTAACCGTAATTTTGCTACTGTTATGTATCAGAAGCCCCACTCCCCTAAAGGGGTCGGGACCCACAGGTTGAGAACCGCTGCACTAGGGCATTTCAGCCTTAAGCCCAAGGGAGCATGTCAGTTCCTTACTCACTCATCTGCTACAGGTGAGTTTGAAATAAAGCTCTGTTCACTTAGTGGGATTTCTACATAGAATCCTTCTGGTGTGGCCGATGAAGTTTTGTGTACTTTGAAAGAGCAGAGTCTGAAGGATCTGTAGCCTACAGCACATAGCCTGGGTCACAAAGGCTGGATGAAAACAGAGTCAAAAGTATCTGATTGGGAACATAGTACCAGGCATATTTTCCCCTTAGGTTCTATATAAGTATTGTTAAGTGTTTTCCCCAATGGAAGGTTGCTCCACCCAGTGTTACCCATCACCAGGATGTGTTTTCTTTCTCTGAGACAAGCATGCTCACCTCCCCGTGTCTTGACTTGAATTTCCAGTAAAATTCAGTTATCACTCTTGTAGGAATGACTGTTGCTTTAAGGTGACCTTACCAAAATGTTATCTCGCAGCAACTAAATGAGCTGCTGCGTCTCCCTCTCCTCACAACTTGAGAAACTGATCCCAGCTGAGGTGAGGTTTCCTCTATCAAAGAGCTTTTTAATACACGTAGGGAGGGGTGATGGGCACAAGACGGGCTCTCTACTTCGTTGCTTGGGAGACACAAGATCCCTGATCTGAGTGCAGGAGCCCACCTGCAATGGCACGTTCAGTGGAAACATATTTTCTTCTTCTCTTCAAACTTGCTTTACTTCCTTGTCATGATCTGAAATCACTTGATCAAAATAAAAGAATACTTGGGCTTAATTGTGGATAATGACTATATTCCTAGGAAATGAAGACTTTTTGAAATTCCACTTCAATTTTATTTACATATGGAAAATATCAGAATTGATGTTTGTCATCACTATGTACATCGGAAAAGTACACTTTCGACATAATAATGCTTTAAAAAGATGAGTTTCTGCCCATGGTCCGCATCCGACAGGTGTCCATGCGCTTCCTAACAATGAACTGGTAGTTGTTATAGGCTCATATAAGCTAGAAAACCGAAAGACATTTGAAAAGAAGTCTAAGCACATTTGAAAATTATGAGTAATAAATGGATTACTGTACTTCTAAAAGAACACGAAAAGACAAATTGACAACAAAATGATAGCAAAAAGTTATATTGTTCTTACTAAAATTCACTTAGACACTTTAATAATCTACTGGGTGGGCCAGGATTTGTTTGACTATAATACCTCATGGAAAGTTGGGGAAGATAAAGAGGTTTTGGGTGAAAAACTATCTCTATGCTTTAAGAATATGGAACTAAAAGTTATAACTCAAATTTATAATGTAAAAATAAATCATAAAGTTCCACATCATGATTTAGGGAAAGCCCTTGTGGTGCAGGGCTTACGACTTGAGCTGTGACCACATGGTTGGCAGATTGGAACCGCCAGCAGCTCCCCAGGAGAAACACTGTGTTTTACTTAAGGAATAGTTTCAGAACCCCAAACCCACTGGGGGTCACTGTGAGTCAGCACTGACTTGTTGGCAGGGAGTTGTTTTTGTTGTTGTTGTTGTTTTTTAATTAATCTTTTTACTGGGGCTCATACAACTCTTATCACAATCCTTACATACGTCAATTGAGCAAAGCACCCTTATACATTCGTTGCACTCGTCATTCTCAAAATTCACCTTCCACTTGGGTTCCTAGAATCAGCTCGGTTTCCCCTTTTTTCCCCCTCCCCCTTCCTCCCCGCTCCCCCCTTCCCCTGGTCCCTTGATAGTTTATAAATAATTATTATATCTTATCTTACATTGCCCGGCGTCTCCCCTCACGCACCCTCCCATTACCCATCTCCCAGAGAGGAGGTCACACATAGATCTCCAAGATTGTTTCTCCCTTTCTACACCCCCTTCCCTCCCGGTGTCATCACTCCCACCGCTAGTGTTGAGAGGTTCATCCACCCTAGATTCCCTGTGTCTCCAGATCCCTACTGCACCTCTGTACATCCTCTGGTCTAACCAGGTCCGCAAGAATTGGGGTCATTATGAGGGTTGGAGGTACAGGGAATCCAGGGTGGATGATACCTTCAGGACCAGGGGTGTGAGGGACGATGCTGGGAGAGTGGAGGGTGAGTGGGTTGGAAGGGGGGAACTGATTACAGGGATCCACATGTGACCTCCTCCCTGGGAGAGGGATGGCAGAGAAGGGGGGCAAGGGAGACTCCGGATAGGGCAAGATATGACAAAACAACGATGTATAGGTTACCAAGGGCATATGAGGGAGGGGGGAATGGGGAGGGGGGGGGAAGAGGACCTGATGCAGGGGGCTTGGGTGGAGAGCGAGTGCCTTGAGAATGATTGGGGCAGGGAATGTATGGATGTGCTTTATACAATTGATGTATGTATATGTATGAACTGTGAAAAGAATTGTATGAGCCCCAATAAATTGTTAAAATAAATAAATAAATAAATCGATAAATAAATAAATAAATAAATAGATAAGAATTGGGGTCATAAGTGGGAGGGAGGAGGTGTTCAGGAACTAGAGGAAGGTTTTGAGTTTCATTGTTGCTACACTGAACCCTGAGTGAACCCTGAGTGACTCGTCTCCTCCCCACTACACCTCTGGAAGGGATGTCCAGCTGTCTACAGATGGGCATTGGGTCCCCATCACGCACTCCCCCTCATTCACGGTTATGTGATTTCCAACCCCCCATCCCCCCCCCCCCGCCTTTGTTGTTTGAGACCTGGCCTCCTCTGCCCTTCAGGATCACCCATGTTGGTGTGCTGCTTCCGTGTGGGCTTTGTTGCTTCTGGGCTAGATGGCCGCTTGTTTGCTTTCAAGCCTTTAAGTCCCCAGATGCTATATCTCTCAGTAGCCGGGCACCATCAGCCTTTTTCACCACACTTGCTTATGCACACCTTCGTCTTCAGCGATTATGTGAGGAAGGTGATCACACAATGATTGTTTTTGTTCCTTGGTGTCTGCTACATGGTCCATTCAACACCTTGTATTCACTTAGACCATGTGCTTCTTCTCTGTGGGCTTTGTTGTTTCTGAGCTAGATGGCCGCTTGTTTGCCTTAAAGCCTTTAAGACCTCAGACGCTATATCTTTTTGATAGCCGGGCACCATCGGCTTTCTTCACCACATTTGCTTATACACATGTCTGTCTTCAGTGATCATGTCGGGAAGGTGGTTATCATGCAATGACCGTTTAGCAGGGCGAGGTGCTATTGTATTGGGGGAGTATGCATGAGGAGGCCCAATGTCCATCTGCTACCCTACTACTGAACCTATAAATATATGCACATAAATCTATTTCCCCCATAATCATAAATATATTTACATATGTACATGTCTGTATTTAGGCTTCTCTGTATGCACTTTGCCTCCTACTCCTTTCCTCTATTTCCTTTCGCTTTCCTCCCGTCCCACTACCATGTTAAGCCTTCATTCTGGTTTCAGTAATTCCTCTCAGTTACCTTGCCCTTGGTTACTCCCTACCAGTTGTCCCCTCCCCTCCCTCCTCTGGTTTTGAACCACTCGCTGTTCCCTTTTCCCTGTGTTGGGCAACACCTCCTCCCCTTCCCTATCTCCCATGCACTCATGTCCCTCCAGGACCGTTGGTCCCATTATTTTCTTCTCTCATTGTTTGTCCAGCCTATCTTGTCTAGGTGGACCTGCTGATATAGTAATATGTGCATACAAATGCATATGACTTTGACCGCACCCAAGTGGCACATATGAACATGGCTTCGACAGCAGCAACACCGACACGCTGATAAGCAGAAAAGTCACTAACATACAAAATTTACAAGGTAAAAAAAAAACAGAACAAAAAGATAGCAAAGAATAAAAGAAAAATTGCTAGTAATTCAAGGTCAGTTTATTGTCCTTTAGGAGTGTTTTCCAGATGAAACTTGTGTGGTGCCACGTCCTGGTCCCAAAGTCAATCCTTTATACTCCCTCTGGATCTCTTTGCTCTGCTTCCCCCGCTGCTCCATTGCACGCCCCAGTGTTTACCTCAGTGTGGTGGGGTCAGCTCAGTCGCACATCCCCCATTGTGTCTCAGGTGCTGTCCCGTGTCGGGCCATGGGTTGGTGGGGAGTTGGTTTTTATTTTTATCATGATATTGAGGTGCTTACTGACTCACAATAAAGAAACTGAGTTTTAGAATTGGTTTATTAGGGATATCACTTGCTAAAATCTATAGAGAATTAAGAAAACACTAAAAACTCATGGCCATCAAGTTAATTATGTCTCGCAGAAACTTCTAATAGCTTAATGGTTAGCTGGTTGTATGCATCAACATGGCATCTCTTCAGACGATAATTTAGCCAAAAAATCTTGTATGATTAATTGATAGGAATACTTACTGAAAAGGAGAATTCTAATGATTATAACCACAAGTGGACTGGAAAATCATGGAGTTAACATTTCAACTTCTACTTTATAGTTTTGACAAAGATTGGTTCATCCAGGCTCCCCTCTTGTTTAGAGACTACTTCCATTTTCCAGTTCCACCAGATATTGATTTGACTGACCTCTAATATTCTCACCTGATCCTCTAAAAGTTTACTGAAATTGAAGGAACTTAAAATGAGGAATAAGCAAAAAGACAAATCCCTAAGGGGAATGAGAATAGGCTGGGCATTTGTACATATGAACTCCATTAACTTTGTCAATAATGTGAGTTAATGCTAGTGAAGAGCAATTCAAATAGATCCTGCATTGCTACAACTCCAGAAACTTTTAAGGCTTACTCTAGTTCCTGGAATTCGTGTATGAGGAGATACCCCCCTCCAAAAGAAACCCATAGTTTTCCCCAAAGCTATGTGTTTACATATGTACTTTTATAAAACAACCTTACCACCTTCAAAGTACTCTCCATCACACTTAATACATTTCTCAAATCTGCGATTCCTTTCTTGGAAACATTTTCAAACTCATCTGTTTGGATGACTAACAGCACCTCCCTCGTTGTTGGTTTTATTTTTTTCCTTCACCTTTTCTATGGGGTCAAATCACTGTCTTTTCATATCCCTCTGCATTCATGGAGCGAAGTCAGGTGAGTAAGGTGCATGGGGGTAAGAAAGGCATGCTGGTTTTGTGTCCCAAACTGGCACACTGAGATGGCTGCATAAGCAGGTGCATTGTCCATGGTGGCAAAACCAGTCTCCCATGTGCCATAAATCAGACCTATTTTTTTTTGATGCACACTATTACACAATCTTTCAGAATCTCTAAATAGAAAGCTTGATTAACAAAGTGACCCGGTAGAACAAAATCGAAATGCACTATGAGTTGACATTTTTGTCTATTTGGGAAGTTGACGCATGTCCAGAATGAGGTTTGTCATCAATTGACATTTCACCTTTTTGGAAATGAGAAAACCACTTGTATACTTGAGTTCAATATATCAACCGTTTCGGTGGCATTTTTAATTAGCAGGAAACAAAATTTCACAGCTTCACACTATTCTCTTAATGGCCATCATAAAAAAAAAAAACGAGGTTTGAACTAAATTTCCTTTATGAAAAAATTCACTGTGACCAGAGAGAAACTTCCCAGGTGATGTCACTGGGTGCACTCAGAGCAAATTGCTTGACACTTTCCTAGTGGGAAAACGTCCTACTAAGAAAGTTCTTCTATGCCCAACATAATTCCATTTTGGGGGGTACCCCCTGGGATACCGGAGTGGCGTAGCTCTCTCTTGTCTTTCCACAATCATTCATTTAAGTGATATTGAAGCAACATGTTTTTACAGCTTATTTTGTTACCTTTCCTAGAAAATTCTAAGCTTAGAAACTTTCATGGCAATCTTTTAAAAAGATCCCGATGTACTTTACTAGTAACTAAACAGACCCTGAAAATGCAATTGGTTAATTCATTTCAAAATGAAAGGCAGCTGGGACGCCATCATTAATCTCTGGGCAGTTTCTTTTCTTTACATGGCACCACATATGGCTATGGTACAGACACCGCATGTATGGCATGGTTTTGACTGTTCATAGAAGCCAGGAGCTTTTGTTGGTATGTGTGTCTTGGATGTATCTAGAATGGAGGTCGTGTGGTAAGCAATAGTAAGATACAAAACCCTTTGACTATAGGACAAAGTCATGACCTTTTCTTCTTTCTTTTTTTATATTCACACCAAATGCTTTTTACATGCACTGTTTTCCGTAGGAATGCATGGCACAGTAATTAAAAGATGAGCCAATTTTTGAGTCAGTTATTTGAGGAAACTGAAAAGAAAAACCTCATCCCAAGGTACAAATGCAAAATTATCCTTTATGCAGTAAGATAATAAAATTTTATACACTTATTTATTTAACATGACAAGTCAAAAAGTATTGCTACAAAACAATCCTTTTTAAACAAAAATTTCAATATGTGAAGCTATTGCTCTTTGCCATATCCTCTATTCGGGTCTCGGTCCTTGTGATGTTTTCATCTCTCTAACCTTTCCACAGTGCTGTAATCATTACCAGCTGGGTTGCTAACTGCCATGTCAACAGTTCAAAACCACCGGCTGCTCCCTAGGAGAAAGGCAGGGATTTCTACTCCTATAAATAGTTACAGTATTGAAAACCCACAAGAGTAGTTTTACCCTGGTCCCTGTGTGTGAGCATCAACTACACATCAGTGAGTAAGTGTGAAGGATCTAGTCCCTGAAGAACTCTGTTTTTGTTTTTCAATTTACATCATGTCAAAATGGCTATTTTGGAATCCCTGAGGGACACAAATCATTTTCCTTTTAAATGTTCTCTAAATTTGGGGGCCAAAAAGAAACCTTAAGGGGTCAAATCTGTGCTGTAAGAGGGATGGGTGTCTCCCCAACTAGTCTAATAGCTTTTGATATCCTTGAAAATGAACAGATACATTGTTGGAAATGAAAGAAGGAAGGGAGGGAGGAAGGAAGGAAGGAAGGAGAAAGAAAACTTACTCTTGGCCTTTTCCTCATGAATACAATTTTCAATTTTATTAAAACGTCTTCATAATAAAACTCTGTGAATGTCCTGTGTCCTGCAGGAAAATCTATTAAGAGTATCCCATTCGAATTAAAAAGACCAACAATAATAAATAGCTGCATTGGATTACATTGGCTCAGGAGATTCCTTCAGAAGCAACTGATTTCATCAGAACTTTTTATGAAGACATCCTAATAAGACTAAGACAAGTTTGTTGTCAAGAAAACGTTTTCTGCAGCCATCATCTGATGGTAAAGGTATCTTTAAATACATTTGTTTGGAATTAACCCATGAATGTATGACCTGGAACTCTAGAGGTAACACTTATTTACCCATGTACAACTGTGATGGTTGGGTTTTGTGTCAACTTGGCTGGGTCAGTATTCTATGTGGTCTGGAAGCTGAAGCCCAGCAATTCCCCATTATATGATCTAACATAACACCATCAACTCCATAACGGAATCTTCTGTGAGCAGCCAAGCATTTAGAAGAGGACTAAGGTGGAGGGCAATCCCCTTATTCAATTCACAGCCTAATGCAATGAAAGATGTTTCCTGGGGTGTGTGGCCTCTTTCCTATGTAAGTAGAGGCCCTGCTGGTGTAAATGGGTTTTGCATTGGACTGTTAGCTACAAGGTCAGCAGATTGAAAGCATCATTTGGTTGAGGGGAGAAAGATGAGGCTTTACACGTCTATAAAGAAAGGCCGTCTCAGAAACTCACAGATGCAGTTCTACTCTGTGGTATATTGTTCCTATAAGACAATATTAAGTAAAGGCGGTGAATTTGGTTTTGCTTTGGTGGCTGAGTTGTACTCCATATGGCCCTTCAAACTAAAATCCTTATGTGATCAATTTAATCCTGGATTTCATATACCTGTGGCTATTATCCCATTTTGGAGGATATTGTCTGCTGGTGAATAGGAACAGGATGAGATTTAGATAGAGAATTAGAAAACAAAAGAAAATAACAAGCTCAGCATGATCTGAACTAGAAAGAACTCAAGAAAAAATCGTGTCAAATTGCAATTTTGAGAGCTTCTATAGGAAAAAATATTTAATGATGCAGCAAGCATCAAGAAAGTGGATGGATGTATGGATTGTGATAAGAATTGTATGAGCCCCCAATAAAATGATTAAAAAATAATAAAAAATAAAAGATGGAGAGAATACAAAAAGTCACTGTATGAGATAAAATTTATTGTGCCAACCTGGCTGATAAATGCCTGTGGGGTTAATTGAAGAGCAGAGCGGGTCTCTTGTTTTGTGATGATTGGACCAAGGTGCAGCTGCCTTAGCCAGTTCCCTGCTTCAGCTTGCAAGGCTCACTTCCTGAAAAACATTCCTGAGGAGGAGCTATATGGACCTACCCCGATGCAGCCCAGGGTGCTGGAACAACCATGTGGAGACTCCTCCCAGCGCTGAGATGCGTACACGTTTATTGATTCGGTTTTCCTCCCGCAGTCGGCATCCTTGTGTGGATTGGTGTTGGACATATAGGCTAATGTTGGACTTATGGGCTTGGGCAACACTGGGTTGGGATGTTTTCTTGATGTGCACTTGCCCTTTATGTAAGACTCTCTGTAGATTTGTTTCTCTATGTACCCAGACTAACACATTGTATCAAAAAAAAAAAAAAGAAGAAGAAGACTAGTCAACATTCCATTTCAGAAGGTACCAAGCAAGAATCAATGGTGCTGAAGGAAGCAGTTCAAACAGGACTGAATGTATTAGCTAAAAACAAGGCTCCAGGAACTGATGGAATACCCATTGAAATGCCCAGGAAACACTTACCCATGTATGCCGGGAAATTTGGAAGACAGCTACTTGGCAAACTGACTGGAAAAGATCCACATTTGAACCCACCCACTCCCACTCCCCCAAACCCCCCCCAAAAAAGTTGACTCAACAGAATACTCATACTACAAAACAATATAACTGCTAACAGAAACAAATAAGATTTTGCTTAAGAATCTCTAACAATTTTGGCAGTAATCCATGTCAGGGAGTTTTCAGAAGTTGGGGCAGGATTCCAAAGAGGATGTGATACAAGGGATGTCATTGCTGATGCCAGACAGATCTTGACTCAAAGCAGAGAATTCCTTGTATCTCATTGACTATGCAAAGGCATTCAAGTACTTGGACTGTAATTAACTGTGGCTAACCTTCAGGAAAATGGGAATTCCAGAACACGTTTTCATGCTCTTTTGGAACTTGTACATGGGTCAGCAGACAGTTGTGTGAACCGAACAAGAGAATACTGCATGGTTTCAGATCAAGAAAGCTGTGATTCCAGGTTGTATCTTCTTGTCCCTACTTGTTCAAACTGTATGTAGAGCAAATTATCATAGAGGCTGGAATATATGAAGAAGAGTGCTGCGTCAGGATTAGAGGAAGGCTTATTAGCTTCTCTGAGGACAAAGATGACACAGCATTGCTTGCTGAAAGTGAGGAGCAATTGAAGCACTTGCTGAGGAAGGTCAAGATTGGCAGCCCTCAGTATGGGTTACAACCCAATATAAGGAAAATAAACATCCTGACAACTGGCCCTATAGGTAACATCATGATAAATGGAGGGAGAGTGAAATTTTCAAGGATTTTTATTTACTTGGAATCATAATCAATGTCCATGCAAGCAGCAGTCAAGAGATCAAAAGATGTATTTCATTAGGGAAATCTGCTGCACAAAACCTCTTTAGAGTGTTGAAGAGCAAGGATGTTACTTTGAGACCTAAGGTGTGCCTGCCTTGGACCACAACATTCTCCAATGCATCATATACATTGAATAAGAAAGAACATAGAAGAAAGGATGCATTTGAATTGTGGTGCTGGAGAGGAAAATTAAAAGTACCATGAACTCCTAAAAGTACAAACAGGCCTACATTGGATGAAATAACTCCAGAGTGCTCTTTAGAGGCAAGGTTGGCAAGACTTTGTCTTACATACTTTGGACATATTAATAGGAGAGATCCATCCCTGGGAAAGTACATCATGTTTGGTAAAGTAGAGAGGTGCCAACAAAGAGGAATTCCCTCAAGGAGATTAATTGACACAGAAGCTGCATCAATGGACTCAGGCACAGGAACAATTGTGAGGATGGCAAAGAACTGTGCTGTGTTTGGTTCTGTTGTACATAATATTACTATGGCTTGGAGCTTACTCAATGGCACTGAATAGCAACAGCGATATTTGGCCTTAGTTGCAGTGATGGCATGGACTGCAGTCATGAAGCCCTCCATGATGCCAAAGTTGTCCTGGATGACCTTTCCCAGGTGGGGCAAGCAGGTGGTGGCACAGGCCACATGGCTGACTATCTTGATGGGGTTGCAATATTGCACACTCATCACAAACACACTAGCATTGGCAGAAGGGACAGAGATGATCAACCTTTTGGCACCATCCTTCAAGTGAGTTCTATAGTTGTAAAGACATCTGGTACTCTACGACATACTCGGCAACAGCTTCACCCCACTTGATGTTCACAGGATTTCGGTCCTAGGTAATGGAGATGGACTTCCCATTGAGATCGGCATTCCATTCTCAGCCTTGATTGTGCTCTTGAACTTTCCATGGGTAGAATCATGTATACCATGTACTTCAGGTCAATGAAGGGGTCATTGATGGTAGTAATGTCCACTTTGCCAGAGATGAAAGCAGCCCTGGTGATCAGGCACCCTAGGAGGCCAAATCCCTTTATCCCTTTACTTCCAGTTTCACCATCATGTCTCCAGGGAGCAGCTGGGACTGCATAGGAAGACATGGCTTCCAGTTTAAGAGGAGGAGCAGAGAGCCTCTATTTGACTTTTTCTTCTTCTTGTCCATATTAGAATGACTCTAAAGTTTTAAACAAATCACATGATCTGCTCCTACCCCAATTAGGTTAGAATGCTTCTTTCTAAAAAGAAAGTGGAGGACTCAAAAGCAAAAGACTAGTTAAAAATCACAATTGATAGCTAAACCTTCTAGGATCACATGGCCAGTGGGAAGGATTCAATGAAAAATATAGGTTCTGTCCCCCAAAATAATGCATAAGCATAGCCGCATATAAATAGAAGCATGCTTCCAAGTAATTATATTCTTGGGGACTTCCAGAAAGATGGCAAAGGAGTGACACATACCAGAGGGACTTCACAGAATTCAGCCCAGGAGAGTTGCTTAGAGGGAAATTCAACACAACTTGAACGCAGAAGGGGCATCATAAAGATAAGTAGGTACAGACTCGGGGTTTTGAGGGGCTGGGGCTTTTGGCTTACCTCATTGGAAGCCGGCTGGGGCTTGACCTTGGTCCTGCCACTGTGTCTGCCAGTGCAAGGACCATTTGGAGCCTGTAGGGGGACTTGGTCTCAACACAGCCACAGTTTGCTCAAGCCTGCCTCAGGGCAGGGACAGGACCCTTGCAGCTCCACTGACAGGGATCAGGGTTCAGCTACATTGTTGCTTCTGTTTACATCTCAGCTCTCTGTCCCTTACCCCCCACCCCTAGTCTTTCAGGGCTGCACAGAGACTTTTTCTTGGCTCAGTCACTGTTTGCCTTGCCTCCGGCCAGGGACTAAACCCTTGTAGCTCCAGGGGTGGGGATCGAGATTCAGCTACATTGTTCATTTTGTTTTCCTCTCTTCTCTATATTCCAGCACACTCTAAGGGGTCTTACTTAAAAATATGTTTTCTCCTCTTGTCTCTTTCCTGTTCTCTCACACTCCACTGCTGACCTCCAGACCACTACCCTTAGCCTAAGGTATTTACTCCTGCACCACACCCAGCTGAGTGAGCTCCACTCTGTGTAGCTAGCCCCAGGTTAGGGAAAGCCCTGCTTTCCCTCCAGGGGATACTCTGCCCAACTTCTTACCGGGGAAATCCTGCCTGTATATCTGGGGGCATAAGGCAGCTCAGCCAACACTTGTCAACATTCCAAGCTGTTGCAGGAATCTCTGCCCAACATCCGCAACACTGAGAGGGAAGCCACAGGAGGATAAAGTGATAGGTTAATTCCATAGTGAAATTATCTGTAGGCAGTTCAAAGCATTCCTACAAGTCTTCCAGAGATAGCCAGTGCTCTTCAACTCCCTGGATAATGGTACTTGGTTCATCTAAAACAACACAACACCAACAGCCATCAGCCCCAATGACCTCAATGAAAAAAACAGGAGGAAAAAAAGGCAAAGGCAGAAGATGTCCCAAACATAGCAACATGCAGAGAAGAAGCAGACATTGAGCTGCCACAGAAAGGAATTTTCAGAGAGCTGCTTGGAGTCATACAGGATATGAGGGAAACAATACAGAAAAAGAATGAAATGATTGAGGAGATAAAGGCCATACACCAAAGGGAATACAGGACCTTAGGGAGGAGATAACAAAAGCCAGTAGCAGAAACACAGACCTCCAGAATCTTCTGGAGGAAGCAGAGAACCACATCAGTGACTTGGAGGACAGCCAAGCAGACTTTCACAAACGGGAACAAAAATCTAATAAAATCATCAGAGAAGCTGAAGAAAACCTATGAGTTATGGCTGATGTTATGAAGCAGAACGACATTAGAATTATTGGCTTACCGGAGGAAGACAAAACCAAGAAGTCATCTGCAACAATAGTGAGAGAATTCTTGGAGGAAAACCTTCCCAGCTTAATGAATTCAGGAGGCTGAAGAACACCAGCTAGACTGAATCCCAAGAAGTCACCAGGGCACATAATAGTTAAACTATCCAACTTTGAGGAAAACAAGAAAATCATGAGAACAGCTAGAGAAAAACAAGCAAGCACATATAAAAGTTCCCAAATAAGAATATGCTCAGACGTATCACCAGTAACTATGAAGAAAATGAGAGAGTGGAGAGTCAAATTCCAAAAATTGAAGGAAAACAATGCAAACCCAAGAATACTCTACACAGCCAAATAATAAATCAAGATAGATGGAGAAGTAAGAGTCTTCCAAGACAAGGAAAAACTCAAAGAATACATTAGAAGAAACCCAGCCTACAAAAGATCTTTGCCGACCCAGTATGGGCAGAAAAACAACACTCACCAAGCATATATAAGAGACTGCCACATAGAACAACCTCACCCAGAGGGTAACAAAGAGAGACCAGACCCAAAGATAGCATTGGCTTAAGAATGGAAAGACCTCAAGAATGATACACACCGCCGTGCGTCGGGACCGGGGTCCGGTGCAGAGTGCCCATCTTCCCGGGAAATGGGGCGTGGCCAGAAAGGCGGACGCCCCCTCACCCGTCATGCACCGTATATTCATGGGGAGCCTGGTGCTAACCATTCGTAGACGTCCTGCTTCTGGGTCGGGGTTTCAAACGTAGCAGAGCAGCTCCCTCGCTGCGATCTATTGAAAGTCAGCTCTCGACACAAGGGTTTGTAAAAGAAAAACAAAGAATGATACACATGCACAACAGGCTAACACATACACATGCACAACAGGCTAATGAGAAAGGAAAGTAGGAAAACACTCAACACAAAAAGTATAAAATGACATCACAGAGTCCACAGATGGAGATAATAACACTGAATATCAATGGCCTGAACTCAGGCATTAAAAAACTGAAACTAGCAGACTGGCTTAGAAAACATAGCCCATCAATCTTCTGCCTACAGGAGACACATCTCAAGGCTACACGCAAAAATAAGCTTAGAATCAAAGGCTGGAGAAAGTCATACCAAACAATTTTTTAAAAGCAGGAGTTGCAATACTAATCTCAGATAAAATCGACCTCAAAGTGCAAACTATTAAAAGAGATAAGGAGGGACACTATATAATGCTCAAGGGAGTGGTAGACAAAGAACCACTAAGCATTGTAAATATATTCCATGAATGAGAGACACACTGAACCAAACACTCCAAAAGGTTAAAAAAGAAATCACAGCCTCAACAATTATAGTGGATGACTTCAACACATCACTGCCTGAAAAAGATACATCACAGGGAAAGAAACTCAACAAGGAGGCTAGAAATCTAAACACTACAATTAGACAAATTGACCTGATAGATATTTGCAGAGCTTTTCATACAAATACAAAGAAAATTCACATTCTTCTCAAGTCCACATGGCACATATTCGAAGCGAGACCAAATGCTGGAGCATAAGGCAAATCTATATAAATTTAAGCACATTAATATCATCAGTCTTCTCTCTCTGACCAATGTAACATAAGGCTGGAAATCAACAAAAGGAAGACAAGGAAAACAAGAGTAAACAATTAGAGGATGAATAACTCTCTACTACAAAAGGAGTGCATACTGGCACAGATCAGAGATGAAATGAGGACATTTCTAGAAACCAATGAGAATTAGCACATGACGTACCAAAACCTGTGGGACACAGCAAAGGCTGTTATCAGAGGAAGTTTCATAGCAATATATCACACTTGAGAAAGGAAGAGAGACTCATGATTGATATGCTGGCACAAAATTTACAACAACTAGAGCAGAGTCAGCAGGACAATCCTATGAATAGCAAAATAAAAGAAATGATAAAAACCAGGGCTCAGATTTATGAGAGGGAAATTAAGAAAACTATGGGAAAAAATGAATGCTACTAAAAGTTCGTTCTTTGCAAGAATAAACAGAATGCATACCTAACCAAAGAAAGGAGGGAACAAATTTCAATAGCAAGAGTAAGGGATGAAAGAGGGGAGGGGACATTACAACAGACCCTAATGAAATGAAAAGGATAATTACACAGTACTATGAAGGATTTTACTCCAATGAATTCAACAATTTGGAAGACATGGACAATTTCTTGGAAAAACAATCCCTCGATGGATCTCGATGGATCTCAAGAATCTCAACAGACCCATAGCAATAGAAGAAATAAATAAGGTTATCAAGCAATTACCAACCAAAAAATTCCCTGGACGAGATGGCTTCACTGGAGAATTCTACCAAACATTTAGGGAAAAACTTACACCAATCCTACAAAAACTCTTCCAGAACATAGAAAAAGACAGAAAACTCCCGAACTCTTTCTATGAAACTAGTATAACTCTGATACCTGAACCTGGCAAGGATCCCACAAGAATCAAGATACAGACCAATATCCCTAATGAACATCGATGCAAAAATCCTTAGCAAAATAGTAGCCAACAGAATACAAAAGTACATAAAACAAATAATTCACCATGACCAAGTGGGATTCATACCAGGGATGCAGGAAAGACCTTTAGTATTATTTATTACATTACCATGTAAAACTATAAGAACCACATAATAATAATGATAGGTGCAGAAAAAGCATTGGACAAGATGCAACACCAATCTTGTTCAAGACATTTGAGAACATAGGAATGGAAGGAAAATTCCTCAAGACAATACAAGCTATATATGAAAAACCAACAGCCAACGTGGCAGTCAATGGAGAAAAGACTAACACAATCCCACTGAAAAAGGGGACCAGACAAGGATGCCCCTTGTCCCCACTCTTATTTAATATTGTGCTGGAGGTTTTAGTTAACAGCAAAAGGCAAAGAAAAGACATCAAAGGTACTCGTCTAGAGAAGGAAGAGGTGAAACTATTGTTATTTGAAGATGGTATGATTTTATATATTGAAAATCCCAAAAGTTCCACAGGGGCAGTATTGGGAGCAATAGAGGAGTTTGGCAGAGTGGCAGGATACAAGATCAACAAACAGAAGTCCATCGGACTGTTATATACATCAGATAAGATCACAGAAGAAGAGATCAAAAAGGTGGTACCCTTCACAATAGCCAAACACAAATTGAAATAAATAGATATACCTGACTAAAAGAACAAAAGATCCATATGGGGAAAACTACAGAACACTATTACAAGATACCAAGAGTGGCCTCAACAAATCAAAGGATATCCTATGCTCATGGATTGGAAGACTCAAGATAGCAAGATGTCAATTCTGCCAAAGCTGCTCTATAAGTGTGATGTGATCCTAATACAATTACCCTCATCTTTCTTCAAAGACATGAAAAAACTGGTTACCAACTTCATATGGAGAGGTAAGAAGCCCATAATTAGTAGAGAACTCCTCAAGAAGAAGGACAGAGTGGGGGGGCTTGCTTTATTTGCCTTTAGTACATACTATACAGCCACAGATGTCAAAACTGCCTGGTATTGATACAATGACAGATACTCAGACCAATGGAAAAGAACTGAAAACCCAGAAATAAAACCATCAATATACAGACAACTGATCTTTGATAAGGGCCCCAAAAATGACAAATGGGAACCAGGTGCCCCCTTTAACAAGTGGCGCTGGAAAAATGGATATTTACCTGCAGAAAAATGAAGCAAGAACCTTATCTCATTCCATGAACAAGAATAAACTCAAGGTGGATCACAGACCTTGAAGTTAAACCCCAAATATTACGGCCATCAATGAGGAAATTGGCACCAACTTGAGAACTTTGGCACAGGGAATACATAGACTATCAGAAATAGGGAAGGGCACAATCACAGAGGAGGCACAAATTAACAAATGGGATATACTGAAGATAAAGTAACTCTATACATCAAAAGAATTCACCAAGAGAGAAATAAGAGAGTCCATGGACTGGGAAAACATCTTTAGCAATGATACATCAGACAAAGGCCTTATTACTAAGACCTAAAATAGTCTGCTAGCTTCCAAAAAAACCACTAACTGCCCACTTGAGAGGTGGGCAAAGGACTTGAACAGAAGTTTCACAGGGGCAGAAACCTGAATGGAAAATGCATGAGAAAATGTTCCTGATCTTTAGCCATAAGAGAAATGCAAATTAAAACAACAATGAGGTACCACCTAACACCTTCAAAGATAGCCCAATTCAAAAAATCAGAAATCAACAGGTGTTGGAGGGGTTGTAGGGAGACAGGAACTGTCATCCACTGCTGGTGGACTTATAAGTATGTACGACCACTATGGAAATCGATTTGGCGATATCTAAAACAGATGGAAATCGAGTTACCATTCGACCCAGAAATCCCCCTACTACTTGGCATATACTCAGAAGAGGCAAGAAACAAACCAAGGCCAATCATCTGTGCTCCAATGTTCATTGTGTCACAGTTCACAATTGCAAGGAGTTGGAAGCAACCCAAATTTTCATCAACTGACGATTGGATTAAATAATTGTGGTTTATACATACAATGGAGTACTACATATCTCTAAAAAGCAGAGATGAACGTAGGAAACACATTTCTGCATGGGAAGAACTGGACGAAATCATGCTAAGTGAAGGAAGTCAATTACAAAAGGACAAGTACAACATGAGTCCGCTGAGGTAAGCTTTAAAAAAAATGCAAAAGGGGCATAGGGAAAAAGTTACTATATACAAACATTCCTGGGGTGAGGACCAGGTAATATGGGAGGAACCAGATCAAATACAGGGATACACATGGTAGACAACTAAAAAGGATGTGGGGAAAGGGGAAAAAATAAATAATAAAAAAGAAATGGGTAGCAAGGTACAGGGCACTAACCCACCCAAGGGGAGAGTATTTTTTATATCTCCACAGGAAAAGAGGGACCAGACTTCAACCCAGATTTCAACCCAGTGCTCCAAGATGTGAATGCAACATGCCGGCATGGAGTAGGGAACCAGTGGAGAAGTCTTGGGGGCCGGCCCCAATCCCAACTACTAAGTGGACACCTGCCACTCCCCCTAGAAGAATTTATTTCAAAAGACGGCATTGAATCTGCAGCTCAGGGAGAGGGACATATCTCAACAGAGCACATGGATGCAATGAAGGGGGAGGAAGGGAGAGTGGAGCACATCCTGGCCCACCAGGCCTTGGGGATGATGACCCCAATTAGTGAAGCCAGTCCAGAGAGGACCATATGGCCAGCCACACTATGAGACATGACCCCCCTCGCTGACTCATATCTCTACAGAGGACAACACCGGAGACACAGTAGGGGAATTGCACCCGATCTGATCCCTCCACACCGAGGCAAAACACCGAGGGGGGGGGTGCAACAGAACAGCAAGGGAATGGAGCAGTGAGGTTCCCAGGGAATGCTGAAGGTGGACTTTGGGTCCAGGGCATGGTGCCCCAACAGACTGGATGGGAAAACACTCCTAAAGGCCAACAAATGATCCTTGAACTAAATACAAGCTTTTCTTTCTTGTGTTTTGTTTTGTACTTCGTCAGTGGTTTGTTGTTGTTGTGTCTTGCTTTTGTGCATGTTATTATCTCTGCAGGTCTGTCTAAATAAGATAGGCTGGATGAACAATCTGGAGGAGAAAACAATGGGACAGACAGTTCTGGGGGTCATGGGAGAGAGGGAGGTGGGGAGAATGGAAGTGGTGTTAACAAACCAAGGGACAAGGGAACAACAAGTGATCCAAATTGGTGGTGAGGAAGGTGTGAGAGGCCTGGTAGGGCATGAGTAAGGGTGATGTAACAAAGAGGAATTGCTAAAACCCTGGCTGGGACTGAGCATGATAGTGGGACAGGAGGAAATTCAAGGGAAATAGAGCAAAGAGCTGGGATGCAACGAGCATTTATAGAGGTCTAGATAAAGACATGTGTATATACAAATATATTTATATTTGAGGATGGGTAAATAGATCTTTGTGCATATATTTATAGGTTTAGTATTAAGGTAGCAGAAGGACATTGGAACTCCAATCAATTACTCCTTCACTATAAGAATACTTTCTTCTATTAAATTGGCGTTCTATGATGTTCATCTTCCCAACATAACTGCTGAAGACAAAGCAGGTATATAAGCAAATGTGGTGAAGAAAGCTGATGGTGCCCGGCTATCAAAAGATATACATCTGGGGTCTTAAAGACTTGAAGGTGAACAAGCGACCATCTATCTCAGAAACAACAAAGCACACATGGAGAAAGCACACCAGCCTGTGCGATCACGAGGTGTCAAAGGAATTAGATATTAGGGAGGAGATGAGCCAGACAAGGTGCCATGTAGCAATAATGAAAAATCCAACTCTTCTCTAGTTCCTAAATACTTTTTCCCTTCCCCTCCCCCTACTCTCATGATCCCAATTTTACCTTGAAAGTCTGCTAGAGCAGAGGATGTACACTGGTACAGATAGGAATTGGAAACAGGGAATCCAAGGCAGATGATACCTTCAGGATCACTGGTGTGAGTGGCGATACTGGGAACGTAGAGGGAGGGTGATTGGAAAGGGGGAACAGATTACAAGGATCTACATGTGACCTCCTCCCTGGGGGAGGGACAACAGAAAAGTGGGTGAAGGGAGACGTTGGACAGGGCAGGATGTGACAAAATAATAATTTATAAATTATCAAGGGGCCATGAGGGAGGGTAGTGGGGAGGGAGGGGAAAAATGAGGACCTAATGCCTGCAGTTTAAGTGGAGAGCAAATATTTTGAGAATGATAAGGGCAATGAATGTACAAATGGTCTTACACAATTGATATATATATGGATTGTGATGAGTAGTATCACAATAATACTAATAAAACAATTAGAAAAAAAGAAATTGTATTCTTGGAACCCGAAGAATCTATAGACTTTACTAAGGCTCCCTATCCTGTCTTTTCATTGGCAAGACGCTACAACCACTTTTTGCAAAATCGCTTGGTTCAGACTTTCCTTCTTCCTGCTGTTAATATTACCCCAACTGAGGACTTTCTTGCCCCACATTAACATTGGGAATTCTGACTTTAGTTCCCTCTAAATTGAAATGTGAGTAGTGAAGTGAAAGAATGTTGACATAAATCTCAAAAATCCAAATCCACTGTTATAGAGTCATTTCTGCCTCCTGTGTTAACATCTCCTTGTCATCAACTAAGACTCATAATGAATGACCCTGTAGGACACTCTAGAACTGCCTCTGTGAATTTTCAAAATTGTAACCCCTTGCAGGAGTAGAAAACCCAGTCTTTCTCCCTAGAAGTGTCGGGTGGTTTTGAACTGCTGACCTTACACTTAACAGCCCAATGCATAAACATAATGGCACTATTTCTTATCTATGGGCATGGGACACAGAAAATATGTATCCCATTTTTACCACTCATGTTAATGAATCTTTTTTAGCCTTAGTTCTTTCATGTACAAATTAAGATTCGTGACGTAGCTCAGATTTTGTGAAAGATTAACATAATGCTTATATAATGGATGCCACAAGATAGGACTTAATATTAAATACTTTTCTCTTTGTGATCTACCCCAATATCACAATCAGACTTTGATCTTGCCTCACCTCTGTTCAAGAATGCTGAACAAATCCTCCCATATCTCCTAGCAGTTAACTTCGGCTTTTAAGCTTATCATAGCCTCATTCAAATATATATATCTTCACATATCTCTTTTCTTTTTTTAAAAATTTATTTTAACAATTTATTGGGGCTCATACAATTCTTTTCACAGTTCATACATATACATACATCAATTGTATAAAGCACATCTGTACAGTCTTTGCCCTAATCATTTTTTTCTCTTTTCTTCTTTTACATTTTATTAGGGACTCATACAACTCTTACCACAATCCATATATATACATACATCAATTGTATAAAGCACATCCATACATTCCCTGCCCCAATCATTCTCAAGGCATTTGCTCTCCACTTAAGCCCCTTGCATCAGGTCCTCTTTTTTTTCCCCCTCCCTCCCCATTCCCCCTTCCCTCATATGCCCTTGGTAATTTATACATCGTTATTTTGTCATATCTTGCCCTATCTGGAGTCTCCCTTCCCCCCCTTCTCTGCTGTCCCTCTCCCAGGGAAGAGGTCACATGTGGATCCTTGTAATCAGTTCCCCCTTTCCAACCCACTCACCCTCCACTCTCCCAGCATCGTCCCTCACACCCTTGGTCCTGAAGGTATCATCCACCCTGGATTCCCTGTACCTCCAACCCTCATATGCACCAGTGTACAGCCTCTGTCCTATCCAGCCCTGCAAGGTAGAATTCGGATCATGGTAGTTGGGGGGAGTTAGCATCCAGGATCTGGGGGAAAGCTGTGTTCTTCATCGATACTACCTCACACCCTAATTAACCCATCTCCTCTCCTAAACCCCTCTATGAGGGGATCTCCATTGGTCGACACTTGGGCCTTGGGTCTCCACTCTGCACTTCCCCCTTCATTTAATATGATATATATATACCTATATATACATACGTATATACATATACACATATATACACATACATACACACACTTATATCTTTTTTTTTTTGCATGTCTCTTTTCAAGCATGTTTTTATATACAATTGGGTTGAGGTTCAGTCATGTCTGCCGAAACACTTTCTCATTGTCTTTTCCATTCCACATAGAGAAGTCTTACTAATCCACCAAGAGTTTATTTCTGAAATGACAAAACAATGCTATCTCATGCACTACAACTCTTAATGACTTGGAATTAATCCGTAAAAATGCAATTGTTCCTTTTAAATCTCCATGGTCATTAGCTTTGTGCATCTTTGCTCCTGTTGCAGTGTGGTCAGTACTAACTCATTGTAACTGCATGCACCACGGAATGGAAGTCAGCCTGATCCAAGGTCATGGTTGTTGCTGCACATGAGTTCATTGTTGCAGCCACAAGTCCATTTGACGTCTAGGTCCTCCCCTTTTGCGCTGACCGTCTACTGTAGCAGGCATGTGGGAGCGGCTGTCTTAAGATGGACTCAAGGAAAGAATACGTGCCAGTCTCTGAACACAGAGATATTGGTGCTAAATTCTCTGAAAGCAGAGAACCTGGAGCAGAACGCTGTCCCAGACTTCAGAGTAACAGTGTGCATTTACAGGACAGTCAAAACCTCATTTCCTTCTCCCAGAGGGACAGAACCATCACTTCCCATGGTTTTGGAATGGCCATATGAGAAGCTGCTGAAGGCTCAACCTGGGGCGCTGATGCACCGGATGGTGTGACCTTCACCCAAGAGAAAGGGGACACTTTCCCTCGTGTTCCCTGGGAGGCTGCTGAATCATGGCATTCTGCAAAATATCAGCTACTCCCTGTTCCTGCCTTGTCTTCCTCTCTGGACCATAGACAAATAGATGGAAATGCTATTGCTTCCTGTTGTATCTTCAGCTAATTGTCCACAAGCCCTTTGTGTGAGAATTTGTCACAGGAGCAGTGTTCGTGACAAGTCCTATATACAAGACTACCTCAAAAAACGATCTGGACCTGGGCGTCTCTCATCTTTGAGACCTCTCCCCCTGACTTTCTCTCCAGTCTCTTATTGGCTTATTTCTCAATTGCGACCTGGGTTAGATTTGTGAGAGATGGCATCTCACACAAGCATGCTCTGTTTTTACAGGAGCACATCCCACCTGATCATATGTCCAAAGCATGTGTGATTAAGAAACAAGAATTTTTCTCTTTTAAGATGGATTTGCTCATGCTTATGGTGGCCCCTGGTATATTCACTATTCTTCACTACACCGTGAATCAAGTGAATGAAGTGTACCATATTCATTGTCCAGCTTTTGCATGAGTATGTGGGGTTGAAAATACCATGACTTGGGTCAGTTGCACCTCAGTCCTCAAAGGGATAGCTTTGTCTCTAACAGTTTATGATACGTCACATGATTTCTTGCCTACTGTTTCCATTGGGGTTTATTGTGAATCAAAGTGAAATGAAATATTTGATATTTTCATTACTTATGATGATGTCTTTGGTTCAGTTGTGAGCACTTTGGTTTTTACATTGCGATGTAATACATACTGAAAACTTTAATAATCTTCATCAGTAAGTGCTTCAAGTCTTCTTACCATTCAGCAAGCACAGTTGTGTTATCTTTCCATGTCTGAGATTATTCATGAGTCTTCCTCCAATCCTTATGCTGAATTCTTCTTCATAGAATGCAGTTTCTCAAATTAATTCTTCAACATACAGATGGAATGTGCATGGTGAGAGGATAGAAAAGATCAACGCATATATTTCTTGATTTTAAATTTTTATACAGCTGTCTCGAAATTCTGTGAGAAAATTTAAGCATTCTAGCATTTCAATTTTTAGCATATTATTAATAATTTATTATGATCCACAACATTGAATGCCATCGCACAGGTTAGAGAAAAACCACAAATCACTTATTCTTCTGTAATTTGCTGCTTTCAGGCTAGATCTGTTTTGCAATGATGCATCCCTGTTCTCACCTCCTCCCCTGAATCTGACTTGCCTTTATGGCATTCCCCTGTGCATGTAACTGCTGCAATCATTTTTATTCTCAATCTAATTTTACTTCAGTGTAATAATAGTATTGCTTGATAACTTTGATATTCTGTTGGATTCCTTTTATTTGGATGGGGCAAAAATACAGATCTGTCCCAGAGGGTTAGTCAAATTTCTTGGCATAGCCCGTCAACACTTCCAGAGTTGAATGCATTTGGTGACATCTCTCAATCGGTGTTCCATCTGTTCCCGGGATGCTGCTTTTTGCCAATGTCTTCAGCATAGTAGGAACCTCTTTGGACAGCATCAATACTTGATCATACACTACCTTCTGAAATGGTTCAATGTCAACTTATTCTTAAGCAACTCTGTATTCCTTCCAGTGCTGCTTATTAGTTGTTCAATTGTTTGCCCACAAAATCCTTAAATATTGCAAATCAAGGATTGTTTTTTTACCCAGTTCATTCAGTTTGAAAAATAATGAGCCTATTGTTCCCTTTTGATCTTCTAAATAGAGGTTTTTACATGTTTCATTATATTTTGTCTTCTGGAGTTGCTCTCTGAAACCTTGGGCTCAGTTTCCTAATGCAATCAGTTCTTCCATTTATTCCAGCTAACCTACATTCAAGTGTCAGGTGCAGAGACTCAGCTGGCGTTCATTTGGCTCGCTTCCTTTTATGTCTTTCTAATGGTCTTCTGCTTTCTTCAGGCACAGTCCCTTCTTGTAGTCTCACAACCCACCTGCTCTTCATTCATGTTCAGTGTCAAATCGATCCATGTGATGTTCTATAAATTCAAGTGGGATATATTCACGATTGTACTTTCACTCATATGAACTTTTAAATTTTCTTTAACTTCATCTTAATGCATGCCCTTCACTTATTCACAAATACTGTCAATCTTAGTGCATGATCTTGGTGTGGGCAATCATCAGTGGTACCAAAGACCTCACTGAACCAAGATAAGTAACTCTTTCATTATGATTCCAATGTTTAACAATGCATCAGTTTTCACTTTCGTCCTTTCTATCCTAAACATTCTATAGGCATTGCTGTGACATCTCTCATCCAGCCTCTCTGCCACTTGAAAATACACCTACAGATAGACAATACTTAGATATGTCACATCTATGTTCAAGTTTAGGGCAGAGATGACAGGATATGTGAAAAGTAATCAAATTTAAATCACCTCATACATTGAGGAATAAAGATTGACTATTATTTATTGACTAATACTACATTTTTTAAAGAAGAACAGGTAAGTGATCTTAGTTTCCTAGTTACTATAACTACCTAATGCGGTTATAACAGAAATATCACAAATGGATGGCCTTAACAAAAAACACATTTATTTTCTAACAGTTGAGGAGGCTAAAGATCATTGCTGTCACGTTTACGACAACACATAGCAACCTCATAGGCATGGGATAGAATTGTCCCATAGGGTCGTCAAGGCTGCAAACTTTATAGAAGCAGACTTCCACATTTTTCTACTTTTATTGAGTGCGGGTGGGGAAGTGGTTCAAGTCACCAACCTTTTGGTTGGCAGCAAAGCACTAGACTACGGCCCACCAGGGTCCCTAGGTTGGAATGCTCGGAATCCCTGCTCAGGATCCCCACTCTGGGAAAGGCTTTCTTTCTGTTGACGCGAAGGTGAGGTCTCTACCTCATTTTAGCATCTCTAACCTCAGCCTTCCTTGACTCCTTGGTGAACTTCATGTACCATCTACCTCCCCCAACTGTGTTTTTTAATACCTCAAGAGATTGGCTTAAGACTCCCTCAAACATTAATACTGTCTCATTAATATAGCAGCAATAACCTTTTCTCAAATGGGATTATAACCATAGCTATAGGAGTTAGGATTTACAATATTTTTGTAAGAATGACATAATCCATTCCATAAAATGATCTCACTACCAAAAGGGAAACCATGGAGAAAAGTTGAACAGCTATTATTATCTACAAGCGTGCTTTAGCTAGCTCAGTACTATGTATATGCTTAGGTGTAGTACTAAGAATGAAGAAATTCTGGAGGAAAAGGTGAATCAATGAATGAATGAAACTCTTGACACATTGAAAGAAGCAAAAAGGAGAAAATCTTCTTCCTTTTACTCCTACCCCTTAATTTCCTCAGCTACCAAATAAAGGTATTAGAAGGTGTTTAAATTTTCTTCCATCTCAAACATGTGATTCATGCTTTTTTTCCTATTACTCTGTAACTAGACAGGTAGAGACCTTTCCCCAAATGGAACACATATAGTACATCTTCAGGTAAGAGTGAGAGGAAGAAAAGAGGGTAGTGGTATTTGGAGATGCATTATCATGGTAAATTTAAGACCGACAAGGTTACAAACTTCATGATATTCAAATTGCTTTCCAAAATATATAACATCAATATTTTGGTTATATATCTAACTTTAATTGATTAGTCAGGCAATAGACACATATCTTAGTGTCTGTCATATGAAACACAGCCCAAGATGTCATTTATTGAAGCTACAAAAGAGAGGAGAGAATACAGAATGTTGTCATAAAAATTATACATAGAGCATCGCCATAAAGATATATAAGATACGTGTAACTGCTCCCCTTTAAAGATAGAAACTGATGATGTGATCATTTTTCAGTTTAGTATAATATTCATATATTTCAAAATAATAAAACACGTGAAAATATTAGTGGGCATAAAACTGAAAAACTTAAACTTTGTCAGCAGTAAAATTATATTTACAATACTGAGATGCAGTGTGTTCACATATATTTATATTAGAGCAAGACTATTTGGTCAGTGCTAACTAACATATAAGCTGAGTACATTTTATTGTCAGTTTCCCTGGAGTAGGCTTGGACTCAGGGCAACTTCATATACAATGATGAACAGAACAAAGCCCTGTCCTAAACCGTTTCACCATTACTGGTGCGTCCAAGTCCGTTATTGCCGCCACTGTTTAATGGAAGTGCTTCCCAACTCGGGGACTCGTTTTCAATGCATCTCAGACTCCATTCCATCGTGCACCACAGGGTTTTCATTCACTAATTTTCAGTCTCTACACCTTGCTCGTGCATCCATCATTATTTTAAAGTGTAACTGCTAACATAGGGTCACTAAAATAAAAGCTTTTAAACTAGGTACATGTCAATGAAATTCCTCTGTTTCTTTCTAATGCCACAAACACAAGAATTTCATTTAAAAACACTCATACTATTTTTAGACACAGCAAGTAAAACTGATCCAGCAAGCAGTTAACTGTGCGTGTGGTTTTCTTAGAGATTATGAGTATTTTTAAAAGAATCATGAAACTATATTAGAACACCATTTACCCAAACTACTACCATGTATTCCTGTTTTCTCTAAAGTGATGGTAAATCTATGACTCAATCTATGGACCATGCTTGTGATTTGATGGTTAATTACTAGGCAGTACCTAAGTGCTGATTAAAGCAAAAGATCATTTATTCAAAGGATAAAAGAAAGAACAGTGTAAAAAGAAACCATAATTTTAAATGTTGTTTATTCATAGATTAAAATGTAATGCCATACAATTTTAACAATCACTTTTTAAAAAGGATTTATATTTGCATAAAACAGAAAGAAAGAAAATGCCATCTTGCTTCAAGTTTTCAAATCAGTACTTAGCGTACTAGTATACATCTATGTACATCGCCAAGTACATTATATAAATATACTCTAAGTAATCTCAGAATCACAATAAATATCAAGTAGATTTTTAGGCACATGGCATAGAAAAATGCAAAATTTGCATAATTCTTGAGAGTGCTGAGTAACTTATTCTACGGTCATTTTCACACATATTTTACACAAAATCTACAGCCCCAGCCCCGATGGTCCCTAGCCATCTCTGGATCGAGCCTTTCATTCCAGCAAACGTGCCTTCTTACTCTTTGATACTATTGCTCTATACAGCTATTACATAAGAAAATATTTTGTAGATGCCTTCACTAATCACCTAAGAAGGTATCAATGCCTAAGAAGGTAACAAAATAAGTACAGCCTATCTACAGGATATATTCATGAAAATGTGCTGAGAGGCACAAACTTATAAAACTGCTCATTTTAATACTGGGAGTTAACCTGAAGGCAAACTTATAAATTTTTAAGGTATACCATGTTTGAAATTCCAATACGCTTAAATCCAGCAATTATTAGAAACGGAGGTAACACCTATTTTTGCAGATAGAAATACTTGAAAATACACCAGAAGTACTTTAAAAAAATCCTGGCAAACATAGACCTCAGTCATTGTAAGCTGTTTGTAATCCTTTCAGCAGAAATGTAAACCAAAGAATCCAAACCAAAGAATGCTCTAGTTGAATGTACCTACGCTGTTAGGATTCAAGATCACAGCCATGGACACCTGAGATTGTCCGCTGATAAGCGAAACCTAACACTTCTCTTAGGAGAGCCAATGCTCGGTGATAAAAATGAACTAAACAAAATGCCGATTTCCCCCCTAGCTACAAGTCGGATTCTGGCATATCTGGCATATCTGCCATCAAGTACCCTATTCCATATCGTCCATTGGGAGCAGTATCCAAAGTTGGTGATCCACTCTGTTTTCGATAAATATTTTTCCCAAAATTTGGAGATGACATTTCACTTGGTATCTTTCCGTGAATAAGGCTAGCATCATCTCCTTCAAAATTAACTGGTTCTTTCAGAACCCTTCCTCTCTTATAGGTCACAGATGCCAAATTACCAGAACTATCATCTATGAGATTACAGCGACGAATGATGAACACCACCGGAACAGGGAAGATCGCCAGAACAATCAACAAGATACACAAAGCCATTCCCCATACTGGATAGCTCAGAAATTCTTCGGAAGCCTGTTGGAGGAAAAAAACAAATTAATGTATCTTTCTCTGCGTATACACAAAAACATTTCTATTTATCTCAGGCTTCTAAGCAAAGAATTTTGGTCTGCCTTGTGGTTTGTTTTGTCCAATATGAATACAGTGGAAGTAATATTAAGAGACTTTCCAGGTTAGGCCAATTTCTGTTTCTGTTCTCTTAGGATGCTACCCTGAATCCAGGAGGTTATGATGCCACCAAGAATAAAAGACCACCTGTAGAGAGAGGTCAGCCTCTGCTAGCTCTCCCAGCTGAATACAAATTCATGAGTTTAGCCCAAGTGAGGCTGTAAATGATTGCCCGGCCCACTCATGGATCTGTGAGACTAATAAACCACTGCTATTTCAGTAGTTTCTCCCCATCCACCCGTGGCATAGTGGGCTTCACGCTGGCTGCTAAGCCACATAGTCGGAAATTTTAACACATTAGAGGCTCCTTGGGGAAAAGATGAGGCTGTCTACCTCTGTAGATTTAAAATCTCAAAAACCGGAAGAGAACGTTCTACCCAGCCCAAAGGGGTTGCTATGAGTCAGAATCAACTCAATGGCACTGAGTTTGAGTGAGTTTTCAAGCACTATGTTTGGGGATGCTTGGTTACTAAGCAAGAGAAAACTGCTACCCGTGTCAGATTATCTTTCTAAGTCTAAGAACTCTAAATTTAGAAGTATTCTTTTGTTCAAGCATTCTTGTAAAAGACAAATTTATTTATGCTTAAATTATTGTTACTGAATGACTGACCAAAGGATAGTAAAAGATTAGGGGTGTCTATGAAATATCATCACTGGTGCTTGCTTCAGCAGCAGATATACTAAAATTGGAACGATACAGAGAAGATTAGCATGGCCCCTGTGCAAGGTTGACATGCAAATTCATGAAGCGTTCCATATTTTTTAAAAAAGAAAAATCATCACTCTGATAATTTCTAGTAATTCTTGTGATCATATTTATTGTTTTATAGCTAATGTGGCTTAAATACAAAATTAAAATATTGATATTCTAAAGGAGTTATAATAGTGTTATATCAACATTTGCTCTAAATGACATCAGCATGACTAGTGCACATTTTCCTTGTGATATAGCATCTAGCACATAAGATATTAGCATAGGAAAACATTTCTGGAGATATAATTAATATGTTCTCTGGATTCAAAGGCCTACTAATTGTTAAATAGCCTATGGCAAGATGATTCCCAACTACTTGAATGTGGCTACGACCCTTGATCTGTCTGTTTATTATGCCTTGTGTATCGCTGGAAGCTACGACACCGCTATTTAAAGTACCAGAATGGTCACCCAGAGTGGACAAGCTTTAGCAGAACTCCAGACTAAGGAACATTAGGAAGGAGGAACAGGAGATCCAATTCTCGAATAAGTGGCCAGGGAAAACCTTATGATAACTGCAAAATCTTGCCTGATATTGTGCCTAAAGAGAAGTCCCTCAGATCCCACGACACTCAAAATGCCACGAGGGAGCGCTTCCTCCTCGAAGATCAAGCTAAATGATTGGATGGAGCAGACCATTCGAGGCTTTTATTTGCTGATGTGGCACAACTCAGAATGATAACAAACATTTTCGAACTTCTAATAACAAACTGAATGTGAAAATGTACAATGTACAAAACACGAAGCTAGGAAAATTGGAAGTAATCAATCGGAAGAAATGGAACAGCTATAGATCAGTCCAGGTAGCCACGAGCTAAAATGAACTGGTATTGTCCTTTTCAATCTGGAAACCATGTGGTATATTTTTATCTGAATGATAAAAAGAAGTCACATCACAATCATTACTAAAATGAACATTTCAAGATCCACCCTAAAGTACAATGATGTCAGTGACTGAATAATAGGCATACCCACAAAGAAGACCAGCTAAGATGACTATTATTCAAATTTACATGGCAACCTCTAATTCAAAAATGAATAAATTACAGATTTTAAACTATTTCCACATTCTGAAATGGACCAACCAGCTAATTGAGATGTACAGGTGATCGCTGATGCCTGGAATGTAAAGATGGAAACAAGAAAACAATCCGCAGGTGGAAAATATGGCCCTAGTGATACTTATTACACTAGGATCACAGGGTAGAAGTTTGAAAAACCAATGACCTATTAATAACTTTTTTCAGTAACATAAATGTTAACACATGGCCCGCAAAGTATGAAAAAAAAATCAAATTCACTACATCTGTGGAAAGAGAGAAGGGAGAAGATCAATATCACCAGTCTAAACAAAATCAGGAATTGACTGTGGACAGATCATCAATTGCTCATATCCAAGTTCAAGGTGAAGCTAAAGAAAGCTAAAACAGGTTCACGAGAGCCCAAATATGACCTTGATTATATTCCACCAAAATTTAGGAGCCATATGAAAGATAGATTTGACACACTGAACATAAAAGAACAAAGACCAGAATTATGGAATGACATCAAGGGCGTCATTACGCATGGAGAAACCAAAAGGTCATGTATAAGACAGGAAAGAAAGAGTAGACCAAAATACATCTCAGAAGAGGCTAAAACTTGCTGTTGGGTGTGAATAGCTAAAGCAAACAGAAGAAAAGGTGAAGTCCAAGAGCTGAACAGAAAGTTTCAAAGGGCCACTCAAAACAAAGCAAAACAGAACAAAAACAATCCCAAAATATACAATGAAATGTGTTAAACTGACAAAACTAGAAATAAAAATCAAAGAGAACTAGTTTTTGCACAATATTGAAGGATTCTGTGGGCAAATATAGTGGAGTCTAGTGACATGGTGGTTATGCGTTGGGCTGAGATCTGACAGGTAGGCAGCTGGAAATCACCAGCTACCCCTCGGAAAGACACTGAGCTTTCTACTCCTGTGATCAGGCACAGTCTCGGACACTGGGCTTTCTACTCCTGTGACCAAGCACAGTCTCAGACACTGGGCTTTCTACTCCTGTGACCAGGCACAGTCTCAGACACTGGGCTTTCTACTGTGACCAGGCACATTCTCAGACACTGGGCTTTCTACTCCTGTGATCAGGCACAGTCTCAGACACTGGGCTCTCTACTCCTGTGACCAAGCACTGTCTCAGACACTGGGCATTCTATTCCTGTGACCAGGCACAGTCTCAGACACTGGGCTTTCTACTCCTGTGACCAGGCACAGTCTTGGACACTGGGCTCTCTACTCCTGTGACCAGGCACAGTCTCAGACACTGGGCTTTCTACTCCTATGACCAAGCACAGTCTCAGACACTGGGCTTTCTGCTCCTGTGACCAAGCACAGTCTCAGACATTGGGCATTCTACTCCTGTGACCAGGCACAGTCTCACACACTGGGCTTTCTACTCCTGTGACCAGGCACAGTCTCGGATATTGGGATTACTACTCCTGTGACCACGCACAGTCTCGGACACTGGGCTCTCTACTCCTGTGACCAGGCACAGTCTCAGATATTGGGATTTCTACTCCTGTGACGAGTTACAGTCTCGGAAACACATCGAAGCAGTTCTACCCTGTTCTCTAGATTCACTATGAGTCGGCATTGATCTGATGGCATTGCATGGGAAAATATGGAACAATATAGGAAACATGAAATGAACATGGTAAGAATACATAAAATCATTATACCTAAAATAGTAAACATTCAACCCTTTAAAGAGGTATATTATCAAGAACCAAAGGTATTCAAAAGGTACAGAATCTGGGGTCCTATAGGCTGGAAGATAAACAAGGGGCCATCTAAGTGAGAAACAACAAAGCTCACATGGAAGAAGCACACTAGCCTGTGAGATGACAAGGCGTCGGAGGGATCAGGTATCAGGCATCAAAGACAAAAAAAAGAAAAATCATAGCATTGTGAATGAGGGGGAGTGCAGAGTGGGGACCCAGGGCCCATCTGTGGGAAACTGGACATCCCCTTGTAGAATGGCCTCAGGGAGCAGATGAGCCAGTCAGGGTACAGTGGAGCAATGATGAAACATACAATTTTCCTCTAGTTCTTGAATGCTTCCTCCCCACCACTATCATGATCCCAATTCTACCTTAAAAATCCAGCTGGTCTGGAGGATGGATGTACATTGACACAGGTAGGAAGTGGAAACACAGAGAATACAGGACAGATGAACCCCTCAGGACTAGTGGTGGGAGTGGTGATACCGGGAGGGTGGAGGGAAGGTGAGGGAGAAAGGGGGAACATATTACTAGGATCTACATATAACCTCCTCCATAGGGGACAGACAGTGAAGAAGTGGGTGAAGGGAGACATCGGATGGTTTAAGATATGATAAAATATTAATAATTTATAAATTATCAAAGGTTCATGGAGGAGAGGAGAACAGGGAGGGAGGGGAAAATGAGGAACTAAGACCAAGGATTCAAGTAGAAAGCAAATGTTTTGAGAATGATCATGACAACTTATGTACAAATGTGCTTGACATAATGGATGGATGGATTGTGATAAGAGTTGTATGAGCCCCCAATAAAATGATTAAAAAAACAAAAAAGAACCAAAGGTATTGAAGGAAGTCCATTTTGTAATTAAAATATTGGCTAAACAAAACAAAGCTCCAAGAATTAATGGAATGCCTGTTGATATGTCTGTTGATAGGTATCAAAAATGGATGCAGTGCTAGTAGGGCTCACTCATCTACACCAAGAAATATGTACAACAACCTGGGAAGCCAATTATATTTATGCTCATTACAAAGAAGCATGATCCAAAGAATGCAGAAATTAATGAGCAATATAATTAATGTTTCCCACAAGGAAAATTTTCTGATGGCAAATGAAAAATGGTTGCAACAAATCTACAGGGAACTGTCAGAGATTGAGACTAGATTCATATGTGGGTGTGGAAGAAGGCAACGTTTGCTTATGGCAGATGGACCTTGGCTGCAAGCAGAATTCTCTTTCATCCTGTAAGGAGTTGGCATGCCAGAAACCAACAGGGGTAGTTCTGCTGTGCCCTACGAGGTTCCCCTGGTGGAATCAATGCAGTGGGAGCAAGTTTGGGGTGTCTATGCAGAAGACAAAGACACAAATGTGTTTGCATAAAGCAAAGAAGACTTTAAAAACTTACTGATGAAAATCAAAGACTATAGCCTTCAGTATAGATTACACTTCAAGACTCATACACACAATCAACATCCTCACATCTGGACCAATAAGCAACATCACGATAAATAGAGAAAAGTTTGAAGTTGTCAGGAATGTCGTTTTTTTGTATACACAGTGAAAGCCTATAGAAGCAGCAATCAAGAAATCAAACAGCGAATAGCATTGGGAAAAGGTGATGCCAAACAGTTCTTTAAAGGCTCAGAAAGCCCAGTCGTCACTTTGAGGACTAGGGCATGCCGGATCCCAGTCACAGTACTTTCAACCCTTCATACGCGGGCAAAAACTGGACACTGAATAAGGAAGCCCAAAGACGAATGGACGCCTTTGATTAAGATGTTGGTAAAGAATGTTAAATATTCCAGGGAGTTTAAGAAGAATGAACAAATCCATGTAGGACAAAGTATGGCCAGACAGGTCTTCAGAAGTAAGGACGGTGAGATTTCATGCCAGGTACTTTGGACATGTGTCCGAGAGAGACCACTTCCTGTCAAAGAATGCCAGGCTTGATAAAGAAAATGGTCAATGTAAACAAGAATGCCCTCACTGAAATGGCTGGACACGGGACTCCAATAAGTGCCACAAACCAAGGAACCATTGTGAGGACAGCTAAAGAACAGGCCATGTTCATGATGTTGTACGTATTGTCACCATGAATTAGGAGCCAAATCTGTGGCACTTAAACAACGAGGTCATGGCCAATGAATTAAAGAAACCCACAATGCATACAGAAAATCCTCTGTTTGGGCACAACACGTAAGTTTCACAATCATTGACTAAGAACAATACTATTAATTAAACATAAAGAAAAAAGTTTATTGAAAAAAACAGACAATAGTCTCCAAAATAATATTTTATACTATTTATCTAACATCTTTATTTTGTATTTTACCTTATCTTCAATCCATGCATTATAGCCAGGAGGGCTTAGTACCATATTCACAATGCTAGCTATCAGCAATGAGAATAGCACTAGAGGAGAAATATATTTCCAAATATAATAGTAATATCTGCTGGGTGCAAAGCCCAACATATCCTTTAGGTCTTCCATAAACCTAAAGAAGAAGAAAATATTACATTATTTCTCTGGTTAATGTTATCAACATTTACAAATGTGCCTAATTTCAATGGTTTGACAAGGTTTTAGCCATGAAAACCCTTATATATATTTGCATTGAATCAAAGAGTCTAGTTAAAGACAAAATTATACACAAAGTCCTTTGATAAAATAAAAGGAAATAGGAAAAGACTGTCATTTTCACATGTGAAATCACTCATAAGCCAATTATTGAAAAACTTCTTTCTGCCGACCATCTAATTAGTCTATGAACTTACCATTTACAAAATACAAAAAATTTCTTGCCTCGTTTTTTTTTCTTAGCAACAATTCCTAGTAGCACCAAGTATTCAAGCAGTGTTTTTACTTCCAAACTCTCAGTCCTGTTTAGAGTTTGTGAACTGTAAAAAAGATCCGCACACTGCAACTGATTGAGAAGAAAACCTCAGCTATTTTTCCTCTTCATCTCGTTTTTAATTTTTTGATTAGGTTTTTGTCCCCTAACTGGGTTTTTGTCCCCTAACTTTTTACAGGATGTAGTTTGTTGACTTAATCCCCACAGTGTTGCATAACAGATATTTCTAATCCTCCTGTTTCTTGTAAATTATTAGTACCTAAAGGCTTGAGTAAATTTATATTTTATTTTCTAAGACATATGTTATTTATATAAAATAAAATACACCCTTTATCGTTGTGTAGTGCTAACATAAAGAGCTCTGGTGGCACAGTGGGTTAGCATTGGGCTGGTAATTGCCAGGATGACAAATCAAACCCACCAGCTCTCTCTGGCAGAAAGATGGAGCTATTTGCTCCCATGCAGATTTGCCGGGCTGGAAGCCCTAAGGAGCAGTTTCCCTCTACCCTCGAGGGTCTGACCATTCAGAAGTGACTTGCTGGCACTGTGTTTAATTTTATTTTGTCTTAACATTATCTATCTACCTTTATATTTATATTTGGGGCAATGCCTACCACCAGTTTTTGATAAAACAGTTTTATTAGTATATAATTTATATATCATACAGTTCATTAATCCAATCACATTAAATAAAGGTTGAATTATCACATCAATCAATTTTATAACATTTTCTTCTTTCTTATATATTTCTACCCAAGCTCCCCTGCCACAACTGTAAGAATAATCAATCTAGTGACTGAATCTATAGATTTACCTATCTTGAATGTCATATATAAAAAACATAACAAAACAACAACCGAGAAACTAACAACAATAACAAGATAAAACAGAGAAAACCCTCAATCAAAAAGAAAGCAGAAACTATTTAAACTAGAACAAATTTAAAAATAGGTCAAAGGAGAGAACAAATGATTAGGTGATACATTTTATCCTTACTCCATTTGCCTTAGTTGACTTTTTAATGCCCCTGTTTGAGAGCCTGGCTAATTACATCCCAAGACTGTGGAGGAGTCACCAGACATTTAAGCCACACGAGACCCTTATAAATGGATTGGGGCTTTCACTGTTATCCGTAGTCTTCTACAAACCAGGCGTACAGAATTTAGATTTCAGACTGTCCCTCCTTCGGATATGGGTTTATTATTCACAATCTTGGATCCCAGAGGCTGCTGTGCTTCTTCCATGTGGTCTTAGCCTCACTTAGCTGGCTGCTTGTTTGAAGACAGGCCTTTAACACAGTGGAGTCCATTCTTTCTGGTAGCTGGGTACCATCTGAGGTCTTCCCCACACTTTGCTATCGCACCCATATGTTCCGTGTGAGAGCCAGCATTGAGCAAGGCTACGTCATAGAACTATTTATTCGTATACTAGGTCTATGAGAAAGTGTGAGTCCAAAATCCATTCATAGACCTGCAGTTTATAAATCTCTCTGGTTCTCTTTAGGGACATCAATGTCATTTTATACTGCAGTACATTACAAATCACTGCCATGGGATATAAGGTAATTCTCTTGATAGTACATTACTTTAGCCAATGGTATACAATTTACAACTGTTGAGAAAAGGAAATGAGGTTGGCTTTTCAGACTATAAGTATGAATTTTGACATGTACAGATTAAAAGCTTAAGTGAGTGGATATTATTTACACAAACAATGGGGATTTGGTGATAGGGAAAACTTTCAGTAACAGTAATTCACAAAAGTAGAATCATGCCTATCAGACTAACACATGGAATAAAAAAACCACATAGAGATTTGGTCATCTGGGGCCACCATTCATGGTACTTCTTCTCACTCTAGAGCGTTTCAGTCCGTCCACGATTTTTATAGATTTTTAGTATACATATTAATTTATCTTTGCATAGTTTCTATTTATTTCTCCTAATTATTTGTTCTCTTCATATTCTATTTCTCTTTAAATAAATCCGTGAGCTTATATTCTTTGTGTTCTTTTTAGTAAATTTAACCTTCTTTTCTGAAAATTTTATGTAATATAAGATTTAAAGTAATGCAGAAATAGATATAACTCTCAGTATATATATATATATATATATCTGTCCAGCTGTGTGCTGAGGAATGTAGTTGGTCTCTCTAGATGACTGAGTTTCATCACTTGTGAAATATAGCTAATAATAGTACCTCAAAATAATTTAACAAGGTTTAGTCACACAGTCAACACTCACGAGGTGTTGGGGGTTATAATCAATAACCATTTACTAAAGTTAAAACTCCAGTAACCTAGACAATATTTTAGTGTACACAATGCTATAAAATCACTTAATAGATTACACTTTATGAAAAACATTAAATGAAGAAAACTCCATTGTATGCTCAAGAACTTTCCCTCTATTTTTTCTCCTTTCTAAATGAAATTTATACTAACAGTTTGTCTTTTCAACGTGGAAATGAAATATAAATGTATTCCCATTGATTTGCTGCTATTGTCTGTCAGTGATATGAGCAGTTACACGCCTGGGATAAAATACATGAGACCCTTGTAAATTGAGATGAAAATAATCATTTTCTTTCTTCTGCATGGTCTGGACATTGGGGAAAAAAAGAAGTATAAATATATAGGTTAAAATATACTTACTTATCTATGCCATACACATAGGACACAGCGATATTCTCCAAAATCACTACAATTAGCAGAGGCAGGGTAGCAGAATAGTCATCAAACATTGTAACAAAGTAATTTCCAGAATGTTGCACGAATATCAGGCCAATACAAAATGCCAGAAGACAGCAGATAACTGGGGAAAAGGAGAAATAAATGAGATATTGATAAACCTCTTTAGAAGGTGAAGTCTTTTTTTAAAATTCATTACAAATTATGTTAAAACAGTATTTTTGCTTTAATTTGGATACCTTTTGAATTGCATCAACAGATCAAAGTGTGTACTAGTATCTTTATTCTAAAGTTGTGAAAAATTATCCAGAGATATTTAAATATCATACCTAAAATCTCAGGCTAAAAATGGCTAAGCACAAGGACCAAAATCTGTCTGCCTCCATAGTCTGTGTCACTTTCATTCATGTTCTCCCCATTACATTTTCTCACCTAATATCATCAAGCACATCCGCACTCAGAGATCCTAAATCAGGAAGACAGGCCTTCTTCCTCCCATGGAACGGCAGGTGGGCTGGAACTCTTGAATTTCTAGTTAACAACCCAATACCTAACCACAGCACCACTAGGATCCTTTCAGGTTATTATTGGATGGGGTAAATATGGAGTCCTGGTGGTGTAGTGGTGATGTGTTCCTCAAGGTCAGCAGTTCTAAATCACCGGCAACTCCACGAGAGAAAGATGAGGCTTACTACACCTGTAAACAGTTCTGGTCTGGGAAAATCACAGGAGTCCTTCTACCCAGGCCTATAGGAGCTCTATAAGTTGCTATCAATTCAATAGCAGTGAGTTTGATTTTTTTAAATTGGAGGAAAATATTAAGAAAATCCATTCTAACTAAGTAACATAGTAGCAGGACAGCCATGAAATAAAATTATATTGAGTAACTGAATCAAGCGAGGAGCCTGGGGGCTCTGTCAGGTAAGCACTGTTCTCCAACACACATGGGCAATTGAAATTCACCACCTTCCCTGTTCTCTGCTGCCAGAAACGTTTATCGTCTGAGAAACACTCTGTCGAGTCAATGTGAGTTGGAATCAACTCAATAGCAGAAGTGGAGAAAAATATAACTGACAGAGGTAATGAAGAAATAGTTTAATAAAAGGAAAATTCTAGTGGAAAGAGAGATATAGGAAGGAAATGAGAAAAGAAATTGTATTCATTTTTGTTCTGGTAAGTCTCCCAGTCGGAGTCATCAAATATTACCTGGTAGTTTTTTGCCCCTCTCTACTACTGTTTTTCCTTTAATTATGCAAGCCATCCTTTTATAGAAGGAATGGTGCTTCGATAGTGTATGTAGAATGAAAAGAAGCAAAGTGCATGCATGTTACCCTGTGCATTAGGCGGGAGATTGGTATTATTAAATGAAATTTAAAATTCCGAAACAGAGACAGATTTCCAGTAGAACATAAAGAAGTGTCTCATTTTTCTCCACCTACCTTGAAGATAAGTAGATATAAATATTTAACAAACTTCTGAAATTTTAATACAATACACTGATAAGGGTAGTAAATGACAAGAATAAATGTAACTCTTGTTGTGGGTGCTGTTGAGTCAAATTCAACTCCTGGTGGCATTACGTAACAATGCAGAATTGCCCATATGATTTTCAAGGTTGTCATTTTTTTAAAAATTTAATCATTTTATTGGGGGCTCGTACAACTTTTATTACAATCCTTACATCCATCCATTATGTCAAGCACATTTGTACATTTGTTGCCATCATCATTTTCAGACATTTTCTTTCTACTTGAGCTCGATATCAGCTTCTCATTTTTCCCCTCTATCCCCCATACTTCCTCCCTCAAGAACCCTTGTTAATTTATACACCATTATTATTTTTTCACATCTTACACTGACAGATGTCTTCCTTCACCCACTTTTCTGTTGTCCGTCACCCAGCGAGAGGATTATAGGTAGATCATTGTGATCAGTTCCTCTTTTCTCCCCCCACCATACCCTTACCCTCCTGGTATGGCTACTCTCAGTCTTGGTCCTGAGGGGTTTATCTGTCCTGGATTCCCTGTGTTTCCAGCTCTTAACTGTACGTGTGTACATGCTCTGTCTAGCCAGATTTGTAAGGTAGAATTGAGATTGTGAGAGTGTGGGGGAGGAAGCATTAAAAAAACTAGAGGCAAGTTGTGTATTTTATTGGCGCTATACTGCAACCTAACTGGCTCATCTTTTCCCTGCGACCCTTCTGTAAAGGGAGGTCCAATTTCCTAGAGATGGGCTTTGGATCTCTACTCCGTACTCCCCCTCATTCACAATGATATATTTTGTTCTGGGTCTTTGATGCCTGATACCTGATCCTATCAACACCTCGTGAACACACAGACTGGTGTGCTTCTTCCATGTGGTCTTTGTTGCTTCTCAGCTAGATAGCTGCCTGTTTATTTTCAAGCCTATAAAACCCCAGACACTCTATCTTTTGATAGCTGGGCACCTTCAGCTTTCTTCGCCACATTTGCTTACGTACCCACTTTGTCTTCAGCAATTGTTTTGGGAAGGTGAACATCATTGTTTTGTTTTGTTTTGCTGCTTTATTTTGCTCTGTCCTGTTTTTTTGGTGTGTGCATATTATTATCTCTGTATGTCTACCTAGATAAGATACGTGGGATAAACAATCTGGAGGAGAAAACAACGGGCCCGATGGTTCTGGTGGGGGACATGGGAGAGGAGGGGATAGGGGAAAGGAAGTGGTTGTTACCAAATCCAGGTACAAGGGAACAACAATTGAGCTAAAATCAAAGGCGAGGAGGGTGTGGGAGGCCTGGTAGGGCTTGATCAAGGTCAATGTAACCAAGCGGAATTACTGTAACCCAAATGAAGGCTGAGCATGAGAGTGGGACAAGAGGAAAGTCAAAGGAAATAGAAGAAGGGACTAGGAGGCAAAGGGCATTTATAGAGGTCTAGAGACAGTCAGTATATATGTAAATATATTGATATATGAGGATGGGGAAACAGATCTATGTGCATATATGTATAGGGTTAGTATTAAAGTAGCAGATGGACATTGGGCCTCCACTCAAGCACTCCCCCAATGCAAGAATACTCTTCTAGGCTGTCATCCTTATGAGAGGATTCTGACAAGTCTTTCCCCCTGCAGAGCGGCTGGTTGCTCTGAACTGTTGGCCATAGGGTTAGCAGCTGAGTGCTTCACCATTTCACAAGCGTATAAAGTATATGCTTGAGAGTAATTTACACAAGAATTATTACTGAACCTCTAAGTACTCAACCTGTGGGTCTCGAACCCATTCACAGGGTCCGCCTGATTCATAACAGTAGCAAAATAACAGTTACAAAGTAGCAACGAAAATAATTTTCTGGTTGGGGGGTCACTACCACATGAGGAACTGTGTTAAAGGGTCGCAGCATTAGGAAGCTTGAGAACCACTGTTTTAAGGCCTAACACTAAGAAACTTGGGAAACATACATACCGCTGACCAGCATTTAAGATCTTGTAATATTTTTTTTTTATCCAACCTTATTTCCTATTCCATAGCAGCACTGTTGGGTAAGCATTGGCCTACTCACTGCAAGGGTGGTGGTTCAAAGTCGCCAGCCACTCCTTAGAAGAAAGACGAGATTATCTGCTCCACAGAAGATTGACAGCCTTAGAAGCCCAAAACGGGTCTCTATGCATCAGAGTCAGCTCAATAGGAACAGTACTAGTTTGTGTTGTAAGGTGCTGTAGAGTGGGTTCAGACTCACAGTGTGTCTTACAGAGAGGATGGAATGGTGAGACTTCATCTCATGTACTTTGGACAAGTTATCCGGAGGGACTCATCTTTGGTTTAGGACCTCTTTCTAGGTAAAGCTGAGGGTCATTCAAATGAGGACGATCCTCAAGGACACGATTGTCACAGTTGCTGTAACAATGGACTCAAACACACCAACAAACGTGAAGGCGTTCCTTTCCGACAGGGTCACTTATAAGCAAGAACCAATAATGTTCTTGTACTACTGCCTACAGAAAGGCTCACTTCCTTACTGATTCCCTTATTTCTCATTAGTTATATTTACCAAACTCATCCTCTCACTCTTTAAAAAGATCTACCCCTTCCCAGTTCCATCTCCATCTCTTTCTGTGAGTGTACCAACTTTTGCTTCTTTTCAATTGGTAGAACATGTCCACTTTCTACTATGCTCTCTTTCAGCATACATGTGATTGGGTAGTTCATATGTATAAGGGTCCATCAAAAAGTTCATAGGAAATGTATTTTATGAAAAAACTTCATGGATCCCAAAAAGCCTTTTCACCAGGATAAAATTTGTATTAACTTATATCTAAACAGAGCCTAGTTTGAGGTACTCAGAAAGATGCCAGTGTGAAAACAGCCCCTCTTGGAACAACGTGAATTCTAAAATTGAAATAAGAACACATATCAAATCTATTATGCAGCTATAGATTCCACAATTCTCCCCCAGAAGCTGCGCTACTCGCCACGAGGGGCAAGCAGGCCGGCCAGAGTAAAGCAGAGTCGGCAAGGGCAAAGATCATAACAGTTTTTTGTGATGGTCAAGACATTTTGCTTGTTGATTTTCTGGAAGGCCAAAGAATGATGACATCTGCTTATTAATAGTGTTCTTAGAAGGTTCTCCAAACTATTAGCAGAGAGAGGCCTTCACTACAATCGTACAGCTAATCCCTATTATAAAACGAGGCGACTTTGTGGCAATTTCAGAGGCAGATCCCGAAGCATCCATCTTGCAATTCTGAGTTGACATCTTCTGACTTCTTATTGTTTCCTAAAGTTAAAACATCTATAAAGGGCATCCACTGTTTTCTTCAGTTGGTAATTAAGAAAGGCTGCATGGCCGTGGTTCAATTCAGGACCCTCAGCTCTCAGGGACGATCCAAATGGCTGGGACTGCTGCTTCCAAATGGTTCTTGAACTGGATGACACTGACATTAAAATATTAAGTGTATATTTTTATTTCTAGCTCTTCACTCCATTTTTCCATTTAAAAATTTTAAAGTCCTCTTGTACTACTATTATCTAATCAGTTTGGTTATGAATACAATTATTTTTAGAGAAAAGGTTCTCTTAAATCTTTCTTCTGTATCTCTTCTATAAATTTCCTTTTACCCTTTACACCCTCAACTACAAGATGATACACTGCAAAACTGACACTTTACAAGCTGATGGTAGATTGGACTTAGTGGCTGCCATCATGATTGCTGGTTTTGTTTTCTTACCTACCCAAGAGATATTAACTACCAGTGTATTTTTATTGCTGTCACATATGTGACCTGAAAAAAAAAGACCTCATAAGCCGTCATTGCTATTGCATATGCCCATTGCTATTGTGTAATGAGACACTTAGGTGTATCAATCTCAGCTATGTGCATTTTCTGAAAAAGGAATCTGTGACCTGACCGCTTTACTTATAGCTACTTTGATTTGTATAAAAAATCACGCAAGAGCATTCTATGACTTTACTCCAGTGCCTGAAACTCGTAATAATGACATTTTCAGAAGAACCAGAATGCACACACTGCGCCCCCAATCTCTTACTATGGTTAAAATGTCCTACATTCGTCCAATAAAACGTCAAGCAAAGAAAAACTCACCAGTAAGGATTTCTTTCCTCACTTTGAATGTGTCCACAAGGGGCGTGATGATGCCTTCAATGGTCCCAAACATACTGCCAAGCCCTAGGTTTATCAGCATGAGAAAGAACATCACTGACCAGAACGGAGATGCGGGGAAATGTGTCATAGCTTCTGTAAAGGCAATGAATGCCAAGCCAGTCCCTTGAACAGCCTGCAAAACACACCAAGAGGGAAACATTACTAGAGACAAGCGCACACAGCCGTCACCGTGAGGAGGAACACCTGGCATCTAAGGGTCTCTGAGAAGAAGAACACACTGATCATGCTGGTATCAGCATTTTACCTGTGAGATCACCTTCTCTTTTCAGAAGCAAGATTTAATTTTACGAAATAACACAAACGATAGAATGGCTAAGCAGGATACACAATTATGCTGTATAATAAATATTTCATGTGAACACTGAAATATTGATGTTGAAATAGATATTGTAGAACTTTTTCTCCTAACAAAATATAAATTTTAATTTATATAGACATATACACAACTATTTCTGGCCTGCATATAAAGATAAAAAGCCATTAGTGTTCCATTAAAGATAGTTTAATCTATTAGTATGAAGAAAACCCAAAAGAAGAAAAAAAAAAGAGGACCTGATGCCCAGGGCTTAAGTGGAGAGCAAATGCTTTGAAAATGATGAGGGCAAAGAATGTACAGATGTGCTTTATACAATTGATGTATGCATGGATTGTGATAAGAGTTGCATGAGTTCCTAATAAAATGTTTTTAAAAAAAGTATAACATCAATGTAAAAAAAAAAAAGAGTTGTATGAGTCCCAATAAAATGATTTTTTTTAAAAAAAGAAAGAAAGAAAGGGAAACCTAGTTGCATGATAATCAATTTGCTTAATCTAAAATCAACGCAGCACTGGTAGTGTAGTGGGCAAAGTGCTTGGCTGATGAGCTGAAGGTCACGCTTCGAACCCAGCAGCCACTTTGCGGAGAAGGAAGAGGCATCTGTCCCCACACAGATTGACAGCCTGGAAAAGTCGGTTGTCTATTTCAAATTTTAATCATGATTCCATCAATAAAATTGTTTTGTAAGCAAAGCAAATCTTCATCATTTAAGAAAGATTATTCTCTGAAATGCGGAACGTGAGTGTAACGCGACATTTTCCACAGGCCTCTGTGAGGCCGTTTTCCCGGGCGAAGGGCCCTGCATAGTGCACGTCGGTGGTCCCGATCTCGTCGATGACCCATGGCCTACGCACTTTATTCAGCTCATCTTCGATGTGGCAGGCATTGAGATGAAGAGCAGGGAAGTCCTCCTCTGTGACTTTCTCGATGATGTCGTAAACTAAATGGTAGCCCTCCACGGTGACAGCTGAGAGGTTGATATGATGAGGAATCACGTCCTGACTGATGTTGCCCATTTTCAGTAATTTTGTGATCATCTCGGAGTTCCTGGAAAACAGAGCATGGGAATGAACACGCTGGGCTGCTTGGGGTTGTATGTTACGCGCCATGGCGTTGTCGAAGTTAAAGGACGTGAAGAGCCTTACTCTGCGACGCATTTCTCGTTGATGACATTGGCCTTGAAGCCCAGCACGGCAAACACCACCAGGGTCGCCAGGACAGACGTGAAGAAGTTGATGAAGGACACCAAGACCGCGTCAAAGTGGCAGTTGTTGTGGCTCTTGTTGTAGCTGGAGAACGCGATGACGCCGCCGAACCCCAGCCCCAGCGCGAAGAACACCTGCGTCGCCGCGTCCCGCCAGACCTTGGGCTGCAGCATGATTTCCAGCTGTTTAAAATGAACAGAATAAAGGTCAGCTGCGAAACCTTCAAACCAAGTGAGCGACGTGGAGCTAGTTCTTTAAACATATTACACTGATATTTATGCAACCAAAGGTCATTTTCATTAAGGGAGTTAATTGGTTCTTAAATAGTAATCACTCATTTTTCATTTAGAGAAAATAAGGACATGCAAATTATCGACTTCTATGGAAATTAAAAAATATGTCTCAAAGGATTACATGAAAGAGGTAAGCTATTGTCTTCAATTGCTCCTCCACCTAAATTTTTGGGTTTTTTTCTCCAAAGCAAAATCAAACAACACAGTAACTTAAGTAAAGCAATTAACATAGAAAGTCAAATAATCACTTAAGTTTTGTATTTTCTAGAGGAAGTCTAATAATAAAAGAGATAATGATATATTTGGCACTGAAGAGCTATTTGTATTTTGCATATTCACCTATGTATTATTCATTTATTCAAAGGTTTCCTGAAAGTCTTTATTTTGAAAATTGAAGAAATTCAGCTAGATCCTCTCTAAGACTTGCTTTCAGATCTGTAATTCTAATGTTTTGAACTGTGATTAACATGTATTTTCAATAACTTGGCCTTAATTTTAGATCGCTGTCACTCGATAACTCGATAGCAGTTAGAGTTGCCGCACCTGGCAGCAGCCCGCTGTTGGCGAGTTGATTTTGTCTCACAGTGACCCTTTAGGGGAGCTGATCTATGTCCAATAAATGTTTGTTTTCATGAATTCAAAAACAAATGCACTGCTATCAAGTCGATGCCAACTCACAGAGAACCCCTGTGAGTTCCCAGACTTTAACTGTTTGTGGGAGTAGAAAGTCTTTCTTCTGCAGAGTGGCTACAGGTTTCGAACTGCTGACCTTGAGGATTAAAGCCAAATACATGATCACTGCTGTGTAACTGCCTTTATTGGGATCAATAATAAAGCAGTCAGGAATAAGCTCCACAGTTTCAGAAGATCCTGATTCTACTATTTCATAATTTGATAGTAAAACCAAATGCAAGTGGTCTGTCCTCTCTTAAAGAGTTTCCCTTTCCTCAAATGAAATATGGGAAAACTATCCTATCATGGTGTCCACAGTAATGCTAACATATGGGACAATAGTGACAGATGCAGATAAAGCCTTTCCATGAGTTATTTTACTCAATCTTCATAACAACCTAGGAGGTTATTATAATTATTATCTGAATCTTAGAAATGAGTGACCGCCCTTAGGTCCTATAGCAAATCTGGGGTGGGATGAGATTTGAAGATAAATAGATTCCAAAATGCATACTTTACCAAAACTAGGGTTCAATGATTCCGTTTTGATAATTGTAACCCTGGCTCTCCTTCTTAATACATGACAATTAACTAAGAAATCCACATTGTTCATTGACCATTGCTACATTACTATTTTAAGTTAATACTGGCCTGCTAAAAATGAGGCTTTCCACTTCCATAAAAATTTACAGCCTTAGACTCCCACAGAGACAATTCCACTCAGTCCTACATTCACTGTGATGGCGTGATGGCAGCTGAGCGGAAAACATACTCGACTGCATACTTTTACTTTAGCCACTAGATGGCAGGAAGGGCCAGATTACTAAAGAGTTGTTCAGTCAAATTTCCAAACTCTGAACTTATGTTCCTTTCAGTTTTCCACTAGTACAGTGCTCTGGTGACAGAATGGGTTAAAATCGGACTGTTAACTGCAAGGTTTAAAGTTCAGATCCACTAACCACTCCACAGGAGAAAGATGAGGGTGTTGCTCTCGGGAAGATTTGGTGTCCAAAACCCTGAGGAGTAGATCCTATAGCATGAGCTCATGAGCAGTGGGTTTGTTTTCGTTTTATTTGGTTTCTCCTTGTATTTTGTGTTATGTTTTACTCCCTGTGTTTCATTAGTAAGATTTTACTAAAAATGTAAATTAAATAATATCATGTTTCCTCAAGTCAAAAAAACGCGAGCTGATGGAAAAATTAACATTATTTTAATAGTGATACCTAGTCCTGTTTTGAAGTGCTTTGTAATCTGTTGTAGTTTTAAAGACAGGACCCATGTAAATATCAAAGAGTTTAAATTTTGAGAAAATCTAATGAAATAAAATATTTGGAATTATTCTAGACATTCTCATAGAAATTAGGTATTTTTAATGTGGGAAACATTTTTTCAGTATTATAAATGTAAAGACATTTTGGTCCATATGTATGGCCCATTTGAAGCCAATTTTACTAATAAAGTAACTCAGATGTCTATTTCTTCTCTAGTCAGACACCGAGGAGAAGTTCACCGACTTTAAATGTGGAACAAGACAAAGCACCCAGCTTCCTTCCTTCAGTGTGAAGGCAGCCACTGAGGATGACTAAGAATTTCAAGGAAATGAATCCCTTTCCCCGCTCATCCTTCAGAATAATATCAGTTTGTAAACCGAGTCTGAACTTGTTTCTCTACAATGCAGTTGTGTCTGTGATACAATGACAAAATCAGAAGTGAGGTACAATATCCATCACATCACGACAGCAAGTCCACAAGGATTAATTAATCAGGGCCAAGGTGACAGAGCTGCATTCAATGGGAGCAAACTGAATGACACTTTGAAAGTCCTGGGTCCTTTCTGAAGCCTAATGAAAATTTTCCTAAAATGTGTAATCATTTATAAAGGGTAAAGGCCGCCATGGGCTTAGGTGGAGGGCAAATGTTTTGAGAATGATGAGGGCAATGAATGTACAAATGTGCTTTACACAATTGATGTATGCATGGATTGTGCTAAGAGTTGTATGAGCCCCTAATAAAATGATGGGGGGGAAAGGTAAAGGCCTTTTCAAAATGAAAACTATACATACCATTCTAGAAAATGTAAAACTCTCAAAGTAAATCAAAATAAGAAAGCATGAATTTTCTCTCAGATAGCATGATAGAAGAGAGAAGAGCTTTTAATCTGCAGTCTACAGGTTGGCTCAGAACCCACTTGATGGCAGTGGGTTACCGACCTGCTGACACTCTAAGCAACACATACGTCCTTTTAGTTGTAGCTTGATGATTTTTGCATGATATGATAACTATTATCTATTTCTCAAAGAGGTACGTGACAAAAATCGGTTAAGATTCGTGGATTTAGAGAAGAATAAATGAAGCTTTGAAAGTTCTAAAAGTCATCCCTCAGGTTAATTATAAAAAGGGGAGTCTTAAAGTCGCAGTACCCACAGCCTTACTCTCTAACAAAGGCAGGGCACTTACAGCTAAATTGAACGATGGATATACACCTCTCAGAGCTGATTTTTCTACAAGATAACATAACTACGATGGTCTAATTTATACGTGCTGTAGCAACTGTCTGCTAACTTTTACTGTGGAAACTCTCAGTGATAAGCGCCACGTTTTCACGACCATGACAGTAAAATAAAATCGGGCTACCTACCTTGGGGGTAAACATGTGGCGGATGCCATCAGTGGAGCCACTCAGAAGGAGCGCTCTGACTAGGAAGCATAGAAGTACCACGTATGGGAAGAGAGAACTAAAGTACATGATCTGAAAAGAAAAACATACACACATGCATGTTAGTCGCACTGACATTTACATTTCTGTCGTCAAATAAAATTATATGTATCTACACTTTTAAGGTTACTATTTTCTGTATCATGCTATGAATATATCTGACCATTGATGGCGTTGTCAGGTAAGCATTAGACTGCCATACGCATGTCAGCAGTTCAAGCCCATTAACCACCTGGCAGGAGAAAGACGAAACTGTCCGCTCTGGTAGGATCTACAGTCTGGGAAACCCTATTTAGAGAGAGACCCGAGTCAGCATCTACACTACGGCAGTGGGTCTGGGTTTTGTCCTTGCCTCAGAGGCAGAGCAAAGGGTGTCCTCCGTGATGCCCGCCATGGCCTTCAGCCCCGCATGGCGCACTCCTCCGGTGACTCGAGTCCCACGGACATCTTCTCCCCAGAGCTCCTCTTAACACTCTGGCCCGCAGCACGGCCTTTACGCGCCTGGCCGCCCTGGACTCCCCAGTAATCCTTCACAATGCACCCTGGCTTCTTTTTCTTTATGGTGCTTACACAATTGCTGACAAGAGGATTCGCGGTGACCGTAAATGTGCACCAGACTGTGTGCACCGTTCATTAGCTTTTCAGTGTGCACCGGGTGAAGGTTTACTAAACGGAGGGGTCGTATGGTCCACAACTCCATTTCCTTTTATTTCAAGTCACCCACCGCAATCCCCTCAATGCACCATCATGTACCCCACAACCTTCCTCTGCTTTCTCTTTCCATTCCTCCTTTGACCCCAACTCCCTAAAGTTTGTCCTTGGGGATGCGCTGCCGTGAAATGCGCATGCGGAAATATTCTAGCAGTATTTCCTGGTCTGTTTTCGTACTCTCTTCCGAAAGATAAGCTGTGTGAGGGCGAGAGCTTCCTTCGCTGGCTCACTGCTCGCTGGTGCGCAGTGGGTGTCAACGGGGAATTTGTGGCGGAACTACAAGGCAGAAGGAAGGAGGCAAGAACCGCTGCCATAAAAATGCTGGTTCCAGCAGGAAGGGATGAACGCCAATAAAAAGCACAGGCAAAGACAGTATAATACATACAGCAATACAGTAATTTTGATTTCCTCTATTCCTACTCGGATGATAGCCATATTTAAATATACGTGGGACATCCTAAGAAAAAAATCATTAGTATGGATAACCAATGTACTCAATATTCATTATTTAATAAAATATTTTGATTCAATTTTGATATTATAAGGCTGTATGTTTTATTTTGAACTATTTTAACTTTTCAATTACATTGATTACATCCCTTAACCCATATTTCTAAATTTCATTTTATCAGAACTCTTTTACATGGAACCCTATTTTAAAAAGTTCTTCTGGCCTACTTTAACATCCTTTAAATTTTTTAGTTTATAACATATCTATCCAAATGACCTGGATCTTTCTAGAGTTAACGCTGTACCGTACATGATTCCTGTCACAGTTTACTGAGGCTATCCAGGGTATGAATGAAGTTTTTCCAAAGAGTTAACCTTTTCTTTTTAATATAACTCAAGTTTGTCACTTCCTGAGTGATTTAAACGATGTTCAGTAATGCTACTTGTTTTAAAAATAAAAATGCAGGTTACACACAAATTAGTCTGAATAAGTTGATCATGACTTTTCCCTAATAAATATGGCATATGAACAATGTAAGTCATTATGTAATTTCAAACTAACGACTACAGAAAAAAAATCCCACATACAATCTTTTTTAAAGCTAGATAACTTTAACATCTCCTTAATAATCACCTTTGCACATGTCCCATAACCAAATGATCACTAAGTACAATTGACTTTACCACACAAATCCCACATCGCTCTTCATTGCGATGACATTCAATGACATTCCTTATTGGGACAGTCTCTGGATCGGATCGTCCTGCACTCAGATCCTCCCTGCCACCTTTCCTCTTCTCTTTGAAATCTAACATCTGCACGACCTCAAGTGTGATTTTTCTAAACTAACGATTTAATGGTATACCTGAGAGACTAAGCATTTGCAAATGGTCCCAGCCATTTATAAGACAGTTTTAGCAATGCCCATAAGGTCTTTTCAAAGCTGAGGTAAAGTTACAGGATACAACCTCCCCCATAAATTTCACAAATCATAAACGAGGAACCAGAAGTACTCAGGACACTGGGCTTTGCATCTGTATTTTACCTGCACATGATTTTCTCTCTCTGAACTATCTCCTGTTGACCACCAAACTTTAACTCAAATTCTAACTCTTTTGTGAAGCCTTCCAGGCAAAAGCGGGTTAATTTCAATCTGTTTTTATACTCTCAAGACCTTTCCATTTGCCTCTATAGTTAAACTTATTATGCTGTAATGTCTGTCTTATCTATGAAATTACAGGTTCCTTGAGGACAAAGACTGTCCTATCAAGTTTTTCATATCCATCACATTATATTCACTAAAATATTTTACATAAATAATTTGTATAAAACTAAATTTTCTTTCTGTATTGATATCCTTTAAAGTGTTTACCTTTATTCTGCAGTATATTTTAAATTGTAGACTAATTACATGATTGGCCTTATTTCAATTTTACTTATTACTTTAATAAGCTGGACTCAGGGATGACACTGCAGCACAGTTTTGCTAAGGAGAGGAAATGTTCAATCATACATGATGAACTGAATATCAAGGTTATGTGCTCAGCTGTTAACCAGAAGTCTAAGGATTCAAAGCCAACAGCTACTCCTTGGGAGAAAGAATCTGGTAGTCTGCTCCCAAGAAGATTAACACATAGGAAACACTATCAGGAAGATCTACTCTGACTTACATGGTTGCTGTACCTCAGAATCAGCTTGTGGGCACATAACAAATCATACTAAATATCCCCACTCCAATTTTCTACTTCTGCAGCCGTGTGACGATTCAGATGTTTACTTTATGTTTTTAAACATAAATTATTTACATTTAATGTTATGTCCCTCATATTTTATAAGAAAATAATACCTTGTTTCCTCTATTAAAATAAGTTTATTTCTTAACAGATTGTCACACAAAATATAAGAACATGCTCCTTCAAGAAATGTATCCACACAGACCAAACAACAATGACTTTAAAACAATGATGAGAAGGTAAAGGATCAGGGAAACTAGACTCAAGGAAATAGAGCAAGCAGAACAGCATTACTGAGAATGTTCACACATTGGTAAGACTATAGACAACGTCAATGAACAATCTATGTAGGAACTGTTTAATAGGGAACAAAACAGCTGCATGAAACTTCACCAAAACACACTCAATAATATTTTTTAAAAATTTAAACAAAGAGGCAAACCCCCCAAAAGGCTGAAGTCTATTTAACATGCTAGACCAAAATCGCTGCCCTCATCACTACCTCTTTACCATCCGTTATTTTACTGTGTCGTCACCTGAGACATTTTACAAAATGATGTCGTCAGAAACTTAAAATTTTATGCAACTATTAGGCAATGATTTATTTTGTACAGCATGTACTAAGAGATGGGATAAAACAAATCAAGTAAATTGTGCATTCTACACTTCCTCCAGTTATTATAAGTAGAACTAATCATAATCAGAAAAATAAACTGCAAGGAAATGAGTTTAAAGCATCAGCAAAAAATAATTCTAAGATAACTGGATGAAATAAGGAAAGATTATAAAAGATATATTCTACCCTAAGACACCTATCTTACTGAAGAGTTTACCTTGCTTTAAATATCTTTTTAAAACTATCACTTTTTCCCAAACTGTTTATCTCTTTTTAGTTAACTACTTGGAAGGAGTCCCTATTTGCAGTTTGCCCATGGAGATTTCTAGCAGAGGTATGAGACCCAGAAGTAGTGATGGGTAGGACCCGGAAGGGATCTCACATACTAACTTTTCCAGAAGACTGGATGCCTTTGATCATAGCCAAGCAAACCATGACCCAGGCCGCCAGTAAGCAGATGGTCATCTTCCAGTTTAAGCCCCCACTTTCAGAGATGGAGCTGGAAATAGTCAGTGCTTCTCGGTACCAATAGTACGTTGTGGCAGAACTTTTTTCACATTCAGGCTCTACAACTGTAGAAAGAGAAGCAACACTTTACCATTTTAGAATACAAATAACAAGGGTAAAATTAATTCTGAATGTTTTCTAGAAATGCACTATCATTTTAAAACAGTACTTAAACTCATGATGAGGAATAAAAAGCTATGCAAAACTATTTTAAATAATAAAAAGATATCTGAGGATCTTCAAACAAATTCGCAAGACATGTGTATTAAGAAAAAAAATACTAATGGATCTCAAAATAGGTTTTGCAGCAAAATAAACTTGTACTACTTTGTTTAACATAATTAAACAGGATCTAGTTTGAGATACTAAGAAGGATGAGGCATCAATTTGTGAGAAGTCCCTATCAGAGCAATATGAATTCTGCTAATATTGAAGAAAGAACAAACATCACATTGTACAGTGAAGTGTGAGTGGAAGAATTGTGAAATAAGTGATGTTTATCAACAATTTTAGGCACAATAACATCTGCTTCTTATGAGAAGGTTCCAAAGAAATCAGCAGTTTACAAATGGATAACATTCTAAGAAGGGATGTGGTGATGTTAAAAATAGGGTCCTCAGCAAAAGACAACCCACATCCATTTGTGAAGAAAAAAATTAAACTTGTGTGTGTTCCAATTAATTGAGGAATTCTAGTGATTAGCAGTAGAAACAATAGCCAACACCAGAGATTTCAATGGCTACGCTGACAGAAAAATTAATGTTGAGCAAACTTTGATGGCTGCCAAACTGCAGACAAGAGCAGACCTTTTCATGGAAATTTTTAAACAATTGAGATCAAGATCCTGAAGCAGTTCTTCAAAGAATTATAACAAGAGATGAAACATGACTTTACTGGTATACTGAAGACAAAGCTCAATCAAGGCAATGTCTACCAAAAGGTAGAAGTGACACATCAAGGCAAAATCAAATTGAACATGAATAAGGATTATGGCAACGGTTTTGGGGGATGCACCAGGCATTTACTCATTGACACCCTGGAAGGCCAAAGAATAATATTTGATTGTTAGGAGAAGGTTTTGAGAAAGCTTGGCAGAAAACCTTGTGGAAAACTTTATCAACTAGTCCTCCTCCACCCTGGCAGTCCTCTTGTTCATTCTCATCACACAAGGACAACTGTGTGAGAGTTTAAATGGGAAAACTTTTGGCATTCACCTTAGAGTTCTATTTGGCTTTCCGACTTCATTTCCTAAACTTGCCGTATATACTTGAGTATAAGCCAACCCGAATATCAGCCGAGACACCTAATTTTACTGCAAAAACTGCATTAAAAATGTGCTGGAAAACTTGGCGTATACACGAGTACATATGGTAAGACAACTTAAGGAATCCATTTGTCTCCAGTTAATCATGCAAGGAAGACTGCATTGACAAGGCTACATTCCCAGAATCCTCAGTTCTTTCAGTATAAACTGAATGGCTGGTAGCATCACTTACAATTGCTTTGACCTGGATGGAACTGAGGTTGGGAAATAAAGTTTATACATATATACATATATTTTTACTATGATCTTTAAATGTGTTTCTAAAAACTCTGTGAAGTCTTTTAATACATCCTCATGGATATTTCTTACCATTACATTTCTGAAGAATATGTGTTCTTTTCTCTAAATTATTATAACAAAACCAGATTACTTCTCCCACCTGTACAATTAGCAGTAGCTGTTTGCCAATAGTTGCTTTTGGAATGTGGCAAGTTTTGGTTTAATATAAAATGCACAGCAAATTTTGAAGACTGTATAAAATGTAATGCAACTAATTTATATTTTATTTAAATGACGATATTCTAGGTATAATAGGTACAGAGATATTTCATCTGCTTAATTTTCCTTTCATTAAATGTGGCCACTTGAAATATAAAATTACATGTGTGATTTGCATTTCCTTTCTATTAGACCAGCAGTTCTCAACCTGTGGGTCATGACCCCTTTGAGAGTCAAATGACCCTTTCACAGGGGTCGCCTAAGATCATCAGAAAACACGTATTTCTGATGGTTTTAGAAACTGAGACACTGATCCTCTATCCATCTCCAAAGTGAGTCCGCCCACATGCAGATATGCCCACATACAAGTATCCAGTGTGATGACATCAAAGCACCCACCCCATCATATACACCACATACAAATACAGATGTATGTGACAGGGCTGGTGCTATAATGTACTTATGCGAACCAGTCACACATGTGTAGAGATTGGCTACTGTGTAGAAAGAAGCTGCTCTGTTGAAAGCAGCAAATGTAAAATCATCAACTACAGCAAAAAAAAAAAATCTGTACCATGGGCACTTAATCTGGATGTTGATCAGTCTTTTTATATTCAGCTGTGGTTATGTTCAATTTATAACAATGAAAATACATCCTGCATATCAGATATTTATATTATGATTCATAACAGTAGCAAAACAGTTATGAAGTAGTAACAAAAATATTTTATGGTTGGGAGGTCACCACAACATGAGGAACTGTATTAAAAGGTCATGGCATTAGGAAGGTTGAGAACCACTGTATTAGACATTGCAAATAAAGGACATTGTTATTTCAAGAGACATTAAAATAAATGAGAAAATGATGAAACTGCCCCCCCAAAATAAGCCATTTTTAGTTCAATTAAAATTTTCTTTTTGTCCTTATGCTTTATTTTAATGATAATATGAGGTATTAAGAGGGCACACAAAATAATTATCCAAACTAACCCTTGATGGCTTGTGATCTCTTTCACTGATGGTGGGGGCTTAAATGAGGAGCTAATAAAGATGAGCACAAGCATGAAGAAACTGTTCTAAACAGTGATGACTGCACAACTCTCCTTGATGTGACTGAACGATGAAATGGGATGATAGGTGGATATGTGCCAATAACACTACTTGGATGAAGTAACTTGGGAAAAGATAATAAAATCATATTATGTCAAATGTCTATTTCTGAGTATGCTAATCCAAAATTTGAGGAGACTTTATTACAGTGGCTATTTGGGAAGTATTTTTTAAACATTATTGTAGAAAAGAGCTATTTTGAAAACTTGTGCTTTTACCAATCTGTGAAGCATTTTTCACCAAAGGACACTGATCCCAAGGCAGCGGTTGCTGAAAAGACTGAGAAAAATAAAACAAACTCCAGCCAATGATGACATTGTAGTAGAGCGCCACAAAACAACACACCTGCAAAATAAAATGTGTTACATGAAAACTCCCATGCTGTTTTTGAAACAATGAAACAAAAGGCTTAAAATACAATCTACCTCATTAGATTTGAAACATTTGATACAAATTGATCTCCCTTTAGAAAGCTAATTTATCTTACAGGCCTTCAGGCCCAAAGCTAAACTGACATGGTTGCTCTTCATTTTGAGTCATCGTGAACCGACAGGGCAGAGTAGAACTGACCTATCAGTCATAGTCTTGATTGAAAGAGGCTGCCACATCTTTCTCTCCCTCTTAGCAGGTGGTAGGTTCAAACTGCTCACCTTTGGGTTAGCAGCATGTGCTTTAACCATTGTTCTTAACAGGGCTCCTGAGGAACATCGATTAACGAGATGGAGCTATATAAGTATCTACAGCTGCTGTCATGTATTTCCACATTGTACATGTTGTCCAGCGCTGTTTTTAATAGATAATTGAGGACTAGCATAGAATACACACTCAAGAAGTTTCAATTTATATGAAAATTATAACTCCAAGCCTGCTGCTAAAAATTATTCCACATATTATAGCGGGAAACTTACTATACAACTTGCAAATCCAATGCCGCCTAATTTCGGGCTTATGTAATTCCACACACCAATGCTGCCTCTCCGAATTCTTTGACCCACAGAAAGTTCCAGGAAAAAAAGGGGAATTCCTATTACCAGAAGTAGGATTAAATATGGCAAAAGATATGCACCTACAGAGACAAGAATAAATAGATTATGTTTTCATTGTTCACAAAAGAGAAAACCCTAAATGTTAATTATCTCATGAAAGTTGATATCTGAGTTTTATGTACTGTATATACCGATAACATTTTAAATATGTAATTTTATGATTTTAAAAATTGAATAATGTGACATCAAAATTTGCTATAGAATAGTTCAGAGGAAAATGGATTTAGTTTCATTTTGTTAAACAGGTAAACAGCTTATTTTATATAAAATAATTCATTTCTTTAATTTATTATTTTCTTGACGAGAATTGACAAATTCCTTGAAATCTTATTCACATAATGTTTAGTAAGTCATTTATTAAATTATGTACCAGCCTAGCGAATTGGGTAAAAACTTACAAAGCTGATTAGCTTTTCATTCAACAACTTATATACATTTTCTGTTATCGAATTGATTGTAATTTCCTCACTGTAACATCATTTCTCTTACTTCACCTGTTTCCTGTTTCCATCTCTTCTCTCCAACCCTTTTGAATACTGTCCTTGGTTAACTGCTGCCATTTTTAAGGCAACAGTTGATTATTCTCAAGTGTGTGTGCCTCTTTATTGTGACTGTTCGCCTTCTAGCATTATTGTTTAACCTTTTCCCATGGCGGCGAGTTCCTTTTCAGACCTGAAGTGTGACTAAAGGTCTTAGCCTCAAGGGTTCCACCAGTCTCTTTCTCATACATAAGGATGGTCATTTCTCCTATTTTGAGTTCTACAATTTCCTCCCTCATTATGCAAAGACTTCTAATTTGGTCACATTTTGAGCATTTGATAGTTGCACACCATCTAGTTCTTATGGTCTCAAGGCCATAGAGATGTTTGTATGGTTCATCAGTCCATTGAAGTAGGCTTTCCCATATACCTTCAATTTTCTTCATTCTCCTTTCATCCAAACAAAGAGAAACCAACAGAACACAAACAAACAAAAACCCTCATGGCTACTGAGTCAATTTTGACTCATAGTATTGCTACGGAACAGATTAGAACTGTCCCTGTGGGCTTCTGAGGCAATACATCTATCGATAGGGTAGCAGAAAGTCTCATTGTTTGCCCAGCTGTCCACGGTGTAATCCACGCTGCCACCGGGGTTCTGAGGGTGATAGCTCCAATGGGTGCTCATTCACCAAAGGGAGCTTAGACGTTGGCTTTGTGGGCTATGTTATGACCATTGCCCTTGGTATCCCTACGGCTATGGTCTTCAGCCCTCTGGCCAGGGAAATGAATAGATGATTGAATTCAAATTTTCAATTCACAAATTTTTAAAAGTGACAAATGACATTTTCAAATGAATATGGTTTTGTGCTATAAAAATTGACTTTTTATCCCATAAGCATTTATCAAATAACATCATGTAAGAAGAAATAATTTCTGAATTGAAATAAGGAGAAAAAGCAAAACAAATGCCATTCTTCCTTATACACACATAGACTTCATATGAAAATTGGAGTTTAAAAATAGATCATTGTTTTTGTTTTCTGCTTCTGCAAGCTAGTGGAATGGTTAACAAAAATACTAAAGTGAGTTGTTTTATGACAAAATAATTCTTTATAATTTACATAAAACACTAATGCCTATTATACAAGCGCATGCACTATTCTCCTAAAGTTTACATACTTGAAGATATTATTCTTTCAGTAAATCACAAAATAAGACATTTGACCTGTGACTACAAAAAATTACCAAGTGATTTGACAATGCCATTCAAATAGCAGACATTACATATCACTTATTGGATTTTTAAAATTAAGTATGAGATTTCTTCTCATAAGTACATGAATACCCACATGTAAATTATTTAAGTAAACTCAAAGGATGTCTTATATTCAAATTTTTCTCTATAATTTTATGGAATCATATAATGTCAAGCAGGTAATTTAATCAGTAATACAAATTTGACTTTGGTGGGAAAATGGCTACCGGCTATGCGTGTTTGTGGTTTTATAAATATATGTCTAATTGTAATAAAAATATTTTAGAGGGCTCTCAAATTGTTCAAGTAATTATTCTCCAAGGGATGTTTAAAACCATTGTTTATCTCTGTATCCAAATATCTCCCCAATAAAAACTGCACAGTGTTCCCTTGAATTAGTGGCAGCTATATAATCTCCACCTCCTATGATGGATTTTCAGTCTCTTGGATTTAGTTGATTTTATAAAGGGGTACCTGTAGGAAAGCAAGGAGCCCTGGTGATCATGATTTCAAGTTGGGCTGGGACCTGCAAGGTCAGAAGTTTGAAACCACCAGCCTCTCTGCTGGAGAAAGATGGCTTTCTACTCCCATAGAGGGCAACAGCCTCAGAAACTCGTGAGGCCTGTTCCATAGGTCTCTATGAGGTGGCATCTACTCCATGGCAGGCAGTGAGTGTGGCTTTAAAGTATGGCTGAAGTAAAGCAAAACTATGAAGATCCTACTCCGAAAATGATTAGTAGGAAGAACATATTAACATGAAAAATATTTCCTAAAATCGAAATATATTCTAATAATTTTAGAGTCTGAATAAGTGTTTCTCCATGTGCACCGCTACAAAGCAAGAGAGAGGATAAGAATAAGACTAAATTCATTATGATGCTTTGCTCCGTCAATTGTGAACAACCTTCTCATTTCATTTTCTCTAACATTAGTCTAATATTAAAAACATTAAAAACTGAAACATAATTGAGTATTCACAATTCCAAGTAAGTCTCATGTAGTTGCTCGTTTTTTTATTTTCACAAAGAAAGTGCAATTTTACAAATGTGGGAACTATGTTCAAATAAAGGAGATGACTTGTTAAAAGCCTCAGGGCCAGTGTGGGAATGAGCCTGACAAAATAGTCGAACTGACTTCAAACTCTGACCTCTTCTTGTACATGCTTTACCACTTAATAAGTTTAACCATCGTACTTTAAGGATAATATGCTTAGACCAATCTATTTATATTTTCTCTATTTTGCCTTTTAGTTTATTAGTCATAAAGTAACTCAAAAGATGAAGTAATAAGTTTAGGTTCCCTGAGCTATTGGGTTTATCAGAAGTCACTACTCAGGTATCTCACAAGGCTTGAGGTTGTTCTGCATTTTGTGCTCGGAACAGTCATGTGGAAATAAAGTCCACTTATATAATATAATAGAGAAGATCTCTCTTTAGTGTTTGTTAATAAAAGAGAGGACATGATACTATAAAAGGTGTTTGAATTCTTTTACATATGGAAAGAGTCATTTTTACAAATGATTACTAAATACATAATTATTCAGAGTTCTCCACGACAGAAGTTTTCCTAAATGGAAAGCAAGCTGACAATTCTGTTATAATGACCTTCTTCCTTAAAAAGGTTGACAAGGTGATATGTAGCTAGAGCTAATCTTCTGCCAATCATGACAACCAGAAGGACGGTGGAGAGAAAAACAAAGCAAAAAAGGTACTGCATAATTGCTTATAGGTGATTTGATAAATAATTCATACGGGATGTAATTAACTTTCTAAGGCTCTAAATGATTTATCACCAGCCCCACAGATTGAATCTTAATTCTCAGGTAAATTTGTCATATACACATTTCCAAAAGTTTTGTTTTGTGCCTGGCTCAATTAGTGAAGAAAGACCTTAATATATGTTTAGTCGCTTTAACGGTAACTCTTTAACTTCTGTATCTCTCTCTCTCTTTTTTATTTTACAATTTCATTTATTTACTTATTTTTCCATTTTAGTAATAGTATGCAATGTATTTTTTAGATCATTTTATTGGGGGCTCTTACAACTCTTGTTCATATATTAGTACATATATTCCATCATTCTTTCCTATTTACTTTTCATTGAAACCTTGGGATCAGCTCCTCCCCACCCCCAACCCTCCCACCTACCCTACCCAACCCTCGAGGCCCCTTGACAGATAATAGATTGTTAATTATTTTCAAATCTCACACTGACTGGTGTCTTCCTTCCCCTTTGGTTTCTGTTATTTTTCCCCCTGGACAGGTGTGTGTGGTTATGTACCATTCATTGTGATCAGTAACCCCCTCTCTGCCCACCTCTCCCCTCTTTCCCCCTATCCTTTTGGTGTCTCTATCCCCTTTCCTGTATGTGTTGTGAGTTTTATCTCTTGCCTATACCTATGTACATGCTCCCGTCTAGTCTAGATTGGGAAGCAGCACTGGAGTCATGATAGCGGGGGAAGGGGAGGGGAGAAGAGTGAGGAGGCCTCAAGGGATCAGAGGTATGTAGCATGACCCATTAGTGCTCTACTGCACCCTGATTAACTCATTCCCTCCCTGTGACCCCTCTGTAGAGGATGTTCCATTGTCCACAGATGGGCTTTCGGTCTCCACTCCAACCCGCCTCCATTATCACCAATGCTTTTTGTTTGTTTATTTACTGTTTGTTGTTAAATCTTCTGATGCCCAATGCCCGGTCTCGATGACACCTCATGATTGCAATAGCCTGTGTGCTTCTTCCATGTGGGCTTGTTGATTCACTGTTGGATGGCCACTTGTGTAACTTCAAGCCTTTAAGACCCCAGACGCTATATCTTTTAATAGCCAGGGACCATCCTTTGTCTTCACCACATCTGCTTATGCACCCATTTTTTCTTCAGCTATCATGTTAGTGGGGGGTGGGGAGTGGGGTTGAGAATCACAGAACGCCAATTTGTTAGAACAAAGTGTTCTTGTATTGAGGGATGGTATGAGCCGAGTACCAAGGCCATTCTGTAGCCTCAGTGTATTGCCTTATAAATGCATAGGCCAATACCTCTATTTTAATGGATTAATGTATTTCATAAGTATATACCTCTGATAATCTCCCTATCTATGACTCTGTGTCCTAGAGCTTGCCTCTGTTTCCTTTTGCCTCCTCCTGCCCCACCATCACTTTCTCCCTTCTTCCACTTCTTAGTGCTTCTTCTCTGCTAGTTTGGTGTTGCCCTAGTATCTCTTTTCATGGCTAAGAAGAATTTTTACATTTTAATGGCTAAATTTTATGAAAGGCTTTTTAGATTAATTAAAGTTACTTTAAAAACTAAAACCATATTTTTATCCTGTCAAAATCACTTTACAAAATATTGATTTTTTTTCTATGTGGGCTGAAATGCCTGGCTTAATGAATATGCAAGTATGGTAGTTACCTCACTGACTTTAACAGATTTCATGGAAATGGATTATTTTCAACTCAACTGTTAGTTAATACAATGCTGAATTTGATTTTGATACCCTAAATGAAATGAACAACCAATTCTTTGCATAATTTTTTTCTTGCCAAATTTTCTTATTTAAGAATTATGTCCAATTAAATATAAAGGGTGATGCAGGCATTTTCTTTTTAAATTAAGGCTACTAATTTCTTTAAAGCTTTCTTTGAAGTTGAACACTGTTTTCAAGGTATTTTAATGTAGGGAATTGACTATAAAAGATATCTGAGAAAAAAAATACCTGCCATTGTATTCCTTCTTATGTTTCCATCCCTTCAATTGGGACTATTAATTTCTGGTGAGCACTTGAAGACCATGATCACTCTAAAGTATATGTCATCTTTGCCTTTGTAAAGCTTAAGCCAACTCAACTTTCAACGTTAGTAAGCCTCTGGAAGAAGTGCTTGTCTTTTTCCCCCTAACTTTGTTTTATATCAGAACCTTTAGACTATTCTTCAGAGACACACACTCCTAAAAAAAGTGAAGATCAATCATTCTGAAGTATTTATAACATCCACAGAAAGAATTTGTAGATCAGGACACTCAAATAATTACATATTTCTTACAAGCCAATCTACCTTAATAGAAACAGATCGGAAATGTATCTTAAAACAGATCTGGGTTACCTTTCCTCAGACGAATTTCCACTTGCTTAATACAATGGAATTCATAGTTTCTAAAATAATAAGACTGTAACAAGAACAGATGCTACTTGAGAAACACTATTTCAATTGACTATAATAAGGTATCAGTTAGACAATTAGAACTTACCACCCCCATTCTTCTGACATAGGTATGGGAATCTCCACACATTCCCTAAACCGACAGAAAATCCAACTTGGGCCAGGATGTATTGTAGCTTACTATTCCAAGCTGGCCTTTCATCTTCAACTTCAGATTCTTCTTCAACATCTGTATCTTTCTCTTCTTGAACATCAACAATTAGCTCACTCTTCTTAAAAGCATCATCAGCTGAATCTTCATTTGAAAGAAGGTCTTTGACAGATTCAATAACCTCATCGTCCAATTCTCTTTTAACGACCTTGCTGTTTTTAGGCATTGGAAAGTCTGTGTAGTGTTATTTATTTTTTTAAATCCACTTAGTGAAATTACGTTATTTCCTTAAAAAAATAACTAACTTGGTGTTAAGTAAAAGCCAAGAAATATATAAAATAAGTCCTTGATTCAAGGTGACAAAGTCTTGAGGATCCTGGATCTGTACATTCAATAGTTTGTAGACACCTATAAAGACAAATAAAAATATCACAAATATTTTTATGAAAATGTTAGAAGTATTAATTCACCCTCTTAATTCATTTTAATGATGCATATTTCTAGAAACATAAACTATAAAACATGATTATTCAAGGCATTCCAAAGTGTAATGTTTCCTAAAGCACACGAGCTCTAGTATGTCCTCTTTAAGCTACCCTCCTCCTGCGGGCAAAATTCACGTTGACTTCAGCTACACCCTAAAACATAATGGTATTCCCTGTCCATTAATAGACTTTAGAGACTATTCTTCTTTATGATTTCTTCTACATTTCTACATGCTTTCTTCTATTCTCTCTGACTGCATCGTTCGTTGCCTAACCTTGACTGGTTCCTTATAGAAATGCATACAGAATTTCACAGTGGCTCAGGAATATTATCATACAGAATTCCACAGTAGCTCAGGAATATTATCATACAGAATTCCACAGTAGCTCAGGAATATTATCATACAGAATTTCTTCTGGTTGCATGTTAATTTAGTCACTCAGTTGATGTGAATACATCCCAAATAATGATATCACAGGTATAGTTTAAATGACCCAGCCATTGTCATAGTAAAGGTTAGGAATGTTAGGCAAAAGTGACACATGGTTAAATGGAAATGGAGAACAGATACTCCTGTGCCTAAAAAATAACATAAAGAAAGAAAGCAGTAAACAGCCATAGTATGTATGCAAACAATCTCAAACAAGTCAAGAAAACACTTCTATCACTTTGATTTCCCTCACCCCCTTTTTATATTGGGAAGTGACTTCTTGTACCCTTTTCTCTATCCAGAAAGGGATCAAGTGCACAAAATGTGTTCACAAACCAATGAATAAAAATAATAGAACTTTTGAAAATATAAATAAGTAAACATAGGAGAGCTTCTCCTCAGAGCTTTAAAAAGACTGCCAAGGCTATAAAAAGCCTTTTAAAGAATGTCCCAAGTATTCTTCCATTTCAACAACAAAATAGAACTCGTTAAGGGATCTGTCATTAGATTTGCATACAGGGTAGACAAGGGAGCCCACTGTACTATAACTTACAATTGTAATGGATAAGTCAGTATGCGGAGTAAATCAATGTGAAAACAAAAACCTTAATGTGACCATGTAAACTATCCATCACCTCTATGTTTTACTTATGTTTGGTTGTTTCCAAAATTAAAATCCCAGAAGCAATCACTTTAGGATAGGATTTTCTGAAGATTAAGAGAGAGATGATAGACTTCCATTCAAGAGAGCATTGTAGAGAGATATACTATAACAACCCCTGAGAAAATTACCCAAGAAACTAAGTGAAATAGACAGAGTGCACAGGTGGCAAAAAAAACAAAAACAAAAAACCTTCCAAAACCTTCAGATCCCAGAGCATCAAACAGATTGAGCATCCATTAGAACAAGAAACAAAACAGTACCATGAGGGAAACAGAGATCCGCAGACTGACCGCAATCAGTGGGCCAGCTGGGAGCAGAACAGTTGTTTGGAAACCCTGTCAAACAACAACCTGGAGTGAAGAATGCAGGAAAGCAGCAACAAAGCTCGGAGCAAGGATGTTATATAAACAACCTGAAAGAAATGACAAGGACAAGACACGGCCAAGGAGGATGCATCCCATAAGGGGGGGAAGGAACAGAATGACCAGACGAACCTCTAGACTGAGTCAAACCGGGTGAGTCATCTGAGCCTCAAAGAATGAGGAAGTAGAGACACAAGTCCACTGGGGGAGAGAGAGCTAGAAAGCTATTGGCGCAGAGAATGCTAGTCTCTAGAGTCTAGAGGCACCCATTTTTCGAGGAGTCTCCCAGTGGAAAACCAACCCACAGAGTAACACCTTTCCCCCACCCCCAGACCCGTCCTGTTCAAATAGTCACCCAGGCTACCATTCAAATTAGCATGTTTCCTGGGCACAAGTTGACAGAGCTAAAGCCTGCAAATCTGGTAACGGCCACTACCATTGCCTGAAGAACAGGTGGTCCACGCTGAGGACCATAAAAATGACCGTGTCCACCACTCTCACCAGGAAGCACAGGATACACACCATCATCTGTGCAAGCCTGACCATGTTCACTACCCGCTCGGTGAGTTACAAGGTCCTAGTTGATGTGTGCAAGCCTGGCCACGTTAATCATTCCTTCCTTCCCGTAGCACGGAAGTCTCCTGCTGTAATGTACGCTCTTAGTCAAGCTCACCCACCCCTTCATTATGGTAACACCTAGGTTTACCCACCACCCACTGCCTAGGGTGAAATGACTCAACGTTACATGCACAAGGTCAGGCCATCCACCCAATATCAGTGATTTGCACACTTTCACTCTGGCCCCCAACTAAGAGCAGTGAGCACACCCAGAAAACAGCTTGGTGACTGGCAAGAGTGCTCAGTGCACCCGTTCTCTGTCAGACAGAACTTCCACCTCATGACCTCTCTTCCCTGTGCCAAATGACAAACGCAATACTAGTGCCCGCACCTGTCAACCCAGAAGCAACATCACACATCCCAAAGCCAATCAGCTCCTGCAGTTGACCTGCACACGCAGAGACCTCTTTGACAGGCCACCATCTCAAGAGATGCAAGCATCTGTCTGTATAATGGACTCACCGCATCCATTCTTCTAGGATTCTCTAACACCCTCTCTAACGCAGAGACAACTTGTCCTGAGCTCCAGAGAAGGAATTAACCGCTCATAACAACCTGAAAGGACAGGAGATCCCACAGGGCTGTGGAAGGGACCTTGACCATCCACACTAGTCCACCAATATCCTAGATAGAGCCTGTTTCCCATCTCCACTCAGTCTTATATGGAACATATTTTCTAATGTTTATCTCAGAGAATAAATTTTAATTGAAGATGTGAGGTGTTCCAGCTCACTCCATCAGTTCTCTGCCACATTTTCTTTACCAAATAGTATTCAAAGATAGAACTCCCCAAATTCTAAGACAAGTAAATTATTAAGATTTTTTTAGTAAAGAACTTCATTAAAACATGGAGCCTAGGAGTGTTGGTAAGAAATAAACGTAGGCAAAAGGCAGGTGCATGCTGTATATCAGAAAGCAAAGAACCGCACAGTTTCAAAGAAATGACTTCTCCAAAGAAGGATAAAGTTCACAAAAGAAATTTAAGAAATAAATAAATAAATAGTCATTTTCACAAAAAGGAATTATGTAGAAAACTCTAAGATAGAAAAGAGATATTATGATTATTATGACTTTTTTTGCCATAACTTACACCATCCAATGAATCCATTCACCTAAAACTCTGATGTTGGTTCCCCTTGAGGGAGGTTATACAGTCATCATTGCTATCAGTTCTCCTTTCCCCTGCTCCCCGCCCCCCCACACACACCGCTCCTCTTCCTGTACCCTCATGGAGTCATTCATTACTCCCATTACTATTTCTGATGAGTTTATCTATCTTGGATTTCAAGCATCGAAAGATCTTATTAGTACCAATAAATACACAGTTCTAGCAAGATCGGGGAGGTAAAACTAAGGTCATAATAGTGGGAGGAGGAAATTTTTAAAAACTAGAGGAACGTTATGGTACACCATTGCTCTAAAGCACCCTGGATATATGGTCCTTTACATGTGTCCCTTCTGTGAGGGACTGTCCAATTATCATACCAATGAACAATTGGTGGTCTAGTTTGTAGTTAACCACTGGCATTGTTCTGACTGAAGATACTGGTTCTCTATCATATTTTTCCACAGATGATTTCTTTCTATTCTATCATGTGAGTGTTTTGAAAAAAGGTCTTCATAATGGCAATGAACAAGTCATCTGTCTTGCAGAATTCCATCATGATATTACCAAAGTCAATTTTTTCCAACTAATCTTTTTCTTTGTTACAAGCTTTCACATTCCAATTACCAACAATTATCAGTGTACCTTGATTACATTTTAATCAATTTCTTCATCTTAGGCATTAGTGATTAGTGTGTAAATTTTAAAAATTATAACAGTAACTAGCCTTTCTTGTAGGTATAGGGATATTACCCTATCACTGACCATGTTGCACATCAATGTTCATTTCCGTGATGAATGTCCTTCTTCTTCAATTTGTCAGTTCCAACGTAGTAGACCATGTGTCTGTCTGCTTGAAATGGCTAGTTCCAACCCATTGAAGCTCATTAATACTTTGATCTTTACGTACTGTTTTATTTTTATAACTGCCAATGCTCCTAGGTTCATAATTTTTACACTTCATATTCCAACCATTAATATTTTCAAATGTTTCTTCTCATTTCAAGTCATGCAACATCAAAAGAAGGAAAGGCCCCAAAGCTTGATTACATTCACATCCTCACGGTTGAGTCTTCTTTTGAGAAGGCAGCACTCCCTCAGTTATATGTTGATTGCCTTCCACATGAGGGACTCTTCCCACTACATCTGCCAGCATTCTGCCGCCACTCAGAAGGTCTCAGTGGCTAATCTGCTGAAAGTAGACTGCCTACTCCTTCTTCAGTGTATGTTCTTTGTCCTGAAGTTCCACTGAAATATTATTCAACATGGATGACTCTGCTGGTATTTAAAACATTGGTGTCATACCTTTGAGCAACACAGCAAAATGAAAACCAACAATCTAGGACAAATGGACTTGTGTGATAAATATAAGTTGCTGTAGAGTCAATGCTGGCTCCAGGGAATCCTCAGGACCAGTACATTAGAACAGAACTGTAATCCACCACAGAGAAAATGACTGACTTTTCAGAATGAGATTCCCACAGCTTCTGCCAAAGTACCTCAGTGTAAACCTAAACCCTCAAGCTTTCAAATAGAATCTGTCATGGTAACTATTTGCAATAGTCAGGGACTCCAAGAAGTGAATGAGTCTATCTAATAAAAACCGACAGACTAAAGTATAATGAGCCTAACTTACTCATCTTTTCATAATCTTTCTTGTCATGGATTTCATTTTGTTTGAGTCCACAATCATTGCTCATGGAAACAGCAGTCAGGGGATCAGAGGACACATTCCATTGGGTAAAGCAGATGCACGAAACCTTTTGGAAAAACAAGGCTATTGCTTTGAGAACTAACGAGCGCTTAACCCACACCATGGAATTTTCAATTTCCCCATATGGATGTGAAAATTGTACACTGAAAAAGAAAACCTGAATCAGTTGATGTGTGTGAATTATGACGCCAGTGAAGAATATCAAAAATATCCTGACTGTCAAAGGGGCACACAGATCTGTCTCGGAAGAAGTACAGCCCCAACGCTCCTCAGACGCAAGGATGGCAAGAGTTAGCATGTCAGACGCGTAGTCGGGAGAGGCCAGTTCCTGGAAAAAGACACCATCCTTGCTAGAGTAGGGGACAGTGATAGAGAAGAAGGTCCTTGACCAAATGGATGGCACAGGGGCTGCAAGCTTGGGCTCAGACATGAAAGCTAGGAGGAAGTCTAAGTGGTTCATTCAGTTGTGCACGGGGTACTGTGAGTCAGAGCAGACTGGATGGTACCTACGAACACTCCGATCATATTGTACAATGCATTTGCTATGCACATTAGCCTACTAAGGAGAACATAAGTCTAAGATCAGTGTCACAGGTTTGAGTTTTTTACCACCACTTAAAGTCTATATTTTTCTCAATTATGTATTAATACATAAATTATTACTTCAAAATCTGTGGCTCATAAATGATTTGATTTACTCATAATTCTTAGCGTCAGCAGTTGAGCTGGACTTAAATGCTCAGTTGTTCTAAGGATCCTAATTCGGGTCACTACTGAAGGTGCAGTCACCTAGAGCTCAGATAGGTGGGGGTGGGCATGTCCTTTCTTCTAAAAGATCCTCACTCACATGTGTGACAGGAAGTAGGCATCTTAGTTCTCCCACATGTAACTTCTCCAAAGGGAAGCTCCCATTTCTTCATATTATAAACTCAGGATGATTTTCCAAAGAAAACAAATCTAATGAACTAGTCCCAGATCTCCCATTTTTATCACATTTGCAACTGTCTCACTGGTGAAAGCACAAATCACACCATTTGATTCCAGAATGAAGAGATAAATGCCCTTTCTTGATAGGATGAACTGCTAAATCAAAATATTGACGGTGTGAATAAAGATAAAAACTATTTAACTATCGTTGGAAATAATCTTCAGTAGCTGTTTGGTTAAAATCTCCCCTCCTACAGTTTACTGTTGAAGAGAGAGGACAAATTAACCAAAATGTTGGCACACCTCTCAATTCCTCCATTATGCCTTGCTGTGTAGCCGTGGATCCTGGTTTCTAGTTTTCAGAACTGTTTGCATTCTTGACCTTTACCCACTCGGTGCCCAGCACTCTCATTGTTTCTGTGGGCGCATTTGACCCAGCCAGGCTTTGTGCTTTCTATTTCTTCTTCTTTTTTTTTTTTTTAATGACTGTTAAGGAGATTCGGTTTTTGCAGTTTGCTAGCAAGGAACTCTAAATAATATTATGATTAAATATGAGAAACTATTATCTTTAACTATTAACTGTAATTATAAATGAAAAACTATTAACTGTATACCCATATATCTGGATGTATTACACAGACTCACATGTACAGAGATAGAAAATGACTAGGAAGGTTACATTACACTGCCCAACACACACTTTGGTGCCACCGTTCTTAGACGTGTTTCTGGGTATATTCGACCTGCTGTTCCAACAAGGGCACCAGGTTTCCCCTCTCAGCCTGAGTTTTCGAGATACAGAACTTGTATCATTTCTCACGCTTCATTCTACTTACCTGTAAAAAAAAAAATCAGGCTCTTTTAGCGTCATGTTAACTAGCCTGAGAGAGAGGAAGTGCATACTGCTTTATTGAAAATAGTTTATGCCGCACTAAATATTTAGGTCAAGTTACACTTCACATGGTGTTCTTTGATTCAAATATATATTTGAACATCACAAATTACATGACCTTGGAACTTTCCCCAAGTGTTACTTCACCTTTATTAGTCAAGTCTCAGGAGAAAGATAGGGCTTTAAACTATGACAAAGAGCTACCCTCCGAGCTTCACAACTATCCACTCCTCAATTCTTGAAGAAGAACTCCACTCTCAGAAACTCACAAGAGCAGGTCTACGCTGTCCTGTCGGTCACTGCAAGTCAGCATTTACTGAATGACAGGGAGTTTAGGTTCTGGTGTTAGAATTAGTTAAAATTGAATTTTTCTAAATGTTCAAGAAACCAGAAAGGAAAGAAAAATAATGAACAAGAAGCCCAGGAAACAACAATAAAATAGTGAAAATTGTATGATATGTAAATTAAATGCCATTAAAACTGATGGGAAAAAATAACCAATAACTTATCAATAATAATATCAACCTATAATAAAATTAATCTGTACAATATAAATAATAATGTTAAATGTAAATAATGTTGTTGCTGTTAGATGCCATGGAATTGTTGTCTACTTATATCAAGCCATGTGACAGAATATAACTTCACCCTAGGGCTTTCTTGGCTGTAATCTTCATAGAAACATACTTACCATATATACTCAAGTATAAGCCAAACCGAATGTCAGCCAAGGCACCGAATTTTACCACAAGAACGGCATAAAATATGTGCTGAAAAACTCGGTTTATATATGGTAATAATTATATAAATAGATCAATAACAAATAATAATTAAAAAATCAGATTTAAAACTACTCCCATAATATACGCGGTCAACAAGAAACTAGCTTGAAATACAGCAATATAAGTAGGTTGGTTTACAACCTAGTGGGGCAGTACAACTCTGTCACATGGGGTTATTATGAATCAAAAGTTCCTTAATGGCATCTAATAATAATATAACCATTAAGACATATAATTCATCATTTTTCAACTCCTGAAAAATAAACCTCTGAATTCATAGAGTTTTACTAGAAAAGTATGCCAAATACTTTAAAAATTAACACTAATTCAATGCAATCTCAGAAAATAGAAGATGGTGGCAGATTTAGGAATTATTTTATGAAGCCAGTATTATTTTAATACCAAAAGTAGACAAGCACAGTTCTAGCATGGCACAATAGATCAATATCCCTCACGGATATAGAAATGAAATTCCTTACTGCAATATTAAAAAAATGTAATTCAGCAATATACAGAAAACAATTACGTAACAAGACCATGTGTAGTTTATTTCAAGTCTGCAAGGCAAGATCAATATTTACTAGTGGCCTAAACAGGAAAAAGCACAATATAATATGAATAAATGCAGAAAAGGAATGAAAAATTTAAACATCTATTCATGACTAAAAACTCCTAAAAAATGGAATAGAAAGTAACTTTCTTAACTTAATAAAGAGCAACTACAGAAAAAGTACCAAACCAAAAAAACCCACTGCCATCTAGTTAATGCTGACGCTTAGCCACGCCTGTGAGTTTCCAAAACTTTAACTGCCTGCAAAGGAAGAAGGCTGCGTCTTTCTTCCATGGAGTTGCTGGGGCTGAAGGCAGCAGCCCCTGTGATTGCAGCCCAATGTGTAACCAGGGTGCCCAGTTTGCAACCCCCACTCCCCAGAAAAAGCACAGCTCCAGTAAACCTACTGGTACAGACTGGATAGAGTATTATGATGTTATAAGTGGCCACATTAATGGACTCTCCCAATTCTGACCGGCTATTTTAAGATAATTATTACTAGGAATGTTTGAACAAAATACCCAATGACATTTGTACTTTACTAATCTGACAACATGCAATACCTGAAAACTGTTTTCCCAGAGGTTTTTATTTTAGAATATATATTTTTTAATAAATATTATATCCTCTCCTCATTGGCTCAGGAGATCCAGTTGGTGTCTTCCTCCTTAAAAAGAACCAGTTCTCCACAGATATTTTCTGAATATTGAAGCTAATATGTCTTCCATTCCACCCCACTCATTTTTTAATATTGGGCCTTCTAAAAGTTGATGGAATGAAACAATTACATAGTTTCTCCACAAACATTTTGAAGACCCCGTACATAGTTCCTCATCTCAATTTTCACTTAATTAATCTTCAGAAAACTTGACCACAGTGCAACAGTTTCCTCACTATATACACACACACCATATATATAAGTGTCTGTGTCTGTCTGCCTTCTTAATAAAGGGAGTCATTCTTTGATCTTTGTCAGTTTGATAGGTGACAAGCCTCCTAGGATCTGCATTCTACTCAAAGATAACAGTTAATCTTTAAATTATTAGGCAAACTAGAAATAAATATAAAATTCCTGGCAATGTAAAATTAAATGTTTTTAATACATCAGACAGCTTATGAATAATAATGTTAATAATTCTATCTCCTCAAAAATAGTTAAATAGAAATGTTCAAAAATAAAAAATTAAGTCAATTTTTTTGGAACATTTGATAATATTGGATTTTCTAATCTACCATTCTAACTCAGTTATTTTTTTAATTGTCTAAATGATGACCCCAAAGTTTTCAAAAATACAAAATTTACCTATTCGTAAATGTGCTTTCTTTTTGCACAGGACAAGGAGCTGTTTCTTAGCACTGACACTCTCAATATGAACGGTAGCCAGTCGAAAAACTAGTAATAATAGATATGGAATTTGGCTTTAAATAATTATGCTGACTTATATTATTTAATCTTTGACTTAAATGTTTCAATAACTCATGTAAACATCTCAGTTGATTGATTATTGGCATGTAAAATATCTAAGTTATGGAATTTTCAATTTTCCTACGATTTCTTAATTACCTGATTAGCTGACTGATAGAACTTTTATTTTCTAGAACCATGCATACGTTTCATTAAAAACTACATCTTGAGTGACACATGGAAACACTAAGTAATTCTTGAATCATGAGTTACTTTCAAATTAGTGTCAATTCTCATCTTCCTGAAAAATTATGAGAAAGAAAATAAAAATATACTAATACATTCAATGATTCACATAAGAGGTAAGTGGTCAATTAATTACTGTCCTGGAAAAGTACCCACGCACCGAAAGGTATATCCTAGATCCTAGCTGTGAACAGTGGGTACTGAGGAGGTCCACTGCAGAGACTAAAGCGCACTGGTCACTTCTCTGGTACCTCTGGACAGTAAATCTCGCAAATGGTGCTTCCTAAAGCAGAGTCTACCTTTAAGACCCAGACTGGAAAGAGTCCCACCCCACCCGAGCTGGTGGCAGTCTCATTTGCATAAGCACCCAAACACTGCGGACGTCACCGCGCCCGCCAAGCCCCGCCCTGCCTTACTCCACCAGCCATTCCCAGCGTGGAAGGATGGAGAAGGAGGGAGAGACCAGAGAGCGCCGGCCCAGCGCTTCGCTTTCTTAAAATAAGGATGCCAGGGGGGAAGGGGGGGGGGTAGCAAAACAAAACAATCCTGCCCCTCAGCTACTGAGCCCGGGAGATCTCTCAGGCCGTGGGATCCACTCGTCTTCACTGGCCTGGTGCTCACTTAGACATGCAAGCGCTCCCCAAGCCCAGACCGACGTCCTGGGCCAGGCCAGACTACACCGGCCCTGGGAAAGAAACGCACACACGGTCCAGCTCCCAATTCTTTGCTACCCTGTCCTTAAAGTCCCCCACACCATCAGCCCCCTTGCCTCGCTCTCGAAATCCAGGGCGAGCAAAAACACATCAAAACCATGCGAGCTGTGTTTCTTCGTTAGCCACGTGCCTCGTCTGTGCTGCTGCGGCAAGACCCCAAATCGCGGGGTGCCGCCAGCCAACCGCACCTGCAGGCGGAAAAGCGCAGAGAAGCCCCGCCGCCCTCCCGTCCCCGAGGACCACTGGAAGCGCATCCCTCCGCACGGACCCTCCCGGCTGCCCAGTTGGACTTTCCCAAGTCGGACCCCACCCTTCCTCCAACCCTGGCGTGACAGGGAATTGAGAAGGTCTGCCGAGGATGCCATGGGAATTTCCAGCACCGGAAGGGATGGCGGCGCGTTTCCACTCGTGTGCCTCCCCAGAGACGCTGCTGCTGCCCTGGATCGTGGACAGGTGCGGGACCCGTCGGTGGGGCGCTGGGCAGACACCGTCTCGCCCCCTCCCCCCGTCCCCCGATGGCTTTGAGCTCCCTCCCGGCAGTCTCCCAGGACATAATCTGAGCCCTTCCCGGGATCTGGAAAGCAAGTCTGCTCTCTTCCCCAGCCCCCGGGCTCCCAGAGGAGACCCACCCCTCCCCCAACCGCGTGGTCCCCTTTGGAGCGGGTCATTCCTTACCTTTTCCTGGGTCCGCTCAGGGCGCCTGGCAGCTTCCAAGACCCGGCTGTAGCGGCCGCTGAGAAAGCTGCTGGTCCAGGTGGTGGGGGCTGCGAGAAGGGCCGCCCGGGAGGTATCTGGCGGGGAGCAGCTGCGTGCCGGGGGTGTGCGTTGTGGGTGCTGTGCAAGGGTCTTTGCCCTGGGGGTTAACAAGGGTAGACTCGTGGGCGCCTGTGTGTCTGTCAGCAGAGGAGCACGGGATCCGGGCGCACGGCTGCGCGCGCGCGAGGGTGAGGGTGAGGGTGTGAGTGAGGGGGTGACGGAGGCACCCACGTGCCCAGTGTGTCGGTGCGGCGGCCTCCGATTAGCTGGGGGTGGGGCGGGCGGGGTGGGGTGGGGTGGGATGGGCGCGGTGATGGAGGGATGAGGCGGGGAGCGCTAGGCGAAGCCAGTCCCAGTCCCGCCGCCCCTTGACGCAGAAGCTGCTGCGGCTGCCGGGTGGCATCCCCCCCATCCATAGGCTGGGCCCGAGGAGCCTCAGCATCATCCTAGAACGGACTGGGGAAGCCCAACTCCACAGCAAAACAAACATTCACTCCTCACTCACGTCTGCACCCAGCCCACGCAGTGAAGGGATGGGCACCAAATGCCACCCACTTCCCCGCGCCTTTGTCTCCGCTGGGATAACAACAGAAATGATCCTGGGGCATTCTTTTCAGTGTTCTCCAAGTCAGTAACTGGATTAGGTTCTAGGAAAAAAATATGGTCCCAAGAACCCCATTTTCTGGCTTTCTCCCCATGCCGGCCATTTACATCTCTTGCCAAAGAAAGGCGGTCTGGACATTTTCTTTTCCATCAAGCTGCCCCCTGTTAATGCCCTGTTGGCCCCTCAATTTCCCCCTCTTCTGCAAAAGGCTGCCTTATCTCTTAGAACAATAAAGATAAGCTCATGATTAAACAGCATAGAGAATGACTAAAACATACATCGCTGAGCGAAATGCTGCCCCTCCTTTGGAAAAAAATGGCTGAATTTAGCGAATACCTTAGGGATTAAAAATTTGAGCCCTTGAAGCTTTCAAAATGTGAGCGAAATGCAAAATGTACGTGATGTCCATTGGCCAACCAAAAGGTTCAGTGTTTTGGCAAAGAACAGCTGACTGATATTACCATTTAAAAGAATAAATGTGCGTCCTTTTAGGCCTTCTAAAAATCCCTCAGATTTTTAAGGTTTGAATCCAATTAAGATTGAATTAAATAATAAGTCTTTGGAGGCAGGTTTTCATGCACTGAAAAAATCTCCTAGAAAGAAATCACAAGACCTAAACTTCAGGTCAGAACATTGCCACTAATCCTTTCCGTCTAAAGCAGCGGAGAGAATTATTCCTCAACCCCTCCTCCAACACTGCCCTAAAAAGTAAATAGATAAAACTAGATTTTATCTGAATGTCTATTTGTGCCATGGGTAGACAAATACTCTTCTAGAAATGTGCCACAGAAAAATAAATATAGGAACCATAAAGCTCTTACAAGTCTTTCTCTTTCACTGCCATTGAATCCATGCTGATGCAGTGAAACCCTGCTGGGTATCTGAGACTGGAACTCTTTACAGGAGTAGAAAGCCCAGCCTTTCTCTCTCAAAGTTGCTGGAGGCTTTGAACTGCCAACCGTGCGGATCTCAGTCCAGCAAATAACCACTACACCACCAAAGTCTTTAGTCATTACTAAATGTGTAATGTGTCAAATTTATCTTCTCGGTGTCCTTTCAATTCAGGCATGTTACATTGATGTTTATAATGTGACTCTCTTGCACTTATTTTAATTTTCTTCAGCTTCTGCATGAATTTTATATGAAAAACTGATATTTTATATAGCAGCTAGAGTCTATTGCTGTTCTAAGATGTTATATTGAGCTTTTCCATTGTCTCTTTCCACCAAAATAGACCATTTTATTCCTATATATTTCATCTGGACATTTGTGAGGTATTGGCAATGAATACGTCATTGGCCTTGTAAAATTCTGTTGTGTGATCTCTGGTTTAATTTCTACCCTTAAGACTGTATTTTCTGACGGCTGATCATTATTTTTTCCAACTGTTGTATTCTAATCGCCAGTAATTGCTGATGTATCTTGCCTGCATGTTTGATGAATTTCAAACTGGAGAAGCTGGTAAATCTTCAGTCATCTCATTTTGCCCTTAGCATTCTGTGTACACAAATGTAATCATCCTGGAGCCCCGCTACTCCTTGGGCTGCTATCCAACAGATGAGCAATTCGAAAACACTGGCCTCTTTAAGTGAGAGGAAGAGGATTTCTACTCCCATAAAGCATTAAAGTCTCGGAAACCCACAGGGGCAGTTCTACCTTGTCCTCTGGCTTTACGGGGAGTTGGCATCCACTTGGTGGCAATGGGTTTGGTGTGAGAGGAAGCCTGGTGGTGTCTTGTTCAGCTTTTGGGCTGCTAAACACAAGGCCATCAGTTCTAAACCACCAACTGGTCCATGGAAGAAAGGCAGGCTTTCTACAGCTCTAAAGAGTGACAGTCCCAGACACTCACAGGGGCAGTTCTACCCTACCTCCAGCTGCTATGAGTCAGAATCCACTAAGTGGAGGTGAGTTTAGTTTTGGTTTATTAACTGATCTTTGCAGGTATGTGGATGTCATTTTTCACCAACGAAGTTGTGCTTAAGGATCAATCTTAAGTTGTGTCTTGTAGCAATGCATGTGATATCATTCCTCTGTGATATATCAAGAAAGAATGAACCAAAGATGAACAGATGATTTTGAATGGCTGCTTGAGAAGTGTGCAGAGATCTGGAGTTAGAAAACCATCCTCAGCATTTTCAAGGTGAAGTGACTGAAGAAAAAATTAAGATCTCTAGTTGAATAATGAAGGATTCTATTGTTCAGCAGAAAGAAAATGAAGAAAATCAAAGACACATGGGAATAGTTAAATGAATGGACTAATCGACCATGAGCATAACTCTCCATCACCTGAGAAAAGAAGAACTAGCTGATGGCCAGCTACCACTACCAACTGCTCTGAAAAAAGATCACAAAAGAAGGTCATGTGGATAAACAAGCCTGCAGAGAGCACAACGGATGACAGTTCCTGGGGTCATTGGAGAAGGGGAGGCAGAGGAAAGGAAGTGGGTATTAACAAACCCAGGGACAAGGGAGCAATAAGTGATCCAAGATCAGTGGCAAGGAGGGCGTAAGAGATCTGGCAGGGCTGGATCAAGGGCAATGTAACCGAGAGGAATTCCTAAAACCTAAATGAAGACTGAACATGATAGTGGTATAAGAGGAAAGTACAAAGAAATAGAGGAAAGAACTAGGAGGCAAAGAAAATACAGGCATATACGGATGTAAATGTATTTATAAACTACAAGGGGGGAATAGATCTATATACATATATGTATAGATTTAGTATTAAGAAAACAGATGGACAATAGGCCCCTGTTCAAGTAATCCCTCAACACAAGAACACTTTGTTCTAACAATTTGGCAGTCTGAGATGCTCACCTTCCTGGCATGATCCAAAGTGGGTGTGTAAGCAAAAGTGGTGAAGAAAGCTGATGGTGCCCAGCTGTCAAAAGATATAGAGTCTGGGGTCTTAAAGGCTTGAAGATAAACAGTGGCCATATAGCTAAGAAACAACAAAATAAACATGGAAGAAGCACACCAGCTTACCCCGACATGATTGCTGAAGACAAAGTGGGTGCATAAGCAAATGTGACGAAAGCTGATGGTGCCCAGCTGTCAAAAGATATAGAATCTGGGGTCCTATAGGCTGGAAGATAAACAAGGGGCCATCTAACTGAGAAACAACAAAGCCCACAGGGAAGAAGCACACCAGCCTTTGAGATCATGAGGTGTTGAAGGGGTCAGGTATCAGGCATCAAAGGCAACAACAACAAAAATCATAGCATTGTGAATGAGGGGGAGTGCAGAATGGGGACCCAGGGCCCATCTGTGGGAAATTGGACATCCCCTTGCCGAAGGGCTTTGGGGAGGAGACAAGCCAGTCAGGGTGCAATGTAGCAATGATGAAATATGCACTTTTCCTCTAGTTCTTGAATGCTTCCTCCCCCCACTATAATGATCCCAATTCTACGAATGATGATGGCAACATGTACAAATGTGCTTGACACAATTGATGTATGTATGTATTATGATAAGAGTTGTATGCACCCCTAATAAAATGATATTTTTAAAAAGAAGGTCGTGGAAAATATGGAATAGGACTCAAAAACATAAAAAGTATTTTTTAGAAATAAACAGGTGTACTGGTCTTACAAGGGCTGGTAAAACCCAAAGAAACTAGTGGAATCCCCTTAGTCACCTGTAAAGTAGGGACATAAACCCATTCCCATGACTTCAGTTTAGCTAAACAAAGGGGAACAACAATAAGCTGATGTGCATACCCTAGAACAATAACTTATTGAAATCAAAATGGCAGGATTTACCTAAGGACCTAAGTTCTGAAGGGTTAAAAAGGGGAAATAAATGGAAACAGGAAAAACATGGGGGGAATGGGAAAAGTAATAGTACATTGCAGGGATCGCAAGCAATGACAGAAAACAAAATGTGTATGAATTACTGAATGGAAATTCATCTAAGCTGTAAACCATCACTCAACTCATTAAAAAACATTAAGAATAATTGATAAATGCCCCACCATTTCAGGAGGTAGCATATAATCAAAACCTGAAGGCATTAGTCAAAAAGAGGACCCAGAGAGAGAAAGCCCAGGATCAATGGAAAAGCACATTCCAGGTCTCTGCCTGAAGTGGTGGAGAACAAGACAAGAGACGCCAGTGATTGTGTCTCAAAACTATAGGACAGAGCAAGAGGAGCGCGCTGAGACTGAGACAGCAATGGAGAAAGAGCAATGGAGGGGGCCAGGGGGTATTGGTTCATGAAGGCAAAGGTCAAGGGACAACAAGGCTGAGAGGCGGAGGACCAGAGAGAGACTTGATTTTGGCCTGAGAAGGGGTGGTCTTGTGGGCTGATGGCTGCATCCTTACTGTTTGCTGATCTTAACTGGTGGTAACTTATTATCTTCCCGAATATACCCCCATAATTGTGAGGATAAAGAGAGAGAGAAAGAGAATCTCCCAGAATTGATGGAATACCAACTGAAGTATTTGAACACATGGTTGCAGTGTTGAAAGAGCTCCCTTGTATATGCCGGGAAATTTGGACGACAGCTACATGACCAACAGAGTAGAAGAGATCCATATTCTTGCCCATTGAAAAGAAAAATGCTCCAAAAGAAAGCAGAAATAATTAAGCAACATCATTAATATCACATGAAAGTAAAATTTCCCTGAAGATAATTCTAAAAGCAATTATAGAAGCAGATAGAAAACTACTAACTATTGATGCTAGAGTCAGGAAAGGGCATGGAGTGAGGGATAGCATTCTTTTTCATGTTAGAGGGCTATTGACTGGAAGCAGGGAGTACCAATAATATGTTTTCCTTAGTTTTATTGACTATCTTAAGACATTCAACTATGTGGACCACAACAAATTATGGACAATACTGCAAAAGATGGGGATTCCAGAACAGTTAATTGTGCTCAAGCAGAATCTGTACTAAGAGCCAAAGGTATTTGTAAAAAAAGAGGACCTGATGCAAGGGGCTTAAGTGGAGAGCAAATGCCTTGAGAATGATTGGGGCAGGGAATGTATGGATGTGCTTTATACAATTGATGTATGTATATGTATGGATTGTGGTAAGAGTTGTTGGAGTCCCTAATAAAATGTAAAAGAAGAAAAGAGAAAAAAATGATTAGGGCAAAGACTGTACAGATGTGCTTTATACAGTTGATGTATGTATATGTATGAACTGTGAAAAGAATTGTATCAGCCCCAATAAATTGTTAAAAAAAAAAAAAAGAAAATAAATATTGGGATGCTAAAAAAAAAAAAGAACAGGATAAGGGGAGAGTGTGTGGTGGGAAATCAGGAAATGTGTTCATTGAGTCTCCATATTTATTCAATCTGCATACTGAGCAAGTAAACAGACAAGCTGGACTATTTGAAGAACATCAGGATTGGAGGAAGACTCCTTAACAACCTGCAACATGCAAATGACTGAAAGTGAAGGGAACTTGAAGCACTTACTGATGAAGATAAAAGATAGATACCTCAACATCACACACACAAAAAAAACTTGCTCACAATTGGGCCACTAGGCAGCATCACAGTGAACAAAGGGAAAAAAATGAAATTGTCAAAGATTTAATTTTACTGGGATCAACCATCAATGCCCATGGATGCAGCAATTGGGAAGTTAAATAGCATTGGTGGGAAATGCTGAAAAATCTCTCTTTGGGATGTTTACAAACAAAGATGTTATTTAAACACTAAAGTACACATGATCCAAGAATATTTTCAGTTGCCCCATATGAATGCAGAAACTGAGGAATGAATAAAAAGTACCCCCTTAAATAATGTGTTTGAATTATAGCGTTGGTGAAAATTATAATTACACCATGGACTACCAAATTAATGAGCAAATCTATATTGAGAAAAGTACATCTGGAGTGCTCCTTAGAAGTGAAGACGATGAGGATTAATTTTATATACTTGAGACATGTGAGCGATGGTGTCATTCCCTGGAGAAGGACCTCATGCTTGCAAAAGTAGCAGGTTATCAAAGGTGACCTTCCATCAGGTAATGGGTGGCTACAATGGCTTCACAATGGACTGAAACAAAGGTAGGCTTGTGGTAATGGTTCCTGGCTGGACAGTGGTTTCTTGTGTTTTGCAGAGGGTCACAATGACTCAGAGGTACTAAAAGAAACAACTGCTCAACTTCAGTCTCCAAATTCATACTTGGGTGTTACTTTTCACACTCAGGTTATCAATGATCTTAAGTCTCTTTTCTAATGTGGTATCTACTATCAGAATCTGTCTCTCTCTTTGTTTTTTAAAATCATTTTCTTGGGAGCTCTTACAACTCTTATCACAATCCATATATGCATCCATTGTGTCAAGCACATTTGTACTTTTGTTGCCCTCATCATTCTCAAAACATTTGCTTTCCATTTGAGTCCTTGGTATCAGCTCCTATTTTTGTTCCCCTAACTCCCCTCCCTAATGAGGTCTTGATAATTTATAACTTATTATTTTTTCATATATAACACTGTCCAACATCTCCCTTCACCCACTTCTCTGTTATCCATCCTTCAGGAGGAAGTTATATGTAGATCCTTGTAATCGGTTCCCCCTTTCTACCCCACCTTCCCTCCACCCTCTTGGTATGGCTACTCTCACCACTGGTCCTGAAGGGATAATCTGTCCTGGATCACCTGTGCTTCCAGTTCCTATCTGTACCCGTGTACATCCTCTGCTCTAGCCAGATTTGTAAGGTAAAATTGTTTCCTTTTGTCTCTTTGTTTTGCTTTATCTTGTATTTATGTGCATATTGTTATCTCGGCAGGTCTCTCTAGACACAATAGACTGAATACACAATCTAGAGGAAAAAACAATAGGACTGATGGTTCCTTGGGGTGGGTTGGAACATGGGAGAGGGGTCAGGGAGGAAGTGGTGTTAACAAACCCAGGGACAAGGGAACAACAATGATCCAAAATTAATGGCAAGGGGGATATGAGAGGCCTGGTAGGGATTGACCAAGGGCAATGTAACTGAGAGGAATTACCGAAACCCAAATGAAGGTTGAGCAGGATAGTGGGACAAGAGGAAAGTAAAAGGAAGAAGAGCAAAGAACTGGGAAGCATAGGGCATTTATAGAGGTCTAAATACAGGAATGCACGTATGTAAAAATATATATGATGAAATAGATCTATATGCTCATATTCATAGGTTTGGTATTAAGGTAGCAGATGGACATTGGGCCTCCACTCAAGTACTCCCTCAATGCAAGTACACTTTGCTCTATTAAACTTGCATTCCATGATGCTCACCTTCCCGGCACGATTGCTGAGACAAATGTGGTCATAAGCAAATAAGGTGAAGAAAGCTGATGGTGCCCAGCTATCAAGAGATGTAGCATCTGAGGTCTTAAAGGCTTGAAGGTAAAGAAGCGGCCATCTCGCTCAGAAGCAACAACGCCCACATGGAAGAAGCACACCAGCCTGTGTGACCATGAGGTGTCAAAGGGATCAGGAATCAGGCATCAAAAACAAAAACAAAAAATCATATCATTGTAAATGATGGGGAGTGGAGATTGGGGACCCAAAGCCCATCTGTAGGCAACTGGACATCCCCTTACAGAAGGGTCACGGCAAGGAGATGTGCCAGTCAGGGTGCAGTGTAGCAACGATGAAACATACAACTTTTCTCTAGTTCTTAAATGCTCCCCCACCCCACCCCACCACCACTATGATGAGCCCAATTCTACCTTACAAATTCTGGCTAGATCAGAATCTCTTTTAAGGTTCATAGGAATAAAACAATCCATTTGCATTATAGTGGTGGCAAAGAATATTGGAAGTACCGTGGACTGCCAAAAGGACCAACATCGGTGTTGGAAGAAGTAGGGCCAGAGTGTTCCTTTGAGACAAGAATGAGGAGACTTTATCTTTCATACTGTGGACAGTTTGTCAGGACAGTTCCTGGAGAAGAACATTGTACTTGGCAAAGTAGAAAGGTCTCCTTCTGAGTCTGTTGTACATAGGGTCACCGATGGTAGGAACTGACACAAAGGCACCTAATGAAACCAACAAGGAAGTCACTGGAGTCTTTAAACCTAATCACACTCAGTAGTCCATTCCAAATTCCCTGCCATGGGGTTCCATTCCCCCAGAAGTCTCCTGATGTGGGCATTTTTCACCCGTCTTTGTTGGACACCAAAGCAGAGCCACTGCAAATATTATGGATACATGTAATAGTTAATATAGGGATTAGAATTTACAAATTGCCAGATTGGAAATAGAGAGTGCTATAGCTACAGAATATTCATGAAGTACTTCAGCATCAAGCAAGATTTCAGGTGGAGTTTCCCAAACTCAGAGCTAAACCAAAGCAGCTACTACATCTGACTGCCATGACCTCCTGAGAAGGGTGAGTTATACCTCACTCCTCTCTTCAACATCACATTACTTTCACTGGCAAACTGTAACGAAAAAAAATCTAAAATGAAGGAGATTCTTGAAAGGTAGTGCCGGGATTAAGAGGAAACAATAGCGATGGCAAATTAACAAACTATCCAGCAGACACAGCCCCACTGTTCACACTGCCAGTGATTCAGGAGCCCTGGTGGCATGGTGTTTACACACTGGGCTGTTAATTTCACAGTCAGCAATTCAAAGCCAACAAAGCTTTCTATTTCATAAAGTTACATCTGGGAACCAAGAGGAGCAGGTCCACTCTGCCCTACAGAGGAACCATGAGTCAGAATCAACGTGCTGACAGTGAGTGAGGGTGTTTGTTACACGTATTCTGTACTACGAGCCCACTTGATGGGGTGGTGATGCAATGTGCTGTTTGCTGCAAGGTAAGCAGTTTGAAACCACCAGCCATTTCTTGGGAGAACATTGAGACTTCTACTCCCATAAAGAGTTAAAATCTCAGAAACCAACAGGGACAGTTCTACTCTGTTCTATGACGGTCACAATGCGTCATAATTGACCCAATGACAGTGAGTTTGTCTACAAGAATAGGTAAAAAATAATTACTAAAATATCATAGACCTGTTTATTAAACAAAATCATCAAATTTGTGACCCTTTGTTTCTCAACATATCCTCTAGCTACTACTAATTTCTCAAAGTGTCGTTTCAATGTCTCCAACATTTTCATGTGTATATGAACTACACCCCTAGTAGCAATACTTTTTTACTTGTATATATCTTCAGGTGGGTCTATATAAAGGGGTTGATAAATATACTGATTTTACAAAACAAATTAAAAGAAATATACCTCTCTATATCTTTGAATAGCTTGTATATGTCACCTTGGAAATATCCTTTGGAAAACCGAAATAAATTGAGTTGCAAAACCACCTGGGCCTTGTATTCTTTGGGAGATAATTCTTCACAGTTTTGTTTCACAGTCTTCTGTGATATTTGCCTATTTAGATTTCCTTCATTATCCTTACTAATTTTGGAAATGTTTTGTTTCCAGAGATAGTTCATTATTTTCATTAAATTTCAAAGATCGAGTTGTATGTAATAGCACTTTATACTTGAAAAACCCGGCTTCCTAGCTATCCTTATGTTAGCTTTGTGCAAAATAACCACGCAAAAATCCCAATAGCTTAAACGTCCACGTCGTTATTTTTCGCTCGCGGATAAGCACAACATTTGCTCTACTCTACTTGACACTACTCAAACCTATCCTGTGTGTCTTCTCATTTGGGAACCTCAGCTGAAGAAGCCAACCTTATGTGAAACAAATTCATATTCTCGGCAACAAGAAAAATAAGAAGGAAAACCAAACCAGGGGCTTAAGTTTGGCTTAGCAAACCAAAATTTTGCTAACATGTGATCTGTATAGCATCATTCACTTTCCATTGTCCAAAGCAATCAGTTCCAAATATGGTAGTTCTTAATGTGGATCCCTATCAGGAGGGAAGGTAAATTTTCTATCCCTCAAAATTACCTTCTTCTCCACAACGAAAATCCAATATGCAATGATGGAAAACAGAAAATATAATGACGTTAAGTAGTGCCGGTTAGAATAACCATTGGTGCACAGAAATTCTGAAATCACACTGGGGTTGATTTGTTAAGAGTTACTACTCTTGAGAAAATCGCCCTCAGAAGCGCAGGAAGTGGTACTTTGGCTCATTCCTCAATGTTTATGAGTTCCACATTATGTAATGAATGTCTTTTCTATTGTCATTATTGGTTACATCTGTAAAAGGGGATAAGAGTATGAGGAAATTTCTCACTATGATTCCTAGTGAATGTTTTGCATCACAAATAATGTCTCAACTGATCATTCTTCTAGAAGCAAAACTTTCTACTATAAAAAATGTATCTTGTTCCAATCAATTCCATACACTCCTAGCCGCACTATAAAAATTTTATGGTGCAGCATACTCAGATCTCCTCATTTAACCTCATATGGGGAAATGAGAATCAAGATCTACATCAGCCAAAAACTAATTTCTATACGATGGAGATCAGACATACTTCTTCTTCCCAATCTTTTAACCATTTCTGACACCAGGCATCCTTCCCATGCTGCTCTACACTCTCTGCTGAGTGCAACAATTTATTGCAATGGCCACACAGAACTCACACAATATTCAAATTTAAGGGCTTATTAGGTAACTGACAGATTATAATTAAGGATAAGAGATGATTTAGGATATGGTTCTTTGGTCAGGACAAATTTTAGAGTATGTGGCAAGTAGACCTCTCTCTCAGCCCCGGTCCACCACTAGTCTACATAGGCTGGCCTCTGCCTTACTCAGGCAAGTGCTACAAATCCCATTAGCTTCACCAAAAATTGCTGGCGCTTCCAGGAAGTCTCCTGCCTAATGGTTCTCTCTCTCTTGCTCCCTGGATGTGCCGCTTGGTGTAACCACCTTTCTCCTTGGACCAAAGAGTTCAATGTGCCTCTCCTGCTAGTCTCCAGCTTCTGTTGTCACCATTAGCCTACGATTTCTCACTGTCTTAGGCTATCTGATGCTACAGTTCTTTCTCTCTTCTAGATGATTCTCAGTACAGGAAATCCAAATCCAAATATATGGAGTCTTCCTGGATTGTGAAGTTCATTCTTTCTGTCTCTAGGATGGCTCATTTAAGCGTCTCAACTCAAGTCAACTCAACTCACTGCCATTGAGTTCCTTCTGACGGATAGAGACTCTATTGAGCAGGGTAGAACTGCCTGTGTGGGTTTTCAGGACGGAAATCATTAGAGAGAGCAGAGAGTCCTGTCTTTCTAGTGGGAAGGTAAAAACTGATCAATCACCTTTTTAAGGTTCTATTCACCTCTTTGACATGGCCATAAGCCTTAGGAGTGTGGGATATATTTTTTAACATTATTAACAAACTGCCTGATCTCCTGGAAGGCCCACACAGTCTATTTGGATAAACTTACTCAATCATCCCACCACTTCCCTGTCCGTTTGTTGGACTGCGGTTGCTTGTGTGATGCTGTGATGTAGCTATGTCACTGGGATTCAATTAGCCCAGTCATTCAAAGTGAATGGGTTTTAACAGGGCTTCCAGAATAAGGCCAGACTATTAAGAAGGGACATGGTCGTATACTTCTGAAAAACTAGTCACAGAAAACTATATGAATAGCAGCAGACTACTGTCAGATATAGTACCAGAAATAAGTCACTCAGGTAAATCATTCAAAATATGACCGAGAGCTGCCTTCTCAACGTATAATTGGCGGCCAGTGGTGCGTGTGGAACCTTCGTTTGCTGATGGGCCATTACTCAAAGTGAGAAGAATCAGCTACAACTGTCTACCAGTAATTAGAATCTGGAATGTATGAAGTAGGAATCTAGGAAAAAATTTAAAGTTGTCAAAAATTAAATGGACCATATAAATATCAATACCCTAGGCATTAATGAGCTGGAATGGACAGGTAATGACCACTTTAAATAGTTTATTATGTGAGGAATGACAGATTCAAGAGGAATGGCATTGCCCACATTGTCAAAAGAACATTTCAAGATCTAGATAGAATTTTGCAAGAACACCAACTTCATCATTATAGATAACTTTTTAAAAATCAATAACACAAAAGGCGACTATAGACGTCTCGAGATGGAATACACAACAATAAAATTGATTACATCTCTGAATCTACAAAAAAAATGAGGGCAAAGCTTAATCTGAGCAACTAAAATTAGGCTCAGGACTGATTCTTGAGCAGACCATCAATTGCTCATATGCAAATTAAGGTTGAAGCTGAAGAAAAATGTTAAAGGTCGATGAGGGCCAAAATATGACCGTGGGCCTATCTTACCAAAATTTTGAGAAAAGCTCAAGAACAAATTGATCACTAATGGAAGATCTGATGAGTCATGGGAAGACATAAAAAATACACATGAAGACAGCAAAAATTATTAAAAAGACAGAAATATGTGGACACCTGCCCTCGCCCCAGAAGAATTTATTTCAGAGGACAGCACTGAATCTATAGCTCCAGGAGAGGGACATGTCTAATCAGAGCACATGGGAGCAAATGAAGGGGAGAAAGAGAGAGTGGAGTAGATCCTCGCCCACCAAGCCTGGAGGACGATACTCCCACTCAGAGTCGCCAATCCACCGAGAAGATCACATGGCTGGCTCCACTATGAGACAGGACATCCCTCACTAACCCATAGCCCTACAGGGGACAACACTGGAGACACTGTGGGAATTCTGCCCGATCTGATCCCACCACCCTGAGGTAAAACACAAAGGGCATGAAACAGAACAGCAATGGGAACAGAGCAATGAAGTCCTCAGGGAATACCGAAAATAGACTTTGGGGCCAGGGCTTGGCGCCCCAACAGACTGGACTGGAAAACACTCCTAAATGTCAACAAACAGTCCCTGAACTAACTACAAGCACTTCTTTCTTCTTGTGTTTTGTTTTCTATCATCATCTTGTTGTTATTGTTGTTCTGTTTTCTTTTGTTGCTTGGTTTTGCTCTGTCTTGTTTTTGTGTATGTTATTATCTCTGCAGGTCTGTCTAAATAAGATAGGCTGATGAACAATCTGGAGGAGAAACAACGGGACTGACAGTCCCGGGAAGATGTGGGAGAGGGGCAGGTGGCGAGAAAGGTAGTGGTGTTAACAAATCCAGGGACAAGGGAACAACAAGTGATCCAAATTGGTGGTGAGAAGGGTGTAGGAGGCCTGGTAGGGTATGATCAAGGGTAATGTAACCAAGAGAAATTACGGAAACCCAAATGAAGACTGAGCATGATATTGGGCAAGAGGCAAGTCACAGGAAATAGAGGAAAGAGTTAGGGGGCAAAGGGCATTTATAGAAGTCTAAATAAAGGCATGTACAAATGCAAATATATTTATATATGAGGATGGGGAACTAGATCTATATGCACATATTTATATTTAGTATTAAGGTAGCAGATGGACATTGGGTCTCCACTCAAGTACTCCCTCAATGCAAGAATACTTTGTTCTATTAAACTGACATTCTATGATGCTCACCTTCCTGACACATCATTGAAAACAAAGTAGGTGAATAAGCAAATGTGGTGAAAAAGCTGATGGTGCCTGGCTATCAAAAGATATAGCATCTGCAGTCTTTTAGGCTTGCAGTTAAGCAAGCGGCCATCTAGCTGAGAAGCAACAAAACTCACATAGAAGAAGGACACCAGTCTGCGTGATCAAAAGGTGCTGAAGGAATCAGTTATCAGGCATCAAAGAACAAAAAAATCATATCATTGTGTGCCCACCTCCCTGATACAATCACTGAAGACAAATGGGCGCATAAGCAAATATGGTGAAGAAAGCTGATGGTGCCCGGCTATCAAAAGATATAGCATCTAGGGTCTTAAAGGCTTGAAGGTAAAAAAGTAGCCATCTAGCTCAGAAGCAACAAAGCCCACATGGAAGAAGCACACCAGCCCATGTGATGATAAGGTGTCAAAGGAATCAGGTATGAGGCATTATCAGAACAAAAAATCATATAATTGTGAATGAGCAGGGGGAGTGTAGAGTGGAGACCCAAAGTCCATTTGTAGGCCACTGGACATCCCCTTACAGAAGGGTCATGGGAAGAAGATGAGCCATTCAGAGTGCAATGTAGCAACAATGAAACATACAAATTTCCTCTAGTTCCTAAATGCTTCTCCCCACCCCCCAAGTCCCCCACTATCAACATCCCAAGTCTACCTTATAAATCTGGCTAGACCAGAAGATGTGCACTGGTACAGATTGGAACTGGAAACACAGAGAATCCAGGGTGAGTGGCGATACCAGGAGGGTGGAGGGAGGGTGGGTTGGAAAGGGGAAACTGATTACAAGGATCTACATATAACCTCCTCCCTGGGCAACAGACAACAGAAATGAAGGTGAAGGGAGATATTAGACAGTACAAGATATGAAAAAATATTAACTTATAAATTATCAAGAGTTCATGAGGGAGTGGGGAGCAGGAGGGAAGGGGAAAATGAGGAGCTGATGCCATGGGCTTAAGTGGAGAGCAAATGTTTTGAGAATGATGAAGGTAATACATTTACAAATATGCTTTACACAATTGAGGTATGTATGTATTGTGCTAAGAGCTGTATGAGCCCCTAATAAAATGATTTTTAGAGGACAGAAATATATATCAAAGTAAATGCCAGAAAAGACTCAGAATCTTGCTTTTATTCATAAAATAGCTAATATAAATGAAAGAAATGCTAAAGTCAAAGAACTGAACAGAAAATTTCAAAGGGTAGCATGAGGAGACTGAACCAAATATAAAGAAATGTGCAAAGATTTAAAGTTAGAAAATCTAAAAGGAAGACATGCTCAATATATCTTAAACTGAAAGAACTCAAGAAAAAATTAAAGCCTCATGCAATATTGAAATATTCTATGGAAAATACTGAGCGTTTCAAGAAGCATCAAAAAATGATGGGAAGAACACACAGAGTTACTGTACTTAAAATAACCAATTGACCTTTAATTATTCAAGAGGTAGCATATGATCAACAAGCAATGTACGGAAGACCAAGGTTCGCCAAAGGCATTAGTCAAAAACAAGTCTCCAGGAATGTATGGAATACTAATTGAAGTATTTCAACTATTTGAGGAAACACTGGAAGCACTCACTCATTTTTGCCAGGGAATTTGGAAGACAGATAACTTGGCCAACTGACTCAAAGAGATCCATATTGTACCATTCCAAATAAAGGTGACCCCGAAGAATATGCAAATTATAGAACAATATTATTAATATTACTTGCAAGTAAATATTTGCAGAATATCATCCAACAATAGTTACAGCAGTACATTGTTAGGAAGCTGCCAGAAATCCGGGCCAAATTCAGAGGAGGCATGGTACGAGAGATTATATCATCAATGTCAGATGGATCTTGTCTTAAAACAGGGAATACCAGAAAGAGGTGTTTTTGTATCTGATTAACTTCCCAAAGGTGTTGAACTCTGTAGATCATAATAAAGTGTGGATAGCATTGAAAAGAGCTGACATTCTGGAATACTTCATTTCCTCCTGCAGGTCGCATCCATGCATCAACCAGCAGTTGTGTGAACAGAGCTAGGGAATATTGCATAGTTTAAAAGCAAGGAAAATGTGCATCAGCGTGTGTCATCTCACCATGCTTACTCAATTTGAGGGCTAAGCAAATCATCGGAGAATCTGGATTATATGAAGAAGAATGCAGCATCAAGATTCGATGAAGTCTAATTAACAACCTGAGATGACACAACCTAGCTTGCTGAAATGTGGTCTGCTTCACGCATTTGTTGATGAAGACCAAGGATTTCAGATTTAGGTATGAATTGCAACTCAATGGAAAGAAAGAAAAAAAATCCTTAAAACTGGACCAATACTTAACATCATGATAAGTGGAGAAAATGTTTTAGTTGTAAAGGATTTTGTCTTACTAGGATCTACAATCAATGCACATGTGTCAGGAGGAGCTGTAAGGTCTCTCTCTCTGGGCTAGATTCCAACCTCGGTCCTTGTCTCCGCACGAGAAAGATTTCACGCCGAAGCCTGGCTCATGATCCAAGTGAATTTAATGAGAGTTAAAAGACACTTCAGGTTTTACGCGGCTTCCGTAGGATTCCTTTTGACCATGTGGCCTGGCAGACTGCTCAGGGTCACGCAAGGATCTCTCTCCCAAGTTTCCTCCCAGGAAGACGACCAGACAAGCCCCTTCCCTCTCGGTTCCTGCCTTTTCAAGGATTCCCGGGGGAGGCGTGGTGAACGACCCCAGGTCGATCCCATTGGCTGAATTGCAATCACCTGGGCCAGGTGGGCTGCTCCAGGTTTAACGCCCATTCATGCCCACCGGCGGGAAAATCCAACTTTGTCCTATGCTGGCTCTCCTGGGCATGCGTCAATGGACATCCCATCCCTGATGCTAGCTACCTAACAGAGCCAGCCCCTAACACATCATTACAGGTCCGGTAGGCACAATTGTACTGCGATAATAAGTAAAGATCATAGTAAAGTTATATAGAGCATGAGAGATAGAAGTATTGAAATAAACGGGGTCAGTCACAATTCATGGTAGCAGGCTCCCCTCAGCCCCGCTTGGTGGTCCACGTGGAGGGAGAGAGAGGGCACTTTAATGCTAGTCCAGGCTTTTTATATTCTCTGGGGACATGCAAGTCCCCTAATTACAGGTAAGGACATACATCGCAGGAAGGGATTGTGCTATAGGTAATACAGTAATGAGAGGGGGTGGTCTAGGGACATACATGCAAAAGGAAGAGGAGGGTTTGGGGGTATACATGTGACAAGATGGGAGGATCCTAGATTCAAGATGGCAGCCTAGCCTTAGTCATCCTTGGATGGATTTGACCTCACTGGGGTCTCCTACAAGGAAACAGACAACTACTATCCTTATCAGAAGGGAATGGGCCCTATTTGTTGTGGGATAAACAGTGGTGATAGCTTGCTCTAGATGGTTGATAGCTCTCAGGGAGAATAACCCCTGACCTACTTCTGATAACCTCCAAGTGTATAGTCATTCGCAAGCAGCTGTTGGGCATATATTTGGGGGAGGCAGCTTGGGAGAAATCCTTCTGTATTCCACACACAGAAGCAGTAATAAAGAGATCAAGCAACACATTGCATTGGGTAGATCTGCTGCACAAAATCTCTTTAAAGTGTAGAAAAGCAAGGAATTTACTTTGGGACTAAGGTGTTCCAACCCAAGCCATGGTATTTTCAATCACCTCATATGAATATGAAGTTGAACACTGAATAAGGAAGACAGACCAAGAGCAACTGATACATTTGAATTACAATTATGGTGGTCGTAAATAATATTGAAAATATCACAGACTTCTGAAAGATCTTATAGATCTGTCTTGGAAGAAGTATAACTAGAATGTAGCTCCTTAGAAGCAAAGATGGGGAAACTTCATCATCTCAGTACTTTAGACGTTATCCGGAGAGACCAGCCTTGGATAAAAGACATGATGCTTGGTAAGTTAGAGGAGCAGTGAGAGAAAGACCCTTGACAAGATGGTTGGCTTAGAGACAGAATAATGGGTTCAAACATAAGGACAGATGTGCAAGATTGGGTGGTGTTTTGTTCTGTTGAGCACAGGGTCACTATAAATTGGAAACGATTCTATGGCCCAAGCCCAATTATTAGAGGAGACCTACTGGTACAGTGGAATGATTACACATTGTACTGCGAACCACAAAGTCACCAATTCAAAAAAAAATCAGCCACTCTGTGGGGTAAAGTGAAGGCCTTCTACTCCCATTAAGATTCATAATCTTAGAATCCCACAGGGACAGCTCTAGTCTGTATTCAAGTGTGGCTAAGAGAGGAATCTGCTAATGGCAGTGCAACCCCGTCACTCGGTAGATGTTATAAGACTGTATCAGAAACACTAGGTTAAAACCAACAATAACACCACACATTATTTTCAAGATATGTTTCTCTCTTTAGACTTAGTCATAGGGACTTTGAGCCTTTCAATTTTCTATGGAATCATGCCCTTCTTTTCTCATTTCCCAGAGAAAGTGTATCAGTTTCATAGCGGCAACATTCAATTCTGATTATAAAATAGAAAGTGTGATGGTTACTGAAATTCAAAACAATTTATTTTCTTTTACCAAATAGAGATGAGGATTCGCATCCTTAAATAAGGAAAGTCAGAGATTTTCTGAACTATTTTTCTTTACATCTCTTTTTAAAAAATTAAGCTGATTATTAATTGAATGTCTCAGCAGACTCCTTACCAAAAACATCTAATGCTAAGAAACTCATATTAATAGTTTATTTTTAAAATCGTGCTTGTTTCTCAAAGAAACTAGACTTGCTGGATCAGTTAAGCCTGGAAGAGTCATCAAGATATTTTTCTTAACTATTTATTTATTTTAATAAATAATAATATAAGACCAAATGGCAACAGCTATTTAAAACATTGACAAGAAGTTTCGGAGTTTAAACAAATGGGTGTGAAAGAACTGGAATAGAAAAAAGACAAGAATGCTGACACAATGTGAAGAAGATAATCACAGTTATTTATCATTATGTCTAGAAACTTTTGAATGGGAATAGGAAGCAGCAGTCAAGAGATGACAGGAAGTATTGCACTGGGTAAATCTGAAGCACAGATTTCTTTAAATGGTTCAAAAGTAAGGAAGTTACTTTGAGAACTAAAAAGCACCCAACCCAAGGAATGGTGTTTTCATTCACCCCAAATGTATGTGAAAGTTGGACATTGAATGAGGAAGACAAAGAGCAATGGATGCATTTGAATTATGATGCTGGTGAAGAATATTGAAAGTGTGGTGGATTATTAAAAGTACAAACAAATCTATTTTGGAAGAAGTACAGCCAGAATGTTCCTTAGAGGCAAGGGTGGAGCGACTTCATCTCCAGGACTTTGGACATATTGTCAGGAGAGACCAATCCTGGGAGAAGGAAACTATGCTTGGTAAAGTAGAGGGGGATCAAAAATAAGGAAAACCCTCAACAGGATACATTGACACAGTGGCTGCAAAAATGGGCTAAAACATAAGAACAATTGTGAGGGTGGAAGTGACTTGATGGAACAGAACAAGGTGATGGCACAAAGCATACCAACAGCATGCTATTTACATATGTTAGGGTCCAGCTCCTGGCCAGGAAGGGTGGAACACCTAGGTGAGTGGTACCATTGGATGGGCCCATCTAGGCCTGATGAATTTGATTCAGCCAATGGGGTTGACCAGTATTTGTCGACCGCGCCTCCCAAATTGGGGTGGGGGTGTGTGTGTCTGAACAGCCAGAGGTTTTGCGGTCCTGGATCCGCAGTCCCACAACCGTGTTGTGGACTCTGTCAGGCATGTGTTCCATTTATTGTAAAACCTGAAACTGCTTCTAACTTTCATAAAACTCACTTGGATCACAAACCAGGCTTCGTCGTGAATTCTTTCTCACACGGAGTCAAGGACCAAGGTATATCTCTCCCACGAGAAGGAGATCTAACACATAAGTAAAATGTATTCTTTGATAAAAATATGAGCTAAAAAGAAAAGTTTTAAAACTGAACTTTGTCACATCTTTAAAGTACAGTAATTTCAAAGAGTCTGTCAGAAAATAAAATCCAATCATGCTGTCGTTGTGTCATTGAGCCACTTCCAACCCATAGCAACCCTGCGTACACCTGAAGGAAACAGCGCCCCCCCTGAGCTGTCCTCACCCTTGTTCCCACGTTTCAGCCCATCATTGCAGCCACTGTGCCAAGCTGTCTTGTCAAAAGTAATCCACTTCTTTAGACTCCTGTTTGATTCAACCATATTTTATATAATAGGAAATAGAGCTGATTAAGTATATGCATTTTTAAGTGTCTAAAATTTGAAAATTAATTTTAGTAAAAAATTTATTAGGAAGATATTTCATTTACATAAAAGCTGGCTTATTATTATACCAGCTGCTGAAAATTTTGTGGAACAAGCATCATGTTGGCAAGCAACAATTGAAAGCTGTCTTAGACAAAGATGTCTGCAGGCATGAAAGATTAGCTTTTAAGTTGGAGAATTTAATAGCTTGGAATTTCTTGGATTGGAAATTGTAAAGGAATGTTACCTGGGGGAAAAAATTGCCCTGCAACTAAACTGACCTATTCCCAGGTAAAACTATTATAACAGATAAGACTCATCTTAATTTAGTGACCACATGCTACCAGATATAGATGTACAATGGGACCATTAGTTGTTTCAGTTCAATTTGTAGACCTTTATATACTTAATTTCTTAGATAGTGAAGAGATTTGGAACATCACTTATGTGGTTTCATTTGAACTATTTTTAGCTAGGTATCAAAATGCTCCAGACAAAGATTATTTTCTGTCTAAAACATGTTTATCAGCCTTTTATTTTTCCTTTCAAATTCTCGATAGGAGAAAAATCCTTGATATTGCTGCTGAAGTGGCTTACAATTTGAAAATACTATTATCCAATCTGTCAAGTCTATTAAAGTGATTTTTAGAAGAAAGAATATAAAAATTATCTAAATGAATTCAAATTTTCAAAGAACAGATGCTTCAAAAGCATTTTGAAACTGAACTCCTAGTAAATTACACGAGGTTCTACAAACATTTTGTTCTGTTCCCTAAATATCTACAACCTAACAATTGTAATTACCAATGTTACACCACTTACTATTATTTAACTAGAAAACCTCTGGTTTCTATCATACTAGTTTAAATACTAATTTCAACATAAAGTTACATTTAAAGAGGAAATACATTTGACTATGAACCAAGGAAGTGGATAGCCTTCTTATCATTCAAAATTCCTTGGAAAGTGGATTGTTGCAGATGTAGTTGAGATTTGGCATCCTATCATTCGATCTCCCTTGTGATGCACAAAATTTTTCCTAGTTTTTAATATGTCCAATCTTTTTCAATTGAGGCTTTTTCTGTTTTGCTCTGTTACTCTTGTTAGTTTGGTTGGTGTTTTAATGTTTTTCTCTATATGAAACTCAAGATAGGTACATCTATCGAGACAGGAACTGGATTAATGGTTCCTTGGGGTTATGGCAAGGGAGGTTGGGGGAGAATAAGGAGCTAATTATGATGAATATCATAATGAGGAACGTGATCTATAATTGATTGTGGTGATGATTGACAACTCTTCTTGATGTGACTGGACTATTGTATGATATGTGAGTTATATGTCAATAAAACGGTTGAGAAAGTAAAGCATATGTAGATTATGATTACAGAGGCGATACGCGGTGACCCCAATAGCAAGATCCTATGCTGCTCTATTGATTGAATATGTTATGGCAAAATGCTCTCGCCATGATTCTCTCCATCTTTCAATTTATGGCACAGCTAAACCGCTCTCAGTAACATATTGTTTTAAGAAGCGATTAAGAATTGTTAATGTTATATGAGAAATAAACTGAATTTTCACTCAAATGCAGATTAGAAACTTATTATAAATTATAATTCAAGAGAATTATTAACTCAAGTCATAATCTGGGTACAATATACTCTTTTAGGATAAACAGATATTTCCACAGAACAATGAGCTAAAACCAAACCATGATAAGGGTGGTCCAAGACTGGGCAGAATTTCATTCTGGTACATATAAGATCAGCATACATTGGAACTGCCTAAAGGGCACCCGACAACAAGATTAAGGCATAGACTGTACTCTATGGAAGGTTAAAACAGTGTATCATTTTTGTTTGTTGACAGATTTGGGAGTAAAATTTGGTTTTTTCCTGCTATAGGCTAAAATTTTTTAGGTTATTGGAATTTTCTGTCCATTTTGTTCTAGAGAGTTACAAATTTTTAAATTATAGTGCCCAGAAGTAATTATGTTAATCCCAGAATTTTCATATGTTAAGAAAAGAATGATATCCAAGAAAACAATTGGTGCTATATAGGACTTACCCAAGCATAGCTCATTTCCTGAAATTCCCTTCTCTGCCTTAGATTTAAGTGAATCCTTTAGTTATGGCTATTTTTTCCCACAGTTTTCCTATTTCACTTGTAGTGTCCTTTTCTTTGCTGCATATTTGCATCAAGAACACAGAGAATATTAAATTTTCTCAGCATGGTAATATTATATAAAGTGCATTGAGATATTAAATGCATCAACCTCTGTAACCACAGTATTTCATTAAACTATCATAACTATCTATTATCTTAAATTATGTCCCTAAATACTACACAATTTTTATTATATCAGCATAATAAATATGATCACTAAACAAAATTAAGAAATTTCATAAAGCTTGCTTAGATCTTCAATTAAAGATTCCTTAACCCCCAAATTGAGCATGCAATCAGAGAATCTGGACAGTACAAAGAAGGATGTGAATCTGGATTGGCAGAAGACTTATTAACAACTTTTGATATGCAGATAACAAAACCTTGCTTGCTGAAAGTGATAGGACTGTGGTAGTCACCTAAGCAGGTGTCAGTTGAAGGACTAAGAGTGTAGGGGTGGAGTCCAGGCTGTCAATTGGGAAATATCCAATAAGACTTCTGTCTGGGCATGGCCTTCTCCTGAGAATTCTGGGAAATCTAGTATTCTTTCTTGGAGGCAGGAGACTCTATCTCTCAGTTCAGTCCCTTGGAGAGTCTTGACTGACAGGCTGACTCCCTGGGAGACACTGCAGAAGACAAGTCACATGGACGCAACCAGACCTCAGAAGCCAGAGAAGCCAGAGAGACCCCTTCCACCACTGAAATGCTTACAACGCCACTGGACCCAAAGACTTTCTACCTCAGGATTGTGATCATCCTGTATTTAGTGTCATTGCAAGTATTTCGTGAGTCTGAAGAGGACTTTACAGATTGCTCTCAGACATATGGGCTAGTATCAGACTTACGGACTTGATCTGAACTGGACTGGAGTGTATTCTCACTGTTCAATTGCTCTTGTATACAAATCTCATTCTTATACACATATTGTGTCAATGGATTTGTTTCTCTAGTCTATCCAGACTAACACAAGGACTTTAAAGCACTTGCTGACGAAAAACAAGGATTTCAGCCTTTGGTATGGGTTACAACTCAATGTGAAGAAAACCCAAATCCTCACAACTGGACCAACCGGTAAAATCATGATAAATGGAGAACAGTTTGACATTGTCAAAGATTGTACCTTGCTTGGATCCATAATCATTGCTCATGGAAGCAACAGTCAAGAGATCACATAACACATTGCACTGAGTAAATCTGCTGCCCAAAGCCTCCTTAAAGCTGAACAGCAAGGATGTTACTTTGTCAATTATGGCGGGCCTGACCCGAGTCATTGTATTTTCAATCACCTCATATGCATTTGAAAGTTGGATATTAAATAAGGAAAACAGAATAAAATTTGAATTGTGATGCTGGTGAAGAATATTGAAAATACCATGGACTTCCAAAAGAGCAAACAAATCTGTTTTGGAAGAAGTACCCCAGATGGTCAGGCTTCATCTCAGGTGCTTTCGACATGGTATCAGGAAACACCAGTCCCTGGAAAATGATATCATGCTTGGTAAAGTAGAGGGGCAGCAGACAAAAAGGAAGACCTTGGATAAGATGGATTGACAGTGGCTGCAAAAATGGGCTTACACCTCAAAACAGTTGTGAAGATGGCACACTCTGGGCATTGTTTCCTTCTGTTGTCCATAGGTTCTCTATAAGTCTGAATCAAGTGGAAGGCATCTAACAACAACAATCACAATCCAAAAAAGAGTATTTGCTCCATGCTTTGTAGAGCTCAAGTATGCTATATAAGATGTTCACTCTGTCTTCCAGCCACTCACTAGCCACACAGGAGACAATACATGTATACTTGAACAATATGTGAAAGATTTTGAGTTTAGTATTTTACCTTTAAAGAACCATTGTAAGACAAGGGACATGAGCCAAGTTGCATGTTGAGTTTAGGAAGAAAAATGACATTTTATCTGATAAAACAAATTAAAATGTTAACAAACCATGAGAAAAGTGAATGAAGAATAGGTCCCCTTGATCTTGCTATGCCAGCCTGGAGCAGTGATTCTCTGCACTGGCAGAACCTGGCAAGATGTGTAGCACACGGACAGGAGCAGACATGGCAGAGCAGCGGCGGCCAGGCCCTAGCTCGGACTGCTGCTCCGGGCACTGCTCCTCCCCATGCAGATTTACTCAAACGCCACAACTGCCACACACCTGTAACTAATTCTGCCCCCTTTACCTCGGTTGCCACAAGTCCATCTAATGGTACCATCAAGGAAACTGGAGCTGACCTGCAGTGTACAGCTGGTATCCTCGTGGTCACACTAAGAGACTCATGCCAAGAAAAACCTCTCTTTCTCGATCTTCTAAACCCAATCCAAATGGTGAGAATTTCAGTGAGTGGAAGAACCTGTGAAGTGTTTGACTCGATAATGAATTCCAACTGTATGGGGTTGGAGTTTCACGTACAAGACGAAGAGTGACAACATCCCAAAATTAAGAGACGGTATATTTAAATGTGGACTAAGAAATATGAACACTTAAAATGCTACCTTATCGGGGGAGTTTTATGTTTTCTAGAGACAAAGGATGGGATATGGCTCATTTGTCCATTTGTTCAGGAAGTCTATAAGGCCATCAAATGATTAGATAAGTCAATGTTTCCATTGTTCTAGTTATATATACATTAGAAGGGATCTCCATATGTTACGGTCAATATTCCATGTATTGTTTGAGCAGCATTAATTTAATGCTGAAACGTTTTAGATGAAACGTTTGCCTTACTAAACAATCACTGCTCTCTTGGGGCCTGAACTCTTATTTTGAGGCTTTGGACTTGGCATTGCATTCAGCCAAATCATGGAGTTACCATAAACAAGGGAATGAGGGGTTGGGCTGTACCCTAAGTCCAAGCATAACGAGTGGAATTTTCTTATACATTTATTATACAGTCAAATGGTAGGCTTTCCCATTGAACAAGGGCAGGTTCATTTAGCTAAAACTGATTCCAAAGAATAGGAAGTGTATTGACTAATCAACTAATTTAAAAATGCTGCCTTTTATTTCTATGCTGGCTAAATACTTTTTGCAATATAAAAATTGAGTTGTTCTGAAAGTTGGACAAAATCTTGAAATAAAAACATGTGAATGAGCCAAAAATAATGTAAATCAAGAATTTGGGAGGTGATGACGGGAAGCTAACTTGCATTAAATTCGCAAAAACATGCACTTTTTCTGTAAAACCTTCTTTAAAAAAATAAGAAGGGAACTAAGAATCAGAATGATCACTTTTTTAATCAATAATTTTAGATGATTACAATCTAGTCCTAAGCCTAAGTGGGCTTGATTTTGGAAAGCAAATCTTTAACAACTGCTTCGATCCACAGAAAACTTTTTAACAACACACTCCATGATGTCTTTTGTTCGCATGGTCACGCACCGATGCTTGGATGTTCCAGTATCTGATATGAACACAATAGTTTTGACAACCAAAGTTATTTTTCCCCATCACTTGAAACCTCTGCACCAGAACAAGATCCAACCTAGCTCAAGTACTGTATGTGTGAATGAACACTCACTTTGCTTCAGATCTGAATATTATACCGTTATTTTGGATTGTATGTGTTTGTGTATTTATGAGACAATTCATAGTAACCTCTCATGCTATGGAATTAATTTGCATTGGACACAAATGTAAATAAAAATAAATGGCTGGAAGAGCAACCAAAAGCAGAAAAAAAAGAACTTATTCCGTTTCTTACCCAGGTGATGTGAACTAAAATCTGTAACTCACCAATATCATTCCTGTAAGAGCCTTCTAACTGACTGACTTGATCCTGTTCTCTGCACCTGATTCCTAACCGCAGCATGTCACTCCCATGTGTAAACTGCTGCAATTGGTCCCCATTACATTCAGAGTAAAGCCAAACTCCTCAAAAGGACTCACAAATTACCCCCTACTGCACGCTCTATCTCTTAAAACAGGTTAGCGTGCACTTGTGTGTTGCTCTCGCCCCTTTCTCTCTCCCTCCCTCCATCCCCACCCCCATCCCTACCCCCTTGCTTTCCTGACACCACCCCCATCCCTACCCCCCTTGCTTTCCTGACACATCAATCTCTGTTCTAGTCCTCAGACACCCCAGCATATTCTACCATTCAGGAAGGGCCTTTGCAAGGAGTACCTGCTTAGAATACTCTCCTTGCAGCCACCTGCATGTCAGATTTCCTTACCTAGCTGTATGCTCAGCTACCCTTGACCATTTGACGACTACATGGTGCTCCACAGTCTTGGCACTCAATCCTGCTGTGCTTGCTTTTTCTTTATCGCACTGATTTTCAGTATTGTAAACTCTAATTAGTAGGTTAATTATTAGGTTATTGGTATTGGTCCCTTTCTTCCCTTAAGTTCATAAGGGTAAGGATCTTTTTATTGCTCATTATTGTCCCTCAGATATGTAGAGCAATATGAGACTCAGTATAGACTTAATTAAAAACTCACACGATAAATGAAAAAAATAACTGTGTGAATAAATAAATATTTTCCCCCTAAACTGACAATTTTTATTAAAGTGAATGACAGATATGTTGTATAAGTTTGTTGTTTGCTTTTATTTTTTATTTAAAATCTTGAACTTTTGTTTGAAAGACTGAAACACCTTCACCAATGTATATGGAAGACAAAGAAACAATCATGTTTATAATATTAATGAATATGTTTTTATTCTTCATCAAATATGGAATTAAAGATATAAAGTCTAATTACTTTGTTATTTTATCTTTAAAAATAAATATTTCTTGTTATGTTGCATTAGCTGAATTATTAGCTTGATCTTCTGATAGTTGAAGGCCCTGAACTTTAGGCCACTTTAAGAGAGAAATCCCTTAAGCAGATTCAACCACTTCTTTTCATGAGAACAGACCTTGCACACCTGTTTTGTTCTGATTCCCTTAATATTTGTTCTGGTATTTTTCTTTTACCTCTAAGAATATACATGCTTAAAGGTTGTCAACAGAATTATGGAAAATTCACTCTGTATTATTATTATTCCTCTTCTACTGAAAAATAAAACACATTACTTTTTGTCTTCTAACAAAGAAAGCTATTGAAATACTAGTGTGCTAAATAAATCTAAATATAGTCTATTTAATAGTGCTCAAAGTATTTAAAATTTATAAACTGCATTTCTTTACTACCTATAAATCTAGGTGGGCCATCCAGTAGATGATAAAGCAATGGAGGGATTTGACACTGAGTTAAAGAATCATTACTTGGTCAATTTCTGAACATGTTTTTCAAGAAAACACAAGAAGGTATTGGATTTCACTGTTCTTGATTTATCCACTCATTTGTTTACTCACAGATATTAAATCCTGGCATCAGATAGTCTATTTTTTAAAGTGCAAGTATAAGATATGATACTTAAAAAAAATCACAAACCAGCAGCAGAGGGCAAGATAAAAATGCAATTAGAGCACCATATGTTAATTTCCCTGGGCAGTGCGCCAAGCATAAGCAAAAACTCCATTTTCATCATCTGAAACTATGAAGCCAGCATTCACTAAAATGTAGCTCAATCGGCTTTATGTGTTGAGCATGCTATGACTTTTGTTGTGCACTAACTTCTTTGCCTTAAAATGTCACAAGAATTAATGTGTACATATTAAATCCCTCCTTTTAATATCAGCATGATATTGCTGAAATACAACATATCCCCTACATCTATCTATGAGCTCTTAATGCCCTCCAATACCTTTGTCTCCTGACAGTGCCTAAGATCTTTCATAATTTGACCCTCCACCCTAACCGCTCGTTATCTGTCTCCATGTCTTACGTTCCTAACATGGAGACCAGCGCGCAAGGATGCGCTTGCGTTTAGATGCAATATTTTTCACGTCTTTGGATGGGTGCCCACGCTGTTCCCAGCCTAAAGTGCGATCCCAACGTTTTCCTCCAAGCGAACAGTTTACCTCTTGAAACTCTTTCATAGCCACTTTCTAAGCCTCCTCCCCTGAGGTTGCAGTCACTTGTTCCTCCTTCTTATGCCTAGACGTGCCTTCAGAAAGGCTTTCTTATACCTAGACGTGCCCTCAGAAAGGCTTTCTTTTGTTTTCGCTCATCACATTTGAAATGATTGTTTAGTTCTCTCTGTCTCTACCTGACTGCGTGTTCTCAGTATAAACTATACAGCATTCGATTAGATTTCCATCATCTCTCACTAGATGGACATATAGTAGTAACTACTGGTCAAAAATAGTAATTACAATTCGTTTAATTTGACCAGCTCCTAAGAGTTTTCTTTTAGATTGGTGTTGGTGGCAATGAAAACATTTTTCCAGCATCTTTATTTAACATTTACCTCTCAGTAAGAAGCTAATTTGGAATTGTCTGAGCCCCAATAAAATATTAAATAAAAAATAAGCTAACTGGCCAGATTTCTCTAATCCAAATTCATAGTTTTACATTAGACTTAACAAAACTACACTAATGCATTAGGATTAATTTTTAAAACAAGATTTCCACCTCAGAGAATGTTACATAAGTATAGCTAACTCCCTTTTCAAAAGTTCCAACCCTTATACTCTGGTTTCTCTTCAAATCATATAAATCTTTCGCCTTTTACTGAAGATTTCCATGGAGAGGAACAAGTAAGAGTTTGTAACTAATTTTAAAAAAAAGAAAGAAAAAAGTTACAACCCTGAAGTACATTGAAGAAAAGGTGACTGTATTCTGTGACATTTTTTTACATGAAAGCACTTTTTTAAATTGTCAAGTTTTCTAAATTCCATTATCAACTATGCCCTACACTATATTCCTCATTCTGTGTTATATACTCAGGTGTGGGTTCCATTCACAACACTAGTATTAAATAGAAAGGCTGTCAGCATGGAGATATGATTTATTTAACACAACAAGAGCAATTAAGAAGCCTTATAAATTCAAGCTTTGCTTCTAGCTTTTAAAAGAATATTATGAAAAATATAAACCTTCTCATATACCCAACATCATTTCCATATAAATTCGCTAATACATAGCTGCCATCCAATAGGAATATGTGATTTTAATGATAAATATTATCCTGTGAATAATGTGTGGCAAAAATAAATTAGGACAGAGAGGGTGAGAGGGAAATGGTATCATAAATGTGTTGCTAAATTCAGTATCTCTGAGGACTGTCTTTAAAAAAATTATTTTTGTTTATGTTGTGGGACATATACACATCAGAACATACAGAAATTCAACAATTTCTACGTGCAAATTCAGAGATTTTGATTATATTCTTTGTGTCATGTAGCCATTGTCACCCTTTTTTCCTGATTTCTTCCTTCCACATGAACATAAATTCACCATCCCCTAAATTTCCTAATTATTCGATGCCATATAGATGAACCTTGACAGACATTCATTACTAGTGATGGTAAACAATTGATTGGTTTTAAGAACTATGGCAGAATGTAGAAGTAATAATGCTTATGGTGTACTATGTTTTGATTTAAAGCAATGCAGAAAATCACATAATTAAAGGCAGCTGTCATGGACAGAAATGTATCTCACCCCACCCAATACGTGAACATTTGGCTGCACCACGATTCTCACTGGTTTGGCAATCATGTATTGATATAATTAGGCAGTATTGTGATGATGTAATCACTACTCAGTCATGATGTGAGCTGATGTGCTCAACCAATCAGTTATATTTACTTAGGTGTGAATGACACAAAAATTGACTTAGGTCACAGCTCTGATCTGATTTAAGGATCTCTGGGGTGAGAACGAGCATTACAAGAGAAAGAAGGGAGCAAATCGAGAGACCTGACGACCACCAGGGAAGAAGCAGCAGGAGTAAGGCGTTTGCGTTAGTCTTGGGCTCCCTGTGCTGGGAACCTCTTAGACCTAAGGGAAGATTGCTATCAAGACAATCAGATAGGTAAAGCACACCAGGTTCACAGATGCTGAAATGAGACATGGACCTCCCCCCGAATCAACAGAAAAAGAAACCCTTCTCTTACAGATCACCCTGATTTTGGATTCCTAGCCTCCTAAACAGAAAGAATAAATTTATGTTTTTAAAGCCATTCCCTTATTCTATTTCTGTGATAGCAGCACCGGATAATTGAGACAAGGGTGGTGTAATTAATTGCTGTTAACACGTTGTACACCGATTAAGAGCTGAAATTGGTAAAAGTTGCATGATAGATGTACTTCAAACAACAACACAGTGTAACTGCTGAGGCTTCTGTGGGACTTGGTCCTTTCGTTTGGACATGTGCTATTTTTCTTAAGCGCCATTGAATCAGCTCTGAGTCATAAAACCCTAAGTACCACTGAGGGAAACGCTACCCAATCCTGTTCCTCTCTCCTAATGGTTCTGATGCTGGAGTCCATTGCCGCAGCCACTGTGCCAATGCATTTTGTCAAGGATGTTTCTATTTTTCGATGACCCTCTGCTTTCCCAAGCATGATCTTTTTGGCCAGGGATGATCTCTTCTGACAACGTGTCCCAAGTACATGACATGAAGGCGCACCATCCTTGCGTCTAGGGAGTTCAGTACGCCTAGTTGCATTTCTTCCAAGCGATTTGTTTGCTCTTTCAGCCATTTCCTTTCAATATTCTTGGCAGCACCATAATTTAGACACATAAATTCTTCCTTTGTCTTCCTTATTCAGTGTCCAACTTCCACATGCATGTGAGATGATAAAAAATACCAAGGCTTAGGTCAGGTACACCTTCGTCCCCAAAGTAGCATCCTTGCTTTTCATTACTTTAAGGAGGCCTTGTGCAGCACCTGACTTATTAATGATACTATCTATTGATACATTAAAGTTTTATCAACACTAACTATAACCAAGATCTCGGATTATACTTAATGATGAATAGTTGGCACTTTGAGTCTGTGCTATACTTTTACATCAGGAAAATACTTTACGTCTGGGCACAGATATTCAACCTATCCTGAGTCATTGAAACAGTAAAATTATATAGCCTTCCTAATATAAGTCAATAAATTGAAAAATTCAATTGTAATTTTTATTGTAAGCATTAGGCCTTTCAGCAGTAAGTTGATACAAATGCTCATTTTTAAGGATATTAATGATAAAAAGATTTTTATGTAATAAAATGTACCAACATTAAGTGAGCACAGGTGGAACAAAATTAAATTACTCTAGCCTCAGATTATCCTAGCCATATTAATAATTATAGTTTTCTGTGTTTTATGCCATTATATTATACAAGACTGTATTTAAATTATTCATCACTGGAGATAGTGAAAAATATCAGTGCCATAATTTAATATGGAGCAACGTAGTGATTTTCAGTTTGGCTTTTCTTTTTCCCTGCATTTCAGGTCTCTTGCTTTTTTTCTAATTTAATTAAACTTAACCCAACCCAACAAATCTGGAGAATATTGCTTTTAATTCTTCCAGGCAAATTTGTACATGTCCAATAAACTTCAGTCAGAAGTTAGAAAGGATTAAGAAGTCATAGTTGTGTAAAATGGGTTTAATATCTATATCCTATTATAAGGCATTTATGTATAACTAAATTAATATTTCTACATAGGTTGAGATTGTTGAAAATAATTATGGTGCTGTTAATTTTCTTCTAAGACATGCTTGCTTCTTTAGTTTAACATATGTTTGAGAATATAAAACAATCATTTATAGTAATAAGAACACATCCATTTATTTGTCTGTTTGGCTGATAATTTATTCATTACCTTCTGTTGCCCTACATTGTACTGTTTTGAAGAATACAATATACAGTAGGCATCTGATTGTTTTCTTTGGTCAGCATCAGTTCCTTTAAGGAGAATGTTCCTTGCTGATTTTATGTAATTCTGATCCAGTTGGCCATTAAAAGGGCCCTCTCTTCCCATGATGATCCAGACTGGGAGGTTGCAGAATTGAAGTTTACTCAAAAGTAATTTAGTCTCTATCCCCGGCTCCTAAGAGGTATTGTTTGGACTTCATATAAGTGCTACTACTGCAGACCTGGCTGGAGGTGACTCTGAGGTAGGGCCTGACTTGCCAAGTAAGAGGGACCTGGCCAAAGCGTTCCATCTGGAGAGGTCTCCAGGTTACTTCCTGATAACGAACTTCAGGGTATCATTATCATTTCACTGTGATGCCAGCTGACCTCAGGGGAGACAGGTTTGAGTCTAATTAGAGAATGAAGACCTTCAAGAAAAATCTGGAATACTGAACTTCCTTTAAATACCTGTCTAAAACACTTTCTGTCTATAGCAAAATATATGGAAATATCTATCTATCTATCTATCTATCTATCTATCTATCTATCTATCTATCTATCTATCTATCTATCTATCTGGAAGCTAACAGGTCAGAAGTCAGGATCAGAGGACATTAAGGATACAATTGTTTGTCCCCAGCAGTGCTTCCTCTCAGCTCACAGTCCTGTCTCTGCTTGGTCTTCAAACTCTCAGTCGCATGTCCCTTGTGACTTGCCTTCTTCACCGGGATGGGAAGGCCATCAGTCTTCCTCATAATTTCAGTGCTGTTTCTCTGCTCTCCTCATGTTCTCAGGGCAATAATTGTGCTCTGACTCATGGTCTCAGCATGGCACAGACTCTGGGGCCCTTGCATGTGTTGCATCAGGGATGGATCTCTGCGTGTGGTTCTTCTTTCTTAATGATCTTGCTCTTCTGTTCCTACTGCTTCCAAGATTGCTTACTCAAACATCCAGTGGAATGAAAACCTGAACAATTCCCTCTATTAGTGTTTCACACACCCGGTTTGCATACTTCCATCCAATCTTTTCATGGATAGAAAAGCCATAACTCACTGCGACCGAGTCCATGCATGCTGACTTAGAGCAACCCTATAGGATAGGGCAGAATGGCCCCTGTGAGATTCTAAGACTGTCATTCTACAGGAGTAGAAAGCCCATCTCTCTCCTGTGGAGTGCCTGGTGGTTTCAAATTGCTGACCTTGCAGTTAGCACCCCATTTGTCACCTCTTTGTCACCAGGGCTCCTACAGAAGAGCCATAAAAAAGGAAATTTCAATTCATCACGGACTATAATATTTAAGGTAATTTTTCACTTGCATGAGGCAGGAATGACAAATTCAAGGGCAATGACATTGCATTCATCATAAATAAATAAGACATCAAATTCTACTTTGAAGTGTAATGCAGTCTGTGATACAATAGTGTCAATACATGGACAACAGAAGTCCAGTTAACACAAGTACCAAATGCTAAAGCTAGTGCTTAAAATTGAAGAATTCTACCAATATCTTCACTATGAAAATCATTAAACGTGCAATTAAAATACATTGATAACTATTGGTGAATGCAAAAGTGGGAAATTAAAAGGAAATAATGGTAATTGGATAATTTTGGACTTGGTAATAGAAATGAGGGTGGAGTTTATTAAGTTGACTGCAAAGATAAACCGAGGCCAGCCTGAGAGAAGGAAAAGAGGAAGTTTATTTTGCACTTCCCGAGGGGGATGAGCCAGGGAGAGAGTGGGGAGCAGTGACTGGAGAGGAAGAGATTGGAGCCTTGAACTCCAGGACCAGCCAACTCCACTGCCCCCAATTGGGGGACCCTAGAAGTCATGCTTATCTTGGGTGGAGAGCGAGTTTTCAGCTGGTCAGGAGCAGAGGAGGGTAAAGCAATAAAGGGAGTGGAGAGAAGCCTCAGGTGGGCAAATAAGGAGGATTGGGACAGACCTTCAGCTGCAGGAGCTGTAAGCCACCTCCACAAATATTGCAAGGTAGGGTGGTGCATTGATCCTTCAGTTTGATGCTGAGGCAGAAGGCTTATTGATCTGCAGCCCTTTGGAATTTCTGCAGGGGCAGGCAGACTTTTTCTAATGTCCTCTGACTGGTACCTGACCCAGCAGAGCTCACAGGATAAAATCTTGCCAGACCAACGATGCCTTGTTCACAACAAACAGATTTTCAACAACATAATCGGTTACTATGCACATTGACTTCTCCAGATAGAATACATAGAAATCACATTACTACATCAGTGGGAAGAAACACTGGAGAGGGTCAATATCCGCAAAGAAAACCAACTGTTCACATGTAAGGTCACAGGATAAAGCTTAAGAATGTGAAAAGCAGTCAATGAGAGTCAAAATATGACTTGAGTCTATCCCACCTGAATGTTTGAGGACATCACCAGAACAGACTTGATGCATTAAACACTAATGACAGACGACTTGATGAGCTGTGGGAGAACATCTAGACTGTCATTCATGAAAAAGACAAAAAAATCACTAAGGCGACAGGAAAGAAAAACAGCCAAGTGTCAAAAGAGACTCTGAACCTTACTTTTAATCCTTGAGTAGCTAAAGCCAGTGAAAGAAATGATGAGGTCAAAGAGCTGAATAGAAATAAGAGCCTCAGGGCCCAGAGTCACTCCAGCTGATAAACTGAATAGACAATAGATGGTCTAGCTAGTCTCTAGCTGTCCCATAACAATAGCTCCCATCAGCGCCCCAAGCCACTGAAACAAGAAACCTGCCCTATGAGTAGGCAATGGCTTTATCCCTCCACCCTAGACCACCTATGTAGGTGGCAGGTATGGACCCTACTTTCACACCCCACTTGGTCACCTCTGTTATTGTTTTATTCTGAGTCGACTAGAGAAACAAAATTCAAAATTCGTGTGTGTGTGTGTGTGTGTGTGTGTGTGTACGAGAGAACTTTATATACAAGAGCAATTGAGTACTGAGTAAACTTCCTAGCCTAGTACAGATCAAGTCCATAAGTCCGATATTATTCCACATGTTGATTCTAGCCCATGAATTCTTCAGACGCACTCAGCCATGCAATGACACCAAATGCTGGAAGATCACAGGCCGGTGTGTGGGAAGTCTTGTGCATCTAGTGGTGGTGTTTGCATCTCAGCACATAGCTCCTTCAGCTCCAGGGATCTAGCATAGCTAAATCTAGCCCCAATCCCAGGAAAAATTAGTTCTTATAACATGGCCCTACTTGATACTCCTCTTCATGAAGAGATCACTGAAGATAAGGGTACAGCAGCAAAGTGTGGTGAAGAAAGCAGATGGTACCAGGCTATCAATTAGAATAGTGTCTGGGTCTTAAAGCCTTGTATTCAAACAAGTAGCCACCCCCTAAGTCCACATAGAAGAAGCATACCAGTTTGTGTGATACAGAGATGATGTTAACAAAATCTAAAAATGACAGGAAAAGAATCAGAGCTGAAATTGTCAATGCCCAATTTTTAGAAGGTTATGGAGGACAGTGGAACCTCAAATCCATCTGCGGAGTATCTGGTCCAACTAAGCCTCTGACAAATCCCCTGTAGCCACATGAAAGAAACTGGAATAGCTCTACTATTGGACAGAGATTGTTATAAAGTTAATTATGGTAGAGTGAATCATGATATGATACTTGGTCAATTGTCTTCCCTCTTGACCCAACCTGAATTTGCTCCAGTCTCAAATATTTCTGACTTGTTGCAGGACAGAAACTTCTCTGGCTTGTGGAATATTGTTGGTGCTCTTTTCTTCCTTAATTTTAATTTTTTCTTTATATGATTATTATTGCTTACTTCTGTTTCATTCTTGTTTGTTTGTTTGTTTGTTTCTTTAAGGGAAGAGGGAGCCTCATCTTTCTCCCAGAGTGGTGGGTGGGTTTTAACCTTGACGTTAACAGCTCAATACTTAACCTGTGCAGGGAATGATTCAATTCTTTATCATTGAGTTTGATGTTACTTGTGGATTTTTTATAAATTTCTTTGATTGGATTGAAGCTGTTCCTTCTATTTCTAATTTATTGAACATTTTTATCATGAAATGACTTTGTATGAAGTCACTGTGTTAGTCTGGGTAAACTAGAGAAACAAATCCATAGAAACTCAAATATATATGTAAGAGAGAGTTTTATACAAAGGGTAAGTGTACATTAAGAAAGTACCCCAACCCAGTGCTGTCTAAGCCCATAAATCCAACATTAGCCCATATGTCCAACACCAATCTACAAAGTCCTCCTCAAACTCACAAAAAACATGCAATGACGACAACTGCAGGAGGAAAGCTGTATCAGTGAATGTGTAAGCATCTCAGTGCTGGTACAGGTCTCCACACAGCTACTCCAGCACCCAGGGCTACAGTGGGGTAGGTCCATGTGGCTTCTCCTCAGGGATCTCTTGCAGGAAGTGAGCCTTGCCAGCTAAAGCAGGGAACTGACTAAAGCAGCTATACCCTGGTCTGACCATCACAAAGCAAGGGACCTGAATACCAGAAAGGCAAGGCTCACTGAGCCATTTATCCCCCTGCCCTTCAGTTAACCCCACATGTGTTTATCAGCCAGGTTAGCACAATAAAGCTTAACTATTTCAGTCACATATAATTCTCCATCTATTGAGATGACCAGGAGGAGACGTAGTGGTGTTGTGGTTACAGTACTTAGCTGCTAAGTGAAAAGTTGGTCATTCAAGTTTACCGGCTTCTCCAATGGAGAAAGGTGTGTGGGTGTTCTTCAGGGAAGATACGCGGCCTTGGAAACGGCATGGGACAGTTTGATTCTGCCCAATCAGGTTACTATGAATCAAAATATATTAAGCAGCAATGAGTTATTGACATGGTCACTTAATTTTTGTCTTTTATTTTAGTAGATAGTTATTTACACTGATTAACTTTCCAATGTCAAATAAGTCATGAATGACTTGGCTAACTTTCCCACTTAGTCATATGTAAGTTGTTACATAGCTGGATTTAGTTTGCTATAGTTTTGTTAAAGATTGTTTTCTCTTAAGGCATTGATCTGTTTGGTTTTTTAAGCTACTATTGTCTGGTTCTCATGCCAGAGTCGTCTCAGCCTATAGAATGAGTTGGTCATACAAAGTGTTCTCTTTCCTTGTATCTTTTGGGATGATGTAAAATGTGGTTATTTCATCTCCGGATGTTTAGTAGGATATTGCAGTGAAGCTGCTGAACCTGTGTTTTTATTGCAATTGTATAGAAGCACAGCCAATCTCACAAAGCTATAGAACTACAAATCCACTTGTATCTATTTAAGTTACACCTCAATAAACCTGGCTGTAAAAACAAAGCAATGGTTTATTCTACAGTATAAAAGCAGTCGGGAAAGGGTGTATGAAGAGTAGTATGATAGGCACCACAGTCTCAGCTAACCAAAGGTCTTTTTTCTTTTCCGTTCCTTCAACGAACTCATGGCTTTTAATCTAGAGCAGTGCTTCTCAACCTTCCTAATGAGGTGTCCCTTCATTACACACAGTTCCTCAAGTTTGGGTGAACCCCCAACCATAAAATTATTTGTGTTGCTACTTCATAACTATAATTTTGCTACTATTATGAATCGGACGACCCCAGTGAAAGGGTCGTTTGACCCCCAAAGGGGTCACGACCCACAGATTGGGAAGCGCTGATCTAGAGGCTCCAACATGTTGGAGATCTATGTGCCACCAGCCATTCTAGGAACTTTCTAGGTAACAAAAAGGTAAAAGAGTGTCTCTTCTCAGATCCCGCGTTAGTTGTGTTGCTGTGGCTGGGTTTATTGCCATCCTCAGAAACCCTGGCTACATAGTGGGCTGTGAGTTCGGTTGTGAACCACAGTTCTGCCATTTGAGCCCACCTACTTTTCCACGGGAGAAACAGGAGGCTTTCTATAAAACCTCCTCTCCTGTAATGATTTGCAGCAGTAGACACTCATAGGGACAATCCTCTCTGTCCGATAGGGCTGATTTGAGTCTGAATTGATTTGATGGCAATGAGTTGGTGTGTTTTTGTTGTTGTTCTTTGCCTTGCCATCCTTTATAAAATGGAATTTCTAAGTTAACTTTAAAAGGGGAGAATAGTATATCAACAAAAGTAGAAAAATATGAATTAAATTTAATTTCTTAGTCCTGCTTACCTATCCATTATATCACAGCCAAATAATCTGGAAAATCCCATTCACATGTATTTATAAGCATTTTTTGTTCATATCTTTTTTTTGACTCACCATACCAGGACTATCTTAGAACAGATTCTCTTTCTCATTAACATGGATTATTGAGCCCATCAAAACACCACTCCCCCCCCCCCGCAAGTGGATTCTGTCTGACCCATGCTGTTGTTTCATTAGGCACCTTCGAGTCCATCTCATAGCGACCCTATGTACGACCGAACAAAATACGTCTCGTCCTGCTCCAGCCTCACAAGTGTTCTTATGTTCCAGCCTGTTTTACTAATGGTCTTTGTCTTGTTTGGTACTCGTCTACTTCACCTAGAAAGATGTCTCGTTCTGGGGAATGGTCTCTTCTGAGAAGCTGTCCAAATTACAAGAGATGAGGTCTCTCCCCCCTTCCTCCTAAGGAGCATGCTGCCTGTAATTCTTCCACAACAGAGTTGTTTGCTTTTAACCATCGTGAGGCTATAGAGGCTCCAAGACAATAGATCTGCCAGGGGAAGGGAAGCCTCCTCTTTGTCCTGAGAGTAGCTGGTGGGTTTGAACTGTCTGCTGTGTAGTTAGCACCACCAGGACTGAAAAAAAAAACGTCATAATTAGATTATTTTATGCTATTTTCTATTGACCTCTTATGTTGTATTCACTAGGCTGCAAGGAGTCTTCAATTTATCAGGCACTTTCTGAATGAAAAGTCTTATTAATCTTTTATAACATCAATATTTCCATGAAGACATTCAGCATAGGGCACTTGAATCCCCCAGAGGGATCATAGCAAGCAGTTAAAAATGCACAGTCATTGTGCAAACTAACCTTGGAAGGCTGCCGTCAAGCCTTCTGAAAAGATGCTGAGACTGTACTTTTGGGGCACCTAATAATGACAATTATTTTTAAAACTAAGTTCCGCTTGACCCAACCCATGCTGATTTCAACTGCTCCACATGCATATAAAAGCTGAACAATGAATAAGGAAGGTCTCAGAAAAAATAATGAAATGTGGTGTTGCTGAAGAGTATGATTGGTGCCTTAGCTTTACAGAATAATAAACAATTTTGTGTTGGAAAAAGTACAGTCAGAATGCTCTTTAGAAGCAAGGATGATGAGACTTCATTTCTCATACTTGGACCATGTGATCAGGAGAGAGCAGTCCCTGGGGAAAGATATCATGGTTCGTGACAGAGAATCGGTAGAAGTGAAGAAATCCATAAGCAGGAGGTGTTGACTCGCTGTCACAGTGGCATCAGACACAGCCATGGTTGTGAGGGTCATGGAGGACCTAGAAATGGTTTGTTATGTTTTGCACAGGGTTGCTATGAGCTGAGCCAACCTGACAGCACCTAACAACAATCACATTTCTTTGAAGAGAGTCATTAGGGGAACAGATTACATAAGAGCAAGCCTTGGCCACCAGGAGGAATGTGAGGCGTGTATTGCTGTTGGTTGCCCGGGCGTTGAGTTGACCCATGCTGAACCCTTGTGTGGCCAGGAGAACTGACTACAACATTTTCAATCGTGTGAGCTTATAGAAGCAGATTGGCATGCTGTCTCTCAGTGCCCCCTCGGTGAGTTCAAACAGCCATCCTTTAACTTTTGTTATTCTAATGTCTGATGCACTACTCTGATCTACCCTGGCTAATATGTGAGAGTAGGGTTTATTTTGACAACTCTTCTTATAATATTTGGATAATAACTAGTTAATAGCTGAATAACTATGTGTACATTTATATATCCTCCCTTCAGTATCTAGCAAACTTTTGGAACCTTTGTAGTGGAGGGAAGGGCTACCTCTGAGGTCAGCACTTCAAAGGCACCAACCACTGTGTGGAAGAAGGATGAGCCAGTCTTCTCCCACAGAGATTTCATCTCAGAAATCCCGGGGAGCAGTTCCTTTAGGGTGGCAACGAGTCAGACCTGGCAATGGGTTCAATGGGTGTTCAATGACTATTCTCTGAACTGCGCTAACCTGATGTCCCTTTAATTCTTCGTTCAAACCAGTCCTGGAAACCTACTAAAGTCTCCTCAATTTACAATGAACTTTCCCTTTTCCAGTGACAGCTTCCTTTACATCATACTCCAAACTCAAATGCCACTTCCATTAAAATGTTCTATGCAATTAAAATGGCAGTTAACAACGATAATATATACACATATTCCATCTTTACTCCTACTGTTATTTAGATCTACTGCTGCTTGTTAGCATTTCCTATTTCTCTATATTCTCTCTAAAACTAAACAGTAAATTGATTGAGATCAGGGACACACTTGTAAATCTTCTTTGTGTCATTACAATGTCATAGCATAGAGTGTGTGATTTCATATTTCAAGATTGTAAAACATTACTTATCATTAAGCAGTATTATGAAATACTTTATGTGCTCAATTTTCTTGGTAGTAATTATACATTTTTATAAATGGGATAGTTTGCTAAAACAACATTTTTTCTTCTTTAATCCATTGCCATCTCCATTGAGTTGATCTCAATTTATAGTAATATTAAAGGACAGAGTGGAAATGCTCCTTAGTGTTTCCCACACCATGTAACTGTAAGGGACCTGACAATCTCATCTTTCTCCCGTGGAACCTCTAATCGTACATTTGATAGCCAAACGCATAATCTGCTGTGCAGGTACTGCAACAGAATGGTGAATTTCATGTGTCAAAATATTCAGTATACACAAGATATCATTTTTACTGACTCAGCTACTATGTCAAATAATAGCAAAAAATAAGCATTTCACCAAAATCATCAAATAAATCTTTCAGTGGCAATAACTCATAAAAACACAAACACATTGCTTATATATTTTATATGAAGGATGGTCTATATATTTTAGTCAAGTTCACAATATGAGAAAATTGTTATTTTACAGTGAAGCTGTATTAGAAAATATGTGTGTATGATCACTATTGACATGCCCTTAAGAAACATTTAAAACTCCCATTCGTTTAAATTTAATATTTGTTCATCAGTTTAAGACTATTCAATAGTGCTAGGGAAACTTCATCATTCTATTGATTCACATAAAATGAAATCAAAACTGGATGGCCAGGCTTTTCATTTCAGTTGATATTTTAAATCATTGATACTTTATTAATATTCATTTAGTATAGCTTAAACTATTAATATGATTACATATAAACTATTACTCTATAAATAAGTTGTAGAGAATTCGATACTATTTAAAAGTAAAAATGAAAGTAAAATAACGTTCTAAGCATTTGGCCCTTCCTTCTATAATATCTTATAATACTATCATAATCAGTAACTTCAACAGCTGAACAGATGCTTGAGATTCCAATGAATCTCCATTTCATAACTGCATTTGGAAAGACTCGCTGATGTCCATTTAAATCTGTTCTTATTTAGATCTGGACTATAAACCTTTAAAAGGCAAGGAGATTGTCTCCTTTCCTGGCTTTGTCTCTTCCATTTAATATAGTGCCTGGCATGCAAATTACATTTCCTAAATATTCATTGAATAAATTCATTTGTTTTACATTTAAATATGAATAACAGAATCCGCTCTTTGGGTGCTTAATATGAATTATCTTTGCTTTTAAATGAGCAAAATGTACAATCCTCTCCTTCAACTCCCAGTTTCCATTACAGTTTCTCCCAATCTTATTGACACTTGTTATCCATCTCATGATACCAGGATCACGAGACAACAGGAGCTCACGTGCAGGAACCATTTGCCATGTGCAGTCACTGAAGTTGACATACATGAGCTCCTCTGATCTTCCAAATCCCTTTGAGGTCGCTATGTCTAGCATCTTCATGTCACAGGTAATGGGGTGGAAGCACCAAGAGACTAGGAGTCATGTGCTCAGTGTCACACAGATGATCAATAGTATGGCCGGGGTTTTAAGTTAGCTAGTTGGACTCCAGAACATACATTCTACATGTGTCACCTTTCACTTGGGCATGGGTGGTGTCCAATCTGTCAATCAGGTCCCAACTTCATGATGCCTGCTGGAGGTGCGGCTTTTTATAAGAGACATACTGTATACCCCTTCCTTCTCCCTCTGCCTCTTCACTTTCCTGCTTGCTGAGACTCTGTGCCCGCCTGCCTTCAGAGGGGGCCCCACGTAAGCCACCTGACCCTGAGAGCTGCCAGTGTGCCCTGCCATGTTTCTACCAATCTTGGTTCCATGTGACTCTTTACTACACTCATCAGTCCGTGATCTTCCTTCATCCCGCTTGACCTTTCTGTTATTGGCCTACACTTGAGTCTGAAGAGGGCTCCCAATAGCATCAGACCCATGGACTTGGATTGGGCTGGGATGCTTTCTTGATATACATATGTGAATGTTACTTTTTTTTGCTCCAGACAACTGACTTAATAATATACTTAAACCTATTATTTACATTCACTGCTAAGATAACATTTATTGGTATATTATAACCTTTTCCTTGAACACAGGCCTTCATATTCAAAGGATTGATGTTTATACATTTCAATTGATTACCTTAGTACTAATGCCTGTATATTAAATTAGTATTTTTCTATCATTTTTTTTGCTTTCTAGATTTGTTTTATTAATAAATCTTTTTATTGGGGCTCATACAACTCCCATCACAATCCATACATACATCAATTGAGCAAAGCACCCTTATACATTCGTTGCCCTCGTCATTCTCAAAATTCGCCTTCCACTTGGGTTCCTGGAATCAGCTCGGTTTCCTTTCCTTTCCCTCCCCCTCCCTCCCCGCTCCCCCCTTTCCCCTGCACCCTTAATAGTTTATAAATAATTATTTTATCTTATCTTACACTGCCCGGCGTCTTCTCTCACCCACCTTCCCATTGCCCATCTTCCAGAGAGGAGGTTACACATAGATCCCCAAGATTGGTTCTCCCTTTTTTACACCCCCTTCCCTCCCGGTGTCACCACTACCACCGCTGGTCCTGAGGGGTTCATCCATCCTAGATTCCCTGTAATTCCAGATCCCTACTGCACCGCTGTACATCCTCTGGTCTAACCAGGTCCGCAAGGTAGAATTGGGGTCATGATAATTGGGAGGGGAGGAAGCGTTCTAGAACTAGAAGAAGGTTTTGCGTTTCATTGTTGCTACACTGAACCCTAAGTGACTCATCTCCTCCCCACTACCCCTCTGCAAGGGATGTCTAGCTGTCTCTAGATGGGCATTGGGTCCCCATCGCGCACTCCCCCTCATTCACGGTTATGTGATTTCCACCACCACCACCTCCTTTCTTTATTTTTTTTGACCTGGTCTCCTCTGCCCTTCATGATCACCCATGTTGGTGTGCTGCTTCTGTGTGGGCTTTGTTGCTTCTGGGCTAGATGGCCGCTTGTTTGCTTTTCAGCCTTTAAGTCCCCAGACTCTATATCTCTCAATAGCCGGCCACCATCAGTCTTCTTCCCCACACTTGCTTATGCACACCTTCGTCTTCAGCGTTTATGTGAGGAAGGTGATCACACAATGATTGTTTTTGTTCCTTGGTGTCTGCTATCTGGTCCATTCAACACCTTGTATTCACTTAGGCTGTGTGCTTCTTCTTTGTGGGCTTTGTTGCTTCCGAGCTAGATGGCCGCTTGTTTGCCTTCAAGCCTTTAAGACCCCAGATGCTATATCTTTTTGATAGCTGGGCACCATCAGCTTTCTTCACCACGTTTGCTTACACACATGTTTGTCTTCAGTGATCATGTCGGGAAGGTGGGTATCATGGAATGACCGTTTAGCTGGGTGAGGTGCTATTGTATTGAGGAAGTGTGTGTGAGGAGGCCCAATGTCCACCTGCTACCCTACTACTGAACCTATAGATATATGCACATAGGTCATAGGTCTATTTCCCTCATAATCATAAATATATTTACATATGTCCATGTCTGTATTTAGGCTTCTCTGTATGCACTTTGCCTCCTACTCCTTTCCTCTATTTCCTTTTGCTTTCCTCCCATCCCACTACCATGTTCAGCCTTCATTCTGGTTTCAGTAATTCCTCTCAGTTACCTTGCCCTTGGTTACTCCCTACCAGTCCTCCCATGCCCTCCCTCCACTGGTTTTGAACCACTCGTTGTTCCCTTGTCCCTGTGTTGACCAACACCTCCTCCCTTTCCCTACCTCCCACACTCTCATGTCCCTCCGGGACCGTTGGTCCCGTTATTTTCTTCTCTCATTGTTTGTCCAGCCTATCTTGTCTTGGTGGACCTGCTGATATAGTAATATGTGCATACAAATGCAGATGGCTTTGACAGCGCCCAAGTGGCATATAAGAACATGGCATCGACAGCAGCAACACCGACACACTGATAGGTAAAAAGGCCACTAACATACAAAATTTACAAGGTTAAAAAAAAGACAATTTTTCAATAAAATTTGAGATCAGATCTTAGTTAAAATTTTAGATTTGCTTCATACTAATTACATCCTTTCAGTAAATTTATGTATGTTCATTTGTTTAGCTCAGGCACTCATCTGTGACATAGCTAATTGAAGTTAAAGAAAAGCAACTAACACAAACCAAACCAAAACAGGACCTTAAAATATCCGTCACAATACCTAAAGCATACAATCTATAAATATACACAAGTAGTAATAGTAATGCCATTTTGAAGTATTGTTCATTTTGCAATATTTTGTGTCATGGTTGTGGTTCAATGCATTTAGAAGTCTGTTGTTAAGTTGCATCGTTAAAGAAGTAAGCAACATAAATAGATTACCCATTGTTTTATTACTCAGTTGTAATGATTCCCTTACATTTCACGAGGAACAAATGAAAGATTTCCCAGGAAGATTATCTCTAATATAAGATATTTGTCTAGATTCATGATATTGAATAAAGGTCATCATATTGATTTTTCAAAAATACATAGGCACTGGCTATGCTCTTTCAATTTTATCTCCACTAATGACGGATAATCTTATTTAACATCTGATTTCTTAATATTTTTAAATTAAGATATAGGACTTAAAGTGCCTTAATTCCTTCATATATTATTAAGCTAACCTGAAAAGCATGCTGCAGAAGAAATAAAGCATGCTCAACTAGTGAATGCCACAGGATTTAATCCAAAATTACAAAATAATGTTCAGTTATGAATGTACACCTTGAAGATTAGCTTGTGGGTACAGGAAATAACATGTTCTGGAGAGCTCGTTTTCAGAACAATAAAATACTTTGAGTATTATGTGGCTTAAATGAATGAAATTTTACCATACAAACACATTTATGAGCTTACTACTCTGGACAAGTTAAAACTTCATCAAGAATTCAACACCAAGTAAAAAATTAATTTCTACTAGCATTGTTACATAAAACTCTAATCCAAAGAGAAAGATATTACCGACACCTACATTCTTTGTCCAAGTCACAGATGCCTGGTAGTAAATTTAAATTGGCTTCTCTTCACTCCATTTCCCTTGCAGCCACTTCCTTAAAAAACTGGCCCTTCATTCTGAGATTACTTTCTAAAACTTCATTCTGAGGTTACTTTTTAAATTTCTATTTTTCTAGAAAAGAACTAGTCCAAGAGAGTAAAACATGCATGCACATAGTAACAAAATATTACTTCTTCATCACTTAATAGGAATATAAAAATATTAACAATGCCCCAAATACCACAATTTACACCAACTTAGTACCTATTTAAAATGCACCAAAATGATGGAGACTCTAGCTCATGGTCATTGGTAGGTGCCAGAGCGTCTCATAGCAGCACTTTCCCAGCTGTGTTTTGAGTACCTTCCAGCCTGGTGCAGTAGAACATCACAAGTTGGCTGCTCCCAACAATTCAAAACCAGCAGAGAGCAATGCGGCTTTCTGCTCCTGTAAAGATTCACAAGCTGGGAAATGTCTAGGGAGAGTTCTCAACTGTCCTCCAGGGTCACCGTGAGTTCAAACCAACCCAGCAGCAATGAATGAGTTTTCTAGGCTGGGGGGGTTCAGCTTCCAGAACTGTATGCGCCAGTGTTGTGTTGGGATCCCTCAGGTTTTCACTGTCTAATTGTGGGGAGCAGACCCCAGGCCTTGTTCCTTTCTGTCTTACTCTAGAGGTTCCAGTGAAACCTGTCTATCATGGAGCAGCCTACTAATACCTGAGCCTCGCCCATCACAGACACATGGAAGTCACCACAGTACTCAAACTGACAGGTCATTGGTGGGTTGATGGCTTAGACAACCACTAACCATCCACTTGTGCCTGCTATGTGAAATGTGCCTAGTGCTTGTAACCAAAGCAAGAACAGTACAGACTAAAGCCCCGATTGAAATGAACCTGTTAATTTGTTGTAGATTGTGATTCTATGTGATTCAGGCTTGAAGATGATGGCATTCACTCAATGACATAATCAACCTTTCAAAATGGCTCATTTAATTTTTTCTGTCATAGAAAATATAAATAGCAGAAATATATACCAATTCAATGACATTGATGACATTTTTAAGCCGTGTAGCCATTCTCAAAGAGATCAGCTTGAGGGCAGTGAATATTTTGGGGTTTTAACCTTTCTGAGTTTTCCCTCTTCGATAAACATTCCATGCTCTCGCTTTGATCCCATGTAGAAAATACATGATCAATTCACATAAGTATCTAACTTAAAATGGAAAATTATAATCTGAAACTTATAGTTTCAATACATTTATTCTATGTCACCTCCACTGTCAGTTGTTTATACCAAAGTGTACCCTCCTTTCCCCGCCCTGTTTTGATTTTGTATTTAGCCGAAGATGATATGTTCTGCAAGAGCAGTGTTATTGTGACTTTCCTTGTCGTGCTTGTCAAATGATTTGAAGCATATTTTAGGTCAACAACATTTAAAATTCCAGTTCAGTGGTAAACACCTGAAAAATGTCTCTCAAAAGATGGGAAACTTGTCATAGGCACTAACCGTGGGAATAAAAGCAGACTGGGAATTTTTCTTTGTGTTTCTTATAGCTTTGTCATATTCTTTCTTCGTTTTTACTGTAGTGCCTATTCCAAAATGGCACCTTTGTTTTGTCTGCGTGGTTTCTAGAAAGAAGCTTCCTGGAATCCTCAAGTCACTTAGCCCCCTAGTTCTTCCCCTTTTCCCTCTGCAAAATAAAGTGGCCGGATTACAATATGTGACACATAAAATTTAGGGTGGATATGGATCAACATGGAGAATTTCTTCAAAGGCAGATTCCTCCATCCACTTCAAATTACATGTTCAACAAAACTTAAAGCTTTTGAAGCAGCTAGTCTGCAGATGCCATCATGAAATCTTAAGATAGTTCCAATTCTCTCTAAGGCACCATCCAGTCTCACTGATACCGAGTCAACAGTCCTCTCGACTCCCTAAAATGAACGAAAACTGCCTTTTCTGCTTTGAAAGGGTAAAGTAGGGAGAAATTGGATATTATCAAAGTGTTTTAATTTACCCATTCAATCTTTTAAATGTGTGTAAGACAATGCTATACATCACAGGCCCTTGCAAGAAAAAATAAATCTCTGCTCAACTTAGGGAGTTTTTCATCAAATATTGCAAGACACTGAACCAAAACCAAATCCAGTACCACTGAGTCATTTCCAAATCATGGCGACCCCATAGAGTATTTCTAAGCTTTTCATTTGTTGTAAGACTCCAGAGCGTCTTTCTTCCATGGTGAGGTGGTGAGTTTGAGCCACTGAGTTTGTGCTGATAAAACTAACATTTAACACACACCACCACCAGTGCATCCCTACGAGACTATGCATGTATGCTAAGATATGAAAACAAGCTCTTATTGCATAAAAATAGCATTTTTGTAAATGTGGTAACATAAATAAATTAATATGCAATTTTTAAACTTCATTTTTTTATTTCAATTTGTGAGGAGACAACAAAAGGCATCAAAATTATAGTCTGAAGTATATTTTAGAGATGATCTATTACAGGTTTCTGTTGTCAGCTCTATTACACTAGCAACTCTGTTACATCGATGTTTTAATTCTCACTGCCAATTGTAGACTTCCATAAACATTCCCTGAATGATTGACAGTGCTTCCTCCACACTACCTACCGCTCTGCTGGGTTTTATAATTCACTATAGTGGGTGGCCTCCCAGAATTCAGAGACTGTACTCATGACCATGGGGTTTGTTATATAAGTAAAGGTTACAATTCAAGTTCAGCCGCTTCTCAGCTGCAGCCAAGCCTCTGTCTGGTTCCGATTCCTGGGTCCGTTCACAAGTGTGACAAAGCTCTTTACTGGCAGTTCCACCCAACAGTTTGGTGGAAGTTACAAGACCTTGGCTAGAAAGGCCATTTAAAAATGATGCATAACACTCCTGGCTTCCTTTATCAAGGTTCTTTCATACTTAGAGGGTAACTTCTCCCTCCCAGTTATTTTACCTGTTAGACTCTTTAGCTTGAAACAGTCACTAACAATTAATCCTTCAGTAAAGCAGAGTCCTTGGGCTGAGGTTACTCACATACCAGGAATCCAAATAACTTTCTGGTCGGCTCGGTTCTCCAGAAGTCACATTAGCGTCACTCTTTCTGGTGTTTGATAAAATGTAACCGGCAGAGAGTCTCCCTTGCTGTAAGGGTCAGGAGGTTTCGGTGCAACCAAACCTTTAAGGGACTCTGGTTTGGCTACTGCACCCCGCCCCAGCACTGTCCGACTTTCTTCCTATACTAAGGCTTTTGAAATTACTGTTTTAGAACACAACTCCTATTAACAGTCAACACCCACAACTGAATCATATAATCCTATCAGCTTCTTCAAGTAAAAAGCAGTGGCCTCAGTGTGGATCATTATGCATAATACAGGTACATCAAGCCTCTATCTCCCTGAGTTAGTTTTTTTGTGTCAACCTGGCTGATAAACACATGTGGGGTTAATTGCATGGCGGAGAGATAAATGGCTCCGTGAGCCTCGTCTTTCTAGTTCTCGGGTCTCTTGCATTGTGATGGTCATACCAGGGTGCAGCTCCCTTAGCCAGTTCCCTGCTTCAGCTTGCAAGGTTCACTTCCTCAAGACATCCCTGAGGAGAAGACCCATGGACCTACCCCAATGAAGCCCTAGGTGCTGGTGCAGCCGTGTGGAGACCCCTGCCAGCGCCAAGATGCTTACACATTAACTGACTCGGCTTTCCTCCTGCAGTCGGCATCATTGTATGTGTTTTCTGAGATGAAGGAGAACTTAGTGGATTGCTGTTAGACATGTGGGTTAATGTTGGACTTGTGGACTTGAGAAGCACTGGGTTGGGATGTTTTCTTGAAGCACATTTAACCTTTATATAAAACTCTCTCTTAAACAGGAGTTTCTTTAGATTTGTTTCTTTAAAGTACCCAGACTAACACACTCCCCCTCATTTTATATGACTAATTTCTAAATTCCCCATCCCTGTCCAAGCAGTACTCTGAGGACACAAGCATGTTCCTTTCTCTTCGGAATCTTTCCTAGTTGGAACTTCAAACATATGTGTCCATAAGCAAAGCTTTTGTTTAAGTATCTGATTTCTTCTATGAATACAATAAGAACATGTTTTCCAAATAGTTTCTGTGGTTTCATATTTTGGCCTAAATATAGTACAGGCCTTTTAAGTAAAAAATATATAATATCATGTACTTATTTATAATTTCCACAGAATAAAACAATTCTGAAACATTATTAGGTGCCCGTGAATCATTTCTGATTCATGGCAACCCTATTACAACTGAAGAAAGCACTGCCAGTCCTGCACCATCCTCACAATTGTTCTTGTGTTTGAGCCCATGTTTGAAATAACAGTCAATCCATCGTATAAAGTGTCTTCCTATTTTTCCAACCTTCTACTTTACAAGCATACTGTCCTTTCCAGGGGTTGATTTCTCCTAATAACATGTCCAAAGTACATGAGATGAAGTCTCATCATATTTGTGTCTACACTTCTTCCAAAGCAGATCTAAAGCACAATAGACATCAGATATATAGATGTTGACATGAATGTGCAGTCCTGAGTGATAATGCATATATATAAAACAAAACGCCAAAACAAAATCTTGGACTAAAGAAAAACAGAGCAGAGACAATTAAAACTACTTTGTTGAGTAATAACTAGATGATTAATATTGAAGATGTTCTTAATTTCCCAATTGCTATATGTTTATTATGCTCTTACCTGATGAAAAAAAGATCTGTCAATAGATCAAACAGATTACTTAAGTACAATTTAAACAAGAGGTAATTTATTGAAATTGTTCATTAGTTATATTTTAGATGCTCCATCAATTGAGAATATCAAGGATCCCTTGAATCAGATAATACGTATATAAAGGGAGGGCATGATAAGACCAGTAATGATTGAAATAGCCTTTTGTATAAAAATGAGCTTACTGGCGACGAGCAAGGATTCCAGACTCCAGTGGGACACAGCTCAATGTGAAGACAGCCCACGTCCTCCCAGGTGAACTGATAAGCAACATCATGCCAAATGGAGCAAAGGTGGGACTGCTAAGAATTTTGTCTTGCTTGGCTCCACAGCCAGGGCTCGTGGAAGCAGCAGTCAAGAGATCAAACAGCAGATTGCACTGGGTAAATCTGCTGCACAAGAGCTCTTTAAAAGCCATGATGTTACTTCGAGGAGCAAGGTGCACCTGGCCCAGTTTGTGGTATGTTCCGTTGCCTCATATGCATGTAAACTATGGACTTTGAATAAGGAAAAGAAAAGAACCATCAACTCACTTGAATTGTGGTGCTGGCGAAGAATATTGAAGGTACCAGGGACGGACAAAAGAGCAAACATATCTGTCTCAGAAGAAGTAACGCCAGGGCTCCCTCGATGCAAGGATGGTGACACATCCTCTCATGTCCTTTGCACATGCTTTCAGGAGACCTCAGCCCCTGAAGAGGGGCATCATGGTTGGCAAAGCAGAAGGGCAGAAAAACAGAAGGAAGGCCCCAGCCAGATGGATTGACACAATGGCCACAATAATGGGCTCAAACACAGTAGTGAGGATGGCCCAGGCCTGGGCAGTGTTTCCTTCTGTTGATTATAGGATGGTTATGAGTTGAACTAACGCATCAGCACCTAACAAAAACATACGAAAATATAGGTAAGTATAAACAATTCCATGGCAACTTATCCCCTTTAGGATACAAGGTAAATCTAATCATTTTTAATTTTTATACTGAGGCATAATATATATGTGTATATACATACATACATACAGTCAACTATACCGATAGGCAATACTCCACTACCCGGTTGGGGAGAGGCTCGTGCTCCAGGATTTGGGTAACAGGGGTATCATGTGATAGGATAAGCGCAGAGCATTAGCCTGCCAAGAAATGTGGCAGAATTCCAAGGATTTAACCCTTCTCCTCAACCCCAAATGAGGCGTAGACTCATGATCAGTGAACCTCTACTGAATCCTTCCCTTCTCTTATGTATTTTCTGCCCACTCTTTCTTTTTAGTCTTAGATTGGAGCTCACCCTATCCTTGCACCCTCCACTCCATTTTATGAGCAAGATTTAATTCATCGTATGAATAAAGTGCCAAAATCTTCTTTTAAAACAAATTAGTCCTATGAACAGGCTCTTCTGTGAGCTTTAGAATGCAAATTTGGGTTTAGGTGACAAGTAGAGTTGAATTTATGTACAGGATTGCAGATGGATTAGGAACTCCTGGGAGAAACTGTGGGTAAAGGTCGAGGAATAGGGACAGGGGAAAAGAGTGGTAAGAGTGTGTGTGCAGGGGACTGAGGGATGTGGGCATTGCCTTCTGCTTGACCTCCACCTCTCCAGTTGAGTTTACTGAAGCCCATATGTTGACTGTGGCGGCAAATGTACATTTCTGCTGGACATAATTGAACTATGGAATTATATATGTATTGACTCTCAATTAATAATACAATTTTAAAATTTAAAAAATACTTGGTCCATGTAGATTATGCAAACTACTGTAGGGCCTATGATTCATCTCTAGATTAGCCTGATACAAAACAGAGAAAGCAAAGGAGGCAGAACCTCCAGCAGAAAGAGAAAACATGTCTGCAGAGTGACCAATCTCTATATTAGAAGAAAATGTGGCCAGATCTTTGAATCTGCACAGATTGCGTGAAGTGTAAGTAGGTATACAATGGTCCAAATGTCTAGTATTAGCATAAAGAATCTCCTTTGGAAGAAATTAAGAACATTTTTGTGGCAAATAAAGTGTGAAAATCAATGTTCCATAGGCAAATTACTTAAAACAAAGAGGCTAAATAAGAGAAGCAAGTTAGGCTTCAGCCTTTTAAATTATTTTTAATAAAAAAATGCTAATTGGTAAGTGAGTGCTTCACTGAAAAAATGATGAGTTCTATAAAAATGTGAACTAAATCCTATTTTTTCCAGGAACAATTTGATCTTTAAATAAGTCTTGTTTAGATTTTCTTATTGATATGTGATTGATATTATCTTCACTATAAGGTCATATGTGTTCCTACAGTTATATATCCCTCAAATGTATGCTCTCATTTTGTTCCTAATATTTTTCAATTAATCAGCTAAAGTAATTAATTAGTGAAATCAATGTTATAAAAAAGAAATCCACTTTTCTTAATTTAATTAAAGGATCTTCTGGAAAGTGATATCTGAGCAAGCAAGGGAAAATAAGAGAAGCTTACGAGACTTCTGAATGACGCACGCTCTCTTCTAGAAATAGAGCATTGGAAAATCATTCTGTCATTATCTCACATGTTTCTATTTCTCGTGTCTTGAGGTAGCCACCTCACTTATGGAATGCATAGACAAATATGTGGATATGTTATCCATCTCTATAGATAATTTGCTATTGGAAGCTATGTTAGAGGTGATATTTTTATTTCAAAACAGATGATATCATCACTCTTTGCTGTTTGCTCTCATTCTTTTCATTTGGGCCTATTGTAGTTTTCCCGTGTGGGCACAGTCCCCTCGAGGTCTTGACATATTTAGTGAATACCTAAGAGAAATGCCTATTGACATGAAAATGTATTACTTGAAATACATTCACATATAAGTGTTACAGTCTCATGAACTCTCCCATGAAACTCAGGGAGGTTAAAGAGAAATCCCACATGCTCCCTCCCCTATTAGATATTCGCCATGCACAAAGTATTCACCAGAGAAATAAAAGCAGAAATGCCTCAGTTCATTTGGCTAAATAATTTACTCTTTCCTTGTTCAAGTTAATTGTAAATTGAAACTGATTTCAGCTCTCCCATTCTAAAATTAAGACACCACTTTTTACTACATAAAAAAATCACTTTCAAAATTTTCCAAGAAAATATGTTCAATTATTTTCATCAAAATTAATGAGAGCTTTCCAGAATGAGCAAAATACAAATAAAGTCAAGCACTAGGAATCACTCCTCTACGAAAAAAATGTTTTATTAAGAATAAAAAAATGGAATTCTGTATTTTTAAAAAATCATTTTATTGGGGGCTCATACAATTCTTCTATATTTTAAAAGACATGTGAGATTTCCAAGGCTAAAACAGATTTACTATAAGTAAAATCACAAGAAAGACAACAGGTTTAATAGAGATTATTCAGAAATATAGAAAATCAAGATATACACTACCACATCTTTTTTATACATTACCTTGAAATTTATATATTTTGTATAATTTTATTCTCTTTTAAATGAATTACATATTTATATCTGAAATCAGAAGAAGAGAAACTAAATATCAAAGGGCAGTTTAAACAATTGATTCATTTTTATGTCTCTCCTAATGATAATGGCAGTTAATTGATTTCATGATAACATAGAAACTCATTTTATTTAAGTTTATAAAGTAGTTTGTTTTTTTATAAAGGGTGACATGCTCACCTGACACATAAAAATGTAACACTTAGAAGCAAACAGCCGTTGGCTGTTTAAGCTGTTTCACACCATCATGTGTTTGGTGTGTATAACATGTGATGTGAAATAGCCAGTTTTTACCATCTGTATTGCCTCCCTTAGCAACAGCAGAAAAAGCATGTGACAGTGCTTATGTGTGCCTCTGCGGGCCTGCCGCAGTGTGCAGAAGCAAAATGAAACAGGCAGAAATATGGGCCCAGACAGCTGGAGTTTTCAAATGTGTTGTGGTGGTAATGTACATTTCTAAGGACAAGGAAGTAAAGCAGTAGAGAAAACAAGAGTGATAGATTATTATAATTTATGAAGTGGAATGTTTGCCTTAGGTTATTGTCATGTTGAATTTGAATAATGTACACACACAACAGCTATGATTATTTGGAGGGGGGATCCATCATTTTATAATTTGGATTTAGTAAGGAGAGTTAAACCCAATTCTGCTGATCTGTAAAGGGATCATTCTAGTTGCACTAAATCATCCTTTAGTGCTATCTCAATTATGACCAAGACCGAGGATTCGATGAATGATTATTTACCATGTTCATTTAAGAAAGCTAGCAAAATAAATTTTCAGAAATGGTTCTTTTATGTGGAATTCACAGATCAGTTTAGAATTAATAGGCATGTGAGTTCACCTATGTGGAAAAAATAATAATATTTAATATAAAATGATAAAATTAAAAATATAACCTTTGAGGATTTCACTAAAATGTAATAGAGGGAAGATTCTGGAAGATATAATTATACATATGAATAATTTACTTGGGCTATATGTCTTCTACCAAAAAAGAAATCAATCAGATAAAACAACATAAAGACCAGGGCTAAGTGCACATCATATATACAAAATGTGCTCTGGATCATTTACTTCTTCAGTTTCCATGTATTTAATAGTCACTGCTATGAAGAGAAGAAAGGTGAAGGAGCCCGGTTGGCCTGGTAAAGGAGCCCTAATGACTTAGTGGGTTATGTACCGAGCTGAAAATTGAAAGGTCAGCAGGTCAAAACCCCACTGTTCCGTGAGACATCGAAGAGGCTATGACTCCCTGAAAAGATGTGCAGTTTGGGAGATCCCCCGGGACAGTTCTACTCCGTCCTTTGGGTTGCTATGAGTCAGAGTAGTCGGAATGAACTCGATGGCAGTGAGATTTTTAAGTTGGGGATGTGTAAGTAAAGGAGCCTCGCTGCTCTGCAGGAGAAAGAAGAGGCTTTTCGCTCCGGTAAAAATTTGCAACCTCTGAAATCCAGAGGGGCCAGTTCTACTCTGTCCTGGAGGATCACTCTGAGTCAGAGCTGACTCGCTGTCAGCAAAGGAGTGATTGTATAGGGGAGAAACACAACCAGGGACTTTGCACTTACTACACTTCTTGTAAAAGGGAGGCAATGTCAAGAAGGCCATGGAGAAAAAAGAATGCTTGGAAACTGTGGTAGCTATTGTACATTTTACTTGTATGATTGAAATGTGGAATGATATGATATAGATATTAACTCTCCATTAAATGAAACAAATAAACAAAACTTATGAAAAAAGTAATATGGTGTTTTTAAGTATTTTACAAATGAGACACTTGAAATTTTAACAGATTATATAAATTTCCCAAGGTTATTGGTAAGTGATAGAACCTGTATTTGTACCTACGCTTTATACCAAGCTTGACTTAGCCTCTAAAGATAAGCCAATGTTAAAAGGGAGTTTGTGTGCACGGCTATGCAATATCATAAGATCTTATACAGTTGCAATTTTTGGATAGTATATATTAACTCAGACCTCCAAAAACTTAAATAAACAAACAAATATACAACTGTAGGCTCAAGCAAGACAAAATCCTAGATAACTTCAATCTTTTCCCCCTTTATCATGTTGTTCCCTATTGGTCCAGTAGTAAGGATTTTGGTCTTCCTTACACTGAGTTGTAATCCACACTGAAGGTTACAATCCTCACTCTTCATCAGCAGGAAGAATAGGAATAGAGGCATTAATGGAAAATTTTAAACCACTGGTTCTCAACCTGTGGGTCGCGACCCCTTTGGGGGGTCAAACAACCCTTTCACAGGGGTTGCCCGATTCATAGCAGAAGCACAATTACAGTGATGAAGTAGCAACATAAATAATGGTATGGTTGTGAGGGTCACCACTACACGAGGAACTGGAGTGATGGGCTACAGCATTAGGAAGGTTGAGAACCGCTGCTCTAAACACAAAGAGGATGTGGGAAGAATGTCAACACATTTGTGCTGATTACAGTTACTAATGTGATCAAACAAAATGTGAGTACATTATCGAAAAGCATACCAATGTTCTCTGCAATCTGTCACCCCAAAACAAAGAAAATTTAACAAAGACACTAAAACTCTTGCCCTGACACTTCTTTCTAGATAGTATATATTTCTTGGCCATGTGTAGCCCAAATTCTCAAATACTGTTCCCAATCATTGTCCCTATTTTCATATGTCTCTGACATTCCTGAAACTGTCTGGCACTTTACTCCCTTGCCAAGCCAAACTGTTTCTAGATGTGATTATTTTAATCATTGATTGTAACTTAAATTCTGAATCAGAAACAGTCTGCGTGGTAACATATACTTTAAAAAGACAGGGGACGGGACGCTCTCTCCCAACAGCTGCTACACAGTTTAGTTCAGTCACACTGCAGTCCAGGTCACCTCTCTCTCTCTCTCTCTCTCTCTCTCTCTCTCTCTCTCTCTCTCTCTCTCTCTCTCTCTCACACACACACACACACACACACACACACACACACACAAGATAGGGGGCAGGGAGCTCTGTGAGACTTTTATTCTTATTCAAGAGACAGTAGGTAAACAAACATTCAAGAGACAGAAAACAAACCTAATAATTTATGTTTGATTCTTACCATTTCCATGAGAGTGAAGAGGTCAGGTCATGGTAATTGCATGAAGCCATGAACAGGGGAGGCCTGGTAAGAACAAATACAGCAAGAATCACATCTGTTTCCCTCCCCTGTCTGTCCAGTGCTCTGCAGTGTGCAGACTCGATGGCGCCTAACAGGCATGCCTCAAGTCCTGAAGCGTTGAGTTCAAGGCCAAGGACAAATCTCCTAGGCTCCTCTGCCTCACATAACACACCTCTCCCAATCACGGCCCCACACCCCTGCCTCCAATACACTGCTCTGCCACCACGCGGGAATTTGCCACAGTTTCGTGTTTCATGCCTTATATAAGTAACTGCTTGACTTTCAGGCCTTGAGTGCCATCTTGATCTCACGCCGAGGGTCGCCCTTATCTGGTTGTAATGTCTTTGACTTTGGAAGATGAGTTTTTAGTGTGAAACGTAAGAGCTCTGCGTATTCTAACATTATTTGTTCTGAAAATAACATTCCCTGTGTCCATAGTTGAAGAGTACACACACTGTAGTTGAAGCATATTGGTGAAGCGGATTAGTAAAGATTCCGAAATGTTTGCAGCACATTTACCAGTTTTTTTCCCTTTAAGAACAGGATTTTATTTTTTCTTCTTAAGAATAATTATCTGCGCTTTCATATTATATCAAAAACCCAAATTTACTGCCATTGAGGATATTTTGAATCATAGCAAATAGGTTTCTGAGGCTATAAATCTATATGGTGACCAAAGGCCCATTTTTCTTCCCGTGGAGCAGCTATTAAAAGTGACATGATGAGTTTGAAGCTAGCGATTCTGACATGGCCGCTGGGACTCCCTTCATATTACACTGCTGCTAACACTATGTGCAAATTAGGAAGCACCATTAGAAATATCTTTTGTAATGTGAAATATGCTCCTAAAATCTTAGGGAAAGTTTTTGAAATGTAGCAACTTCAAAGCTCACATGTAAGATGACATTATTTTAAAAACATTTTGCATTATAATTACATGTCATAGTTTAATTTTTTTAAGATAGCAACTCTAGGAGCTACAAATATGGACAATCATTTACAGAGCACATACTCTGAGTATGCCCCAAAAACCTGGATTTGTAGTTCATTACTTAAATCTATTACTCATTATTATTACATAAGTGAAACAGCCTGCTTGCTTAAGCATATTTCTTATTGCATTTCCCCTTAACAAGTCTTCTTGGGAAAATTTTTTGGAATATACTGTGGATGATACCTGTGAAAAAGGTTTAGTCGGCTCTGTCACAAAAAACTGAAAAATACAATAGTTTAAAGATGGTACTTTATTTTTCTTTTGCATCATAGTTGGTGTTTCAAGACTAGCACATCCTTGCCACTGTTAAGGAATCAGCTAATTCCTATCTTGTTGCCCAGTACCCTCCCCTAAATATTGCAGTCATCCAAAGAGGTCACAACCATATCACCATTCATGCCGACAACAACAACAACAACAAGAACGACAAATCGAGTTAGGGAAGGCATGCACTTCCACTTTATTTTTTTTAAAACATTTTATTAGGGGCTCATACAACTCTTATCACAATCCACACATATACATACATCAATTGTATAAAGCACATCCGTACATTCTTTACGCTAATCACTCTCAGAGCCTTGCACTTCCACTTTAATAGGCATCGCCCATAGTTAGAATTCCACTCATCCTCACTGACAACAAATGAGATGTGCATCCGTCTTAGTGGCAAGAGAGTGTGGGAAATTTACCGTAGCTCGATGGCTAAAACTTTTGTAGAAGAAGAGGAAGAAAGAATATTGGGCACACACATGCCAGCCACTAGCAGCGTGGCAAAGCCTAAACTGGCCATTGGTACAGAATTTAGAATATTGTTGAGATCGGGGAATATTGTCATGTGGTAAAGTGTGTACACTAGATGATGTGGGAGGTGCCGTTATTGTTGCTGTTAGGTGCCATCATGCTGGGTCCAGCCCACAGCGACCCGATGCCCGACAGAAGGAAATACTGCATGTCCTGTGCCATCCCTATCATTGATCCTAAGCCTGAGCCCAGTGATGCAGGCATTTGGTCATCTCTTGAGGGCCTTCCTCTTTTCACTGCCCTTCCTCTTTACTAAACATGGTGTCCTTCCCCAGAGACTGGTCTCTCCTGACAATATTTCTCAGGTCTGTAAGATGAAGTCTTGCCAGTCCAACCTCTCAGGAGCACTCTGGCCTTTCTTCTCCGAATACACATCGATTTGTCCATCTAGCAGTTCATGCTTCTTTCAATAGTCTTCTCCAGCACCACAATTCAACTGCATCTATTCTTCTAGGGTCTTACTTATTCAGTGCCCAACATTCACATGTACATGATGTGATGAAGAATCCCATGGCTTGTGTCAGGCCTGCCTTAGTCCTCAAAGTAACACCCTTGCTCTGCAATACTCTAGAGAGGTCTTGTGCAGCAGATTTACCTAAGGCAATACGTCCATAATACAGCTTGTACCATTACACATCTTAAAAACTTAAGTCACCGAGTCCCATTTCAGAAAACAGTGAGGGTTAGACACAGGGCACAAAGTTCAATAAATGACACTCATCCACTATGGCAGAACTATCTATGCAGAGATGTCTTAGAAAACTATGAAAGTGCTAAATATATGGTAGTTTTAATTGGTCCATTATTGGGCAACCTCAAATGCAAAAGGTTTGAACCAATTCTAATGACTTGTAATTCCACCACCTCAGGGTAGCAGTCTTCCTCTTCCCTTCTTAGGGCCTGACAGCTTTAAGTCCGGAGGAGTACATTCGTTCTTTTAATCTGCACCCGATGTGTTTAAGGTAGGGTCTGGTTCACGTACTGGGTTTCTCAATTCAGATCTTTCTGGTGTGCCCTACGTGTGTGATGTATGCTTTGAGGGAACAAGATCTATAAAGTTCAGGTAGCCTGGGTCTCCAAGGGCTGAAAAGAACATGTGTGATTATCTATAATCCTAAATATCTTTTTAACATATTTTCAAATTCCACAAAGACTGTGTTGTGCATGACTTCTTGCTCTCTTACATACTGAGTGTAACATGGCCAAGAGAAAAAAAGCAAAACAAAATGGAAAAATAGAATACAGATGAAGGGTCAGAGGAGTATGAGTTGAGAAAACGATGAAAGATAACATTTTTTCTGTTAAGGTAAACAAGTCTTTCTTTGTTTTTCTTTCTGCTTTCAAAAGGGATCCCTATGGTGCTTTTAAGAAGTATATGACCTTTGATTAATGGAGTTTCTGACATTACTCGAGATCTGAAACATTGGTGTTTGACAGGTTAAAGTAGAATAATGCTAACCTTTTCAAAATCAATTGCCCTTCGGTGAAGAACGTTCATATTTCTTTAGGAACGTTTGTAGCATGTTAGGAATGATTGCATGTGGTCTTTTTATTTAATTTCGAATTGAATTTGATTCAACATTTCTCTAGTCTTTGACAGCCCTCACAATCAGCCTTCCAGGCTCTGGTCCCGTTGTCTGAACATATGGTGTGTCCTGGAAGTGCTGCTGCTCCAAAATGCCGCTTGTCTCCCAGGAGTAACTGTTGAGGAACCGGCAGACTGACACCACCCTTGAAAATAGTACCCTTGAAGGTGATTAATCTGCTGTTCATTTTATTTTAGCACTGTGGTTTTCATTTTGTTTCTGGTGGAACAAACAGGCATCTTATTATTATACCTTCTTCAATGATCAAATTGCCTTAGTATGGACTAATTACACACACACACTGTTATGTGTTCAATTGGTTAAGGCTCTTAAAACTTATTTGCTTTTGTTTGGTTTGGGCATTTGGATTTTAAGTCTTCAGAATCATTATATTTCTTAGATAATTGAGAATACCATCCATACAAATTTTAATCTCTTGTTCTAGTCATCCATTCACTAATTCATAATTTCCATTCCACCTATTCTATTTTTGTCTGCCTTCCTGAATTTTTTGTGATTGTTATCTATGAGCAACATTTTTTTCAGTGCAAATAATCAGTATTGTGTCATTATACTAGTTACTGTTCTCATTCCACATGGTATTTTAAGTTTTATTCAAGAATCTCAATGAAGTTGTTTCACCCTGAAGGGACAATGTGGGAAAGAGTGCACTTTTAGGTGGCAGAGCCCAGGAACGACAAACACCATGTCACATGCAAGTAGATACCTGAGGATAGAAAATAACTCATTTAATATATAAATATATTTTGTATTAATGTAAACTAATCTTTTTTTCAAGGATGCAACTGCCTTATATACTTTGCTATAATTAACAATTTGCAAAGTGTTATTTATTTTTTCACAAATTGTATGTCATATAAACATTGTACACGAGTTGCAAAAGCAACATTACATATGCACTTATTTGCAAGCATCTGACTTTTTCATTACCTCTTCACTTAGAATCATAGACAAATATTTGCTGACTTAAATGCATATTATTTTATCATAAGTACCTTTCCTTTTATTTTTAACAATTAGAGCAATAATATGTATGTAACTCAATATTTTAAAGTTATTAATGCACGGAAGTTATATTTTTTCTAACTTTATTTGGCATATTATGATTTGAGGATATGTAAAAAGTTGAGCACCAGACTTTCAATTAGTTCATGCATACACAAATTTCTAACAACAAGACATTTTTAAACATACTTCTGAAATCGTGGATGACTATAGACAAGTTCTTTCAGTAATAACAATTATCTTCATTTTATTGGGAGGCTTTCAAAAAAGAGATACAATCAAAACCACCATTTCCTAGGGAATCTGCTGGGTCAGTGAAAGTCTATGTATAGAGATCAGCTCAGAAGGTAATGGTAACAGTTTTTTGGAATTCCAAAGCAAGCATCTTAATGGACTTCCACAACAGACGCAGTATGATCATGGAGGTTTATTGTGAAAATTAAGAAAATTAATATATGCATTAGTGAAGAGAAAAGAGGTTCAGGAAAATTGTGGAGAGGATTTTTTTCCATCACTACAATATACTTACTCATTATTAAGGGTAGGAAGACCTGTTCTATAATTTTATTGGAAATGCTGTCCTTTTTACCATCAAGTCCTGATCTTGCCCCTTCAGACTTCATCTTGTTCCAAAAACTTGAAGACTATTTTAAAACAGTGGTTCTCAACCTTCCTAATGCCATGACCCTTTAATACAGTACCTCATGTTGTGATGACCCCCCCAACCAGAAATTTATTTTCATTGCTACTTCATAAGTGCAATTTTGCTACTGTTATGAATGGGGCGAATCCTGTGAAAGGGTCGTTTGACCCCAAAGGGGATGTAACTCACAGGTTGAAAACCACTGATTTAAAGGAACACATTGGTTTCCTTAAGAATGGTCACACTGCTGGTTTGCTCTGGTGTAAATGGAAGAGTGTGGAATTCTTCAACAAAGTATTATTCCTTCAAGTAATGGAAACAACATAAATGTGTAGACCCAGATAAAGACCAAGTTGAGAAACAATAGGTTTACATTTAGATGTTTCCATATAATATTTCCATGCCTTTTTAACAATTCTGTTTTACTTGCCCTCATATTTGTTTTTAAATAAATCATTTTATTGAGACTCATACAACTCTTATCACAATCCATACATACATCAATTGAGGAAAGCACCCTTATACATTTGTTGCCCATGTCATTCTCAAAATTCACCTTCCACTTGGGTTCCTGGAATCGGCTCATTTTCATTCCCCCCCCCATGAACCCTTAAAAGTTTATAAATTATTATTTTATCTTATCTTACACTGCCCAGCGTCACAATCCATACATCCATCCATTGTGTCAACCACATTTGTACATTTGTTGCGATCATTGTTGTCAAAACATTTGCTTTCTACATGAATCCTTAATATCAGTTCTTCATTTTCTCCCTCCCTCCACACTCCTCCTCCCTCATGAACACTTCATGACTAATAAATTATTATTATTTTGTCATATCTTACACTGTCCAACTTCTCCCTTCACCCACTTTTCTGTTGTCCATCCCACAGGGAGGAGATTATATGTAGAGTCTTGTAATCATTTTCCCCCTTTCTATCCCACCTCCCCTCCACCCTCTAGGTATTGCTACTCTCAGAACTGGTCCAGAAAGGGTCATCTGTCCTGGATTCCCTGTGTTTCTAGTTCCTATCTGTACCAGTATACATCCTCTGGTCAATCCAGATTTGTAAGGTAGAATTGGGATCATGATAGTGGGGAGAGGAAGCATTTAAGAATTAGAGGAAAGTTGTATGTTTTATCATTGTTACCCTGAACCCTGACTGTCTCATCTCCTTCTCGTGACCCTTCTGTAAGGAGATGTCCAGTTGCGTACAGATAGGCTTTAGGTCTCCACTCTGCACTCATCTTCATTTACAATGATATGATTTTTTGTTCTTTGATGCCTGATAACTGATCCCTTCAACAACTTGTGATCACACAGGCTAGTGTGCTTCTTCCATATGGGCTTTGTTGCTTTTGAACTAGATGGCCACTTGTTTATCTTCAAGCCTTTACGACCCCAGATGCTATATCTTTTGATAACCAGACATCATCAGCTTTCTTCACCACATTTGCTTCTGCACACATTTGTCTTCAGTGAACATATCGGGAAGATGGCCACCCACTGATATGATTTTTTTGTTCTTTGATGTCTGATACGTGGTCCCTTCCACACCAGCACTCGATTTAGGAGATATAGGTGTAAGGAACTGGAAGTAAATGCTGAGGCAGCTTTAGAATAAATACACCATTAGTCAGTACAACTTCTATGTGTCTGCAGAGAAAAAATTAAGATGCTGTCATCAAAGTATATGTGTCTTTCATTCTTGCAAGCCTTTCATTTAATTATAGCTATACATTGCAAATGTGTTTTCATATTTATTGTACCTGTTATTAAGAATAAAACAACCCAGGGACAAGGGAACAACATTGGTCCCAATTGGTAGTGAGGTGGGAGTGGCAGGCCTGCTAGGGAATGATCAAGGGTAAGATAAAGTAATGAAGAGGTATAGCTGTAACCCAGGTGGGGATGGAGCATGATAGTGGGGCAGGAAGAAAGTCAAGGAAAATAGAGGAAAAAGCAAGGAGGCAAAGGGCATTTATAGAGGTCTAGACAAAGACATGTACATGCATATATATATATATATATATATATATATATATATATATATATATAGAGAGAGAGAGAGAGAGAGAGAGAGAGAGAGATGGGGAAATAGATCTATGTGCCTATAGTTATAGGTTTAGTATTAAGGTGGCTGAAGGACCTTGGGCCTCTACTCAAGCACTCCCTCAATGCATGAATACTTTCTTCTATTAAATTGGCATTCTATGATGCTCAACCTCCCAACACCACCGCTGAAGCCAAATCAGGTGAACAAGCAAATGTGAAGAAAGCTGATGGTGCCCGGCTATCAAAAGATATAGCATCTGGGGTCTTAAAGGCTTGAAGAAAAACAAGCAGCCAGCCATCTAGCTCAGAAGCAACAAAGCTCACATTGAAGAACAAACCAGCTTGTGTGATCACATGGTTCTGAAGGGATCAGTTATCAGGCATCAAAGAACAAAAAATCATATCATTGGGTGCACACCTCCATGATACGATCGCTGAGGACAAACAGGTGCATAAGCAAATGTGGCGAAGAAAGCTGATGGTGCCTGGCTTTCAAAAGAGATAGTATCTGGGGTCTTAAAGGCTTGAAGGTAAACAAGCAGCCATCTAGCTCAGAAGCAACAAAGCCCACATGGACGAAGCACACCAGCTTGTGCAATCACGAGGTGTTGAAGGGATCAGGTATCAGGCATCACTAGAACAAAAAAATCTTACCATAGTGAATGAGGGCAGGAGTGTAGACTGGATACCCAAAGCCTATTTGTAGGCCACTGGAGATCCCCTTGCAGAGGGGTCTCGGGGAGGAGATGTGCCAGACAGGGTGCGATGTAGCAACAATGAAAAATACAACTTTCCTCTACTTTCTAAATGCTTCCTCCCCCCGCCACTCTCATGTTCCCAATTCTACCTTGCAAGTCTGGCTAGACCAGAGGATGGAAACTGGTACAGATAGGAACCAGTAACACAGAGAATCCAGGGCAGATGTTCCCTTCAGGACGAGTGGTGTGAGTGGCGATGCTGGGAGCATAGAGGGAGGGTGGTTTGGAAAGGGGGAACTGATTACAAGGATCGAGAGGTGACCTTTTCCCCAGGTGACAGTCAACAGAAAAGTGGGTGAAGAGATATGTCAGACAGGGCAAGATATGACAAAATAATAATTTGCTAATTATCAAGGGTTCATGAGGAAGAGAGAAGTGGGGAGGGAGGCGAAAACATGAGGAGTTGATGCTAGGGGCTTAGGTGGAGAGCAAATGTTTTGAGAATGATGACGGCAATGAATGTACAAATGAAATGTGCTTTACACAATTGATGTATGTATGGATTGTGATAAGAGTTGTATGAGCCCCTAATAAAATGATTAAAAAAAGAAATTATTATGGCAGTATATGTACAAGTATACTTGATACAATTGATGTGTGGAATATTCTAATAAGTATAAGAAACCCCAATAAAATTATTTTAAAAAGAATAAAGAGTTTCAACCTTGGAATCCCTATATTTGGACACTATGAGTTGGAGTCTTGGTAGTCAATTGTGTAATGTGATGGCTGGTGTTTTGCTGTGATATTCAAGACCATATCACCAGTATTTCAGTAGGGTCACATGGTGAAAGGGTTTCAGCAGAGCCTTCAGAATAAGAATAATCTACAAAGGAATAGGCTGTCCTCTTACGAGGAATTAGTCTCTGACAAGCTTGTAAATAGCAGCAGAACATTGGCAGATATTGAATATCTCTTGAAAAGCAGTAGAATATTGTCAGGCACAGAGCTCGAAAATGAGCCCCCAGGTCAGAAGGAACTCAAACCATGACTGAGGAAGAGCAGCCTTCTCAAGCAGAATTAGCCACAAGGGTGTGGATTAAGAAAGCTTGAGGGATTTGCTGATGTGGCAAGACTTAATTGTGAGAAAAAGTACCTATAAATATCCCTTCATGGTAGGGACTTAGAAAGTATGATCCTAGGAAATGTTTAAGTTAACCAAAATGAAATGGGATGATTTAAGATCGATAATCTAGCCACTGGTGTGTTGAAATGAAGTGGTAGTGGTCATTGTGAATCAGAGAGTGATATGGTTTACTAGGCCTGGAATGACAAGGTCAAGAGGAAGAGTGTGGCACACATGGTGGAAAAGGAAAGTTCAAAATCTATTTAGAAACACAATGTTGTTTGTTGTAGGATTGTATCTATCTGTATACAGGAAATTCAATTAGTACAAATATTATTCAAATTCACACACCAACCACTAAAGTTAAAGCCAAATTCACTGCCATCAAGTCTGTGGTGACTTATACCTGCCCCTGTAAGTTTCCAAGATTGTAACTGTTTATGGGAGTAGAAAGACTTGTCTTTGTCCCACCAGAAGCTGTGGTTTTGATCTGTGGACCTTGCAGATCACAGTCCAATGCACAGACATTGGAGAATTCTATCAACATTTTCTGTATGAAATTGATCAAACATTCAGTCAAGATGAATTGCCAATTGGAATGTGAAAGTTGGAAACAAAGAGGAAGAAATAGCAGTTGGAAAATGTGGTCATGGAGATAGAAATCAAGCTAGAAATCACTTGGTAGACTTCACTGCAACCTAAATATGTGACCTTCACCATCTGGAATACACAGAACTCAAATTGACTATATCTGTGGGAAGAGACCATGGAGAATGTATTAGGTTGAATTTTCTAGAGAACAAAGCCAGGGTATTCAAATATGTAAAAGAATTTCATATCTAGCAAGAATTTTATATCAAGAAAGAGGCTCAGCCCAGTTCAACTCAAGTCCAGTGGTATAATTCTTGCTGGACTCCCCTTAGACTTGAGCAGCTGTTCACCAAACACACGGGAAGCTAAGCATGAGGTTGGGACATCACAGGTCAGTGGGTGCAGAATCACATGGATCCAAAATCTACAGGAGAGAATTATAATGAAATGCATGAATACCTGGAGTTAGAAAGCAAAAAGGAACACATACTCAGCATGGAGCACTAAGAAAGAACTGCAGACAATGTTCAAGCCTGGAGTTGTGATACTGGCAGATTTCATGAGAAAATGTTCCAGGATTCAGGAAGCTTCAAGAGGATGCAAGGAATTAAAAAAGAACTGCTCAACACTCAACGATTCCAAGCATAGAAGCAGCTGTCAAGAAACCAGACTACGCATTGTATTTGGGAAAATTTGCCACATCAGGCTTCCTTAAAGTCTTGAAGAGCACATGTATCACTTTCCGGATTGAAGTATGGCAGAATCAAGCCATGGCCAGTCCAGTTATTTCATATGCGTGGGAAAGTAGGATATTGCGTAAGGAAGAGCAAAGAAGAATTGAATCGAGGCATTTGAATTATGGTGGCAATGAAGAGTATTGAAAGGACCATTAAATGCCGAAAGAAGAAACAAATTTGTCATGGAAGAAGTGCAGCCAGAGATTCTTCAGGACTGAGGATGATGAGACTTTCTTTGAACTTTGAACATGTTAACCCAGTTCCAGAACCCAACTCCTGGAAAGGACATCTTGCTTTGCACAGTAAAAGAGCATCAAAAAGAGGTCGACTTTCAATGAGCTGAATTGACACAGAGCCTGCAACAGCGATTCAAACATAACAGCTGTAAGGTTTTTCCGAGTGAGTAATGTCTGCCTCCATTGTACATCTGGTTACTATGGTCAGAATAGACTTTATTGCCCCTAACAGCAACAGCATGCGTAGGTATTGCCTTGATGGCTCGGGCTGGAGTATAGTTTAACATGAGGAAAGATGTACATCACAGTTGCACTCTTTCATTTCTTTGATTACATGAATATACTGAATAAATAATGTAAGAAATGAACTATATCATGAATAAAGTGGGATCAAGTGTTGAGGATTACTCAACACTCTGAAATATTCAGAGGATACAATCTTGCTTATTGAAGGCAAAGAGGATTCAAAGCTTTACTGATAGCGATTAAAAGGGAGAACATAGAGTAGACATTACGCTTCAACCTAAAGAATACTAAAAATCTTACTACTAGACCAGTAACATCATGATAAGTGGGAAAAAAGAAATTATCAAGGATTTTATTTCACTTGTACTCACTATCAATGCCCATGAAAGCATCAGTCAAGAAGTAAAATTATGTATTGCTTTTGATAGACCGACTTCAAAGATCTCTTCAAAGTGTTAAAAAAACAAACTAACCAAGGATATCAATTTGGTAGTAAGGTGTGCTTCACCAAGGCCACGGTATTTTCAATCACCTTATATGCATGTACAAGCTGGAAAATGTATGAGAAAGTGAACAAGAATTGTCATCTTTGAATCATAGTATTGGTGAAGAAGACTGACTATGTCCTGGCCAAGAATAAATCTGTCTCATTACCGCTGAATGCTTTTTACATCAGGAGTGATGGGACTTGGAAATGTGATCAGGAGGGAGCTGTCTCTGAGGAAGACTATGCTTGATGAAATACAGGTCAGTATAAAAATGAAAGACTTTCACGAAGAAGGATCCAAGCGGTGGCCACTAAAATGTACTCACACATGTCGCTGAATGTGAGGGTGACAACAGACGTAGCTGACTTGCAGTGTTTCTATGACTGAAACTCCATGGCACCTACTCAAATATTGGATTTAGAAGCTTTATGTTCTCTGATTCAATCATTATTTCTAACTGCTACATATTACTTATAGACTGAGTTATGTTTTTCAGAATATATATTGAAAGCCTACTTCCAGTACCTGTAAATGTGAACCTTGTTTGCAAGTAAAGCTTTTTTATATTAATAATATAATGCTATGCATAGGAGTCCTAAAATAATCACTGTTGAATCAATAGAAAGAAAAACAAGCATGACAGCATACAGAGGAAGACAGGCAGCATGTCTACAAGCAAAGGAATACCAAGGATCATTAACAGACACCTGAAATTAGGAAAGAGGACCACAGAAACAACTGCCATGGCTAAGACCCTGATCTGGAAATGTGTAAAACAAAGCAAATTATAAATATTTAGAAGCTAGAGACAGGAAGGAGTATGTGGTTTATAGTATAGAATGAATCGTAGCTAGTGATCAGTCATATCAAAACTATGTAAACACATCTCTGAGTATGCCTTAGCTCATTTGAGGTTATAAAATGTGTGTCTCTGGGAGAAAAAAATGAAAGATCACGAAAAGAAGACCACTCCTAGAGTTAACGATAAAAAAAAAAAAGAGAAAAACTATCATCACTTTTAAATCCATAAAATGGAAATTTTCAGAAATAGCATATCTGTAGTCAGTCTATGTTTCAGAGAGAATTTCCTTTCTTGCAACAGTCATTAATTAAATAAGAAAATGGATTTTTCGGAACTAAAAATGTGGTTATCTTGTCACGTAAGGCTAGAACATAATTTAAAAGAAGGTCAAGGATTTCTACAAATAGTTTCATGAGGTGACAGAAAGTAGAAGTCACTTGTACTGTCACTAAATTTCTCTGAAAGTTAGTTTAATTTTTTATAGCTTTGAATAGACAATTGAAGCAATGAAGAGGTGGTAATAACGGGTATGTTGCCATGGTAGCATTTCCTTCCCAGCTGAGGAAGCTCTACAGATGAAAGGATATAGGTCAGAAAGTGTTTGAACTAACAAGACAAATGCCTATTAAAATTAAATGCTAAAATATCAAATTGTAAACATTATATGCTAATATATAATTGCAAAACCCTAGTTTCAAGCTATTCAGAACAGGCTGATTCATCCTTGTGATGATATAGCAGACTGCATTGTGAAATATTGCAGTCAAGGTCAACAGTAACTTCCTCCCTGCATATTGCATTTTAATTTTTTTACATTGGACCATAATGAAATACTTTCAGAAGATTTTGCTTCCTGAAATATTGGACATGTCAGGTTTTCCTATTACTGATTATCCAGAATTTTTACCATTTTACCATTTTAATATTCATTTAATATGATTTAAACATCTTTTTGCCCATGGAGCATCTGGTGGTTTTGAACTGCTGACCTTTCAGTTAGTGGCTTACCATGTAACCACAATGCCACCAGGGGTCCAATAAAAGAGAGGTAATTCACTGAAAGGAATCAGCTTATGAATAACCATGATGAACCGCAAGGTCGTAATAGGATTATAAGATTGTTGTGAGATTTAAAAGAAGTAATGCTTATAAAATATAAGCATAATGCCTGAAAATAATATGATAAAATAATTAAAATTATATTATTGCTTCTAGCAATGTTCATTAGCTCTTCATATAGGTCTTAGACTGTTCTAAGAAGTTTACATGGATTGGTTCATTTACCCCTCAGAGCAGCACTATAAGGTCGATGTTTTATTTGCAAAGGAAGAAATGGAGGCACTACGTGTAAATTAAACCCATCCAAAGGTCATCGCACTAATGAGGGATGAGCTGGCACCCAACACACTTTGACTTCTTAGCTCTTCTCATTTTAGTGTATAAACCGCACAACACTAAATAGCAGCAAATATTATGTACAATATGCTCTATCTTATACAATTCTTTATTTGTTCATTGAGAAAGCTTTTATTTATGAAAGCAATCTAACATGCATATTAGTGAAACTTCAAGATTTTCGTGAAATTAAGAAGACATTCTCAAATCCAATGCAATGATAGTTGCCTTTTGTCTTAGGGCTACCGTGAAAAAATACCACAAACTAGATGGCTATGAAGGACAGAAATTTATTACTTCATGCTTTTTGAGACTAAGACTCAAAATGAGAGCGCTGGCTTTTATTAAGATAAGTTTTTTCTCTTTCATCTTCTAGTAGCTGCCAGTGGTCCTTCATGTTCCCGGGTTTGTAAATGGATCTACTTCCATCTTATTACATGCATCCACTGTGCATCTGTGTCTCTTTGTTTTCATTTTTGATGATACATCGTCGATCAGAATGGATTAGATTTATGACCCAAATCTTATTTAACATTTGCTATATCTGTGTAGATATTTTCTCCAGGGAGACCTAGCTTGGATGCAAGAAAAGACTTAGAGACTGCAGTAAGATTTGGGGAGGCAGTTTAATGAATGATTTATGAAGAAGACTATTTTTGCGTAGCTTGTCAATTAGAGGCACTGATTTTCATAGTCCAAAACGGGAAGTTGCAGGTGTACATGAAGCCCTCCAAAATGAATTCATAGACCATGTTAGAGTAAGGACAAAGTAACTTCAAAGATCCTTTCAGTAGCTGAGGTCAGTTGGGTGCAACAAAGCCTCTATGTTTCAAAGGATTGGACACATTACGGTCTGTAAGAAACTGATCTAGGGCTCAAATTCAGGTTATGTAGCTTCTCACCACATGTTTCTCACCATATGCTTTCTGCCATAACACATTAGTTTAAGGATTAAAATAAAATTTTGCTAAATTCTGAACAGGGAAATTGTATTTACACATTCGTTTTAATGCTAAATTTATAGTTCCTAAAATTTCATAGTTGCTACATCCTTCCTCACTTTTTCTTCACTCCCTATTATTCTGCACACTGTGTTATTCCTTTTTATGAAAAAAAATCCTTACCAGAAAGCTACTAGCATTGCCAGCAAGGATTGGTGCTCATTTGAGATCAGTGATCCTGAGTTCATAGAGCTCTCTGCAGCCCCGATGGCAGATAGCAAGAAGCATGCAACTGCCTACCAGCCTACCCAGTTGGTGCCTGAGGACAATGACATGTTCTGGAATTCTCATTCTTTGCACTGTTATATCCATGGTTTCTTATGTTCCTGTTGTTCAAAAGGTTCTCAGTGACCAATCCCGCAAAACCGAGTCAGTCTTCCTTCTTTCTGGGCTATTCGTAGTCTGTAAACTCCGTTGAAAACTGTTCACTTGTTAATACGGCAGACTGCTGACATGCCAAGGCCTCTGGCCAATGTTCAAGAACCATGGGTAAGATGATAAGCCAGATGCAGGATTCGGATCCAGCAAAAAGCAAAGCAAGCTTTTCCATAGCATCCGCTTATACTGGAAGCAGGCCACACACTCAAGTAAACTTCCTTTTAATTTATTAGTTACTCAGAAAATCTCAGAGGAGATTGAATTTTTGAATTTTGTTAGATCTCATCATGAGATATTAAGTGCCAAACCACTGTGAATCCTGGTTCAGCTAGTTGATACAAAACCTATCATGCCAGGGTATTTTCAATCACTAGAATTGGGGATACCAGCTGGGCCAGGAAGAAAGCTCATAGAACGCATTTCTCCCCGTTAGGTGAACATCCAACAACTCTTTCTGAGTTAGTATACTCAGTGCCAGAGCCTCATACATGCATACAAAATTTGGACAGTGAAAAGGGAAAATAAAAGACAAATGGATCCCGTTGAATTATGGTGTTGGGGAAGCATCTTGAACGAAGACACTATGAATTGTCAGAAAAATAAAGGCACTCTGGTGGCATTACTGGATAAACAATGGACTGATAATCACACAGTTTGTGATTCAAATCCACCAGTTGCTCCATGCGGAGGAAAATGAGACCATCTGATCCTATACAGATTGAGAGCCTGGGGAGATTTGTGTATAGGGCTTCTATAAGTCAGAATCAACTCAATCGCTTGGGGCGGGAAAATGACAGCTGGAGTGCTCTTAGAAGTGAAGAGATCAAGACTTCCTCCTATGTACTTTGGACATGTTATCAGAGGGACTCATACTTGAAAAACGCCACGATGCTTGGGGGAGGTCCAAACACAAGAGAAAGAGCCTCAATGACATAGAATGATGGAATGCCTGCAAAAATAGGTTCAGAAAGAAAAAGAATCGTGAAGATAATGCAGAGCTGGTAGTGCTTCTGCTTTATGGAATCGATTCAAGCAACTAAGAAAAAATATTGTCATTTAAATGTTATATATACACATATAAGGGGACTTCATGAGAAAAACTTCATGAGATAAGGGAATTAAAATATGAAAATAGAAAATATAAACTTTATTTTCCAACGTAAGCACCATCAAGTTCAAGACATCTTCGTATGCAATGATATCATTCAGTCTATCCCTGAAAACTGAGAGTCCTGGGAATTTAATCATGTCAATGCAATTCTTTATACATTATTTACTGAACAAAACCAGATGCCCTTTAAAGATTTGTCAATATTAGGTTATAAAAAGAAATTTTTAAAATGCCAATCAGGACTGTGATGGGATGTGAATGCCTAAGGCTCTCCCTTGAAATTAAAAAAAAAATGAATGAGATGAATTAGCAGGAACATGTTTGGGGTGGAAAAGGACTCTCTGGTACCTTTTTCTTCTAAAGGTTTAACTAACTTTTTCAAAACTCTCCAGTAAGCATATGTCATCTTCTTTGGCCCTCCAGTAAGTCAACAAAACAAGTGCCACGACATTTGTTGCTATGGACCAGGTCTTGACTGGCCCATTTTTGCTCTGACGGGACCACTTCCAGCTGAGTAATCATTGCTTTGAAGGTTCTGTACTCAAGGTCAAACTGGAAAAGTCATGCTTCATCTCCCATTACAATTATTCCAAAAAATGTTTCAAGATTTTGATGCCACTTGCTTAAAATTTCTACTGAAAGGTTTACTCATATCTGCAGTTGATTTGGGTTACACAGTGTTGGCACTCATTGAGCAGAAATTTTGCTTAATATTTTTCTTTTTTTCAACAGCTTTATTGGGTAGTTTCTTAATCCTCAAAGTAATATCATTGCTTTTCAAAACGCTGAAGAGGTCTGGTGCAGGAGATTTGCTTCAATTTGCAAATTATCTTTTGATATCTTGACTGCTATGAGCATTGATTGCGACCTAACTATTGAATGATTAACCTGTGTCTGTCATAATTGATTTCACAATGCTCTCTATCTGATAACAGTGCTATCTATTCACATCTCTCAATTATCAGTATAGAGGATTCACCAGAGGCTTAATCCTCTATGTGGACCTTGCAAATGGATTGGGGGCTTCCACTGTCAACCATTGCCTTCTGCAAACCAAGTGTTCACAATTTCAGTTCTGATATCATTCCCTCCTTTAAATTTGGATTCTATTATTTACAATCCTTGTACCACACATGGTGGTGTGTTTCTTCTATGTGGACTTAGTTGATGCCTCACTTAGATGGCTGCTTATTAAAAAAAAAAAAAAAGCCTTTAAAACCCCAAACACCATAGTTTCTGAGAGCTGGTTACTATCTCGTTTCTTCACCACATTATGTTATAGCATCTATATCTTCGGTTATCTCCTCATGAAGTTAAGCATCCAATAGAGCCATGTCCTAAGAACTAATTGGTCTAAGACGGGGGCAAGAATTCAGTGCAAGCCTGAAATCCATGCATGCATCTATGGCTTAGGTATGTATTTGTCATCTTAAAGACACCACTGTCATTTTATTCACCTTTAATTTTTCAATCAGAATTGTATAAACAAAACCCACTGAGATTTCTATGATGTTGTCGATTGTTTCTGTTGTTAATCACCGATGCTTTGCAATTAGGGCACAACTTCTATTATTTCCTTGCAAATGGATGTGGCTGGTCTGCCACGGCTGACCTCATCCTCAACATGATCTCATCCTGTCATAAGTGACTGGTTCATTTGTCAACGGATCTCCTAGAGCAATCGTCTTGATAAACTTCATGTAAAGCATCTGTGATCTCACCATTCATTCTTCACTATAGCTTTGATGTTTGTTCTTGCTTGACTATTAGCAAAATTCATGTTGTCCTGAAGGAGCTCTTTCATATAGATTTCTTTTCCTTCTTAGTCCTCTTCAGACATGCTCTAACAAGTTACTATTCATTTATCCTGGTGCAAAAAACATTTTTAAATGTATGCATGCTTTCTACATAAGACCCACATATTAAACTTTTTCAAATCCCTTCCTACATTTATATGTATACTTAATGAATATTTGTGTGATATTAAAAACTAAATTTTTTCAGTCACATTACGTTGTACAATGCCTTTTACATTTTTTCCTAAAATAAAATATGTAAGTGAAATGAACTATTAATTGAGGAAATCAGCATTTCAGCATATATCATGTCAGAAATCTTCTCAGACCTACAAAAGAATGTCTACTGCATTTAAAAACAATTAACAATATGTTTTAACAATTATTTTGCAGTTCATTTTCACATTATAACTGTTCCAATGGAAAAATACATGCTTTCACTTTGTTCCACACCAATGATGACTTAATATCTATAATTTAATTTGTCAAGGGCTAGCTTCTGTTACGTGTGACTTTATTACTGTATGGTGTTTAAATCCATTAATGCACAATAAATATTTATAGATTTCCTGGAAATGTGCCGTTATTCATTTTCATCTAATGGTTGATTCCCAAAAGTCAAAATATCAAAGAATAAAAGGATATAAAAAAAACTACCCAGTGATACAGAAAAAAATTATGTAAAATAAAGTTCTTGTATTGGGCACAAATATGTTATAACAACGAATCTGTTTTAGTCTGAGTTTTCTAGAGGCCAACCAGTGGTGTGTGTGTGTGTGTGTGTGTGTGTGTGTGTGTTTGTTATTGTTCGGGGCTGTCAAGTTGGTTCCAACCCATCGTGATCTATGCACAACCAAATGAAGCCCTGCCTAGTCTTCTACCATCTTCACAGTTGCTCTTATGTTTGAGCTCATTGCTGCAGCCACTGTGTCGCACCATTTGTCCAGTGTCATCATCTCTTTTGCTTCTTTTTCTAGGGACTGATGTCTCCTGATAATATGCTCCAAGTTCTTGAGGCAAAGTTTCACCATCCTTGCTTTTAAGAAATATTCTGGTTGTACTTCTTCCAAAACAGATTTGTTTGTTCTTTGGCCATCCATGGGACTTTCAATATTCTTCACCAACAATATTAATCAAATGCATTGATTCTTCCGTATTCAATGTCCAAGTTTCCATGCCCACGAGTCAAATGAAAACGTCATGGCTTGGGTGAGGTGGCTCTGTGTCCACAAAGTACTAATCTTTCTTTTCAACCCATCAAAGAGGTCTTATGCAACAGACTTACCCAAGCAATGTCTATTTCATCTCTTCACTGCTGCTGACATGAGCATTGATTGAAGATCCAAGCAAAATAAAATGCCTGACAATTTCACATTTTTCTCCATTTACCATGATGTTTCCTTTATCCCCAGTTGTGAGGATTTGGATATTCTTTAGTATGAGTTGTAATCTACAGTAAAGGCTGCAATCTTTGATCTACGTCAGTAAGTGCTTCAAGTTCTCCTCACTTTCAGCAAGCAAGGTTGATCCATCTGCATATTTAAGCTTGTTCTTAAGTCTGCTTCCAATCCTGAAACCACAGTCTTCTTCATATAACCCAGATTCTCTGATAATTTCTCAGCATGCAGACTGAATAAGTATGGGGAGAGTATACCTCCCTGACACCCACTTTTCTTGATTTTAAACCATGGGATATTCTCTTGTTCAGTTAACACTTCATCCATGTATAGGTTCTGCATGAGTACGTGGAATTTTCCAGAATTTCCTTTCTTTTCAAGACTATCCATATTTTGTTATGATCTACATGGTTGAGGGCCTTAGCATAGTCAATAAAACACAAGTAAACATCTTTTTGGGATTTGATAATTTGAGCCAAGATCCATTTGACCTAATAATGATATTCTTTATTCTAAGTCCTCTTCTGATTCTCCCTGAATCTCTGCAGCTCCATGTTGCCAACAGACTGGAAGAGACACATATTTGTGCTCATTCCAAAGACATATTGTGGGAGTCACCTAATCTGGTGTCAATTTAAGATTAAGAGTGTAGGGGTGGAATCTAGGCTGTCAATTTGGAGTTAGCCAATGAGACTTCTGGGGTCATGGCCTTCTCCTGAGAATTCTGGGATATCTGGTACTTCCTCCTTGGAAGCAGAAGACATCTCTCTAGGCTACTCCCTGGGAGACACTGCAAAAGACAAGCCACATGGACGCAACCAGACCTCGGAAGCTGTAGAAACCACAGGGAGACCCCTGTGAGTGCTGAGATTTTTTCCAATGACACTGGATCCAAAGAATTTCTACCCACTGGGCTGTGATCTTCTGCACTTGGCATCATTGCATGTGTTTTATGAGTCTGAAGAGGACTTTGTAGATATAAAGACTATATAGATATATCAGACTTATGGACTTGATCTGGACAGGGCTGGAATGTTTTCTCAATGTTCAGTTGCTTTTGTATTTAAATCTCTTTCTTATACAAATATGTCTGTCCATGGATTTGTTTCTCTAGTCTACCCAGACTAACATACATGTGAATAAGAACATACTCAAGTTATAGAACAATGTCATTAATATCACATTCAAGTAAAATTTTGCTGAGGATCCTTCAACAATGGTTACAACAGTATAATGACTGGGAGCTGCCAGAAGGGTGTGTGTGTGTGTGTGTGTGTGTATGTGTGTGTGTATTCCACACAATGAAAAAACACCAAACTCAATTCCTATGTATCCATTCCAACTCACAGTGGCTCTATGGGATCCGTGGTGTCACAATGGGTTATGACAGTGAAACGCCAACCACAAGGTCAGCAATTAGAAACCTACAGGCACTGTGAGGGAGAAAGACGAGACTGTCTATGCCCGTAGAGTTATAGTCTCAGAAACCCACAGATGTAGCTTTTCTGTGACCTAATGGGCCACTATAATGGACAATTAGCTAATTGTCAGTAAATTTGAGTGTGTATCTGTGTGTGTGCCATGTATGTATACAGGGATATATGTGTATATGTATACATGTATAAACATACATACATATTTACAGACAGACATATTTAGAGAGACAGAGGGAGAGCAAACATGAGAGAAATTTGTTTTGAATAAGCGACTCATTCAATTCTAGGAATTGGCATATTCCAAATATGAGAGTCAAGTGGGACAGGTTAAAGTTCTACGTGGCTCACATAACTACAGAAGCTGATGAAATGAACATTTGCAAATTAGGTGGCATGCTGGTGGCTTCTGCCTTCTCTTGGTGCTGAGGGGTTTGGTAAATCCAAAGTCTGCAGAAAAGGCAGCAGGCTGCAGATGTCTGCAGGTGTATGTCCCAAGAACCAGAGGTCAGATGACAGGAAGGACGTGGGGTCAAGAGAGAAAGCAAGCAAAACTCCATTTAATGGCTATAGGCAGGTCCCACTCACTGGGAAACTCCCCTTTCGATGTATTGGCTACTCATATTGTAAATTGGAAGGTGATTATTCAATGTCAATGTCTATCAAATCACTGATCAAACACATTAAGCCCCAGAGAAGCATTAGATTTTTATGCTTTCCTTTTGCCAGAGATTCTAGAAATCAGAAAAAGAAGCATGTGGACACAATTCTTAAATAAGTGTCACAAACATTGAACAAAATCTTTGATTCCTCTGATAGCATTTATATTGTACTTAATGCGCCCTAAAAAAAAGCAAAAGACCAGTTCCAATGAAATCTTTCAAAAGATGCTTTTATTCCATCAGCGTCTCTCATTCAGGTTCTGGGAGAAAATGTGGGTGGCGGTGACTAATGGAGAAGTAGCTACTGTTTATTCAACAAATTTGGAAGATTTTGTTTTATAATAGCCGAATGAGATAGACCCACGGAGCACAATCACCACCCGATAGTCTAAGAGGGCATTTACATTTTTCTCTGATGACATACTGAGTAACTTTACGTTAGAAGTCCATTGGCATTTCTTGGCCACGTACAATAAGGGCTAAAGGACATTTGAAGCTGCAAAGATGACTAAATTATCTACGTCCTTGAGTTTCTTACAGATCAGTGAGGAAGGTGTATGGTTCAGTGGTTTTGTGAAATTGTCCTCTGCTCCACGTCTTCCTCAGCCTCAGTACTTTTTCTGAGGCGCCACGTGGCATTGTCTCAGTTGGTGTCAAGAGTGGGGATGCAGGGCCAGGGCTCCTGGCTTGTGGAAGCACGGGTGTTATAAAGAAAACACACAATAACAAAAAGGTGCATGGGAAGGAAGACTGTTTGTTCTTACATGTCTATTGTAGTTACTACTACCTATAATGACTCAAGGGTAAAGTGAGAAATAATAGGTTGAAAATGAGAGAAAAACACTGTCTGGATAAAAACCAGACTGGAGACTCAGACTCACTGCCATCGAGTTGATGACTTACGGGGACCTTATAGGACAGGGTAGAACTGCCCCTGTGCGTTTTTAAGACCGTAACTCTTTATGAGTAGAAAGTCCTTTCTCCCCAACGCTAGGCTACTTAAGCAAAATGATTGATAAGGCTCGCAGGATCCACCCTACCAACGGCCCCAGGCCACGTGCTCTTAAATAGCTGAGAGAACAGATTTATATTTGAAGGGAAGACTTGCGGGAGGGAAAAAAAGTGTGTTTTTTTAAAAAAATTTGTTTGTTTGAATTTTGAGTAAACACTTTCCAACTGATGCTCTGGCATGTCCAGCAGAGAAAGCTCCTTGTTGGCATGAAAGTTCAAGGGAGCCAGGGAGCAGACAGACAGCCTGGTATGCTTGGTATTGTAAGCACCTGCATTCATTGGTTGAGTGGAAGTGGTGGTGGCGCTGAGGGTAGAGGGTGGGGGCGTGCAGCAATGAAGATCCTGGCTGAGTTTTGTTCTGGTTTCATTGGCACCCCTTGACCTGGACCACAGAGGCTCGAAATGAGAAGCAGCAGGGCTGACGGGTCTGAAGTTTAAAGAGCTATGCAGATACCGAGTATATCAAGGATTATGAGTGTTGGAGGGGGTTTGAAGTGCAGGGAGATGTGTGTGGACTTCCAAGCATACTAGTGCCCACTAGACCTAGCTAGGTGGAAACCAGCTGAAAAAAGCCAGGATGGGGTGAGTCCTTTGGGATCTGGAGATCCTTGTGCGTGAATCCACCTTGACCCAGGAGACAGTTTTGAGGACAAAGGAGCAACATCGAAGCAGCAAGACCAAACCAGGATCCAAAGCATGAGAAAGTGGGGTGGACTTCTGAGCTCCCAGAGTAAGTGAGGCTGACTTGGGGTGGGGGTGGGGGTAGGAGGAATGCCTTTGGGCACGCAGTTGGAGGATCTATGTCTGCTGACCCATAGAGCTGAAGCTAAGTGCCCTCAGGTGAGGTTTAGTACTGTGGCATGCCCTTCCGTCTTTATTGGCAGCACTCAAGGAGCTTTGCGAAATTGCCCAGGTAGGACAGAGGTCAGGCCAATTGGCTGAGTGGCAGAGAGAAGAAACTTTGCTTTTGAAAAACCAGATCTTGAGTATGTCTTACACTAATTGTAATGTGTTCACTTTTCTAATAAATTTCATCATCACGAGTGTTGACTCTGAGTTCTGTATGGCCAATGAAATGAATTAATGAACCTAGCCACAGAAGCACAATGCCATGGGAGGGAAGGGTTGGGGGTCAGAATTGGTCAGGAAGGATGGTAGAGGCATGTGTGACCTCTGCCTTGTGACCCTTTGTCTTGGGAGCTGGAGTTCTGACACCCCACCACCCCACGATGCAATTTCCTTCTCTTTGCACGCTCTTTCCAGTTATTTGGACCATGTTTGCATACTCTTTTTCCACATCCTACTCTCTAAGTGTCTGAAAATTATAATGATTCCGATAATAAACATATACAGATATGGTCACTTTTTTCCATCACCTCCACCCCCTGGACAAAGCCTTCTTCTCTTATTAGGATTATTACATAGAAACCAATCACTTCCCTGCTCCTACACATAAGCCTTTCACATCTAGTTTTAACATGATTGATTGTCTTATTCAAGTATAAATGAGACCGTGTCACTTTTTTTTGTATAGGCCTGTCAATTGCATCTCATTTCATCCACAGTAAAAATTAAAGCATTCTGCACAGTGACGGTGTTAGGCAAGGTTCTCTAGAGAAACAAAACCAGGACACTTATGACTGCAGATAGATAGATTTATATAGCCAGAAGGACAAACAGCTAATGAGTCCACATAGCAGTTGAACTCATTTCGAAAGAGGGTTAATATATGGAAGGTCCTTTAACTCACGCCTGGTGCTGGTCCAAGGTCAAGGAAGCAAACAGCAGAATTTGCCCTCAGGCAAGAAAGGGAGAGCTGGCCCTCAGGCAGCAGGTGAGGCAGCTCAGTAGCACCTTTGCAAAGCAAGTCCTGATGGAGTCTCCAGCTTTCGCAATGTAGGCAAGGCTACATCACTGGTTCTAAACCTCTGGGTTGCAACACCTTTAGGGTCGAATGGCCCTTTCACAGGGCTTGCCTGATTCATAACTGTAGCAAAATTAGAGTTATGAAGTAGCAATGAAAATAATTTTATGGTTGGGGGGGTCACCACAACATGAGGAACTGTATGAAAGGGTGGCGGCATTAGGAAAGTTGAGAACCATTGGACTACATGATTCACAGATTGGCTCAGTCCACAGGTACTGCAGTACATGATGGAGTAAAAAGACTAGTTGAGGCAGCAGCACACTGGTTCAATTACCAGGGAGAAAAAAGGAAGAAGCCTGATTTACAGAACCATTTATCTTGGTCACCCTTCAATTGAGCTGTGACCTGATTAAATTCTGCCCACATGTTCCTACAGAAGCCTACTTGGCACAATAAACCTAACTCTCACAGTGACCAAAAGTATCCACAGGATTTTCTAATCTTTTCCAGTCACTCTTTATTTGACTCACTGCCTTCCTGTCCTCCATCCCGTTCACTGCTGTTGCTTTTTCTCCGTGCCATTTTAATCATACTTGATTCACCCTTGTTGTGGTGTGCCAACTCGGAATTCTCTTACCCTATTTAGTTCTTCAATCAAGTCGTTTCCCTCCCCCCCCCACCCCAGCAAGGCCTTCTGTTTCCTTGCAGCCTCGCTCTATCTCCAGAACTCCTCATTCCATTTCCTGATACGACTTCCCCACCCCACCTCCTCATTTAGAGTACACTTCACTAATTGATATAACAATTGTATTCTTTCCCATTTCTCTATACACATCCCACTATCTGACGTCATTGTTGTGTGATTTTTTTTCTTGTTTGGATCCACTAATGCACATATACTTCCATAATAGCAAGGGTTATTTTTGTGGCTTTTATTTGCTTTGTGTACTCCTGTTTCTCAAACACTTAAAATAGCACCCGGTACATTGTGCTTGTTTGATATATCACTGTGAAATGTATGTCTCACCTTTACGAAGTCCTCTCTGAGCAGCTATGGCAAATTAGTCGTTCTCTCTCTGAGTGCCCATAAAAATGATCACAAGCATATGGTTATATGTTCACATGTTTGACATTGTGGTTAGACTTGAGTTTGTTAACCAGGACAAACATAGCCACATACTTTGTGGAACCCAGTGTAAAATGAGAAATACAGGGATCTTGGTTCAAAATTTATCAACATTTTCAGCACATTAAAACAAGAATGAAGTCATTTAAAGTATAGGATTAAAAAAAATCCAAACCCATTGTCATCGAGTCAATGCTGACTCTTAGAGACCCCTGTGGGTCTCTGAGACTGTAACTGTTTCAGGGGGCAGAAAGCCAAGTCTTCCTCCTGCGGAGAGGCTGGTGGCTTCCAAGTGCGGACCATGGTGTGCGGATCACAGCCCACCTTGTCACCACTGCAAGACCGGCGCTCTCAAAAAGCACAGATGTACAGCCATACACCAATCTTATGCGGGGTTACAGACAGTTTTCTTTATTTTCATATTCTAATAGCAAGAATACCCCTATTAGATGGTTTCTAAATGCATTTATTGCTATATAGATGAATCCAAAATGTTTCTACTTATGTAATTATTGCGAGTTGCCATTAGGTTGATTTTATCTCATGATGGCTCCACTAGTTCACAATAGAATGCGACATAGGATTTTAAATGCTGTGACTTTTAAAAGCATGTTGCCAGGCCCCTGTGTGGATTAGAACTGCCAATCTCCAGGTAACAATCAAGTGATAAATGTCTACACCGTAGTGCCTTGACAATACAATCCAGGTTTTTACTCACATATTGAAAATTAGGACCTCTGGGGTATCCTCAAACAGTCAAACCCTTGACGACTGGCCTAAGTGCTGGTGGATCAAACCCACACAGAGGAAGCTCAGAAGAAAGGTCTGGCAATTTGCTTCTGAAAATGTCCAGCCTTGAAACCCCCATGGAGTGCAGTTATTCTCTGCACACGAGGTTGTTAGTTGTTATCGTCTGAAGTGAGACATCGGAAGCAGTTAAAAGTATTTTTCTAAGTTCTGTAAGTTCTAATTTGCTGCTTCACTTTTTTCCAATCTAATTTTCACACTTTAAAGTTTTCTAGATCACAATGAAAAGGACTATTAAGGCAGTGCATTAAGTGTAGCAATAAGTTTTGTGAATTTAAAGTATAATCTAGTTTATTTGAAAACAATACTTCATAGAATTTTAAATGTCATGAATTTAGTGACGTATATACTTTCCTCACCACTTATTGTTAAGGACTTTAACTGGCCGTCTTCTCCAACTTCTACTTTTTCTTGGCCATCATCAATAATTTTCTTCTTTATGACTTTTTTTGCCATTAATTATATTAGCAAACGTTGATATAGACTTGAAGTTACCACTGCCATCATATGATGTGGAAGGCAATGAAGTAAGGTCCTCCTGACCCAGTGAACCAAATGAAGTAGCCCCTGTGTTAACCGTAGAAATTCACTTCCAAAAGATGGAAGGCATCAAAAAAGCATCCTGTTTCTTGGCTTCAGCTTCCCTGGGCCACAGGGATTCACCCCCCTCCAAACATCTTCAACTGGATCTTGAAAAGAGTCAAGTGAAAATCTAACCATTCCACCAAAAATCACCTGTCACATGATCTGGATTACAGAATGCAAAACCAAACTGAGATGTACTATCAAAATGGCCCCACTTCCGTCCTTTAACGGTTCTTCACCATAGTTGTCGAAGATGCCCCATTATTAGCATCTGATAACGCTTCCTATTTCTCAGTTATATGTTTCATTTCCTCTCTGCCTCTTTATTATTCTCAGAATTTTTATCAAGAAGCCACTTCAGTACCAGTTTATGGTATGGTATATATATATATATATTAATATATATCCTCAGGAAAGGCATGTCGCTGCACACCTAGCACTTCCCAGTAATCCACCATGTTTTAACAGATCATTGAAATGAGTCCCACAGAAGCTAGCAGCCAGCATCTGGAAGGAGTTGCTAGTAGGGAGGCTCAGGGTTTCCGCTCAGGTCCTGCATTGGTGTCACTGGTGGAGGTGGTGGCAGTTCCTTCTACTTTCTTTTCTCTCCATTTCTCCAGCACTAGTATATACATTTTGGAAATGAACTGAATTGACTAAAAATCGGGGATCTAGTATCCAGAGATTGTTCCTTTTCTGTAGATGTAAAACCAAAACACAATATTTATTTTATTAACGACAAGTTGATTTTCAATTTCTAAGCCGGAGAAATATTTTTGCTATTGGTGCATTCCCTTAACATATTTAGAGAAAATGGGAATTTGAAGATATGCTACAAGTTCCCAGAGAATTATCCCCCAATAGAAGGTATGTCTATTTATAGGTCACTTTAGAGAAAATGATTATTCCATGTTCTTTTTGTGCTAACTTAAAACAATGTGTATAGGTCTCTGAAATCTGCAGTGCTCTGGATAGCAGATGGAAAGAGATATGATTGAATTAGTAAATGACAGTGAGCTTGTACAGGAACAGGGGCAATGCAAGATTTTAGGTTAATCTATATTTTCTTCATTTCCTCAAGGCCAGGACAACCTTTTGCTAATGAGAACAAGAATGATAATATTCCACATCTGTCTTGCACATTTTATTTTCCAAAGGATTTATTAATTTTTTTCACAATATCATTGTTAGGAAAATAGGAGAGGAAGATTATTTTTATACCCACAAGAGACTAAACATGCCTGTATTGTACAAAATTTAAGGAAAAAGAGGAACAAGGAAACAGCATGGTGACTGATGATTTAAAAAGGTTTTGGTTTTTTTGAAATAAACAATTCATTGTTATTATAATATTATACTATTGTCATCAATTTATATCCAGATTTCTAAAATTTCAAGTCTGCTTTTCACATCTAAGCATCATCAGCAGGAAGAAGTAAGTGATTCCTTCATATTGGAGTTCAATGTTGCCAAGATTTTCAATTTTAAGAAATCTTCCTTAAGATCTGAATATAAAAACTACATTATGGTTGTGTAGTTAATTAGTATATTTTGAACACTATGCAGATGTTATCTCTACACAAGAAACTCAAAAAATATATGATACTTCATCACATTATCAATTTATGTAATGATGCTCTCTGAAAGCAGAATATCTGACAAACAAAATAGAATTCCACTGAATATTTTCCAATAGTATTCAATAATTCTATAGTCTGCATAACTAATTATTTAAATCCTAAGATTATTTAATACAGTTTAAATGTTATTTTTGAAATAAAAAGATTAATTTGAAAATGAACCAGCTTCGTCTGGACTGATCAAAATCCAAAGTCACATTTCTGTATATATTTTATTCCTGATAAGTCTGAAGAAAGAAATGGTTAATGAGACTTGTAAAATCTGGAAGATAAGAAAACAGTAAACTTTATCAAAAGTTAAAAAGGATAATTTGTCAAGTTGACACATATGTACCTGGATATAATTCTAATGCTAAGGGGATGAGAGAAGTGAGAAACTTTCAGAGTTAGGTCCATGTTGTGGAGAATTAGAAGTCGGAAGAGTGAGACTTTGAGAAGTCCCCTCTCACCATGTGCATGGATCAAGGGAGTTAAGAAGTAGACTATTACAGCATCAGTTACATGGACTGTCCCTGAATTAGATGGCTTCATGCATTGCTAATCTGATTCAAATTAATCATCTAATTCTATCCTCGAATCTAGAAAACTGACCTCTTTTTGGTTTTAGGATCATGATAGTGTGTCCGTGGTTAAAAACAAAATTGAACGTTGATTCCCCTCTTTGGTCCTTTCTTACTGATTCTATCATGAATTCAATAAAGAATTACTTTTAATGGTATAATGCTGTAAATATCCCTAGTTAATCACTGTTTGGGGGCCAAAACTGTTTTCAGTTCAACAAATTTTAAGGAATCCTAACTTATTGGCTTTATGGGACAACCTAACAGGAAATTCAAGGTTAGTACCCCACTCTAGCCAAACCAGACATCGTATATTAGTTTCAATGCTGTGGTCCCCACGATCATAATCTCCCCAGTGCTGCATTTTCTTTGAACATGGGGCCTTCACAGGTTCTCATGAGCCTTCTCTGTGACTGAAGAATGCAGCTCTGAATCTAGGTCTTATTGCTGGAAGCTTGCAGAGGTCACAGAATGTGTTCACTGTACCTCTCTTTGTATTTCTAGTGTAGGTTACACTGTCTGACACAGAGTCCCCCTTCGAATGCAGTCAATGGATGAATGAAAAATGAACATATGAGTAAAGAGTGAATCTTACCAATACAAGCATTGCCCAAATTTCAGAAGTTTGCCAGGTTGCAGTTTGCCTACATTGATGCTATTGCTGCTGAGATATGGAGTAATTTGTTGTTGTATTACATCACAATGAAACTACTATCTGACAAGACCACTACTTGTCAACAAGGGTTCCCTCCTTTAGCTGGCGTTTGTATTTCTCCTTGGTGTGAATAATTTCAATTATTAAATAACTTGTTTGCCTGTTCTGTAATTTATTCTGTATAACTTCTACTTAATATTTTAAATCATTAAACATGAACAATAGTTTACCTGTGAAACCAAAAGTCCAAGGATAATTCCAATTAAAGTTAAGAGGTTAACAGCAGACGAGGAACTGATTTTATCGTCACAGCCCTAAGGAAAATACATGATTTAGATTGACTCAGAGATGTAAATGATGTTATATATAAATCTATTTCAAGAAGACGAAACACAGATAAAATAGCGTCACTAAAAGGCAAGCACCGAGTGAATGGCTAACTGGAGTTTTAATTTAAGTAACTGGACTTTTAATTTAAGTAGCTATGTTTGATGTCTGGCCACCTCAATTACTGTTAAAGTTGCTAAGAAATTCTCATGCTACTGAAATCAGAAAGTTATAAATTTTAAAACTATGGTTTGATTTTCTCATTATTGTTAATTAGTAGGTTCTGTACCATCCTCTAATTGGATTTTTCCCAACAGAAATAGAAATTATATTAAATATGTAATGCCTTATTTATCTATTAACAAACTATATAAAAAGAATTATTCATTTTACAACTAGAGTAATGTCAACATATGATATATACATAATATTAGCAATTCTTGGGATGTAAATCTCTAGTTTGCTAATATTCTATACTTATGATTATCAGTTTCTTCTGAGAAGCCTCTATTATTTCATCTGCTATTACTACCTGTCCACCATGATGACCACTGACAGAGTTCCTCACCTCAGCCTTCGCCTGTCCTATACTCCTACTATTACAGAATCCTAAACCCCTTTATCAAATTCTTTATAACAAAAAAAACACTTTGTAACAAGGTTCCTCCTCTTACTGCAGGGCTTTTGGAATTAAGTTTGGGACAATATATTGAGGGCATCTCAAGACTAAGGAACACATAAATAATATTTATTCAACTTATTACAAAACAAAACAATATTGTGGTTCATCTAATTATGGTTTAGATTTGGTGAAGTTGCTTAAGAACCTAACCAACATGAATAACCTTTCTTTTATATTAAAAAATTTATCAGAATTCCAAATTGACTTGCAAAAAGAAAAAAAAAGTAGAAGGCATTGAAGAAGCCTTAGAATTCTTCTTTCCCTCTAGGTGAGTCGCGTGCAGTGGCACATCACAGAACCATCTTCTTAATGTAGAATTTGTGCCAGAACATGGAGCCTGGTTTGAATTTTCTTAATTTGTGTTCTTTATCCAATCTGTGTAATTGTTTTGGCCACAACACTGTAACTAAGAACAATTGTTATGAATTAAAAAATATTCACGGATCCAGACTATGCTACCAGTATTTAATATGAACAGAGACTCAGTTACTTCTATTTTTAAATTATTTAATGTGAGATGTAAAATTTCATTATTTATTATATTGTATGAAAATTTCCCAAAGTATATGATAATAAATATATTCATAGACTTGACAAGATTTCTATGAAATATCTCTCTTTTAGTGTGAATTCTAAACTTCTTTGTTGCTGAGCTGGGAGAATGTGAGAGAATTGGCTTATATATTTGTCACCTAAGAAATAAGAGAAATTTTAAGTATTTTATAATATTGAAAGCTATACTATCATTTCCTCCTATATTAAAATGTGCCAGCAGTATTATTAAAATACAGGAAGACTAAATTAGTGATTAGATTTAAGGTAATAGAAATTAGGAAATAGGTTAATCAACTCAATCTGCATGTGTTGTCCCAAATGTATTCATGACTAGTAACTGTAAGCTGGAATAACATTAAGTTAGTGATGTTATGTTACTAGCTGCCACACAGTCAGACTTAGGTCCGTAGAGACCTCAGGCACAAGAGAGAAAAATGCTGTCCAGTCATGCACCATCTCACAACGGATTATGGATTAAACCATGTGAAGCCTTTCTTCTGTATCCACGGAAACCTATTCAGCTTTATCACAACGCATAAACCTCAAATACCAGAGGCTGGTGGTTGCATATGAAGTGTACGGCTGGGAACTGAACTCTAATCTTTCTCATGAAAGGTGCTAATTCTACTACTAAGCCACCGCTGGCCTAGAAGAATCATGGAGGGGATAAGAAGGCAACAATGTCATCGAGTTGATTTGAACACCAAGTGTGTCAGAGCAGAACTGTGCTCCACAAGGATTTGCATTTCTTCAGAACTGCCCTCAGTGAACTCATTACCTCCAGCTTTCTGATTAGCAGTCTAGCAAGTGAACCAATTGCATCACCCAGGACCCCTTTATTGCCGCACTCACTGCCACTGAGTCGATGAGGGCCCATAGCAAGCATCTAGGTTAAAACTGCCCTGTGAGTTTCCAAGAGGGTAGTGTTTTAAACAGAAATATAAAGCCCAGTCTTTCTCCTGAGGAGAGGCTGGTAGTTTCTCTCTGCTTACCTTGTGGTTAGTAGCCCAATGCTAACTACTAAGCCACCAGGGCTCCTTTTATTAGTTTATAAATTTAGGAAAGTTTTAGGCTCTTCTAATTTTTAAATGGGTTACATGTTGGGCTTTCATCCTCATGGTCAGCAGTTCAAAACCACCAACAGCTCCGTGGGAGAAAATTTGGGCTTTCTATTCCTATAAACAGTTACAGTCCCAGAAACCCACAGGGGGTCACTAGGAGTCAGCATTGACTTGATGGCAGGGAGTTTGGATTTTGGGTTTCATACTGCTTATTGGCCAAATGTTCCCCACCTCTGCTCTAAACCCTTTGGCCCTTAACTTGACAGAGTACCTGCCCAGAAAGAACTGAATGGATTGTGAAATAGGAATTCTTATAACAATCCAATATAAACCCAGCCCAACCCATTTCCACTGAACTGATGCCAACTCAAAAGAGTAGAACGGCCCCACGGGGTTTTCAAGGCTAAACATCTACATAGAAGCAGAATGGTAGGTTTGAAATGCCAACTTTTTAGTTAGCAGCTGACACCAGAGCTCTTCCTTACAACAATTAAATATGCTACCTATTAATTATGCTTTCTGTATGCCACAGAACCGAAATACTATATTTGGTAGAGGATCATCAACACGTGCGCATGTGAAACCAGGATAAAATAAATTTCAATTAACCCAGGAAAACAGACATTATAAAAAGAAGGAGAAAACAAATTCAAGATTTGTAAGTGGGTGGAATATTCCAGCTAGTTTCTCAAGAAAAAGCGCAAAGACCTCTCATTCCTCCCTTCCTTCCTCCAGCTGCTCCCTGGCTGCCCTTCAGAGTGTCTCGTTATACTTTTATTCCCATTTCGTCTTACTGTTTTCTGTAACAGGTCAAGAATAGTCCACTTGGGTATTTCTTCGGGCATATTTTTAGATCCATATTTAGAGATGACTAAATCAAATTCTGTGATCCACACTTGGTAAACCTATTGAAAACTGAATTAAAAGTCAAAACCATAGAAACATTCCTTGATGTCTACAGAAATCTTTTCAAATGTTCTTTCTTTGTCTTTAAGTCAACCTACTTTTTAACTTTTAAAATTATTTCTAAAACCACAATAATGTGAATAATTCTTGATTCCAGAAATGCAATTTTTTTCCATAGTGGGAATGTATTTGATCCATCTGTCTCCCAATTCAGCTGGGCATATTTTAAATAATTTTAGCATTCCTGATTACCTATATATGTACCTTTTCTTTGGACTATTTTATAAACTAGCTTTAAATTTTATTATTTTCCTCATTAATTAATAGATTAAATAAAATTATGGGTAATGCTTGTTTTATTTGTGCAAGGGTAAAGAACTGAACATTCTCAGAAATTATTATTTAATAATATTAAAACAAAAAGACCCCATTTCAATAGATAATTTCATATCTAGATTCCAAAGTCATATGTATTTATACTTACAAAATTATAGAGACCTTTATTGAGCAAAATTACCAAATTATGAAATTATTATTTCTCAATGCATTCTCTAACTAGGCCTATACACTAAAAAATGTTTTACTATGAATTAGGTGAAGGTTTACAGAGCAGATCATCTGTTTTATATTCAACCATCACACACATTTTGTTTCCACTCACCATTGTAACCCATTCAATGTACAGCTCTTTTCACTTCCTCCCTGTTTCCTGTTTCTGTTCCTCCTTCTTTCCTAACCTTTCGTATTGTGTCCTTTTTCATCTGAAATGAGTGGTCGTTCTAACAGGGGTGATTTTGGGTAAACACAAGCACAATGACTAAAGGACAGAGTCTTGGAGGCTCCACCAGTCTCGTCCTACCAGTAATCCTACTTTCTTAGGATTTTGAATTCGGGCCTGCATTTCCCTCCCAGTCGATCTCCCACCCCCACTGCCTGCTAACAGTGACCCTACAGGACAGGGCAGCACTGTTCCTGTGGGCTTTTGAGACTGTCACTGTTGTCCAACTTGTAACCACTCAGCCACCAGGACTCCCACACTTGATTTAGAACTTTCTAACGTGATCCTTTTCAGATTATTTTAATAGTATTTACCTCTAATGCTTTTAACTCTTATAAACCTCATAAGGTCTTTTTTCCCCCTTCATCCCTGCCCCCGCAAATTCCCTCTTACTGCATAGTCTTCCCTATCATTCAAGTTAACATTTGTCTACCTTTAGTCAGTGATTTCCTGTCCTTGATCTCCTTCTCAGACCCCTGGTAAGCATCAAAGGGTGCTCTTTCAATGTGGAAACTTTTTCTTTAGTTTTTGCAATAAAGGTTTGAAGTAATATTTGTCCATTTGTGATTGGTGACTTCACTCTGCATAATGTCCTACAAGTTCATCTGTGTTTCACATACATAGTTATTTTTTAAACTTGACTAGAATTCCATTGTGTGTATTTACCAATATTTATTAAGCCATTCTTGCACTGCTGAGAGTTGAAGTTGTCTCTATAGTTTGTGAATAGTGGGAATAGTGTGGCAATGAACATGGCTGTGCACAGACCTCTTCTTGTCTTTCCTCTTTTCACTAGGATATCGAAGCTGAAGGATTTCCCTGTTGTAGGGAATTTCGATTTCCAACATTTTGCAGAAGCACCACACCACTGTGCACAATAGTTGCATGGTTTTGCAGTATGTAGTGAGTGAAGGTTCCAATCTCTCCACTTCCTGTTTTTGCTAACTTTTCTATTAAGGCAGGGGTGATGAGACATCTTACTGGATTTTTGATTGACGTATCTTGAATATGTACTAATCATGAGCATTTCTTCTGCTTGTTGGCTGCCTGAATGTTTTCTTTGGGACGTGTTGGTTCATGTCCTCTGTGCATTTTTAACTGGATTATTTGCCTTTTTCTCCTTGAGTTATTAAAGTATTGTATAAATTTTAAATATCATTCTCTTATTTGGGGCTAATACTTTTTTTAACAAATTTTTTTTTCCCAATCTGTAGGCTCTCTTTTGATGAAATCTCTTGAGGCACTTAGGGTCTAATTTTTAGGAAGCCCTAGTAATTATTTTGTCATCTACCGTTCTCATTATGTTTCATACCACCTTCAGTGTGTCCCTACTTTCATGGATAATCTGGATAGTTCTATTTTATGTCTCCTCTTTGATACCTCTGGGGTCTGTCTTTGTATATGAATATACAGGTCCCATTTCATTCATTTGTAAATGGGTATACAGTTTTGCCAGCAAGAGACTGTCCCTCCCTTAATGTGTTTTGATCCTTTGTCAAAGATCGGCTATCTGTAAGTGAATGGATTTACTTTTGAGTTCTCAATTCTGTTCTATTTGTGTATGTATTTTCTGTTGTACCTGTACAAAGCTGTTTTAAATATCATGATTCTTTAGTAAGTTTTTAAACCAGAAATTGGGAGACCTTCTACTCTGATCTTCTTTATGAATTCTTTGCTTATTTGTGAACAGTTTCCTTCCCACATACAACTGGTGATTAGTATTTCCATTTCTTTAAAAAATGAGGTAAGAATCTGGATCCATTTGCATTATATGTTTAGATTCCTTGGGGTAGTATTAACATTTTCAAAATGACATGTCTTCCTATCCATTAACATGGTATGGTATATACTTCTATTTATGTAGTCTTCTTATAATCTTGCTTTGTATTTGTCTTTGTACAGGTCCTTTGTTTGTGTGATTAGATTTATTCCTAAGTGTTGCATCTTCTCAGTGACTACTTTAGTGCTGTTCTTGTTTTCCTGATGGTTTTTTCAGAGCTCTATTTGTTAGTATAAAATAATTCAACTGATTTTTGTGTATTGATCTTATACCCTGCCACTCTGATGAATTTTCAATTAGCTCCAATAATATTTTTGTTGAATAATTTAGATTTTCCAAATAACCTGCAAACAGAGAATTTCACTCCTTCTTTGCCAATTTGTATGTATTTAAATTCCCTCTGAATAGGAGTCATGGTAAAGGGCATCTCCATGTCATTTCACAGAGCCTTGTGGTGTAGCTAGTTACACGTGGCAAACTACAAGGTTAGTAGTTCAAACCCACCCTCTGCTTCATGGGAGGTTGAAGAGGCTTACAACAATGTTTGCAGCCTTGGAAACACACAGGGAAAACTTTCCTGTCCTGTAAGGTCACCACGAGTCAGAATTGACTTGGTAACACTGAGTTTTGAGTATCTGGTTCCCATTTACAAGTGGAATGTTTTCAGTTTCTCTCCATTGACAATAATTTTGACTGTTAGTTTTAAATATATGCTTTATATCATACAGATGATTTTTGCTTATAATCCTGGTTTATTATTTTATCATCATTCAATTTTGTAAAATGACTTTTCTGTATCATTTGACATCATCATTCTATTCACTTGTTTTATCTATGTAATGCATTATATTGTGTTTCAAATGTGAACCACTCTAGTATACAAATCCCACTTAGTCATGTCATAATTTTTTACTTTGTTTTGTTTTGATTGCATTCCACTAGCTAGAATTTTGTTGAGAATTGTTGTTTTTATTTTCCTGAGAGATATTAGTCTATAATTTATTGTTTTAGTGATATCTCTGCTTGGTTTTGGCATCAGAATTATTCTTGCTTCATAAAATAAATTGAGAATTGTCCTTCCTTTCTATACCCTGGAGTAGTATGAGTTTAATTGATGTAAGCTCTTCTCTGAATGTTGGCTAAAGCTATTCTCTGAATGTATATCAATAAAGCTGCCTGACCCAGGCATTTCTGTTTTTAAATTATGTGATCACGTTATTCTTTTACTATTGACTTAATAAGGCATTTTCTTCAGTCCATCCACCACTTGTCTGTCAGTTAGTCGTACTGTGGTCGCTCATGTGTTGCTGTGATGCTGGAAGTTGTGTCAGTGGTATTTTAAATAACAGTAGAGTCCCCTGAAGCGAAGAGGTTTCAGCATAGCTTCCAGACTGACTAAGAAGAGTCTATGGAAAAAGGAATTGGATGTCCACTTCTGAAAATTTAGCCATTGAATAACCCTATGAATAACACTGAAAGATTGTTCAGAAATAGAAGCAAAAAACTGTCAGATTCACTGCCAGATGAGTCCCTTAGGTCAGAAGGCCCTCAAAATGTGACTGAGGAAGAGTTTCATTCTCAATTAGAGTCAGCCACAGTGATGGGGACGAGGAAAGCCTGCAGGGCCTTCATTTACTGATGGAGCACAACTCACAGTCAGAAGAACCAGACAGAACACTTAGTAACATAGACGGCAGTGAAGAATACAAAGGTCCTTAACACGATGAATTGACACAGTAGCTGAAAGGATGGGAGCAAACAGAAGAAAGATTCTAAGAGTAGCCCAGGGTGGGATGGTGTTTCACTCTGTTGTACTGAGTCCAAACAGCACCTAACAACAACGTCAGTCTATGTTAGTTCAGGTAGGTGATGTGTTTATAGAAATTTGTCCATTTTTCACAAGTTTGTTGGAATACAGTTCTTTATAGTATTGTTTCCGAATGTTCCCCTTGTAAATAATGTTCCTCTGGCAGGTTTTCATGGAGAGATTTAGCTTCAGTAATTTGACCTTCCAGAGATTCCAGTCTACTCCTTTGCTCTTTCAATATATTTTTGTATTTCTGAAATTATACTGGTATCTTCTGGATTTCTATTTGCTATTTTTGTGTGGTTCTAATTTAAAATTTATTTTGTGAGTTTGTTGTTGTAGTGTTTCCTATTTTTCTAATAATTCTTGTCTGTGTTTCCCCTAGCTTTGTCCTCTTGTCCCACTATCTTGCTCAGTCTTTATTTGGGTTTCAGTAAGTCCTCTCGGTTACATTGCCCTTGATCAAGCCCCACCAGGCCTCTTACACACTCCTTGCCACTGATTTTGGATCACTTGTTGTTCCCTTGTCCCTGTGTTGGTTAACACCACATCCTTTCCCCCACCTACCCCTTTTCCATGTCCCACTGAAACTATTGGTCCCTTTGCTTTCTCCTCCAGATTGTTTATCCAGGCTATCTTATCTAGATAGACCTGCAGAGATAATAATGTGCACACACAAAAAAGACAGAGCAAAACAAAGAGACAAAAGAAAACAACAAAAAACCCAATGACAAACGAACAAACAAAAAGCCTGTAAATAGTTCAAGGTCTGTTTGTTGACCTAAATAGGAGTGTTTTCTGGTTGAGTCTGATGGGGTGCCACCTTGGCCTCAAAGTCTATTGTTGGTATTCCCTTGGGACTTAATTGCTCTGCTCCCGTTGCTGTTCTGTTGCATTCCCTTAGTGTTTTGCCTTGGTGTGGTGGGGTCAGATCAGGCACAATTCCCACTCTGTGTCTCCAGTGGTAATTTGTAAGCGATGGAAGGCATGTCTTGTTGTGGGGCTGGCCATATGGTCCTCTCTGCGCATTGGTTTCTCTAAGCAGGGATATCATCCTTAAGGCTTGGTGAGCCAGGGTGTGTTCCATGCTCTCTTCCTCCCCCTTCATTTGCTCCCATGTGCTCTGATCAGACATGTTCCTCTCCCAGAGCTGTAGCTTAAGTGCGGGCCTCTGAAATGAATTCTTCTGGGGGAGGGGCAGCTATCCAAGTTGTTGGCATTGGGGCCGGCCCCTCAGACCTCTCCACTGGTTCCCTGTTTCATGCCGCTGTGTTGCATTCATATTTTGGAGCACGGGTTGAGACAACTTCAATATTTTATTCATTTATTATGGTGTTACCTGTTGGTTAAGTTTTGAGGATTTTGGTCATCTTTACATTGAATTGCACCCATACTGAAGGGTGCAATCCTTGACCTTTATCAGCATGTGATTCAAGGCCTTCTCACTCTCAGCAAGCAAGGTTGTGTCATCTGCATATTGTATGTTCTTAACAAGTGTTTCTTCCATCTGATGACACTTTCTTTTTCATATAAGCAAGCTTCTCTATTTGCTATACAAATACAGCGTGAATAAATATGGTGAGTGAATAGAACCCTGATACACATCTTTCCTGATTTTAAACCACACAGTAATTTCTTGTTCTGTTCTGAGAACTCCCTCTTGGTCCATGTTCAAACTCATTATAAGCACAATGAAATGTTCTTGAATGTCCATTCTTCTCGAGGCTATCCAGAGCTTGTTATGATCCACACAAGTCGAATGTCTTGACATAGTAAAAAAACAAAACAAAACACAAATAAACATCTCTGGTATTTTCTGCTTTCAGCCAAGATCAGTCTGACAGCAGCAATGATATTCCTTGTTCCAAGACCTCTTCTGAATCTGGCCTGCATGTCATCCTCAGTCACATTTCAAGTGCCCTTCAACTGGATTGGCCCATCCTCCAGCACTGTCTCTGACAATGTTCTGCCTCCAGTAATTAGACCTTCAATATCTGACAGTGTTTTGACGCGATGAAGCAGGGTTTCATGCCTTCCTCTGAAGTGAAAAGCTGGGTTCTTCTTCTCTGTCAGTTGTTAGTCTGGAAATGACATTGAAACCTGTTCACTTTTGGAGGCCATGCTGGTATTGGAAATGTCGGTGACATGTCTTTCAGAATCAAAGTAACATGCAAACCGCCCCACTTATACAAATTGACAGACACATAGAATTTCTAAAGATGCACTTCACTTTTGTAGATGTATTTATTTCTTGAACCATACTAATTTCTTTACAAAAATATAAGCAGTGGTTGCATTAATCATGGTAACCTGGGTGATGGGGGATTTGTAGTTCTCACCGGGTGATGGGGGATTTGTAGTTCTCACATTGAGTAACATTTCTTCTTCACTCCTTTGGTGTTTGCCACATTGTCAATCTTTACCAAGTACCACCCTCTCAAAGCAAACAAACCGAAAAACAAAAACACTTGCAATTGAGTGAATTCTGAATCATGGCTACTGCAGGTATTTTACAGTAGTCTTGTGTGCATAGCATCTTCTCTATGGAAGAAATATGAGGCCATGTCCTCCTGTGAACATTTAGTCTTGAGAACACTCTAGAACAGGGGTCCTCAAACTTTTTAAACAGGGGGCCAGTTCACTGTCCCTCAGACATGTTGGAGGGCCAAACTATAGTTTTTTTTTTAAAAAAAACTATGAACAAATTCCATGCACACTGCACATATCTTAGTTTGAAGTAAAACTACCAAACAGGTCAAAAACACCTGGCGGGTTGGTTATATGTCCTCGGCGGGCCACACCTGGCCCGCGGGTTGTAGTTTGAGGACACCTGCTCTAGAGGATCCCTCTCAGTCAGAATTCACTTAATTGTTATAGGTTTGGGTTTGAGTATTCCATATGGTCATGGGGTTACCCATTGGAAGTTAATCACAAGCTCTTTCTCCCAAAGTGCCTCAGAGTCATTTCAAACCATCAACCTTGATTAGTAGCCACATATTCATAGTTACATACTTAGCCATTTGTGCCACACAGCATATATATATCCAAGCACCATTGCAGACAAATTCTTCCAGCCCGTCACCACTTTGACCCCGATTCCCTAAACATAAATCTAGTATTTCCCCTGAATGTACATTTCAATGTAGGTTCAAAGGTCTAAATTATCAGTGTATTCCATTTTCTTTAGATTTCCAGTGAAAGAACAGATAGAAAAGGATTTACTTTCCATACCTTGCTTCTCCGTGTGAAGGTGAGTGCTTCCAGTACAACCTGAACACCAATGGAACACACGATCAGGCTGCGTACTACAATGGAAAAATGCATATGACAGCTACGATAGTACTTTCTACCTTAGGCACCACAGCAAAGGGAAATGAACATAATATGAAATATACAGTTTGAACATATACTTTGGTATTTCTGAGGTTTCATAAAATTACTGGATGGAAGGGCATACCCCACTTCATCTAGTCTAATGAGTGATTCACAAAGGGTAAGGCAGAAATAAGAAATAATTTTTTATGAGAACGCTAATCTGCAATTTGGTCTAATGGAACTGTTGGTGATTCTTATGTCAGATCTGAAAACTGTCATTGAGATAATTCAGCTATCTGAATATCCACTTAACATACCATCCTGTGAATACTTAAAAAAAAATCACTACATTTACAACCTACTTTTCATAAGTGTCCCATAGTATTGAAGACAGAAGGAATGACTAAAACAACCCATATTGCCATAGTAAATGTAATGTACAATGGACCACTCTTTGAAAGTTGAGAATGTTCTTATGCAAATTCAGATCGAGTAATTTTTCTATTTATTTTATTTTGTACTTCTATGTATCTTCCATTGTATCAACACAACAGCACTTATAAATATTACTGTATTTATAACTAACAAATATTTTTTTAATATCATGGTGGCTCAACATGGTCACCTGCTAATCAAAAAGTCAGCATGTCAAAGTCGCCAGACATGTGCATGAGAAAGATGTGGCAGTTTGTCTCCATAAAGATTGCAGCCTTGGGAACCCCTGGGGCACACACAGTTCTGCTGTGTCCTAGAGGATTAATATGTGTCAAAATTAAGCTGACAGCAATAGGATTTTAATTTTGAAAGTCATCATTTAAAGTATTAACTAGTTAAAGTTTTAGTAAATATACTTTTTCCCCTGTAAGTAGAAATAGTAAGTAAAAATGATTTACTGTTATTAATTTTTAAACTTTTACTACTTAAAATAGGCAATTAATATTTACTTACTTATCTTTTCCAGATATTTAAAAATGGTCATGAAATTTATCTTCTTTGAAGTTTAGATTTATGAAAATTCAACTTATAGTACTTCATTCAATCTTTCTTCAGAAGATATTGGTAGAAGTAAGAAAATTGTGAAAGCCCAAGAACTATTTCTAAGTATCCTTGAAATAGAAAGATAGATGTTATCTAGTGACCCTTCCTGGTTTCTGATCTGTGAGAAAAACCCTCTGCCCCTTAGGATTTCCCAAGTTGTAAACTTTATAGAAAGAGATGGTCAAAAAGCTGAACTGAGAATTTCAAAGGCAGTTAGAGAAGAGAAGGTGAAATATTATAATGAAATGTGAAAAGAACTAGAATTAGGAAACCCATGGGGAAACACGTGCTCACACAGTGTACCTGAAACTGAAAGTACTCAATAAAATGTCCAAGCCTCAATGGCAATACTGAACGATTCTACGGATAAAGTATCGAGTGATCCATGAAGCATCCAAAGAAGATGGAACGCATACACAGTCAGTGTACCCCAAATAACCGATCAACATTCAACCACTCCAGGAGGTAGGATATGAGCAAGAGTTGAAGCTGCACTGAAAGCATTAGGCAAAAACAAGGCTCCAGGTATTGATGGAATACCAATTCAAATGTTTTGACAAGCTGATGAAGCATTAGAAACTCTTATTCATCTAAGCCAGGAAATTTTGGAGGCAGGCACTTGACCAACTGAATGGAAGAGATTCATATTTGTACCCATTCCAAGTAAAGGTGACCCAAAAGAATGTTCAAATTATAGAACAATATAATTGATATCACATGCAAGTAACATTTTGCTGAAGATCATCAACAATGGCTGCAGCAATATAATGTCAGCGAGTTTTCAAAGTATCAGGACAAATTCAGAAGAAGACTTGGAGCAACGGATATCATTGCTGATGCCAGTATGGAACTTGACTGACAGTAGAAAGATATATATTTGTGTTTCATTGGCTCTGCCAAGACATTTGTCTCTGTGGATCATGACAAAGTATGGGAAGCCTTGAGGCGAATGGGAATTCTGGAACACTTCATTGTATTTTGAGGAACTTGTACCTGGATCAAGACATAGTTTTACGAGTGGACCAAGAGCATTCTGTATAGTTTAACATTAGGAAAGGTGTGCATGAGGGCTGTATCCTTCCACCATACCTATTCAGTTTAGGTTTGAGCAAATCATCAGAGAAGCAGGTTTATATGGAGAAGAAGGAAGCATTAGGGTGGGAAGGAGGATTATTCACAGCCTGAGATACGCAGATGACACAACCTTGCTTTCTGAAAGTGAGGAAATTGGGGCACTTGCTGATAAAGATCAAGCATCACAGTCTTCAATATGGATTACTATTCAATATTAGTATGACCCAAATCCTCACAACTGAACCATCATGATAAATTAATGCAAGGTTGATTTTTGTCAAGGATTTTGTCTTTGTTAGGTCCACAATCAATGCTGATGGAACCAGCAGTCAACAAATAAAAAGAAGTTACATTCTGTAAATCTGCTGCACGATATCTCTAGTATTGCAAAGTAAGCATATTTAAGGACTAAGGTGCACCTGACCCAAGCCATGGTACTTTCAATCGCCTCATATATATGTGAAAGTTGGACATTAAATATAATACAGAAGACAAATACATGCAATTGAATTGTGATGCTGGCGAAGAGTATTGAAATACCTTGGGCTGCCAAAAGAACAAACAAATCGATATTGGAAGAAGTAAGGTTAGAGTGATCCTTAAAGGCAAAGATGGTGAGACTTTGTCTTACATACTTTGGCATGTTGTCAGAAGAGACCAAGAGAGAACAATCCCTAGAGAAGAACACCAAGTTTGTTAAAGTTGAGGGGCCAGGGAAAGACCCTCAAAATATGGATCGACACCGTGGTTGCCACAATAAGCCCAAATATACGGGGAAGTGATTGTGAGGATGGTGCAGGACCCGATCATGTTTCGTGTTTCCTTCTGTTGTGCCCAAGGTCACTATGGGTTGGAATTGACCCCATGGCACCTAACAACAACAACAAACCACTGAGATTCCTGACCCAAACATATTGACACAAAACCTAAACTCTCGCAAAGATCTTTTTCTTTTCTCTTGTCCCTTTGCATTGCCAAGCTTGCTGCCCTGCCCCAGGTACTGGTGCCTCAACCGTATGAGATGAAGTGTTAACATCCTTGCTTCTAAAACGTTTTCTGGCTGAAAATCTTCCAAATAGCTTGGTCTGGCTCTCCATAGTATATTGAAGATTCTTTGCCTACATCATGAGTAAAGAAATCAAGGGTTTTGGCCATCCTTATTAATTATCCAGCTTTTAAATGCTTATAAGCCTCTTGAAAATATCATGACTTAAGTTGGGTGCAATTTAGTCCTCAACGAATCCTTGCTTTTTCACACTTGGCAGGTCTTTGGCAGATTTTCGCAATTCAATCTATCCTTTGGTTTCTGGTCTGGTGCTTCCATAAATGTTGATTGTGGATCCAAATAAAATGAAATTCTTGACAAATTAATTATTTTCCAATTTATCATGCTGCTTTGTATTAGCACAGATGTAAGGGTTTTGTTTTCTTTATGTTGAGGAAGCATCTTGAATATACCACACACTGCTAGAAGAATGTACAAATCTATCTTGGAACATGTACAACCAGAATGCCCTCTAGAAGCAAGGACAGTGAGATTTTATCTCACATACTTTGACCATGTTATTTGGGGGGCCATTCTCTGGAGAAGGACATCATGCTTGGTATTGCCGAGGGTCAACAGAAGAGAGGAAAACACTCAACAAGATGAGTCAACACAGTGACTCCAACAATGCTTTTAAATATAGTAACTCTTGTGATAATGGTGCAAGAATCTGCTGTGTTTTACAGTCAAAATCAGTGAGTGCTAAGGTTTCACCTGAAAGTGAGCAGACTTCAAGTCTTTGCCCTAAGTCCTCAAGGCTGTGCCCTCTGCATATTGTTGTGGATAACAAGCCTTCCTCTAATCCAGATGCTATCTCTTCATCACACAGTCTAGTTTTTTGGATTATTTGATTAGCATACAGATATGAAGTCCGATAAATAACTTTGCAGAGCGAGTAAAACACAAAGAAATATGCAAATACCTTTGTTTTTCTCTCCTTTCCATCAATGTACCACATATACTTGAAATTATCCAAGTCCTCTTCTGAATTCACCTTGAATTCCTGCCTATTTCCTGTCAACTTGCTAGTGTTACAAAAGTCTAAAATTATCTTCAGCAAATTTTTTCATATATATGATTTCAATGATGTTATTAGATAATTTTTTTGCATTCTAGTGGATCACTTTTCTTGGACTGGTCACAAATATTGATCTCTTCCAATCAGTTGGCCATCTAGCTGTCTTCCAAATTTCTTTGTATAATTGAATGAGTTTTGCATCCACTTTTTGATACATCTCAATTGGTATTCTATCAATTCCTTTAGCTTTGTTTTTCATTAATTCCCTCAGGGCACCTTGGACTTCATTCATCAATACCATTGGTTCTTGATCATATGCTATCTCCTAAAATGGTTGAGCAGTAACCTATTCTTTTGGGTACTCTGTGTATTCCTTCATTTTATTTTGATAAATCTTTTAATATTTTTCTGACAGAATTCTTTTATATCAAAACTCCACGTTTTCGTTTTATTTTCAGTTCTATTTAGCTTGAGAAATTCCCAGCATGCTTTTTCCCTGTTAGTGTTCTACCTACAGGTATTTGCATATATCATTATAATACCTTGTCTTTTCAAGCTATGTTTTGAGAATTTCTGTTCAGCTCTATTACTTAACATTTCTTAAGTTTTCATTAGCCTGTCTATGTTCAAAAGAAAATTTTTGAATCTCCTCTGACATCCATTTTGATCTTTTCTTTCATTTCTGCTTTCTTTCTATATAATTTCTTTGATGTGATCCTACAAGTCATTAGTGATCAATGTATGAAATCTACATTTAAGATGGTCTCTAAATCCAGGTTATATATTCTCAAGGTCATATTTTGGCTCTAGAAGGCTAGTTTGAATTTTCCTCCACTTCAACTCAAATTTGAAAATGCACAACTGATAGTCTCTAGTGTAGCTGGGTCTTGGTCTTATTCTGACTGATGATATTAAGCTTCTCCATCACCTCTGACTCTTACTACAAACATACTCTATTTAATTCTCCTGTCTTGCATCTGACAATAATCTCGTGTATAGTCAATGATGATGCTTTTATATAAATGAACTAACAATTGGGTAAGTTATTTTGTAAAATTCTATCATTCAATCTCTTAGGTAGAATTTCTATCCTAAGGCCATTTTCCCAAACTACTGATCCTCTTTGTTTCCAACTTTCTCATCTCAATTACAGTTATGATCAATACATCTTATTGCATACGTGATCAATTTCAGGCTGCAGAAGATGGTATAAAATTTCACTCTCAAAAAAAATATTTCACTCTCTTCTTACTTGGCATTAGTGGTTGGTGCACAATTCTGCCTTATTAACTGGTCTTCCTTGTAGGGAGACCAATTTTCCTATTACTGATATCATTATACTACAAGATAGGTCTTGAGACATTCTTTTTAAAAGTAACATTCTTCTTAAATTTGTCACTTCCAAGTGTAGATCCTATGATTGTTTGGTCCATTATGGCAAATACCAGTCCTTTAGAACTCACAAATGCTTAGATATCCATCTTCCTGCATTCCCTTTCAGTTTTATTAGGGGTCAATTATCCTAGAGTTGTACTTTTTACATTCCATATTCTACTTATTAATGGATGCCTGCTACTGCTTCCTCTCATTTGGAATAGTGACATCATCAAACGAAGGTCCCAAAAGCTTTATTCCATCCATGTCATTAAAACTAACTCTATTTGAGGATTCCCCTCTTTTGCAGGCATATTTTGAGTGCCTCCAACGTACAGGCTGCAGCTTCCTGCACCATGTGAAACAGTATTCGATACTATTCAGAAGGTTTCCACCAGCCAAGTATACATGCAAGTTACATATCGTTAACAGTAAAATGAGTTCATCTGAAAAGTTAGGTAAATTCAAAGGAGTTTAGGGAAAGATAGTATAAGGATAAAGCTTGACAGTGTTTTTGCATGGAGTGCCTACAATTCAAAACATATTACGTGGCTCCAGTACTTGACTTTTCACTTCACAGTACCACCTCTAGTCCACATTCCTTAATCAGGGCAAACAAATAGTCATTGGAACCCATGAAAGAAACGCTTTAGAGCAGCGTATATATTTTTTCATTCTCCCTGTAGTTTTCGCCTTTATTTCCCCTCCCCAGTTCCAGCTTTATACTTAGAAAAGCCTCTGCCTTCGGTGCCTAAAGTAAAGTTTGTGATGAGGGGAAATAAAGATTTTTCACCAGCCATTTCCATAGTGATTTTTCATTTCCAAAAATTAAGCCTATTGATAAAATGTCCTTGAAAAAGAAGACAAGATGTGAGAAGAGTGGGAAATATTTTCAGGGAATTAAGAAGACATTATATTTTTAGACTAAAAGGATTCTAAGACCTTGGTTGGGAGATGGGTTATCAGTCACAAGGCATGTGATAACAGGTAAGAGTGACTAAAATAGTCAACATATAATCTCTAGGTCATACATGAATGACCCCTTTAGTTGCTAAGTCATTGGAGAGGTCCCTGTGTCTTGGAGGAAAAATATTTTGGGAAGAGATGACTTAATGTCTATTTACTAATGCTTTGCAGAGGGTTTCTGATATGCCAGGCGCAGGTACCTACTTAGTGAATAGCATCTCTGCCTATATCGTGTTAGGTCATTCAAACAACAGAATGAGAAAACCCGAAGAGACCATGTGGTCTGGGAAGGTGAGCGTGTTGGTGGTAAGAAAGGGCTAAAGGAGTGACAAGACCCTATTAAGTACTACAAAGACTCATGTACCCCTGAATCTTCCAGAAAGAAGGTCAAAAACAAAATGACTGTGCTTGAATTTACTATCTACATGTAAGTGAGGGGCTATAAATTAAAATGAATTTGAATTAAAGAAACTAAAATATTTTAAGCTGCATTGCATTTTGTGAGTTGTATAGTTGCCACATATGCTGTAAATTTCTCATTCAGATCTATATTCCTATTCGAATTTATCTTCTCATGTGGCATGCCTAAGGGAGATAGTACGCTAGCCAATTGCCACAATCTTGCTGTCTCAGCAGCTATTGTTCTCAATTAAGTGACAAATTGTGATCTCGGTTATAATTTAGTTTCCCACATGGCATATCCTCAGGAAGAAAATGTGCTCAGTTGAGGACATATTTCTTTTTCTTTGGTAAGTTATATTGCTCATTGACATTAATACACTTTATTCTGATTTTGATCTTCTGACTCTGAGATTTGATTAATTGTAGTTCACCATAGGATACTTCCCAACTCTGTGTGAAAGATTAAATACCTAAGTCTGCAATACTGAGGACCAGATTTGGTGCATTGAAAATTTATTAAGAAAATACCTTCCTAAAGAAGGATTTTGGAGGGTGCTTCACCTGAGTCACAAAGACACACTCTGCTGAATTATCATGGTGACATAAATAACTCAGACTCGTTAGTGTGAACCTCAAGCATTTTAAATTCTAAGTCAGAAATGAAATACCTACTAGAATTAGGAGCCATCTGATTTCTTTGTGAATTCCCAAAAAACCCAACAGACAAAGAACAGTAGCAGATCCAGTTCCAATCAGTATTTGGGCACTACATGCTATCATCTGAGTCTTGTCATCTGTGAGGACACAAAATGATGTATGGAGTTATAGTTTGTTTTTTATTTACTAATAAATACAGCAACCGAGGTTTCCCCAAACAGCTGTTGTCAAGCCACTAGGACACTCTCTTATCTTTTATTTTGACCCCAGTCTAGTCCTTACGTTCAGTACCAACCTCTCTAACTTTTCTGATGTGATAGAGAATCGTAGACTTTTACCTTAATCTTACTTTCATTGTCATCTATATTAAAATACCCCTGCCCCCATAGGGTGATCTCTTCTGTGGATGCATTCATCCCCCAAATCCTTAAATCCTTAGGTACCAAATATGTAAGTTAGGTGTGCTTTGTATGATATCCTGAGCTTATTACTAACAGTGATCCTCTTCTCACAATATGAGGATGAGCCAAAAATGTATTTCTATTGGGGTTCTATTTCATACATGAGCAGCTTTATTCCTTGTGACAGTTGGTGTGTTCAAACTAATGACCTTGAAGTCCAGGGCTCCTTTTCATAGTTCAAGAAACTAGATATTCTACTTGAGTTTATGTCCTTCAGAGGAATTGCTGCCTTTCTATTTCATTTTCTAGTAATTTCTAACAATGAAGTACCCTCTGTGTGGTGATACATTTGTCTCCCTATCTGTCTTCCCCTGTCTCCTGTGTTTGTCTGTGTCCATTCTGATCTTTTTATGCCTCCGGTGTGATAAGGTTTAGGACCCAATCTACTGCGGTAAAGTCTTATTAACATCACCAAGGGAAACTTCTTCTTCAAGTTACGCTCACATTTATAAGTACGGAGGTTGGGGTAGGATTTCAAAATATATTTTGTAGAGGGACACAATTCATTCCACAAAATACACCACTGCTATCTTTCAAAGCCCTACGCTAGACAAAAGTTCCTGAAAAAAAATCATAAGGAACAAAAGGCCAGTAGGTCTTTCAAGGAATTTCAGAAACCACTGGAAAATTCTCTACTAAGTTACTCTTGTTCATTTGTACTAAACAATAGCATAGGGTCACTTTAGAACAGGGGTTGACAAACTTTTTCTGCACGGGGCAAGTATTTTAGGCTTCGTGAGCCATATACCGTACTCTCCGTCGCAACTAGATGACGCTGCTGCTGCTACTGTGCAGAAGCAGTCCTAAGCAATATGTAAGTGAAACAGTAGCTATATTTGGCCCACTGAATTTGTTGACTATTGTCATATCATCCCCAATTTTCAATGCCTTTGATAAAAACACAGGTGTATCTATTTCCCCAAAATGAAAGCTATTTCCATGGAAATAACCCTTAATTTAGTGGTTCTATACAAAAGTCACAGCCACCATAACATACCACAAAATGCCTAAAATAAAGGAAAAAAAACATGTACATTTCTTCATCAAATTAAAATCATTTATTAATTTATCCATACGTTCCTATTTCAGGAAATTACACCTGGTTTGTGGAGTCCTGCTGGCACAGGGACAGTAACAGAACGGTTGGTGGTTCGAATGCATCAGCCACTCCACAGGAGAAAGATGTGGCAGTCTAGTTCCATACAAGTGTATGGCCTTGGAAATTCTATGGGGCAGTTCTACTTTGTCTTATATGGTTGCTATGAATCTGAATCAACTCACATTTTTTTAGTGTTTGACACTTAATTTATAATCCTGTGATGGTGAGAGCATATGGTGAGTTTCAAAAGATACTATTTAATTTGAGAAGAGGGTTGAGAATTATCGAAATGGAGTCCTGGTACTGCCATGGTTCAATATTCAGCTGCTAATCGAAGGTCAGTGTCTCGAACCCATTAGCTGCTTCACATGAGAAAGACGTGGCAACCTGCACATCTAAAGATGTGCACATTTAAAGATTACATCCTTTAAAAAGTCTACAGGAAGCTCTACTCTGTCCTGCACTATGAGTCAGAATTGATTTAAGGCCAATAGATTGGTTTGGTTTAGAAGGGATGTGGAAATTACAGATCTTTCTGTTCACTACCTCATAAGTCTACAAATGTATAAAGGTTCAAGATTCTTACAAAAAAATCTTGATCTGCCCCCTTCCCTCATCATTCTTGCCCAGCAAGTTCCCACCTCTTTCCTCTTTTTTTCTTCCAAAATTAGTTGAAGAATCCCTATGGAGGGAAATCTGGCCTATAGTTACTGAATTCTAGTATAATACTGCCACCTGCTGATTAAATCCAATACATAGCTATTGTAAAGTATATGCCTGTTTTGTTTCTGAGAAAGCAAAAGAAAACTAGATACATACCTAAAACAGTCAAAAAATTGTTTCTATAATAAAAACCATGCACCAAATCCCATGAGTAAAAGTCCAAGACTCTATAAGAGATATAGTCAATATTTATTTGTTAGTGTTTATCTGTAAAAATGCATTCATTCTCTTAGTAAATAATTATGAGAATTCTTACCAAGAAAGCTCCATTAACGAGATTAAGAATGTACTTAAAAATTACTATTTTGCTTTTCCTTAACATTTTTCTTCCAAGAAAACTGATGAGTCTTAAAGATAACCACAAGTGTCACCATAAACTTCACCATAATAATAACTTTAAATGCTATTGCCTATTCTTGTTGGTTATTTGCACAATTTTCTTCTCGCATAGTTTTTCTAAAATCATTTTATTGGGGGCTCATACAACTCGTATCACAATCCACACATCCATCAATTGTGTAAAGCACATTTGTACATTCGTTACCTCGCATGTTTTCAGTGTCGCATTTTTCTCTCCATGAATACATGGGCACAATGAAAGCATCTTGACATTGAACCTGCCTTTCTGCTTCTGAATTTATCTTTTTAGTCTAAGAACTTGAAACTAAAGAAATATGTGAAGAGAAATTTTCCTGAACTTCTTGTATCTTTCAGAAAGTAAGTTATTTTCTTTTGTTTTCCGTGTTAACATACCTTCTCCTTTGCTAGAAAGCATTCCTTCACCTCTAGTCCATGCATCGGCTTTCCAAAAATAATGTCACCTTCTCAATGAGGTCTCAGCATGGAAGCATTTCTCTAACATCAATTTGTGCCTTGTTTTCTCATTGTCTTTCTTCCCATCTAGATCGCGAGGTCTTTAAGATGAGAGGGTGGAGGCTGTGTACTATTAAAACCTCAGAGTTTATCACATGCTAGGTACTTAATAACACTGCTGAAAGAATTAACAGATGGAATAAATTATTCAATTAATTTACCAATTCGCTTGCACATGCAGTATAAGGAAAGGAACTAACCTAATAGTATTATTAAATCGCCTTTTTCAGGTAAACAATATTTTTAAAGCCTTTCTGGGAAAGACTGACCCTCGTGGTTTTCAATGCTTTGATTCTTAAATGAAAGTCTGAACGGGTTTGGAGTTGGCTCTGGATTTCCTTTTCTCGTTCATCGATTTAGTTCTGGATGGCGTCATGGTTCCTGTCGCAGTTTTCTAATGTTAGTTCTTTAATGGCTTAAAGTATGAAATACATAATTGACATGATTTAGGCAGATATAGTAAGATGGATCTGGACTTATTCGTCAATATTTACAAGGAAACGAATCCGTTGAATGGAAGACTATATTAGCTGATGAGAGAAAACAATGTTTGTGCCTACCTAATATCTTCTTTACATTGACCTAAGTCCATTTCCTCCACAAAAAATCCCCAGATTCATCTCCTGGCTGAAGGAATCTCTCCAGGCTTTGTCTTAATATGCTCTATATATTTTTAAAATTGTCTCATTTAGTTTCCCCCATGTCTGTTTTACTGTTTTAATACTGGCTTTCTCCATTGCCTAGCCTGTTTTGATGAGGCATTTGGAAGCATCACCTGGTTTTTATTTCAGTTTCTCCCCTAGAGACTATAGGCCTACATTCCGAACCCATTTCTATTCATCGCGGCATGCAGGAAAGCTGTGATCCTCTCCTTTAGCCCGCACAGGCCTCCGCACTTCTGAGCGAGGAAAGAGAATGGAAGGGTGACTGATTAAAAAGGAAGAGGAATGAATGAATGGTCCTGGGTAATAATTAGCATGTTAGTTTGGGTGAATGCTTTATCAAAGAAATATAGTGATCAACTAAAGTCCAAGGTGGGTAAGTGGGGCCTGTTCTAGAAAGTCATCTCAGGAGCTGAGGGCAGTGGATAAGCTTCAGTCTGTTCAAGAGAGAGCGCCTCGGTTTGCATCAGTTCCTCCGTCGTCCATTGCATCATCTTTTAGACGAGTGAGTTGAAATTTCCACACTGGTTCCATTCTGCTTCTAGTTCACAGCTTTGTCACATAGTCACACTCAGCTGCATTTGGGAGAAAGCGAGTGCCCAGGCAGAAAGACGTTGTCAGGAGGAATAGATAAAATTGCCTGCTGGAGTGGCATTGTGGTTACACATGTGGCTGCTAACTGCAAGGTCAGCAGTTCAAAACCACAAGCTGCTCCTTGGGAGACAGATGAGGAGGCTTTCTGTTCCCATGAAGAGTTACAGTCTTGCAACCACACAGGGGCAGGTCTACCTTGTGCTATACGTCATTATGAGTTAGAATTAGCAAAATAGCAGGGAGCTGGGGAGAAGGACGATTACAAGAGATAAGTAGAGAAAGAAAAGAGAAGACTTTGATATAGCTTCAATATGGTTCAATATATAATAGTTTTACTATAGAAATAATTAATGATCAGGATTTTTATAGGATACTAAAGTAAAAGAAAAATGGTATTCCTTGGAAATAGAAAACACTGGAAAAGTAATAGACCAGGGGTGGGGGGAAATTGGCAAATTTAGTTTTTAACAATTGAGCTCCAGAACTTATCTAATAGGAATTATTAAAGAACAAAGTTATATAAGTACTAGAATTGTACCTTAAGGTATAAATTGTTAGGGCATATCTGGATGTCAAAAGAGGTGATGTAGGGGAATTAATGAATAAGATAAATGAAATACAATAAAAACACAGTAGAGTTGAGCGTGATGAATAGATATAGATAGAAATTTGGACCCTTATTTTTTAAGGCAGAATTTTACAGAAGAAAAATAAATCAAAGTGTGGTATCATGGAAACCAGTGGGGGGGGGATCCCCTGGAATGTTGCTGTTGTTGTTGTTATTGTTGTTGTTAGGTGCCATCAAGTCACTATCAACCTATCGAGACCCAATTCACCACAGAACAACTGTGCCTGTGCTTGAGTCCTTGGTTGTAGAAGAATATCAATTCTTCTCCGCGAGGGAACTTCCTCTCTGTTGATGCCTCTCAACTTTATCAAGCAGGGATTTATTTCTCATGACAACGTGTCCAAAATATCTAATTCTTACCATCCTTGCCTCTACGGAGCACTCTGGCTACCCTTCTTTCAAAACAGATTTGTTTTACCTTTTAGCAGTCCCTGGATTTCAATATTCTCCTCCAGCACCACATTCCAAATGCATTCATTCTTTTTCAGTGTTCCTCGAATACAATGCCCAACTTTCCCATGCATTATGAGACCATTGGAAACACTATGACTGGGGACAAGCTCACCGTAGTCCTCAAGATAACCTCCCTATTTGTGTTAGTCTGGGTAGAATAGAGAAACAGAGCCAGAAACACTCATGTGTGTAAGAGATAACTTTAAGTCAAAGAGCAATTGTACATTCAGAAAATATCCTAGCCCAGTCCAGATCAAGCTCATAAGTCTGATATTAGACCATATATACAATACCAATCTGTAAATTCCCCTTCAGACTCTTGCGACTCACACAAAACAGGCAATGATGCCGAATGTGGGAAGATCATAGGCCAGTGGGTGGGTAGTCCTGTGGATCTACCTCCACTCAACAAGTGGATTCAGGTGGTCACCTAGCAAGCATCTCAGCAAGGGCAGGGGTCTCCAGGTGGCTCCTCCAGCTCCAAGGCTAGTGTAGCTCCAGGTGTCTTGTCCGCAAGGAGATGAAGCAGAGTGTCTGTGTCCTGCCTGCAACAAGTGATTTATCTCTTTAGCACCTACAAATGAGGTCATCAGGCAGCGACCTGATAGACGGGCTAACCTTCACCCCTTCCCTTTTTTTAAAAAAATAATTTTATTTGGGACTCATACATCTCTTATCACAATTCATACATACATCAATTGTGTAAAGCGCATTTGTACATTCGCTGCCCTCATCATTCTCAAAAAATTTGCTCTCCACTTAAGCCCCTGGCATCAGCTCCTCATTTTCCCCCTCTCTCCCCCCTCCCCGCTCCCCCATGAACCCTTGATAATTTATAAATTATTATTTTATCATATCTTACACTGTCCGATGGCTCCCTTCACCCACTTTTCTATTGTCTGTCCTCCAGGGAGGAGGTTATATGTAGATCCCTGTAATTATTTCCCCTTTCCACCCCACCCTCCCTCCACCCTCCTGATATGGGCACTCTCACCACTGATCCTGAAGGGATTATCTCTCCTGGATTCCCTGTGTTTCCAATTCCTATCTGTACCAGTGTACATTATCTGGTCTAGCCAGATTTGTAAGGGAGAATTGGGATCATGATAGTGGGTGGGTGGGGGGAGCATTTAGGAACTAGAGGAAAGTTGTCTGTTTCATCATTGCTACCCTGCAATCTTAATAGTCTCAAATTAACACCAGATTATGTAACTACCACAGACCACCTCTTGTCAATAGTACACTTTTACACAACTCTTTAGCCATATATAAATTTTAAACAAAACAATAATTAAATCATATATGTACCTAACAGGATAAAACTAAAATTCATACAATTAAAAATGTGCCAGCTTCATTTAAAGATAATGTTCTATTAGTGAGCAGAACAAAAAATATTCTATGCCTAACAATTGCAAGTAAGTGAACACCTACATCATAATCCTATAATCCTATGACTATATCCCCCCACCTATGAAAGTCTGTAAGCCAGCCACTCCATGTCCTTAGCCTCCCAATTTTGGGTATCCAATTTCTACACTGCCCACTTACATCAACCCAGTGCTCTCAGGAGACACTCACATTCTTTGACGTGAAGAATCTTTATTCCAGTTGGAACCATAAGCAAAGTCAAATCAGGACAGGCCATCCCAAAGTCAGCAACAATAGGCTCAAAAATCTTCTCTTCATCTGGTTGGGTTCTGGTTAACTCAATGTGGGCCACCTTACTTAGCCTCACCAAGGTGCCCATTGGCTGCCCTGCCTTTAGACCATGGGCCCCTTCACAAAATCTCAACAGCCCCACTCCCCTTTGTGCTAGGTCATGAACTTCAGACCAGTCAACCCATTCTTATTTTCTCCTCTGGTTACTGTAAGTCAAGTCTACAGGTGTCAGTGGCCAGATCTAACCTGTATCTTTATTGCTGTATTTCTTCCACCACGACTCAACAAGTGGATTTAGCAAGCATTTTAGCCTGCCCACAGATTCCTTTTAACATTCAGTCCCAGAGAGGAGAGTTTCTTCTTCATGGTTCCAGAGTTTTCCAGCCTCAAGGACAAACCACAAATTCAAAATTTAAAAAGCCAAAGAGTTCCTTTTTTTCCTTCAATCTGTCAACAGCCCCTGGGCAAGTCTCTTCACCTTCAAATGTCCTGAGCACTCAAGACACTGAGTGGGGCTTATCTTTTCAAAGCCTTCTTTGTAGGGGTGTCCTAAATTCGTTTAAGATCCAATTTTAATGGTTTTAGACAAGTGGATTTACAAGATCTCTACTGTCATATGGCCCAGTAATCATTTCTATTAATCATCATATCAATAACAATAAGCAAAAGAAATCAATATAAACAAAGTAGGATCAGATCCTAACTAAATGCTTAAAACAGTCAAGTGCAATCCTTATCTAAATTTACCTTAATCCTTATCTAAACTATTCCATTGGGGACTGTAGGCCTCTGACTGAATCAAGCCAGGACCAGGTATTCTGCTTCTTCAACCATTTATAAGTTCTACATGAGCACAGTGAAGTGTTCTGGAATTCCCATTCTTCCCATGGATTTCTATAGTTATGAAGCACACAGCCTAACGCTTTGGCATAGTCAATAAAACACAAGTAAACATCTCTCTGTTATTCTCTGCTTTCAGACAAGATCCATCTGGCATCAGTAATGATAGCCTTTATCCCACATCCTCTTCTGAACCTAGCCTAAACCTCTGGCAGTTCCCTGTCAACGGATTGCTGTAACTAGTGTTGGATAATCATCAGCAAATTTTTACTGGGATGTAATCCCAATGACAGTGTCCTATAATTTGAGCATTCATTTGGGTCACCTTCTTTTGGAATGAGTACAACCCTGGATTTCTTGGCCAGCTTACTGGAAGAAATCCTTAATTGTCCATTACTCCATTCATGTCACCATGACACTGTGAGAAAGCAGCTCTTCATCAGCCACATTTCAAAGGCCTTCTGACTGGAGAGGGGCCCATCCTCAGGCACTGTCTCGGACTTCCATTCATCAGGTTTTAAGTATCTGACAATGTTTCCTAGCTACACATAATGTTTTCAGCTGCTCCTTCCTCTCAAGTAGGCAACCGAGTCCTTCTGAGCAACTGCTCTTAGGCTGGCAGCTGTGCTCAAATCTTTACGCTTCAGGTGACCCCTGGCATTGGAAATACAGCTATCTGGCTTCCAGCCCATCACGGCAACACACAATCCACCACCGCAGTACAAACTGAAGGATTAAATGCTTTCAAAGTCAGCTGACTTTGTAAGGAGGCTCTTCATGGTCATTTGACAACTGTAGTCTAAATCAAACAAAACAAATTGAGTGTCCACACAACGAGTCATGGAAACTCATGTCCATGTTTGCGCAGAGTGCTAAGGGGTGATGGTCATGTGCTGGTCTTTCTCTGGGCTATATACATTAGTAGTGAAAATCCAATATGCAAACTCAAGCTCATAATCTAAATACTGGGTGTATCATAAATATATCCCATATGTGCATTCATATATGTTACATACAAGAAATCTTATAAAAGAAAAACAAAGCTTATAGTCAGGAATGAACAGATATATATATAAGAAATACTCTGATGTAAAGTTTTCAGGCACACATGCCAGTTAGATAAAGCATCACACCTACTTCAGTGGAGCACATGAAAAGCATTTTTAGCATTACCGAAGACATAGCCAGAAAGGAAACTCTGCTCACCTGTGTAAGTCACAGGGGCCTTGACACATGAATACTTAAACTCCCCTGGGAGTGACGAGAGCTACAGAGTTGGATTTCGGGTGTTGATTTCTTGGTGGAAGAGTGTAGGTAAGGACAATGTGCCATTACTGTTGGAAATTGAGACTGTCAATTGCTGTGTCACCATGTCATTGGGTCAGTAGCTGGAGAGGAGGAAACTGGCTGGTTATCTCCTCAAATGAGAAACCACAAACTCAGGGCATTTGGTTTCTGTTTGTGTGCTGTAACCTTGAACTGTTACTATGGGACTGCTCAATTTCTGCATCCCTTCCTTTTAACAAACTTCCAGGACCATATGGCTCTGTAAATTAGTATAATGACTTGTTATCCTATTGTATAAATAAGTTTGACATTGTTGAAAGATACAATTTTATGTAAGCTACATTTTTTATGCAGTTTGCTCAAAAGAGAAGTTGGTATTTTTTCTTTGGCTATAAACGAAGACTTTTTTTGAAACTAAATAAAATGATATCCTGGTGTGATTTTCCATTTTTTTTAATTGAAGGGGAGTAAAAACAATTTCCCATAGAAAGTTTTGGTGAAACACCTACCTTTCCCAATAAAGTGTTTCACCGCATGTCAAGTAAACTTGCTAGATTCGGGGAAGGAAGGCGAGTTTACCTTGGACGCACGGAATACTCACGACCAGTTGAGATGCAAAAGCGGCAAAAGGAGTTTATTTGCCAACTTGAGCTAGGGCTTCCTCCCTCCGCTGCTAGGCGCAGTGGGGACCCAGCGTACAAAGGGAATCGGCCAATTTTCCATATTTTATATTATTTCTGACTAATTGAATAGAAGACTAGTGATAGCATTTTAATAGTATAAAAGCTATAAGAACAATTTTTAATAAATCACCTAATCACAGATATATTTTTCACAATAGCAAAATAACATTCTATTTAGTTGTTAATCATTCTTTATCATTATCACATTAAAGTTTCTTTTAAGTTCCAAGAATACAAAATTGAATAAGGCAGAGTCAAAGAAGTTATGATCTGGAATAAGATATCAAGTCTGTTGGGTAGCTCTGAAATACAAATTGAGAGTTAGAATGAACTCTATGGCGGTGGGTAGGCAGAAAAAAGAACCCGTGGCAATTCAGTGGTTAAGCATTGAACCTAATGAAGCAAGTTTCAGAAGCATGGTCAATCATGGGTACCTGAAAATATTAAATAGAAAAATCCAGAAATAAACAACTCCTAAGTTTTAGATTACATGTCATTCTTAGTGGTGTGAAGAATCTAGACCATTCTAATCTGTCCTGCTCAGGATGTGACACATTTTCTTGGGAAGTAAGCTTCAGGAAGGGAGGGCAAGAAGACTAAGAAGGAACGTGAAGGTCTGTGAACATCTTTAAGTAGAGAAAAAAAAGAGTGATCCAATAATCCAAAAATCAGATATATTATAAATATCACCACTCAGAAAACAAATCAAATGAAGACTTGATTTTGACTTGTTGTTGTGTGACCCGGATGTGATTTCAACTCACAGCCACTCCATACTGCAAAGTAAAACTGCTCTGCAAGCTGCAGTCCGAGCGCCATTTGGCACTATTCTGGGAAGTGCGCGTGGCTGTGAAGTAAAATAGAAAATAAAAATAAAACTATAATAGTTTCATTTAAAGGATGCCATTCAAATAATGGTGGTTCCATTTGTTTGTAAAAATATATTTATGGCCCTTCAATAATTTTTAGAGTGTGGTGAGGGACGGGATTGGCTCTTCTATCTCAAGTTTGTCTAACCCTACAGGGCCTATAGGGTTGCGTGGTGGTTATATTTTATGTCAACTTGACTGTACCTGTGAAGAGGTGTAGGTGGAGTCAGTCAGGTGTATAGGTGGAGTTTAAATGTCAATCAGGTTGCTTGATGGGTCCTTGAGAGTGTGGCCTTTTTATAAGCTTTACTCACTAACTTGTCCTGGTAGGACATGGTAGAACTATCTCTGTGGGTTTCTGAGATGGTAACTCTTTACCAGAGTATCAAGCCTTTTCTTCCTCCTGTGGAACTGCTGGTAGTTTCAAACTGTTGACCAGGTGGTTAGCAGTCCAGCATGGAACCGTTAGAGGCCACCAGGGCTCCTCTCTCTTGCCTCCACCTTCCTCCTTGCTTGCATTCTGTGTCTATCTTCAGGGGTAGCTCTGTGGTGGCTATAGTTTCCCTCCCATGTTCTCACCGACCTTGAATCCTCCGACTCTGCACCCATTGGCCTATGATCTCCCTGGTTCCTGTCTCACCTTTCTGCTTCATTGACCTGCATGTTGGGAGTGTCTGAAGAGGCCTCTGGCTGGTATCACACACATGGACTTGAGCAGGACCGGCTGGGATGTCTTCTTGATATAAAATTGCTTGTTTCTCTAGGCAACCCAGCCTAACAGGCTGGCTAAGCTGCAATATTCATGAGACTACAAGATCACTAGGTCCTTTCTCCCACAGAGCAGTTGGTGGGTAGGAAACATTGACCTGTCATATAGCAGTTGAGTTCTTTCAGTATATAATAATATTATGTGATAATTAAATAATATCATCGGTTCTTGAGGTATAAAACAATTGTTGGGAAATGGCATTAAACTAAAATAGTTTCACAATTCAGTTAACAAAATTTTCAAAGATATCCTGTTCCCATCAGATATATGAGGAAAAACAATTTTTTCTTTTCTTTCCATTCCCTCAACAAACATTTATCATAAGCTCTTGAAGGGGGAGATGTTGTGTTAGGCCAATTGTGTGAAAACCAATCAAACTACTTTATTTTCTAAATAAATAAAAAATTTAAATCAAAGCAGCCACTTGTTTAAAGGAGAAAACTACGGTACTTATTTAAAAGGTCATATATATACTCAATTTGCAATATAACAATTAAAACAATGCATTTCTGTCAAATACTACACATTGATTAAGAAGCTAAATGAGACTACCAGTATAAGTTTATATATATAATATATATATATATAACACACATATATATAAGCCCTACTAGTATTCTAGCTCATACTGGTTTAGTCCAAACAACATGTTTAAACATGGTTTAGTCCAAACAACATGTTTAAGGAATGTGGGAGTGACTGCGGACACATTCTCTCAGTAATTCTTTGTCTTATTAGAAACTCAAAAACCTCACCGCCACCCAGTAGATCCCAACTCATGTCAACTCTGTAAGACAGAGCAGAACTGTCCCTGTGGATTTCTAGGCTGTAATTTTTATGGGAGCAGACAGCCTCATCTCTCCCCCTCAGCCTGGCTAATGCATTGGACCTGCTGATCTTGTGGTTCACAACCCAAACTGCAGCCCAACAAGCCACCAGTGCTCCTTACTCTGCTCACTGTCATCCGTCAATTCTGACCCATTAGAAATGAATTAACTAATTCACTGCCATGGAGAAGTCGATTTCAACTCATAGCGACCCTATACAACAGAATAAAACTGTCTCTGTTGACTTTCCGAGATTGTGCCTCTTCATGGAATAGAAAGACTCAGATTTCTTTTTAGAAACGTCAAGTGTTTTCAAACTGCTGATCTTGTCATTAGAAGCCCAATGAACAACACATCATGGTACCAGGGCCCCTAGAAAATAGAGTCCAATAAAAGGAGTGGCTTCCAAGGGGACCGCTGGTGTGATGATTATGTTGGGTGGTTCTCAGGTCGAGAATCTTGACATATTTTCTTGAAGAACACAGGGAAATAATTTGGCTCATTTTGAAAAATATTTGAGAAAACGGAAAACTGCGTTGGTCAGAAAAAGGTCATGAAAGTTTTACTGAGAATTATTGTTTTTTTCCATCATGAAAATTCACCTACTTATGCATCAAGAATGTCATAAGGAAACCTAATCTTTCTCCCCAGACTTCATTTTGTTTCCAAAAGGCAAAAATCATTTCCAAGGAATAGGCTGTGTCAAATTGTGGGGTTGGTGTGGTCTAAACTGAAGAAGTGCTGAGTTCTTCGTGAAAAGGTTTGAGATACTGAAACGTTGAGTTCAAAAGTAGGTAAACCGAGATCACAAATAACTATGCTGAGAAACAAAGCTTTACCGTTTGAGTTCAAAAACAAACGTGTTGCTTTGGGTTTGTAGCAATATTTTTTGACTTCCCCTTTTTCATTCTCAGAAATTTCTCGTGTACTGAATGAGTCTAGCTGTATGAAAAGGCTGTCATATAATATAATTGTGAAACTCACATGACACGGCAGCTTTAGCATCTTAAATAAGGAATTTGAATAGTGGAGAAATCAGATTAACGTGTAGTCTATAAGTCAGTCTGAAAATTAGCATCATGGAAAACACTAAATTTATAAAAAATCTACAAACAGGCATAAATTATTTTATCAAATTATTACCCCTTTGAAAGAGAAATGAATGTATTTTGGTTTGGGTTGGTTTCTTTTTTAAGTAGGAAAGTTTATTAATTTTTTGCTTTGTTTTTGTGACCAGGAAATAAAGTCTAGTGTGACCAGGAAATAATGTATATTTTCTTTCAGAGAATCAAGTTTGCTTTTAGCTTACTGTATGGTACAATAATCTTCTACAATTATATGTAACCACTTCCTCTTGAAAATTATACTTCTCTGAACGTTAAAAAATAAAATCAGAAAATCTGTATTGACTAAAATGAATTTCACCTTTTGTGCACTGTATATTGCTCCGTGAAAAAAGTAAAATTAGATGTTTTTATAAGTTGAAATTAAATAGCGTGATATATACTGAGAACTTCATGTTCTGTATTAAAGTAGTGATTTGTTAGCCTCAATATTGTTATAGTAAAACATATTCCAGACTTATTTTCTCCTTCAAATTTCTCAAACACATCCCTCCCACACCCCAATTCCACTGTTGTTGTTTTTAAGCCATTTAATATTGGTTGATTGAGTTTTGTTTTATCCTTTCCAAAGAAACTGTTGGCATGAAAGCAATTTATTGGCTTCTGTTCCATCCCTTCCAGACCCTGCAAATCATTATTTACTACTGTAAGTTTACAGAATTGAACCATTGACACATGGAAAACTCAAGATATTCTACATGTAAATAGCTTGCTTGACTTAAAGGTGAAGCTATCTTACCTTGAACAATTATAACTCAATGTAATTTCTTTATCAAATACCTTCTGCAATATTTATCTATCTGGAAAAAAATGTTTACTGCAATATTTATCTATCTGGAAAAAAATGTTTAACCTCCTTACCTGACTCCTGCGCTGCAGAAATCATTCCAATTTAGCATCACTATGATTTGTCCCTCAGAGGCACCTGTAAGGCAAGATCAGTTCATCTTCCTTGGGATTGGCTGTTGCCATGGTCACGGTTTGTTTGGAGGCAACAGCTCTCCTTCAGCGGAGTCCTGGGATCCAGCTGAGGGTTGCGGAGCCGGCGCTTCTTCCAGGTTTGCGGGGTGTGGGAGACAGCGCCGCGGGAACGCAGAGCGTCGGGCCGCCGGGGCTCCCGGGCTCGCGGGACACCCCTGGACACCCCGGACACCCCGAGATACCCCGGGACACCCAGGGACACCCAGGGACACCCCGAGACGCCGCCCTGAGAGAGTGGCTGCGCGCTGTGCAAGAGTGCGACACCACCTTCAAGGTTGAAGGTTTGGGCAACTGTCTAAGAACTTCAACATTCACTTTGGCGATCGGGGATTTTCGGTGGTTACTGGCATTCCCTAAGTGACAGTACTTTTCCTTTCTGCCTCCCTTTTTTCTTGTTTAAAAAAGGGGAAAAAAGGCGCGGGGGCAGGGGTGGGGGGTGGGGGCTGGTGTTCCTCCCCTTTGATTGCAGGAGTTGGAGGAAGGAAGGAATTCTCTGTGTAGCCGAAATTACTGCAATTCATCTGGGCCCGCGGGGTGGCCCCCTGCTGGGAAGCGCCTGTGGGTCGCTGTGACCATGGGCTGGGACCGCAGGTGGCGGCTCAGCGGGAGGGGGACAGGGCTCTGCTCAGGTGAGAAGCCACAGCGGCAGGAAGCCCTGGGGACCCTGAGTGAGTCAGCGTGGACTCCAGGGCAGTCGGAGCTTCAGGTGCTTTGGAAGACGTGAAGTGCAGTTAGTGCGTATTGGATTGTGTCCTGGGTGTAAAATGCACAGGCAATTTCTAGAAATAGTATGGAAAACGAGAATATAACCTTGCACCTTGTTTTAATCAAGAGGTAATGTTACATTGATTATATCCACGTTGATTGAACACAAACTTGTACATATTGGCTTACATGAAAGATTATTAAAATGAACATAAATTTCACTTGCTTTTTCGTACTTCTTAACATGTGCATACTAGAACTTTTAAATTTACGTGTGTCTCTCTGACAGTGTTGGTGAAAGGAGGTAGTGGAGTCATCAGAGACTGACACATGATGGGAATTAACTCTTAAATTCACTCTACTCTCCTGCTTCTCTTTCTACTTAATATTTTGTGGAGTCTTCAATATGTTTCATATTCATATCAAAAAATCATTTTTTCCTCCTACAGATTTCCAATTGTATTTTGTACATTTGATCACACACAAAAAAATTGTGCTCCCCTCTCTCCACTTTGGAACTGAGAAGCTGTGAATAAAGTAGAATATTTAATTAGTCTTTATGATGATAAAATATTGCCTATTCATGGAAATAATATCTTTTCATAATTTTGGTATGAAATGAAATTAAAACTCCTCAGTTTCTTTGAGACATGTTCTATACTTACAAACGTGTGAGTGTAGTTACAGCAAAGATATTTTACTCTACATACTATTCTGCCGTGTGTTTTCTATAATTCAAACTTTCTGGGTATAGTTCTACAGGAAGGTTACCTGCTTGTTAAAAGGACTTGGAGAGAATTCCATTCAATGGATTCATCATGATTTACTTTTGTTCTCAGTGTCCTATCAACAAGTATTCATGACATTTTCAAATTAAAATTTTTATTAATTATAAATGCACAGTTTTAAACAGTACAGAGATATCCCTGTGTACACTTTGTGAAATCTACCCATTGGTAATATAAAGCAAAATTATAGTATAAAATTACAACATTATCAATGTCTTATGTATTACTACAATCTGATTGTATGGATACAATCTGATAAAATCCTGTTATATTTTCCTCATTTTTGTTGGTTCTGCTCTGTGTGATTTAAGTTCTATAGTTTTTTTTATCCCTGATGAAGGTGTGCATTTCCACTAGCATAATATAGATACTGAAGTGTTTGAGGATCTATCTACTTTTAAATAGCTAAATCTGAAAAAGAAGGAATGAATGGAGAGAATCGTATACTCAGTGTATGGTCTCAATGTTAGTAATTCAGTGTGATAGAATTTTGTTGAATGAAAATAGCTTCACATGGAATGTGTTGTGTTGGTGTGACAAATGAATGAGCTGGCACTTTTCACTGGAAGCATAACCTTTACATTGTTTAATAGCTCTGTGTTTCATTAGCTTATGAAGAATGATGGGAGACAACAATGATGATGCAAAGATCAAAGAAGAAATAGAAGCTGAACTGGATAAAATCAGCATCTCCTCCTTGGAACAAGCCGATGTGGATAGTGATTCCGAATCAGAAGTCCTAAGTGATGATAGTGACTCCGTAAGTTACAAAGGTTGGGACTTTTGAACCTTTGACTGGAAGGAATAAGCCTGTCAGGAGGACATTTCTTTTCTCAGCGCATTTTACATCTTATACTCATCTATAAACTATCTTGATCTATACTTAAATATAAAACCTACTGTATACAAATATATGTATATTTAAATACATCTGGGATTATGTTGAATCCTTTGTTTCTTCTTCATAAATGTTTTAATATGATTAAATATAAATTATAAGCAACACTTTAATTGTTACATAATGTCCTATTATCAATGATCAAACTATTTTGGGCATTAAACTTTTTTTTACCAACCTTTCATAATTTGAACAGTGAGATGATAAATTGCTTGTTCAAATATCTGTTCATTTTTTAGAAATTTGTCACCAACAGTATCTACTGTTATTATAAAATATTTCTTAATCCAACAAAAATATTATAAATCTCTATACTAGAGGAAAGGATCCCTGCTAGCATAATGTGTTACATGTTCAGCTGCTAATGCAGCAGCAGTACCAGATTAAGCACATTTTCCTGTACAATTTACAGGGGAAAGTTAAGGCTGTTTGTTCCCATTTGGAAATCCTACATAGGACAGGATCGCTCTCAGTTGAAATTGACTAATGCTGCTTTGTTTGGTTTGGGCTTTTGTAGCCTGGACGAGAAGAGGAGATTTATTTTTCCGAATGGTGTGTCCAAGTATAGAATTCATAGGTTAACAGAGTACTGTGCAAATACCACCTTTAATTATTTATAACTTACAGAATTTTTTAACATGTAGAAATTATTTTTCTTCTGAAATCAACATATTTTCCTTTTTATGTGTGTATTCCCTTAATTTTATATGTTTAAAATGTCCTTTCATGAATTCATTCTTTTATACTGAAATTTAATCCATTAGGAATTTATTTTCAGTTATGTTGCACCATATAGATACTAGAGTTTTTCTGGCATCTATTTATCTAATGTTTCCACTACCATTTGTTGAACAGTCCTCCTTTTCTGAGTTAATGTGTGATGACTTTTGCGCATACAAACTTCCTTTGTATATTACGTATCTAAAGCTATATATTTTTCATTGGTCTGCCAATTTTTCCACTATTAAAACTATTTATATATTAAAAAGAATATAGGTAAATGCCTCCAATTGTTTTTCTATTTCAGAATCATATAAAATAACCTCCCTCCCCCTCCTAAATAAATTTTTTCCAAAGAGCAAACAGTAATTCCACTTTGGTCTTTAATTAATATTGAATTGAAACCATATATTACTTTAGGCAAGATTAACATTTTTACATAATTCTTTGTTTTCCATCGAAGCAATTTTGAATAAATTTTTTAATTATTAAAACCAACCACATTGTGAGTTGTATAATATTTTGTAGTATCTATATGCAAAGGAAGAAGGATACAATTTAAAAACTTTTCTTCTGGTTTAATTGGATACTTCACAAGTTTTGTACCATTCTGCAAACTAATTTAATTATTATTACAAGGGGAAGAAATTATTTACTAGGAAAATTAACTCAAATAATTAAATACTTAGGGAATATAAATTACATTTCACAGATCACAGCAGTGCTTTCTACAGTCTGGTGTCTTAAAAATCTCCTTAATTAAACAACAAATGAAATAACTGCATAGTATAGAGAGGTAGAGTTGACATTATTCATTAACTAAATTTTTATTTCATAATTTAAAAAGTCATATATAGGAATGTATTAAGTACTTTTGTAAAGTACTAATAAGACTATAAATTCTTGAAAATACTTTGTAAGCTTAATTAAATTTTAATATTTGCTATTTCTTTGAAGATAATATAAAATGTGTAAAACTATTTATAATATTTTAAAATAAGTAATCTCTAATCAAGTTACTGAAAGTGATATAGCTATAAGTCTTTTCAATGTTTCCTTATAGTTTTCTAGAAAAATCTAATCACATCAAATGAAAAGCATATGCAAATCAAATGCATTTCTCTGAACTGTGTTCTGTATAATGAGTCCTGGTGGCCCTGTCGGATATGCACTGAACTACTAACCTCCAGGTTGGCAGGTGAAATCCGCAAGTGGTTACATGGAAGAAATATAAAGCTATTTACTCCTATAAAGATTTACAGCCACAGAAATTCTTATAATAGAATGAGTGGCAGTGAGTTTAAATTTTTTTTATTTAAAATATTCTTTACATGGATACTTTTAATCTCATTTGTACTTTTACTTGAAATTTTGGGTACAATTACTACTTCCGTTCTTAGGATTTAGTTGAATTACTACTTACATTTGTTTTATTGCTTACATATTTAGGATTTAGTTGAATTACCAGAGTCAGTTCTTCACTGTATTAGCATCATAAAGAATAAGAGCAAAACTGCTGAAGAGCTAATTCTTCAGGACTTAGAAGATACTGATGTTTTAAGTAAGTAACATTTTTATCTGTTGGCAAATAACTTTTCTTAGTTATGTATACCTATTAAATTACAAAATTAAATTATATAAATTTCTTATGTCCTATGTATATACATCCTCATTTATTTTTAGCTTAAAACCTAGTGTTTTTGGTTATTGGATGAAATTAATTTATTTTGTGGGGGGCCTCTTAACATCCTTATGCCCTCAGTAATATCTAACAACACTGTTTCACAAGCCTTATTAGTTTCACATACTCCACTATTTTTCATTAAAGAAAGCAAATCATAAGACTATTTCAGAAATACAAATGTATACAATTTTTTCAGAGAACAATATATTCACTCCAGGTCACTCACTGCCTTTAAATTACAGGTGATTCCTACTCATAAATGCCCAATAAGAGGGTAGAAGTGCCCCTCTAGGGACAGTAACTCTTTGCAGGAGTAGAAAACTTCATCTTTCTCCAGCGAAGCAGCTGGTGTCTTTGAACTGCTGACCTTGAGGTTACCAGCCAGTGCAGAGCCACTCTACCACCAGAGCTCCTATTGTTAGCATTAAGCTTAATTTTTTATTTGCTTTAACCAAGTAGATTTATGTTTTGAAATTCGTTAAAAATAATGGAATATTAAAAAATTAACTGGACTTCATAAATAATGAATTGGATCATATTGAAAAATGACAACAATATAAATGCTCAGTAAGACTTTGGTGTGTCCAGCTATTCATTAAGATGACTTCAATATTTAAATGGTGTACTAAGATTCATAAAATATGTCATGAATATTTTATAATGTAGTTAATCCAAATATTAGTATAAATGTTCATCTATATATTCATAGGTACTGACTTAAAAATATAATTGAGCAATTGGATTTGTTCTAATCATTGAGAAAATTACAGTAAACCCAATAGGTAAAGAAGGTCCTTTTTTCTTGTTCCAAAGCTCCTTAAAATTTAGGATAGCAAGACTTCATCTTACATATTTTACGTGTTCAGGAAAGACCAGTCCCTGGAAAGCAGCATCATACTGAGTAAAGTAGAATGGCAGTGAAACAGAGGGAAATCCTGGATGTGGTGGATTGACACAATGTTAGAGCTAACATAATTAGATGTGAGCATGGAAAAGAACCAGACAGTACTTCTTTCTTTTGCATATAATGATGCTCAAATTTGGAAGCTACTCAGTGGCACCAACAACAACGAACAATCTTTATGGGCACAGAAAGTCTCCTCTTCCTCTCTGACAGGGGCTGGTGGGTTCAAACTTTTAACTGTAGTCAGCAATTGAATGCATAACCCACTGTGCACCCAAGTGCATTTATTGTTGAGTTATTATTACATGCTATTGAGTCTGTTACGATAGATAATGACCTTATACACAACAGAACAAAACACTGCCTAGTTGTGTCGCATCCTCAGAGTTCCCATTCTTGAGCCTACTGGTGCAGTCACTTTGTGAATCCATCTCCTTGAGAGCCTTTCGCCTTTCTACTGCCCAGACATGATGTCCTTCTCCAGGGAAATGTCTCTCCAGACAACACATCCATAGAATGTAAAATGAAGTCTCACCATCCTTGTCACTAAGGAACACTGTGATCATACTTTCTTCCATTTGTCCTTTCTATTTGTCCTTTCAGCACTCAATGGTACTTTCAGTGTCCTTCTCCAGCACCACAATTCAAGTGCATGGATTCTTCTTTGGTCTTCTTTATTTAATGTCCAACTTCCTTGTGTCTTCTAACAGCTCCCCAAGTCTTCTCTCCTTAGTGTTGAAGGCATCAACTCTGCTCATGAAATGTTCTCAAAAGTCAGGTGGCATAGACTAAGGCCATATTTAGACTTTTGTGGACTTGTTTTATTTTTCTTCAGTTTTATCCGGAACTTACATATGAGCAATTGATGGTCTATTCCACAGTCAGACTCCTGCCCTGGTTTTAGCTGCTGACATTGAACTTTTTTCAGTCTCTTCCCACAGATGCTGTCAATTTGCTTTCTGTGTATTCCTTCTGGAGAAGAATTCCATGTGTATAGTCACCTTTAAATTGTTGAAAAAATGTATTTACTATGAACAAGCTATTGATCTTGGCAAAATCCTGTCATGCAATCTCCAGCTTTGTTCCTATCGCCAATTCCATATTACCCTCTTTGCGTGATAGGTTGAGAGAAAGATTATGGTCCTTAGGTAAATGTATATGTAATGACTTGCTATATATTTCAAAATTTGGTAGTAGTTATCTATGATTGAATTAAACATATTACTTGCTTGTTTTGTTTATTTCTATTGAGATATATAATAAAATTGATTATAATTGTAGTTATACATTTATGAGTAATCTTACTATAATCTAATGATAAAAATAAAGAAATAGAATTATGGGGAATTAGGTGGAAGAAAGATAGAGCTATTTTTTAAATATCTTGTGCAAGATTATATTGCTAGTTGGTGGCATACAGCATCGAACCTTGTCAAGCCATCATATTATTAAGCAAATCATGATTCTGGGGTTGAGAAAAATAAGCTTCATTAACTACATTAATTTTATTTTTGGACTCAACATAAATTTTCCTTTTTATTATCCCTAATTATTTTTCTCCTGAATTGAGAGTTACTGATCAGGAGCTCTGGTGGCACTATAGATACAAGTAGTTAAACACTAGATTAGAGGTTCACACTCACCAGTGCCTCAATGGAGAACAATGTGCTTATCAATTGTGAAGATTCACAGTCTCAGAACCCCCAGGAAGGTCATCAGCAGTGACTCATGGTGGTGAGTGAGTGATGAGTCAGCATCGACTCAATGGCAGTGGTTTCAGTTTATTTTCTTATCAAAAATATACTATTAGAAATTAGATATTAAAGTTTGATGAAAGGGTTTAGAATTTTAACATGTTATCTTCTCTAATACTTAAAGTTGTGTATTTCTTCATTTTCCTAGGCTACAATTGTGTAACACTGTCTAATAATCATATGCATTTAAGGATAGAATTACCAGCTGAATATCAACAAAATTCCGAGCAGTTAATGAAGGTATGCTTTCAAATATTAGCTGAAAGCGCTTAATATTCCATTAAGAAATCTTTCTGCCCCTCCAGGTAGTGAATTCATAGTTAATTCATTGATTTAAACCATAATCGTTTTTAAGCAAGTTATTATCCCCATCCCTGGAATATAACATAAACCAACTCATATTTCATGGAAGACGCATACCAGCCTGTGCGATCACGAGGTGTCAAAGGGATCAGGTATCAGGCATCATCAGAACAAAATATCTTACCATAGTGAATGACGAGGGAGTGCAGAGTGGAGACCCAAATCCCATTTGTAGGCCACTGGAGATCCCCTGGCAGAGGGGTCTCAGGGAGGAGACGAGCCAGTCAGGGTGTGATGTAGCCACGATGAAAAATACAACTTTCCTCTAGTTCCTAAATGCTTCCCCCCCCACCTCCCACCACTATCATGATCTGAATTCTACCTTGCAAGTCTGGCTAGACCAGAGGATGCACACTGGTACAGATAGGAACTGGAAACAGAGGGAATCCAGGGTGGATGATCCCTTCAGGACCAGTGGTGTGAGTGGCGATACTGGGAGAGTAGAGGGAGGGTGGGTTGGAAAAGGGGAACCGATTACAAGGATCTACATGTGACCTCCTCCCTGGGGGAGGACAACAGAAAAGTAGGTGAAGGGAGACGTCGGACAGGGCAAGATATGGGGCTGTGCAATAGCTGTTGAGGTTGGGGATTGTGAAGCCTCCCACTTTGCTCTTCTTTTAAAGGTGCTCTTTACTTATCTTCGGTCTCTTCCCTCTCCATATCAATTTGGAAATTAGCTTTTCCTTTCATTCAAAGAATGAAGTTGGCATTTGATCAGAATTGTGTTGTGTTCATACCTATTTCTGTAGGTAGTGACATTTTTACAGTATTGTCTTCCTATATGTACACATGGAATATTCTTCCATTTGTGTAGGTCTTTTGGTTTCTTGTAATGATATTCTGTAGTTTTCACTGTAGAGGTATTTTTAATTTTTGGTTTATTTCTAAGCATTTCATTTTTGTTTTGCTTTTATAATCAGTTTATGTCTGCTCTAATCTTTATGATTTATTTCCTACTGTTGTTGGGGGGTGGTATATTGTCACCCTTGTTCTAGTTGTTGTTGGTGTGAATAAATTGATTTTGAATTTCTCCTCTTTTTTGTGTGTAGTGATTACTATAAATTGTCCTCTGACAACTGTGCTATGCCCTGAGAGGTTTTGGTATGTTGTATTATCATTATCATTGTTTCAAGGAATTTCTTAATCCCTTACTTTATCTACTAACCAGTTTGATTTTAAGTAGTATGTTATCGATTGTCTGTGTGTGTTTTTAGGTTCTTGTTCTTTCTACTGTTGATTTCCAGTTTTATACTGTTGGATTTGAGAAAACGTACTGTAGAACTTAATGTTTTTAATTTGTTAAGGGTTGTTTTGTAGCTTAATTTATGATCTATGCTAGCGTATGTACCAGGTGTTCCTGATAAGAATGTATACTATCTTGTTGTTGGGTGAAGTGCTCTGTATTTATCTAAGATGTCAAGCTGGTTGATGATGTTGTTTAGCTCTTTTGTTTACTGCTTTTTCTTCAATATTGATCTGTCTTTCTATTACATCGGTGTATTCAAGTTTCATACTATTATTGTCAGGCTGTTTATTTCTCTCTTCAACTCTGTGATGATTTGATTGCTATATTTCGAAGATATTTCATTGGGGAGTGGGAGAAGCATACATGTGAATTATGTTTCTGTCTTCTTCGTATATTATTCCTGTAATCATTATGTAGTTTTCATTCTTGTCTCTCATGTTATTTGCCTTCTAGTTGATTTTACAGAGATTAATATTGCCATTCTTTATTTTTGACAGCTTTTTGGTGCTTTGTCCACATATCACACATTCAATTATTCAGTTATATCAAGAAGAGTTGTACAGCCATTGCCATCCTCAATTTTAAACACATTGTTCTTCCTTGTGCTCAGTTATTCATTTAATTATTTTTAATTGCAATAAAAAATGCGCACAGCAAAGCATTTCTCCAGTTCAACATCTTCTACATGTATAACTCAGTGCCATTGATTATATGCTTTGTGTTGTACAACCCTTTCTCTTTCACCCATGGTAACCATAGGTTAGCTTTGGTTTCATCTCCCCCTTTCTTTAATGAAGTTTTCTTTATGTAATATTCACATAGCTTGCATTTCCATAGTTAAATCACCTTTAAAAAGAGTTGTATCTACGTCACCACAATCAGTTCCAGTGCTCCCCCTCTGTCCCATAGTTATTGTTTGCTTCTCAGTTTTCTTCACCCTTCCCACCTCCACCGATAATTCCTGATAAACCATGTATCAGTTATTATTTCTATGCATCCAGTCCCATGCTTCATAAACTAGAAAACCTAACAGAAACATTACAAAATGAGGCAGAAAGAAGAAAATAATAGTAATATAAAGATAAAAACAAAAAGTAAGAAAGAAAAGATGACCAATAATACTTAAATAGGCAGAAAATAAATTTCTGTCATTGGACTGGTGAGAAATATTTGAGCCTAGAGCAAATTCAGTTTGGGTCAAGAGGAACAGGTCAACTAACCAAGTATTATATTACATCATAGTTAATCCACCATAATAAAGTACAATAATATCTGACTGATAATAAAGCTGTTCGAGTCCCTTGCCCGTGGCTGGAGTTGAGTCTGTCTGAGGCTTAATATGAGTAGATACTTTGCAGATGAGATTTGGGCTCCCACTGTCCTCCATAACCTTCTAAAAATTGGGTGTTTGCAATTTTAATCCTGATACTTTTCCATTCATCATATTTGGATTTTGCTATCATCCACTTTGGATCACAGGCTGGTGTGCTTCTTTGGCTTGGACTAAAGTAGTCACTTCACTTAGATGACTGCCTGTTTGACTTTTAAGACCCCAGGCCCTATTCCAGTTGAGAGCCAGCCACCATCTGCTTTCTTCACCACACTTTGCTGTAGCACCCTTATTTCAGTGATCTCTTCAGGAACGTGAGTATTGAGCAGGGCCATGTTATAAGAACTAACTGTTCGTGGATTGGGTCTAGAACTAAATAGGAGCCCAGAATCCTAATTCATGTCCAGGGGTAACTTTGGTGGTCATATTATAACAAAAATAAAAACCTACAAGAACAACAACAATAAAAAAGATACAAAAAAACAAAAGTAAAAAAGAAACAACAAAGAAAAACATTGTTAACCATACCCCTGGGGTGATTGCATTGATAACATCAATAATTTATCCAATGACATAGAATTTAAGGTACTAATGATGTGAGGAGTTTGTGTTGGTATACTTCAACTGTGAGCTGCAATCCAGGAATTGTTGCTTTGTACAGATTGAGTTCTTAATTGATGCGTCTTTGTTTACATTAAGCATGGGATTGGTGCTAGTGTAAAGTTTCCTGTATCTTTTCTTACAATGACAGATACTTGCCTCTCAGATAAACAACTGTCATATTAATTCAAGGAAAGAATTCAGGTGCTAAATATATGGTGGTGCTGGTTCCCCTTTCATTAAACCTCAATAAGCCAGGGCTCCCACCCAAGATCTAACAACCACCATTACCACAGTCTTGGGATAGCAATCTTTGCTTCCACTCCCCACAGAATTTTTCAGTCCTAAGTCCAAGGATACAGGTCGTCTTGAGGTAGGGCCCAGTTCATTCAGTTGGACTTCCATGGGGGATGGGCATCCCTTGTAGGATGCCATGTTCCCTGTAAGGCCATTGTTCTTTGTTCATGGCGTGTTTCAACAAGGGTTGGGTAGAAATGTATTAGAAGTGTCTACCCAAGACCAAAGAACTGGATTTATTCTCTCCTTATGCTCCCTATAATTATTCTTGAATTTCTATTGTTGCCATTAGCTTGGTAGATTTTTGGTCTTTTTTTTTTTTTACTTCAAATTTAAGTCGTGTCTCTTGTAGGCAGCATATAAAATGTTAAATTCTTCATGTGTTCTAATTCAGTTTTCTATTCTGTGTCTTTTGATTGTTGGATCCATTGGCATTTAGTGTTGTGATTGATATATTCCAGTTTGTTACAGTCATTTTGTTATATTTGGTTTCTTTTCTGTGTGTGTGTGGGGGGGGTTTATTGGTGTCTTTTATTCCCACTCTGATACTCTTTTGTCGTGAGTGTCGGTTTCATTGTGTAGCTTACTGGGTTGGGTTGTCCTATATAATGCCCTCAATTTTGTCTAATCTTATTAAGTCTCAGTTGATAGTGATCCCAGTAATATATACTTTTTGTAATCCTGGTCTAGTTCTTATTTATTCCTTTAGTTGTTTTAAGGCTGGCAATATCTTTATTTTTAGTTTGTATATGAAGATGAATTTTTCTGGATTTAGGTTTATTGGTTGCTATATATTTTTTCCCACAATTTGATTTATATGACTTCATGGTCTTTCCTGTTTAGTTTCTGCTGTGCAGTCCAAGTTTTTCTGTTGGGGACTACATGTCCCTCAGCCCTGGATCAAAGCCATATACAACCTTCATGTATTTACTCTCGGTTTTCTGTCATATAAATTGTGCCTAATGGTCTTCCTGCCCTTGTTTCCCCTGCGGTCATTAGTTACTTGACCTTTACTAGGATTGGTGCTCAATTGCTAGCAGCCGCTACGCTCATTGGACAACACATACCTGGCAGCACTTCCGCCAGGCGCCCGGTATGCCTCATTAGCATGCGGACCTTTTTGAGCACAATCGCCCGCCATTTGGTAGGTGCGTGACTATTGGCTACCCCAGCTATACCTTATTTCCATATGACGTAATGGTGCCCACCCTTCGCTGGCTATTTAAGCCTCTTCTCTCAGCTCAATAAATGAGACTTGATCAGACTCCTGTCTTGTCTCCATTCTCCACGTCTCTTGCCCATCTTCATTCCCAGTCCCTCTTTCAGGTACCCACGCTGTTAATGACCCGCGGGACGGGTCATTTTTCCTGATATGTTTTCCTATTGTGTTAGTCCAGGTAGACTACAGAAACAAATTCAGATACACGCATATGTGTATAAGACAGAGATTTATACACAAGAGCAATTGAATATTGAGAAAACATTCCATTGCAGTCCAGATCAAGTCCTTAAGTCCAATATTGCCCCTTTTGTCATATATCAATCTAAAAATTCCTCTTCAGACTCACAAAACACATGATTCAATGATGCTGAAGGCAGGATGAGCATAGGCCAGTGGGTGGAAATTCTTGTAGATCCAGTGGCAGCAGAAGCATCTCAGCACTGGCATGAGGTCTCCACATGGCTCTGGCTCTATCGAGCTCATTGTCAGTAATGTCTTTCATGGAGTGAGTGTGTGTCCCACATCCAGCAAGCTATTTCTCTCTGTAATGCATCTCAATGAGGTCATCAAGCTGGGATCTGATTGTCAGGGTCAACTCCACCCTTCATTCTTCAGTCTCAAATTGAGAACAAATTATGTAACTACCACACCTCTGTAAGTGACTATTATTTTGATCCTAACTTCCCTCAAAATTCTTTCCTTTTCCGTGAAATTGGAGAGTTTTAGTGTAATACATCTAAGTGTTTTTCTTCTGGAGTCTGTCCTACTTGAGGGTCTTTTCGGCTTCTTGAATAGTTATTTTCCCCTCCTTTGTGATGCTGGGGAAATGTTTTCCCATGAATCCTTATACAATTTTCCCCCTGTAGATATTTTTATTTCTTCTTGATGAAAGACCCTGATGAGATGTGGGTTATTCTCTTGATAGTGTCCCTGACAATTCTTAAGCTGTCCTCAAATTCCTTTATTTTTTTAGTTTATTATTTCTCTCATCAATTTTAGTCAGAGGAATTGTCTTTGAGTTCACTAATTTGATTTTTTTTTCTTTTCCTCCATTCTATTCCTAAGGGTCTTTTTGTCATTTTAACTATCATTTTTAATGTCATTATTATATTCTGGGAGTCCTTTCGTTGAAAGGATTTTAGTTTTTCAAATTCCTCTGTTGTTCTTATGAGTGTTCTCCACATCTCTTAAAGGAAGATAAATACTATTCTGCTGAATTATATCTCTGTTAGCTACAGGACCTATTTTTTAGAGTATTTCATTGGAATTGGATGACTTTCAGTTGTTTGGTTTTGTTTATCTTTAAGTTTCATGTACAATGAGATCAACTGCTATTTCTTTGACATGATGGCGCACCTATTATGGGGAGGAGGTGGCTGGGTTGCGTAGGGCTCTGTCAAGTTCTGGGGGAGAGGACTAGCAGGAGCCGGAAAACATGGAAATGGAGATGAAGGTGGAGAGATGGGATATTTGGAAAGTTTGAGGGGAAGAGAAGAGATAATAAAAGTAACAGTAGTAGAGATATGGGGGCATCCAGATACACAAAACTGTTTGTAAAAAAAGAAAATACACTTTAAGCATCTCCTCCTGTTTATGAAAATAAACTTTTAATTGAAATAGAACATACTTGTAGATAATTTCAAGCATTTGTTGAAAAGTGAGCAGGTTACATTGTGTGACTAATATGCACCTGACCTAAGCCATAGCATTTTCAATTGCCTCATATGCATTTGAAAATTGGTCATTGAATAAGGCAGATGGAAGAAGAATCGGTATGTTTGAATTGTGGGGTTGGCAAAGAATATTGAAAGTATCATGGACTGCCAACAAACATGTCTCAGAAGAAGTATAAGCAGAATGTCTTTAGAGGTAAAAGTGACAAGATTTCATCTCACTTATTTTAGACGTGTTGTAAGGAAACAGCAGTTTCTATAGGACATCGTACTTGGTAAAGTACATGGAAGAGCTTCCATAGATTGATTGACACAGTGGCTGCAACAAGGCGATTACACATCAGAAAAGTATAAGTATGGTACAAGATGGGCAGTGTTTCGACTGTTGTACATGGATCCTATGAGTCAGAAGTAAATCAGTAACATCTAACAATAACTTCAACTTAAACATTTTCAGATTTTAAGTAATGCATTGAGTCTTCAAAAGGTTTTGGAGAGAAATTTTATTTGAGAGTGATTTGAAGTAAAAACAATTGCAGGTGTGGGGATATAAACATTTAAATTCTATTATGAAAATGATAGCTCTACTCTTTGTTTGCTTTCTATAAACATCGATACTCTTTAATGTTTTAGATTCTGTCTGAAATAGACAAGGAGGAATTTCTGAGAAGTAAAAGCTATTGCCCCAGTCTTGAATCTGTTCCAGATCCTGAGCCTCATGATTTTCCTGTGATGGAGCCATCTTTCCCAGGTAGAGTAAAATGCTTACTAATATTTTTGATACTTTGTTTATGTAATGGGCCATATTTTTTGGAACACAAAGGTCCCTGAGTGATACCGTTTGTTTTAGCTTGTGTATGAACCTAAAACTTGGACGTTGGAATGCATGCATAGAGAAGAAAAGGCTGGCCGTCTGTTTGCATCAACATTGTGGTCAAGGAAACCTTAGGAAGCACTTCTATCCAAGGGCACATAGGTACCCAATGACATAGGACCACGTTCAGGTCAACAGGTTTGGTTCTGATTTAGTTTTACCTGAAAGCAATGTTTGTGTGTTTTCTCCTGACATTTAGAAAATATAATTATAAGGTGTTGAAAATGATTATGCCTTTGCAAAGGTTATGTAATTACAGGTTTTATGCCTTTCTATTTATGCCTCATGAATTAGCTTTAGTAAGGTTTTTTTCAAAATTCTATTTTGAGCACTAAATCAGATTGGTTTTGATAGACTTGACATTGAGAATGATATTTTTATCACAAATCCAGATGATTCTGATATAAATTTTGGATATCGTGAAGTGGAAGAAAGATGTAGAATATCTTTTGAGGCTTGGCAAGTCAAACAAAAAGAGCTAGAAGAGCAAGCAAAAGAAACTCTTAAGGCTCAGAAGGACAGAGAAGAAAAGCAATTTCAAGAAGAGGAAGAAAAGAGAGATTGCTGGTTGAAACAATTTCAAGTTGAAAAACAGAAACTAGAGAGTATCCAGAAGGTAATTTTTTTGCATAAATTCTTTGAATCATTAACTCAATTGAGAAGATGATAAGGAAAATATTGGAAAGGATTTGGTGATCTGGCATGTTCAAAAACCGTCTAGAAGGTAGAAAAGTGCTGTAACCAGAGGGGACAATGATACTCTACAGTAAGGAGAGATAGCAAAGAGGCACAGAGACGCGATTGGGAGATTTGATAAGTACTTTAAGTTGCTGACTACAGAACTATTTATCTGAAATGTAAACTGCCACATAATTCAAAATAAAAAGTTAATAGCTAAAGAAAAGTAGGTCTTTTCAAAATTTATTTGACTTTCATAGACTTATTAAATTCTCATCAGATGTCTTATTATGGATTTAAGCTTAAATTTTTTCCAGTGGGATTTCATAATTTAAAATCCAAAAGTCAATAATTCCTTTCAGTAATTTTGTCTGTGTCCTTTGTCAGTATCTTCTTCTATTAGCCCAAGCAGCTACTAAAAATCTCCTCGAATCTCTTTCCCAACTCTTGCCTCTGTTCTTACCAAATGATCAGGTAAGATTTTGTGGTTACTGTACACTTTCTCTTTCCTAATCAGACGTCTATTTAGTGTGAACATCTGCCTTCATCCTCTTTTGCCTTCCTTCCAACTCATTAACAGAGATTTCTTCCTTTTGGAAATTTTAGCTTTTCTTACTCTGCTCTATTTCTACCCTCTTTCTATTAATCTGTTTTTTAAAAATGTATTAGAATACTTTTTTACTTTTAACTTTTCCTACTGATCAATTTTCTCCCATACATATATATAAAAAAGCAAAAGAAAAACCTTCAGTCTCCTATTCCTGTCTCTCATTTAACTACTCTTTAGCTCTATTTACAAGTCAGACTTTTTAAAAAGCAATTATTTTTTGCTATACCCATTTTTCATCTCTCATCAGCCATAAATCTGTTACTTTACCACAGCGCCTCACTTAATGACAAGGTTCTTGACAACAATGACTTATGGCTCTCCAAGTACTATTTTAGTTTCCTAGTGTTGCTGTAACAAAAATACCATGAGTGGATCGCTTTACAAAACAAACTCATTTTTCTCAGAGGTTAAGAGCCCAGCAATTCTATTTTAAGGCACCCTCTCAGGAGAACGCTGTCCCTGTCAGCTCTGTAGGAATTTGTGTCTAAGCTTTTCTGGGCGTCGTCTTGCTGTTTCTTGGACATCTCTAGATGGGTTCGATTTCCCCATATTCCTGCTTGCATCTTTGCTTCTGTACCTCATCTGATTCTTTCCGATATCAAAAGTGATTGGTTTTAAACATACCCTACACATATAGAACCTCATATAAGTGCAACTTAATAAAACAATAATATAGCATAAGAAAAACTCTGTTCAGATGGGGGCTGTTCGAATCTGGTCAATAGGGTGAGTAAGAGTCTGAATCACCTACATGGTCATAGATTTGGTTTTGGTTTGATATACAGGTTCGGATTAACAGCACATTTGTTTTTTTGAAATACGTCCAGTTCTTAACATTTACCATACTGATAGGTTTTTTATCTGGTATTATTTTGACTTTTGTCATATTTCATGTAATTGAAAACTTAACTATTTCCCTTTCTTTTGATCTTTGAAGGACCCCTATATCTTGATTATTTTCTAACACTCCTTGCTTTGCCCATTAAGCTTCTATGAGGGACACTAAAAAAAGAAAAAATGGAATTTTTCCCCAAAGCTATTTATTTTTATTTTGCAAAATAGACTTATCACATTCAAAGTACTCTCCATTAAACTTAATACATTTGTCAAATCTGTGATCTCATTCTTGAAAACATTTTCCAAACTTATTTGTTGGGATGCTTGACAGCATCTACCTCATTTTTTTTCTTCTTTTCTACATGGTCAAATCGCTGTCCTTTCATGTCCCTATTCATTTTCAGAATCACTAAATAGAAAGCTTGATTAACAGTCTGATCTGTAGGACGAACTTCAAATGCACTATTCCCTTTATATCAAAAAACCAAAAGATTTGTTCTTTGATTTCATTTGATGAGCTTTTTGTGGGTAAGGTGACAATGGTGTCTTCCACTGGCTTGATTGATGTTTGCTTTTGAGGTCTTAAGAATAGCTCATGTCTCCTCGCTGTAATTATCTTTGGGGGAAAAGTCTGGGTCATTTAGGAGCTGTTCTTTAATAGAATGACGTGATTCCACTGGACACTCTTTCTAGTCAGTCAGAACTCAAGGCACAAACTTCACAGCGACCCCTCTCATTCCCAAATCTGTTACCATTTGTTGAACTGAGCTCCAAGACAGTCCTAATCACTCCCTATCTCTTCAGTGGTCCATCCTCTTCTTCGAGCACAAGTGCATGGCTTTTGTTGACATTTTTGTCTATTCAGGAAGTTGACAGATTTCTAGAACGAGGTTTATCATCAATCGGCATTTCACCTCTTTTGAAGTGCCTCTTGTACACTGGAATTTTCCCCACAGCTCTGTTCTTATAAGGCGTGTTCAGCATCACAACAGTTTCCATGGCAATTTTCCTGAGCAGGAACAAAAATTTCACAGCTGTACACTCTTCTCTTAAGTTTGCCATCACAAAAAACTAGATTTGAGTGAAAAAATTCACTGTGACCAGAGGAAACCTTCCCAGGTGACGCTACTGGGCGCACTAACTCAGCGCGAGTTGCTGCATGCTACAACTTGCCTAGTGGGGAAAACACATACTATAAAAGCTCCACCCAGTGGTGCTTTTTTCCATTTTCAGGGGATACCTTCAATATATTAGTTTCCCATGGCTGCCATCACCAAGTTCCACAAACTATTGTTGATGTTGTTAGTCAATTCCTACTTCTAAGGAACCTATGCCAAAAGAATGTGATACTGCCCAGTTCTGTACTGGAACCAGTATATGGAACAAGAAGCAATTGTTCCAATAACACAAGTGAATACTTCATGATTTAAAATCAGGAATGCTGTGCACATTAAGTTTTTATTTCACAATTATTTAATCTATATGCTGGCAAATAATCCGAGAAATTGGACTGTGTGAAGAAGAACTCAGCATCAAGATCAGAAGGCGGCTTATTAACAGCATGCAGTATGCAGATAATACAACCTGGTTTGCTGAAACTGAAGAGGACTTGAAGCACATCCTGATGACGATCAAGAACTGCAGCCTTCAGTTTGGATTGCAACATGTAAATAAAATCAAAGTCCTCACAATACACCAATAGGTAACAGCAGGATAAAAGAGAAAAAAATTAAGTTGTCAAGGATTTCATCTTGCTTCGATCTACAATTAATGCTCACAGAATCAGTAAAAAGGAAACCAATATATCGCATTGGGCAAACTGTTATGTAATATCTCTTTAAAGTGTTGAAGAGCAAAGAAGTCAGTTTGAAAACTAAAGTGTGCCCGACCCAACCATAGTCTTTCCATTCATCATGCATGTGTGTGAAAGTTGGACATTGAGTAAGGAAGACTGAGGGAAAACCAATGCTTTTGAATTGTGATGCTAGGGACAAATATTGAAGTTCCAGGGACTGCCATAAGAACAAGCAAGAAATACACCCAGATGCTCCTCCGAAATAAGGGTAGTGGGACTTCTATCCATGTTCTCAGGAGAGCCCAGTCCCTGGAAAAAGGCACAACGCTTATGAGGTAAAAGGGTCATGAAACATATGAAGATCCTTGATAGGATGGATTAACAAAGTGGCTGCAACAATGAGCTGAAGCATGACAACGAGAATGGTACATGGCCAAGCATCATTCTGTAGTAGAGAGGGTCCCTGTGAGGTGGAACTAACTGGAGGACACCCAACCACAACATGGGTAAATTCTTGAACAGGCTGATGAAACCTGGAAGCATTCACGCATGTATGCCAAGAAATGTGCAAGATACCTACTGGTCAACAAATTGGAAGAGATCCATATTTGGAAACAAAGCAGATGATCCAACAGAATGTGGATATTAGCAAACAATATCATTAATATCACAACTAAGATCATTAACATGTCTATCTTAAGATCATAAAAGTTTGCTGAATATTATTCAACAATGGTGCAGTAGTAAATTGACAGGCATATGCCAGAGATTTAAGCTGGATTCAGAAGACTTGGTACAAGATATATCATTGCTGACTTCAAATGGTGTGTTGCTCTGGGTTGATTAGAGAAACAAATCCAGAGACACTCATATTTGAATAAGAAGGAGCTTCATATCAAAGAGTATTAGTATATTGAGAAAACATCCCAGCCAAGTCCAGATCAAGTCCTTATGTCCAGCATTAGCCCATATGTCTGATACCAGTCCATAAATTCCTCTTCAGACTCACTTAGCCCAATCACAATGATGCGAAATGAGGGAAGATCACAGGCCAGTGGGTGAAAAAAATTCTTGTAGATTCAAGGGTGGTGGAAGCATCTTAGCGTTGGCTGCCATCAGCGTGGCTGCATGTGCCTTGTCAACAAGAATTTAGAGCAGAGAGTGAGAGAGAGTGGCACACCTCTTCTGTTGGCAGAATCAAGAAGAGGAAGCTCCCAGAATCCTCTTGAGAGGGCCACACCCACAAGGAGGGATAATCAGGCTGTGTCCTGATTGACAAGGTAGACTCAACCCCTTCATTCTTTTATCAAGTTGACATGAAATTGTGTTACTACCACAGATGGGTCTTGGCTGAAAGCAGAAAATAACAGAAAGATGTTTGTGTGTGTTTTATTATCTATGCAAAGTCACTCAACTGTATGCAACACAACAAACTATAGATAATATTGCAAAGGATCAAAATTCCACACAATGCCAGCAAGCTCACGTGGATCCTGTTCCTAGACCAAGAAGCAATTGTTCAAACAGAAAAAGAGGATACTGCATGGTTTAAAATCAGCAAAGGTGTTTGTCAGGTTTGAACCCTTTCACAATACTTTTCACTGTATATACAAATAATATGAGAAACTGGACTATATGAAGAAGAATGCCACACCAGGATTGAAGAAAGGTTTATTTACTACCTGGGATATGATACAATCTTTCTTGTTGAAAATGAGGAATTGAAGCATTTACTTTGACTGCTGAAGATCAAAGGCTACAGCCTTCAGAATGGATTGTAACATAGTGTAAAGAAGACAAAAATAGTCTCAGCTGGACCCATAGACAGCATCTTGATGAATGGAGAAAAGATTAAAGTTGGCAGTGATTTGACTTTCTAGATATCTATAATCAAAGCTCATGGTGGCAGTAGTTAAGAAATCCAACAATGTATTTCATTGCACTGATTTTCTGCAAGTGGCCCCTTTGAAGTGGTAAATAGCTAAGATGTCACTTTGAGAACTGAAGAGCATGTGATCCAGGGCATGGAATTTTCAATCACCTCATATAGATGTGAAAAATGAACAATAAATAAGGCAGTCCACAGGAAAAAACGATGTATTTGAATTGTGGTGTTGATAAAGAATATCGAAAGTTCCATGACCTTTCCCGAAAAACAAACACATGTGTCTTGGAAGTGTGGAAGAAGTACAGCTAGAAAACTCCTTAGAAGCCAAGATGGTGGACATAATTTCATGTACATGGGACATGTTGGCAGGTCAGCCATGGCCTATTAAAAGACATCGTGCTTGGTCAAGTAGAAGTCAGTGAACAAGATGAAGACCCTTAAAGAAATGGATTGACACAGCGATTGCAACAGTTGTCTCAAATGTAACCACTGGCAGGATGGCGCATGACTTGGCAGTGTTTATTCTGTTGTAAAAAGGTTTGCTAGGAGTTGAACCACCTTGATGGCATCTAAAAACGACAGCAGCATGGCTTACTGTGCAGGAAATGCCAAAATGAAGAGGCTGGCCGCCACAGTTCTGGTTAAAAACAAAACTTATGAGATCTATGCTGAGAAACAGTGCTGTCAGTGAGAGGACAACAGCCATACACCTCTAAGGAAGAACTGTTAATGAAACTATTGTTCATTTATGCAAGAAGGATTAATTCCAAAGATAAAGAAATTGAAGATTTTTTACTAAGTTCTGCAGTTTATATTTAAGCAAGTGTACTACATCCAAGATGCATTAATAATTACAGATGATTGGAATGCAAAAAATAGAAAGAAGAGTGACCTGTAATTTAAATATATTGCCTTTGTGATAGAATTTAAATTGGAAGTAGCATTACAGAATTTGAAAGATAATGAATTTTTTAACAGCATAAATGGGGATTATTCATGTAGACTTAACTGGGAGTGATACACAGGGATCAAATCAAGTACTCAAGAACAAAACAAAATAATAAACACTCAACGCCCTACCATCTAGCAGAGCTGACAGGACTCATAGCCATCCCATAGGACAGAATAGAACTGCCCTGGGGGTTCTGAGACTGTAACTTTTTATGGGACCACAAAGTTTCATCTTTCTCTTGAGGAGCAGGTGGTGGTTCTATGCTGCTGATGTTGCAGTTAGTAATAGCCCAAAGTGAAGCTCTTCAAGGTTATTATGCCATCACGGTTCCTGCAATCAACTACTACCACTACTACTATTACTACTACTACTACTACTACTACTACTACTACTACTACTACTACTACTATCACTACTACTACTACTACTACCACTACTACTATCACTACTACTACTACTACTACTACTATCACTACTACTACTACTACTACTACCACTACCACTACTACTATCACTACTACTATCACTACTACTACTACTACCACTACTACTATCACTACTAGTACTACTACTACTAGTAGTACTACTACTACTACTAATACCACTACTACTATCACTACTACAACTACAACTACAACTACTACTACTACTACTACTACTACTACTACCACTACTACTATCACTACTACAACAACTACTACTACTATCACTACTACTACTACTACTACTAGTAGTAGTAGTACTACTACTACTAGTACTACTTTTCCTGAATTCTTGGCGCAATTTCACATTTGTGTTTTTATGTGTATTTTTACTACTCCCACTCTATGGAAGGTCATCATTGATTCTCACTCAATATCTCCAATATTGTCCTCACTGCTCTTGTTACTGTGACTTTGGCTCTCTCTCTGTTTCTGTGACTCTGATCCTATGGGTTTTCCAAGACAGCTCTAATGATTTTCCTATTTCAGAAAATAAATTAATGCCTAAAATGTATTTTTACCCCGTGAAATCGTAGACATTCACATGTAATCCTTGGCATGAAAATTCCTCATGGTCCTCTGACACCTTTTCTACTGTGATCCTTTGTAAGAATTAAATAGGAACAAATGTAAAAGAAACAACTTGTAAGCAAGACCCACTTGACAAGCATGACAACTTGCATCTTTGGCTGTGCCCAACAGTATTTCTAGACAATATGTTTTGGTAGGTGGGTTCACCTAGAAGAGCTATCCCTTCCATGTTTCTGACAGTACTTTTTCTGCGCAGACTGCGAAACTAATCATTTGTATGATATTTTACATTGACAGTAAAGTTGTCTCGGTAAAATAACCAAGAATTTCTAGGTGGATTATAAAAATTTTAGACATTTTTTACAAGCATCCATTGTTAGAACCATATATCATGAACTTAATATACTTTTACATATAAATGTAATATTGTTTAATGTTATATGTTCAGCAAAAACAAGACAGAATGAATGATGAACAGCAGAAAGAAGAAAAATTATGGGAAGAAAAATTTAAACAACATGAGGTAATTAATTATATGTTTTAATGCAATAATCATTTCTGTTTAAATAAGTAACTCTTCTTGAATTGGACATGTTATTATAATATTGCCTAGAAGATATAGTATTTAATTATCAATATTTCAAAAGCTCACTAGTTATCAGAAACATTCTTTGAATTATAATATCTTGTAAATAAAAATAAAGTGGCTCAGTGAATATATATATTCATATAAAATTATAATTCTAAAGTTTATCTTTAATGTTTGAAGAAAAATATGTTTGAACATTTCATTGCAGTTGAAAGTTATGCCATTAAAGTTTACTTATTTATCAGTGATGAACTGTTAAGTAATCCCTTTGAATTTAGATTATTCCAATTATATGTCTATTAATTTTGTCACAGTTTTTATTTAGAGTTATTTTCAGTAATTGCAGGAATAAGAATTATAAAATATCCCTTCATTTCTAAAAAAATTGCTTATTTTTTTGCCCTAATTGCTCATGTGGGACTTATGAATGGTATTTTCTCACATAACAAATTTTTCTAATTCAGTAATATGTATTTATGGATCCGGATGTTGATTGCTAGTTAAAGATAAAATGTTCGGCTAGTTTAGTTCTGTATATTGTTTATAAGTCTGGGCTCTATTGTCTTGCCTTTTTCATATTCAAAGCTCACGGCTATCAAGTCGATTCTGATTCATTCTGACCCCCAACAACAGGGTAGAACTGTCCCTGTGGGTGTCTCAGACTATTACTCTTTATAGAAGTAGAAAGCCTTGTCTTTTTCTTGTGGAGCATCTGGTGGTTTCAAACTGCTGACTGTGTGTTTAGTAGCCCAACTAGTGATCGCTACACCACAGGGTAATTCCCTGCATCTTCAGTGCCACTTCCAGCTCTGGGGGTCTCCTCTGAAGGAATTCCCATCTCAGAAAGCTTTGCAGTCACTTCACTACATTGAATATCAGCCACTGGTTTCCTTGGCCTCATTTCTGTGTCATTCTGATTTCATATTCTTTTTACTTTTATGACATTTAACAACCTACATCATATATATACATATATAATTGTTCCTATATTATAGTATTAACACACCTATGAAACAATCTCCTAAATATTAAAACATTCAGTTTTTAAGTGAAATTAATTTAGCTATCCTAAATGAATTTTATTATGAATTCATAATGAGAATTTAGTTTTGTTATTTGTTTTCAATCTCAAATTTAGATGAGCATGTAAGATGGTAGACATTTAATTGTATTCTTATTATTTATATTTCTTTATTTTAGGAATATATTAAAAACTTGCATTTAAAAATGGAAGAGGAAAGAGCAAAATTGAGAGATCTACAGGAAAATGAAAAAATTCGTTTGTATAAAATGCAGGATAGTGCAGCTATAAAAATCCAAGCTAGTTTCAAAGCATTTATAGCTTACAAACAATATAACCCAATTATCAAAGAACAAGTGGAAAATAAGAAAAAGAAAGCACAAGAATGGAAAGAAAAGGAAGCAAAAATTAGGCATTTGGAAGAAGAAAGACAGAAAAGGCTAGAAGAAGAACAAAGACAAAAAGAAGAGAAAAGAAAGAAAGAGCAAGAGGAATTTAAAAAGAGACAAGAAGAATATGAAGAAAAAAAGAGTAGTCTGAAACTAGAAAGAGAACAAGCATTATTCCAGGAAAGATTAAGAGTCACAAAAGAGTCAAGTAAACAGCTAATGAGTATGACTTTAGAGAAAACAGAATATAATACCAAACATTTAACTGTCAAAACTACACCAATGAATAAGAATCATATCACCCCAAATCCAGTGAATGAGAAAGAAAAGATTCAGGATATTCCTTGTTGGCTAATTATAGATGAGAAATCAAATAGGAGGGGAAATGTAGGTAGAACATTAGTTTTGGAAGAATTAATACAAGGAAACCTAAAAGAACATACTCCAAAACAAGAAATGATGGCAGAATTAAATGAGGAGCAGAAAAAAGAAAATCTAACAAAGCGATATTCAGAAAAATTGATTAATTCAAAAAGAAAATATGAGAGCATAGATAAACAATGTGAATTGGAAAGTCCAAATCTAAAAGAAAAGTTTAAGCCACATGAATCAACACTTCAAATTCCCAAAGTGGAAGAATTAAAACATACCGTAGATGAAAATGTAGAACAAGAAATTCAAATATTGATGTTAGGACATAATCAAGACATTAATACAGCAAAAAATAATGAAGCACAGAAAGTAATCAAAGATAATCGACACGAGGAGATACAAGACGTAGAACAGGAAAGAACACTAGAACAGAATGAAAGCTTCTATGAAGAAACTAATACTTCAGTGAGCTCAGTGAAACAAAAGTTATTGCCACTCGAATTAGAAGCTGAAAATATAGGGGAAGATGAAGTAGTAAAAGAAGAAGGAATTGATTTAAAATCCAGTGAAGTTGAGAACGCAAAAGACAATGCTCTGAATAGTGACATTGTGATTTTTAACCCCAGTGAAACCATAATAAATAGAGAAGACAAAATACACAAGCATGATGATGCTTTCTGTAGTCAAGCTCCTTGCGGAAACTCAGGTAGCTGTCATGAAAACAGCTCCTTGGTTTCCATGGAAACCAACTCTATGAAATATGAGATTAAAGAACTTCCAGGAGATTGCCCTGAGAATAGACCTGCAGGTGAAAGTGTCATGGCCCACTCTAAACCAGAACCCCCGCTTTTAACTTACATTGAAGAAAAAAGACTCGCTTGGATACAATCATGTAAACCTTGGTTTGAAATTTTCAAGAAACACCAACAAAAGAAAATTGTTAAAAAGAAGAAGACTGTGAAATGCCCAGCCGACAGCACTCTGCCTCCCCTGAGCACATTAGACATTCTTCAGTTTGGCTCCTGGAATACATTACAGCAGGTATTTCTTACTTGATTTTTCTCCATGTTTTCTAAAATTCTCTAAATGTGACTTTGAATTCATAATAGTAGAAATATTATGTCCAATGTTTCTATTTCTTGATCAATGAAGCTAATAACCTCATTTAAGAAAGATGCTCTTAAAAGATCTTCCCCTCTGCAAACTCGATCACTAGTTCTGCGTGGTGTTGCAGACGCAAGGGGAACCAGCTTTGCTAAAGTAATTGTGGGGATAGTAATGTTTAGCCTCAGTGACTACTGAGGTGGCCCATTCTTTCCTACTACATTAAAAAAAAAAAAGATCTTCCTCTCAGGGCAAGGTAATTGAGGGGAAAAACTTTGAAGAGCATCTTTCTTAAATGAGGTTAGTAGCTTCATTGATTAAGAAATAGAAACATTGACAAGGTAACAGAGGAATTACTGAAACCAGAATGAAGGCTGAACATGGTAGTGGGACCGGAAGAAAGCATCAGGAAATAGAGGAAAGGGGTAGGAGGCAAAGGGCATACATCGAAGCCTAAATACAAACATGTACATATGTAAATATATTTATAATTATGGGGAAAATATACCTGTGTGCACATATTTATAGGTTCAGTAGTAGGGTAGCAGGTGGGCATTGGGCATCCTCGCGCACACTCCCTCAATACAATAGCATCTTGCTCAGCTAAATGGTCATTCTATGGTACCCACCTTCCCGACATGATCACTGAAGACAGACGTGTGCATAAGCAAACGTGGTGAAGAAAGCTGATGGTGCCCGGCTATCAAAAAGATATAGCGTCTGGGGCCTTAAAGGCTTGAAGGCAAACAAGTGGCCATCTAGCTCGGAAGCAACAAAGCCCACAGAGTTCACGAAGCACACAGCCTAAGTGAGTACAAGGTGTTGAAGGAACCAAACAACCATTCCGGGTAGTGTAAGATAGGATAGAGTAATAATTGATCAGTTATTAAGGGTTAATGGGGGAGGGGCAGGGAGGGAGAGGGGAAAAAAGGAAATTGAGCTGATTCCAGGAACCCAAGTGGAAGGCAAATTTTGAGAATGATGAGGGCAATGAATGTATAAGGGTGCGTTACTCAATTGATGTATGTATGGATTGTGAAAAGAGTGTATGAGCCCCAATAAAATGATTTATTAAAAAAAAGATCTTCCCTATTGAAATTATACATAATATTTTATCCTTCAGTGAATCACTATTAGGAGCTTTGATTTCTCTTCCTGAAGCCTGTGTTAACTGTCCCCATAGTAAATATTAAATTAAGCTTCTGTGTAGAATCATATGAAAATATAGAATTAGATTAGAGAAGGGAACAGATTTGATAGTCAGACATTGGCTTTAGCATTGGGCCACCAAACCACCTAGTAGCTCTTTTTGGAATGAAATGATCATACTTGGATTAGACAATGTGTTATGAAAGAACTATATATAAAATATACAAAATTGTATATATAAAATAATTATGATAATTATTTTGTCACGTGCAATGAAAGACTAGAATATAAAATGAGTGTTGAAAGAATTGTTACCTAATGCAGTTAGTTTTATATGGTATGGATGTCATAGTTTCAACCTAAGTTAAAACATGTCAGGTGCCGTGCTCCCGTCAGCAGCACATATACTCAAGCATGTTATGTGCCATCAGGTTTGCTCTGACCTGTAGTGACCCTACATACAACCGAATTATACACTGCAGGGTCCCGTGCCATCTTCCCAATTCTCCCTGTGCCTGAGTCCATTGTTGTAGCTATTGTGCCAATCCCTCTCCTCGAGGGCATTCCTCTTTTCATTGCCCTTCTTAGGGATGCTCTCTCCTGGTAACATGGCCATAGTATGTAAGATGAAGGTTTGCCACCTGTGCCTCTGAGGAGCACTGGCCTTACTTCTTCCAAGACAGGCTTGTTTGTTGTTTTAGCAGCCCATGGTACATTCAGTATTCTCCACACTTCAAGTGTATCGATTCTCCTCTGGTTTGCTTTATTCAATGTTCAACTTTCACTTGCATATTAGGCAAGAGAAAATATCGTGACTTGGGTTAGGTGCGCCTTTGTCTTCAAAGAAGCATCCTTGCTCTTCGATACTCTAAAGGGGCTTTATGCCGGTCATGTATCTAAGGCAACATATCTTGGATCTTTTGACAGCTGCTTCCTTGGGCATTGGTTGTGGATCCAACCCAGACAAAATCCTTGACAACTACAACTTTTCTTTTATTTATCATGATGGTCCAGTTGTGAGGATTTTGGTCTTCTTTACCTTGAGTCATAAGCTACACTGAAAGCTGCAGTCCTTGATCTTCATCAGCAAGTGCTTCAAGTCCTCTTTAGTTTCAGCAAGCAAGGTTGCAGATTTTCATACCACAGGCTCTTACTAAGCCTTCCTCCAATCCAAAAGCCACAGTTTTCATAAAATCCAATATAATTCTCTGGTTCTTTGCTCAGCATAGAGATTCAACGAGTAAGGTGCAAGGCTACAACCTTGATGAACACCTTTTCTGATTTTAACCAAGCATACTCAAATGACCTTTGATCCACGTTCCTAATGAAAACAATGAAGTGTTTTAGAATTCCTTGTCTTCTCAAGGTTATGCAGAGTTTATAATGGTCAACACAGTCAAATGCCTTTGAATAGTCAATAAAACGAAAGTAAACAACTTTGTGTGGTATTCTCTGCTTTTAGCCAAAAACTGTCTGACAGCTACAATAATATCCCTTGTTCCTCGTCCTTTTTTGAATCTGGCATGAATCTCTGGCAGTTCCCTGTCCATGTTTGGCTGTAACTTGTTGGATGATGTTCAGCAAAATTTTACTTGAGATCGCTGTGAGATATCAGTGATGCTGTTAATCATTTAAGGGTTCTTTTGGTCCCCTTCCTTTGGACTGGGCACAAATTGTAATCTCTCCCAGTCAGCTGGCCAAGGAGCTGTCTTCCAAATTTCCTGGCATAGACTAGTGAGTGCTTGCAGTGCTTCGTCAGCTTGTTGAAACTTTGCCGTGGGTATTCAGGCAATTCCTGGTGCCCTGTTTTGGGCTAGTGCATTCAGTGCTGCTTGCACTTCTTCCTTGAGCATCATTGGTTCATGCTCATGATACCCTCTAAAATGAGGAGCTTAGATGAAATATTTTTGCTGCAGTGCCTCTGTGTCTTCTTTCCATCTTGTTTTAATGGTTCCTGCATAGAATCTTCAATATTGCAACTTCAGGCCTGATATTTTTCTTGAGTCCTTTCAGTTTAAGATTGCTGAGCATACTCTTCCCTTGTGGTTTTCTAACTCTATGTTTTTTCACATTTCATGATAATATTTGGCTTTGTCTTCGCCTGTTGCCCATCTAGTTTTCTATTCAGCTCTTTGACTTCATCATTTCTTACATTTGCTTTAGCTAGTCTGTGATTAAGAGCAAGTTTCAGAATCTCTTCTGACATCCACTTTGATCTTTTCTTTCTCTCCTGTCTTTCTTTTTAATGATCTTTTGCTTTCTTCATGATGTTCTTGATGTCTTTCCAGAGATTACCAGGCCTTCTGTGACTGGCGCTCGATGCGCTAAATCTGTTCTTGAGATGTTCTCCAAATTCAGATGGGATATTTTGGGTCTCATGAGCTTGTTTGAATTTTCTTTTACTTCAGCCTTGACTTATACATGACTACTTGATGGTTTGCTCCACAATCAACCACTGGCCTGGTTTGAGCTGCTGACGTTGAGCTTCTCTGTCTTCTCTTCCCACAGATGTAGTCCATTTTATTTCTATATCTTTTCTGGAGAAGGCCATGTATACAGTTGTTGGAAAAAGGTATTTGCAATGAACAAGTTGTTGGTTTCACAAAATTATATCATGGGAACTCCAGGTTCTTTTCTGTCACCAAGTCCATATTTTCCAACTGCTGTTCCTTCCTCTTTCTTTCCGACTTTCTCATTCTCATCACCAATAATTACCAATGAATCTTGATTGCATATTTAATTGATTTCCGACTGAAGTTGTTGGCTTAAATCTTCAATGTCTTTCTCACTAGCTTTGTGGATGATGTATAAATTGAAAAAAATAGTTGTATTGACTGGATTTATTTAAAGGATGATAGATATAATTCTATCACAAACAACATTGTACTTCAATCTAGATTTTGCAGTGTCCTTTTTAAACAATACCTAGCCATTTTTCTTGATTATGTTATCCCTGGCATAGTAAATTGTATGGTTTTCTGATTCAAAATGATTAATATAAGTCAACTTCAACTCACTAATGTGTAACATATAAATATTTATGGGTTCTATTTCATTTTTTACCACTTGTAATTAAATATAGAAACTAGAAATTATAGAATGAGATAAGAATATTTTACACAGTTGTCTAGGGAAGGACACATCCATATTAATAAAGATAGATGTATTAATTTACTCAAAAATATATATTCAATATGATAAATATTTATTATTGGAATAAAGGGATAGAAACAAAGAAATCCTAATATAATATTTGTCCATTAGATCTTACTTTACAGGCATTGAACAAATAAATAAATAGATAAACATAATTTTGGATATTGATCATTGCTTAAAGTAAGATTTCCAAGTTTCTAGTATATGAAATTTGAAAATGAATTTAGATAGATTCTTGGTACATGAAAAAGCCATACCCTAAGGAACTAGAATTAGGGTATATGCTTTGACATGCTCTCTGCCTTCTAGTGAGTTCTATTTACTGCCTCCATCAAATCCATGATACTACACATGCAGTCCTGATCGCTTATTCCCCCCTCTCAGTAAGCTCTGCTAGCTTGGTAATTGTTCTTTTGTCCTTTTCTTGTTCTAACACATTGCTGCAGGTTTTCTACTATGAATGACATTATCTACTTACTATTCTAGTTAAGAACATTTGCTCACAAACATCTGCATGAGCTAATAGTGACAACTTTAGCCCTTGTTTCAGAAGGAACACTGATGTTGGAAGAAGGGCTGGGTCCTTCCTTTCACTGTAGAAGATGTATCCAATGAGTGCTGAGCAAAGTATGAGATGTGAACTGCTGCTGCTTGGTGTGTTTCCTTCTGTCCATCCTCTGTCCTTTATAAGAAACTCTTTATAATGTACACAAACCAGAGGTTACTCTCTTTATGCATAAAGGCCTCATAAACTTTCATGTGAATTTAGATCACCAAGGGGTATGTTAAAAAATGTTCACTTTGATTCATTAGGCTTGATAGGTGATCCCATCATCTGCAATTTCAGTTTTCATAGGAGATGCTATTGATGATGGTCCATGGGCCAGTTGGAGTAGCAATGCTCTAAAGTATCCTAATATTCTTTGACTGTTGCTCAACTATCTGAAATTATTTTTGGAAGGTGTAATATATCATTCCATGAGTTTTAAAATGGGATAATATCCCACATAAATATTAAAGTGTTATAAAGACCATATTAGGTTTTCAGACAACTAATGATTCTGTTTGGCAGATGGTTTATTGTGATGTCTTCACTCACTAATGTTCTTGATTTTCTTTATTATTTTGATTTTCCAATCTATAATCCCCTCATCTGTCTTTAACCGGATAATTCACTGCTACCTTTGAAAGATTGCCCAGAGAGGATATTTAAAGATAAAAATATATTCGACTGTGGTTCCACCCTCTAATGCATTCTATTTTAAGCTCTAATTTTTAGTTTTCAGGGCATGAATCAGGTCTTTATTTCATAATATTTTGCAAAGTTGATTGCCAGCTACTAGCTATACATAGTAGAGTGTGATGGTGGAAATTAAATAAATCCAAGAAGTAGTCTACTAAATGTAATCATATATGCTTATTACTAGTACCCTCACCGTTCATTGGAGTGTGATGATTAAAAAGGAAAGTAATGTAACAAGTCTTACCCAGTACATTTTAAATAGATTTTATTGCATTAAATCTGGGTTCATTTTACTTATGCTATTTACTAGTTTTCTTACTTTATCAGAAAGTTGATTGACCTCACATTGGCTTTGTTGGACTGGGCAGAGTAATATCTATTTTGTAGGATTGCTGAGTTTTAAAATACTATATGCTATGATATACAGTGATACCTTGCTTGCCAAACTCAAACTCATTCCAGATTTGTGTCTGAATACTGCAAAGTTCAAGAACTGAATGCATGCTTGACGTGTGGCTAACTCTCAGCCTGTACAGATTTTTTTGAAGTCTGATTTTCGATTGACTACCAAGCAAAGGCTTGGAGGCGTTCAAGCCCTGAGGTATCGCTATATATCCCCACTGCGATCAAGTCAATTCCAACTCCTGGTAACACTACGTAAAGTTTCTGAGGTTTGTAAATCTGTACCAGAGCAGATAGCCTCATCGTTCTCCCTCCGAGCAATTGGCTGTGTTGGAACTCCCTGCCTTGAGTTTAGTAGTCCACTTACCTGACAGTGCCACAAGGGATCCTTAGTCACAAGTAAATGGGGCTGTTTGCTTTTGCAGTAAGGAAGCCTTGTGATAGGATGTTGTTTATATGGCATGGGTATTTTTTTTATTTTAACAATTTATTGGGGCTGATACAATTCTTTTCACAGTTCATACATATACATACATCAATTGTATAAAGCACATCTGTACAGTCTTTGCCCTAATCATTTTTTTCTCTTTTCTTCTTTTACATTTTATTAGGGACTCAAACAACTCTTACCACAATCCATACATATACATACATCAATTGTATAAAGCACATCCATACATTCCCTGCCCCAATCATTCTCAAGGCATTTGCTCTCCACTTAAGCCCCTTGCATCAGGTCCTCTTTTTTTCCCCCCTCCCTCCCCATTCCCCCCTCCCTCATATGCCCTTGGTAATTTATACATCGTTATTTTGTCATATCTTGCCCTATCTGGAGTCTCCCTTCCCCCTTCTCTGCTGTCCCTCTCCCAGGGAAGAGGTCACATGTGGATCCTTGTAATCAGTTCCCCCTTTCCAACCCACTCACCCTCCACTCTCCCAGCATCGTCCCTCACACCCTTGGTCCTGAAGGTATCATCCACCCTGGATTCCCTGTACCTCCAACCCTCATATGTACCAGTGTACAGCCTCCGTCCTATCCAGCCCTGCAAGGTAGAATTCGGATCATGGTAGTTGTGGGGAGGAAGCATCCAGGATCTGGGGGAAAGCTGTGTTCTTCATCGATACTACCTCACACCCTAATTAACCCATCTCCTCTCCTAAACCCCTCTATGAGGGGATCTCCATTGGCCGACACTTGGGCCTTGGGTCTCCACTCTGCACTTCCCCCTTCATTTAATATGATATATATACATATATACACATACATATATACATATACACATATATACACATACATACACACACATATCTTTTTTTTTTTTTTGCATGATGCCTTATACCTGGTCCCTTGGGCACCTCGTGATCGCACTGGCCGGTGTGCTTCCTCCATGTGGGCTTATTTGCTTCTGAGCTAGATGGCCGCTTGTTCACCGGCATGGGTATTTTTAAATTGTTCTAATTACTAGGTTCTTTAGAAGCTCTTCTAAATCAAACATCTCCCTTTTTACATTTATTTTTAAAATCTGGCTAAACTCTCTAGTCAAAGGCATGAGGGATTGGACTTATCCAGAGATCCCTAGCATACCGTCAAATGCTGATTACATACAGAATCCCGCAGATAAGGGTAGTTTATGAGTTAATGGCATGGAAAATTGAGTGAACTAATAAATGATTATATCACTGAATATGTACATTTTAGCTTTGAACTTGAATTGGTCATTAGTAATTATATTATTTTGCTTGTTTATGTAGGAACAAAGGGCAGGAGTAGCTTAAGTGCAATTGAGTCATTAATAAATGGGGATTTTAACAAATAGTATTACTTAGATGAATTTTAAAATGCCTATGGTATTTTCTTAAATGAAGTGTGCCAGGCTTAATATGGATTATATTCATTATTATAAAATAATGTGCGTTCCTATACTCTTCCATTTGTCCAGGTGACAACAGTTACTTTTCAGGATTTGCCAGGTTGTAGTCTTTCTACACTAGCAGAGTGTACAAATCTTCAGTTTCTGTCTCTTCAACGTTGTGGATTAACTTCTTTGCACAGCTTGGGAAACTGCAAACACCTGAAGTACATTGATGTACAGGTATGCCTGCTGTTCTGATCATTATTTGTGTTTTGATAAACTTTAAGTGGATTGATTTTTATGTTTCAAAAAGGTCAGTTTTAGAGAAATATTTACTGAAAAAAACACTTAATGTAGGGTCTAAAGACATCAAAGGCCTAAATTTGTAAGACTCAGAGAGGGACACTGACCAGGCAGCATGACCTGGAAACTACACCTCTATTTGCAGAAGATATGGCTTTGATCTACTAACTTTTTGCTACATAACAAACTATTCTACTACTTACTCGCTTTGGACAACCACCACCTTCTCTGTTGTGGGTCTGCAGGACATGAGTGCAAGCCAGTCTTGAATGAAAAGTCTTGCGCTTCATATGGTGACGAATAGGTCTCATAAGTACAGGCGGAGAGTAGCTGGGTCTGAAATCTCCAAGGTACCTTCACTTGTATGTCTTGTGTGTTGACAGGAATGGCTGGGCCATTGGAATCAATCAATCAATCAATCAATCAATCAATCAATGTCTCTGTCTCCCTCTTTCTTTCCTTCTTTCACTTCTTCCCTTGCCCCTCTCTCCCTGGCTCCCAGGCTTTTTCACATAGTTTCTGTATGTGGTAAAATACTGAGAATTAGCATTTGGAAACAGTAGCTTCAATATACAAGTGATTAGCAAACATCTGCTTGAATCATGCTGGCTCATGTTCTGTTTGCCAAGCCCAGAGTCAGTGTGAGAGAGGGTTGGATGATGGCACCACTATTGGAATGCAGAGTTTATCACTAGGAGGAAGGCCTAGTGGTCTGGTTGCCAGAGTCCAGCTATTGCAAGTCCTCTGTAGCGCAGTTCTGCTGGGGAACACAGGGTTGCCACGGTAGGAATTGACTCAATGGCAGCTGTTTTTATCAAACTGTGAGTTCTTCTTAGGTGTGGTTGATGATGATTCACAGTAGCTCTGTTCAGCAGAAGGGGCACTGCCTAGTCCTGCACTATCCTGACGAGTTGTTTTGAGTCCATTGTTGGCAACCACTGTGTAACTGAAGTAACACTACCAAAATTTACTTCTGCATTCTTATGATCAACTTACACTCCTGTTTTAAACATTCCCAAGGTTTCATGTACGATGACATCAGGCGAGGCTTGATGCCCAGCGTCTCTGCATCTAAATCAAGCCCAGTACAGATCAAGTCTCTTCAGGTGTGGCCATTGGGTGAAGCTCTTGTCTACTGAATTGAGTACCACAGCAGCCTCCACACCCACACCCACATACAGGAGCAAGACAGGACTCGGCCAGATGCCATGGAATTCCCATTCAAAATGAGAAAGACAGGAAGTTAATAGTAGTCCTTGGTTACTAGCTGAGCTGGTGTAAATTATTTGATAATGGCTCAGTTTTCTTCCAAATAAATGATGCTCCCTGACTCCCATCTGCCCCTGAGTTTTTGACCCCGCCTCCTAGTGACACTTCCATTTCTATAAGAAGTACCCTGCTTTGAGGCCGGGGACATTTCTCATCCTATTTCTTTCCTGTAAAAATTTGGAAGTATCTGGAGACCTCTTTCTATTTTCATTAATCTCTATTCCTTTGAGCTAAAACTAACAACTCTTCCCTTAATATAACTTCTTTTAAAAATGCTGTGGGTTTCTTCTGTTTCTTATTAGCTTCGTCTGTTAGACAAGAACTAGATTTGTCTTTTTGAGACAAGTCTCTTTCTAGAGGGTTGTTATGGGACTGTACGCTTAATATTTTAGAACCATTACTTAATTTTCTGAGATTTCTTATAAAGGGGTTCACTGTGCATCCTTGGCATAATCTTGACCCCAAGGCCAATGAAATAGATTGTACAGATGTGTGTGTGTGTGTATGTGTGTGTGTGTGTAGTGAAAGTATAAACCTATGTATGAGTATACCCCTAATTCATGATATTGACTCTTTGGATAATTAAGGAGTGGGGAGGAGAAATCAGGGAGCTGTAACATTTTCAATATTTGCTATCTTAAAATAAGTTTTGAAGAAGCTATGGTAAAATATCCATGCTTGTCTATTTAGGCTGTTTGACAAGAAAATAAGTTACTGTATTGCTCTCTCTATTTTCTTTTTAAAAAGAATATTAACAAGTAAATTAAATTAAAAAGTAATAACTTGCATGTAGACATTAGAGATTTAGCTGTTCATTAGGAAACTATTTATCATTGTTACTCTTTTTGCAAACTTTAAATGCTTCGTTAGTAAGTCAAGAAATAAAAGTAATTTTATTTTTCCTTTGTTTTAGGAAAACCATATTCAGACAATCAGTTGTGAAAATTTGGAAAATCTTTGCATTCTTCTTCTTAATAAAAATCAGCTCAGTTCTTTGCATGGTTTGGATGGTTGTACTAATCTTCAAAATCTTGAACTTTCACACAATAAAATCACTCGAATTGGTGAGAACAATGTACTCTAAATATTAAGCGTAACTTCTCATGATTATATTGTGCTTCATTTGCTTCTTTAAAGAATCGATCCTTGTAACTGGTTCATTTATTCAGGCCTTATTTGTTTATTCTTACTGGCTGTCCAGCAAGTCAAGTCTGCCCATGGGGATCCTGGAGGCCAGGGTCAAAGTGCCCCTGGGGGCTTCCACCATAGTAACTCTACTGTAACAGAAAGCCTCCTCTTCCACGTTCGACCTTCTAACCTTGAGGATCACAGCCACCAGAGATCCTTGCTGTTGTTGTTAGGCGCCATTGCTATATTGCTTCTAGTGTGGTAAACTTGAACTCCCTTCAAATATAGGCTCAAGTAAAGTTTTTATCAAGTTCCTGAATTTCTGACCACTCTTGAGTATTAAACTTTGAGGGGGCTTTAAAAAGTTCATGCATGAATGGTATTAAAAGGCTATGGAATTTCTCCCTGAAGTTGGTGGGGCCCTTTCACGTTATTAAATCTTCTTCACTGCAGGAATGCATATATTATACTACGCACTGCTGGAATAAACATACCAAGCAAGAAGGACTGATAACAATCACCTACCTATTTGTTCAATGGTGAAAACATAGCCCTTTATATATGTATTAGAAAACTTTTATTTTCCTAAGGAGTTGTAATAATTTTTTAAATCACTATTTACATGAGATCCTTAAAAGCCTTGCACAGCAATGCTGGTAGGAATTTAATAATAGGAAAGGATCCTCAAAAAATTCCTGGAGAAATTCCATTATATTTTAATTCCATTTTTTCATGAACTTTTTGAGGCCACATATATAGTGTAGTAGTCAAGAGTTGCTGAAAATTCAGGTCTGTGATGAAAACTTTACGTGGGCATATACATTAAGGTAATTAAAAATTATCACACTAGATACAATATAGAAATACGTTGATTCTGTAACTATTCTTTTTCACTTATCCTTGTAAATGAATTACCTCCAAATATATGTCAAGTTGGTGGGGTCATGGTACTCTGGTTTGGAAGTTACATGAAGATGTAAATTGGCAGTATTATAATGAATGATGTGATCACTCTATAATATTATCTGATCTGATATGAAATATCAGCCTGGATTATGTTGTTCATGGATAATTATTATCCCACTTAGATATTTAAAAAATCATTTTGGATTTTCTTTATCTCTACATTAGTGGCATTGGTTTTTTTCATTTATTTCTATTTTTTGCCACTTTAAATTTGTTTATTTTAGTGTTACTTTTGGATAATCAGATCAATTATTTAATCGGTCATGTTTCCAGCATTCTAAGGCGTCCTTTGGACGATGTGACGTGGAATATTCATTGTCTGCCTGTATGACTACAACACCCACTTTCAGTCTTTCCATGAAATCTCCCGTGTAAGAAACCTTAATAGTTTACATTATTTTTAATTACAATGTTCTTCTAAAAGATACAGAAATAATTTTACTGCTGTTGGAATGAAGGCTAGTGCATTAACCCCATACGTTACTATATTTATACACAAAATATGAAAAGGCCGTTTTTAAGAAGAAAATCTTGAACCCTAATTCATTAAAGATTCATTGCCTGCACTGCTGTGTGGGATTTTTTTTGGAGCTAGTGTGTTTCCTGAATAGGATTTCTGCAAGATTTATGTGAAAACTGCCATAATATTAATTGATGTGCCTGAGGTATCTCCGTGTTGTTCAGAGCAAACAAGGTCAGATTCATTGCCTTCAGTTGGGTACAATGCAAACACTGTATTTATTGAATGTGAGAAGAGTTTACACGAGAAAGTAGATTTTCTGAAGACCAATTGGAGTCTGTTTTTTCATGTTCAGGAACTGCTTACAGAGATTTGAGTTAAGTTAAGTGAAAAGCATAGATTTGGGCTTTCCGTGATATATTGATCTTATAAAGTTTTGTGAAGGGACACAAAGAAAGATTTGTTTTTATGTTAATACATTACTAATTCATTGCTATACTATTTCTTAAGGAAGAGACATAAAATTGAAAGCAATGCCACAGTATTTGACAGTAATAGTTTCAAGTTTAATTTGTTCCTAATTCTTACCAAGTAATAACTTTACTCAATTTGTGATATTGGTTCTACTGACTCTTTGTATTAGAAATTTTGTTTGTTTGGTTTCATTTCATTTAAATAACTGAGAATGATTAATACTTTAATCTCCTTAAAGGAATTCACTTCAAATAAGTTCTGCTGAGTGTTTTTCTTTCTGAAATTGTAGCATAGAAACACTATAAAATATTTGATTGGTTTCAAATAAGAAGTATAAAAAAATAAAGACAATTGTTTAGCTTCAAATTTTATTAATTTTAAGTTATAAAGTTAATAGCATATTTTATTCTTATCTTTAATATTTAAATATTTTGGGCTGTGGTTATGGAAAGAAGTTTAATTTTAAAATAACTAATCATGACTAAATTCTAAGTTAAAAGTGCCATTCAAAATAGAAGCTCTGAAACTTCTGACTATTCAAGTACAGATCCTTTTTAGCCCAATGTAATGAAGAATGTAATGTAAGCTCTATATAATGCAATATACTATAGTTTCAACTATAATAAATATAAATTATTACAATAGGATAGATGAATACAAATTTTATAATAACTCAAAGAATGCTATCTATAGTTCTTTCTGTAGTATTATCTATAACTTGTTTTATTGTGGTTGCAACTTCTTGGTTACAGAATATTTTGACTTGGTCTATATTTATCCTTATGTATTTTGACTGACAAAAGTAATTGCTTTAATTTTAAGCTGATTAACAGTTTTTAGGTTTACTATTTTGAAGGATTTATTTTATTCATACAAACAGTTTACCATACTCTTTATTTAAAATATTTTGTTACTTTTCTTTACATTCCACCACACTTTGCTTTATATATATATATATATATATATATATATATATATATATATATATATATATATAATCAGTTTAATTTGAATGGCTTAGTTTTTAATGCTTAATGTTTATTTTAGCAGTATGATATTATATTTGTCTGAAATTTTTCATGTATAAGTCAAGAAATAATAGCTGAAATGTTGTTTGTAAATGAATTGTGGGCAAAATCTATTTAATGGATACAGCCCATTGATTGTTAAGAAAATTGATCTGAGCCAGTATTTTTTATTTAGTCTTTTTTTATTTTGTCTTTTTGGAAAAGCCAAAAGAATTGAAAAATAGCTGATCTAGTTTGCATCTTTCCTTCAAATATTTTTGTTTAATTTATGAACTTTTTCATGGAAACATTATGAAACAAAATTAATTCTGAAGAAATTAATGCTGTATGACATATGTGTATGATTTTAAGTTGGATTTTAATTAGTCATAGCAAGAACTCTATGTAGGACGCACAGGATCTAGTCTACAGAAAACCATTTGGAACCAGTGCAGCTTTCCATGCTCCTTCCGCTGTTCTACAGCTTCCTGGGTGGCACAATGGTTTGTGATTGGCTGCTCACCTAAAGGTGGGTTGTTCAAGCCCACCCAATGGCACTGTAGAAGAGTGGCTTGGCAAGCTGCTTCATAGGATTATAGTCAAGAAAACCCTCTGGAGTAACCTCACTCTAACACGGTGTTCACTATTGATTAGCCAGCAAAAGGTTTGAGATTTCTTTTGTGTGTTAAAGGACAGGGGCCCTGCTGGCATAGTGAGTTACAGAGTGCGCTGCTAACCACAAAGACAGATGTTCAAAACCATGAGCTTCTCTGAGAGAGAAAGCTGAGGCTTGTACTCTTATAAGGATTTACAGTCTCAGAAACTCAAGCGGACAATTCTACTCTGTCCTAAACAGTCCCTGGAAGTCAGAGTTGACTCAGTGACAATGAGTCTGGCGGTTTGAACTTGGAGCTCTGGCCCAAGAGATGAGTGTTTGTTTTTTTTTAAATAAATGTGTAAAAACAATTTGATAATAGGACATACTAACTTTAAATCCAAAGTAGCTAAACTATTACCTTCCCCCCAAATAGAATTTCATCCTGGTAAAAATATATTAAAATTTTATTCATATATAAAATGTGACCATATAATATACAAAATCTTTACCATTAAGTATTTAAGTTTTTCATACATATCACTTATTTTTTACACTAGTGTTATTTTTCTCCCAACTAAGAAAACTGAGGCACAGAGAGGTTAAGATTAAATTAAAATTTTATTATTCAAAATGATAAAGCTAGGGTATAAAATGCCACACTTTAGCTCTGGAGTTTTTTATTTAATTAACCCATTATACTGTTTCTGAAATAAATATACTTCTAATACTTAGGAGTATTATTATTTTGTTATGCAGCATTACACTATTATAAATGTCATGACTTTGAAATTTATCAGCTAACTTATTGAGAACAGTTTGCTAAATACTTTTCCAGAAATGGGGAGACAGCAATAAACAAATAATCATCCTGATCTCCACAAAGTACACCCAATAGTGAGATATGCACACACATGCAAGACATTTATGGACTATTGAGAGCAAATTATTGTATTTCATTTTAGTGACTACTTGATGAAAGTGAACACAATTACAATGTTAATGTGTAAGAGCAAAGCATTATTTTTTGTCTATTTGATTTCTCAATCATGAAACTTCTTTCTCTGCTATGTTAGGTAAGTTTTAATGTGGAAAAAAACATTCTTTAATAATTATACTGCTTATTTTTTATTTATGAATTTCAGACAACACATATCTAAATATCAGCATTCATAGCTTGGCATTTTCAGGGTCTTTTTTCTTTCTTTCTCTTTTTTTATCCTTGCTGCTTTATGACTAGATTGATTTCTAGACAGGTCACACAATTTTTAAAAGTATGAAAGATATTAAATAATTTAACATTTTCAAATAGGCTTGGTCATTACGCTATGGATAATAGGATAACTGTGCCTGGATTAAAGTTTACCTCAGAATGTTGTTTAACTTAAATGTATATTTATGTGGATATATGTGTGAGCATTTCATTTGTAAACCAGGTGCATATTCAGTCAATTTTAGAAGGTTCCACTAGATGGTGCTAACTTTTTAGTTTGGAAACGCAAAGTAAGTCTTGTGTAAGACTGGTTATCTAACTGCTGAGCAGACTGGGGCTAGAATTAGAATTTCATGATTGTGTCCATGCAACTTACATAATCTTTAAGTCTCAAGTGCAACCCTGCACATTGTCTATACAATGAGCTGTAATCGACTCGATGGCAGTGGATTTGGGTCTGTGAAAGAAAAGCTGTCTAGCATAGCAGTAAATCAGCAACTGAAGACTGTAGAACCTGACCAAATGCCTGCTTGGAAAAAACCTCCAGCCTCATTGACTGGCTTAGGTTTTGTTGTTTCTTACGGAGAAGTGGTTTCTCTTTTCTTTTTTTCCTGCAGCAAGGAGGTTTCGTTAGACTAGTGACATTTCTTTGGGAGGCAATAATTGACATACCGGTAATCATTTTCGGCAAGCACAGCCAATGTACACTTTGCCAGAAGCAAGGTGCCTTAGAAAGATGAACACGGTAAATTTTATGTTGTGGGACTTAGGAGGCTTTCAAGGAACTGGTAATACATGAAACAACAAGCAGACAGATTTAAGGTTATTCTTTATATTTTGCAGTTATTGTGTTTAAAGCTTTTGAAAAAAGGATCTTAAATATTTTGGGGAGTATTGTTTGGTTTGGTTTTGGAGGGGGAAGCGGAAGATAGTTGTTGAGGAAGTAATTGTATTCTTAGCTAAGTAGATGTTGATGAATCTTCAACCTTCACTTGGCAACACTGACTTTGTAAGATGAAAAGATGAAGGGTGGCAACCAACTCTCACTTCCTCCTCTAGACACCCCTTGATCCAAACGCCTTGGAAGGTCAAATTGCTGTCTAATCAGTTATGGGTAGACTTTGCGGAATGCTCTTAACATCTTACTTCTCTTTCGAGGTATAGCTCCAGCATCTGTTCACCCTCTCTGTCCAAAGCCTTATTTTGTCACCACGGTTTAAGTTTTTAAACTCCTTGCAATAGAGAATAATTGTAAGTAAACAGCTAGTGGTTATCCTTTTTTTTTAGCATCTACAATATTAAATTGTTATGCAAGTGCTTTCAACTATTTTGTTTGAACCCTCCCTGTAAAATGAAATCACCAGAAAGATGAAAGCACCTGTACGATGCAACCTGAGACTCAGAGACGTGAAGTAGCTTGCATGTATCCACGCAGCTGACTGTGTGATAGGACGTCTTATGAAGGAACGGAGCTCCAGTAACACACTGGTTAAGTGCTCCACTGCTAACCAGAAGGCAGCCAGCTGGCAGAGCAGTGATGGATGAAAGATATGACCGTCTGCCTCTGTAGCGATCACAGCCTGGGAAGCCCGATGGCGCAGTTCCGCTGTGGCCTTTAGGGTGATGTGTTGAGAAATTTACATTTATATTTAATAAGTTATTTAGGACTTAAAAAATGAAGCATGCACATGTATATCAGCCTTATATATAGCAACTATTAAAAAAATAAACCTACTGTAGTGAGAAGAGGTCCATTGTTCCATATACGTGCCAGTCTCTTTAAGTGTACCTTACACACCCTGACTGACTGACCATAATTACCAAATTACCACGTGTTCAGTTTGCTATCGTGTCACATGTCACGTGGCCTTTATGAAAGTCCAGTACACACGCATGGACAAATGAGAGGGAAAAGAGCAAAGAAATGTTATGAGAATAGTTTGACCTCAAGGAACCTTGACAAGGGTCCCTGGACCATTTTATTGCCCCCGGTGTAATGTTTACATGATATGATTTTTCATTCTTTGTACTAACTCATCTTTCTATGTAATGTGAAAAAGTGTTATTTTTTGTTATTTTGTTGTTGTCCTTGTTAGGCTGGTGCACCAAATAGCCTTTATTTGTCAAATTTGATCTCTTAGTAAGTGCAGTTGTGTGACTATCGAGATATTGGTATTATGATGATTTAAACTTGGGACTCAGAAACCATTCTTAATTTATCAAAGAGTAATAACATTATAGCTCATGTCTACTGCCTTTTGCTTATCATTAAGGGTTTTAGATGTATTTTTTAGTTAACTCTGCAAGTAAAGCACTAATGTTTTATACATACACATAGTGTCTTATACATGTACACACAATGTTTTCCAGTCAAAGTTTTATTATAATTACTCTTAATTATCACTTTCTCTCCCTTTATTTATTTTTTATATTTACGATCTTGAGTCACTTTCCTTCCTCCTGATTAGATCTTTGAGAAATGCCTCTAATGAGATAACTGCTTGGTATAAACCAGTTTTAAATTTTTTGTGTGGACTTATGCATGATTCATAATTCTAACTGTTGATTTTTTTTTTCAAAAATAACACTTCTTTATTTTCAGTAATTTTCAGATATTATTCCACTATTTAAAAAACATTTATTTTTGTTAACTCTTCTCAATGAAGTTTTTGGACCTTGGTGCATTCTTGCTCTTTCAAAGATGCCCTGTCTCCATTGTGGCTGACACCCTTCTGCTCTGCTCTCGCTGGGTCTCCGTGTGATGCCTGTCTTTTTAATTCATACTGGTTGGGGTTTGCCAAAATTCATAAATATATGGGGTTCTTAAAATTATATTTGGCTATTTGCTACCCATTAGCTCTTCAGATGTTTTTCAGTACTCATTTTGGTTTTGCCCTTCAAAAATTAGATATTTAAATCTTTAGACTTGAGTTTCCAAATTTCCAGTATTCCGTGTTCTGTTTTTCTCCAAGTTGCCTCTGGATGATTACTTATATCTATATTCCAAGTGATGGATCTTTCCCTGCTGACAATCGAGGATGTTGAATGTTGATTTAAGTGCTGCCTAATTTCCATGTGGGTCCTTATCCTGCTTTCTTTCTGTTGTTGTTTCTGTTCTTACTGACAACTTATTTTATTGTGTATTTTGTGTGATTTATTTTGATGGTCAAGTGTTATTTTTTGCAACTTAAGCTTTGTGCCTATACGAAGACACTTTTTCAGATGCTAAGTGACTGAAAGGAACTAAAACCACCTATGCTAAAATTTTGGTAGGTGTTTTCTGAGCACGGCTAGAGTGAATTTGACCACTCCAGACCCACTGGACTGACAACTTCTGTTAATTATTCTGCACAGGAGATTTTCCCCTTATTCTTTACTAAGTGTTGAGATTTAAGACAGGTGATTTAATGTTCTCTTCTCTACTTGGGTATATCGAGTAGGAGTTACCATTTTATGGTGGGTTACTGTCCATCTGAATTGCCCACCTCACCTTATGGGGACCTTAGGTTATGTTTTCTCAGCCAGTCAGGCTTTAGAAATCCATCCTGTGCACCAGGCTGACTGGATCTCCTCTTGCTGCAAACTGCCGTTACTCGCATTGTTTCCCTTTGCCTGGAAGTAATCATATTTTGGGTTATTGTTTGCTTGCTTGGTTAACAGCTCACTTCGATATTTTTAAAAATATATATGCCCTATTTTTAGTTGTTTTCAGATATTAGGAAGATCAGGCTATATGACCAGAACTAATGGATATGAAATTGTGTATTTAATTATTAACCTATCTTCAAAGATATACCATTAATACTAATACATGTTTATATATAAAAATATAATGTAAAATGAATAAAGTTTTAACTTTCATGATTTGAAATAGTTTATGACTTTTGCCACAAAGAAGCAATTGAAGATTTTGTCAAGTCATACATTTTTATGAGTATTTCCAATCACATATCCTAAGGGAGTGCTAGAGCTCAGGAAAACTGGCTACTGCCAGTCCTTTTCATAGAACTCTTGATCTCTTCCTTGTCTGAATTCCTCCATTCATTGTTGTTAGATGCCATTGAGTCCATTTTCGCAGTAGTGACTATACAACACAACAAAATAGTCTAGTCCTACCTCATCCACTTAAGTTTTATTTTGTTTGCGTTCATTTTTGCAGCCACTCCATTGATCCATCTCCTTAAGAGAATTGCTCTCTTTCACTGATCCTCCACTTGATGAAACAGGTGTTATTCTCTAGGGACGGTCCCCAGTGAGCGACGAAGACTGTCATCCATGATTCTAAGGGACAGTGTGTAGTGCTTCACCGACAGGTTGACTTGCTCTTCCTGCCGTCTCTACTCGCTAGCAGCCTGCTCCAAAGGCATTCATCTTTCTTTGGTCGTCCTTAGTCATTGTTCAGCTCTTGCATGCATATGAGAGAATTTAAAATACCATGGTTAGCGTCAGACGCATTTTAGTCTTCAAAATGACATCTTTGTTTTCAAACCTTTAAAACATTTCTTTTTCACTTGTTTTTGAGCATGGTTGCCCAGTGCAGTATGTCTTTTGATTTCTTGACTATTACTTTCGTGGACATTGATTATGGATTCAAGTAAAATTAAATTCCTTACGATTTAAATGTTTTGTTTACTTATTATGATAGTTTATTGGTCTAGTTAGGAGACTTTTTGTGTTATGTTGATATTCATAAGTAAGTGTTTCAAGTCCTCTTCCACTTTTAACTAGTAAAGTTTCATCATCTCTGTATCATAAGTTTTTGATGAGCCCTTCTCCAATCCTGAGACCGCTTTCCTCTTCATTCTAATCCAAGTTTTGGACTATTGGATCAGCATACAAATTGGATCAGTATGTGGTGTGGGGCGTGGGGAAGGACCTTGCCTTTCAGAGAGAGAGAGAACCCTGAATGCTATAGTCCCTGGATTATTTAATATTTGAAAATGTTTGTCAGCTGCCTTCAAAATTGAATAAAAAGCAGTTGTGTAATCTAATTTTAAATTATACTTTACTTGGTACAGTATAAAAATTGTTTCTTGGTATATATGGTATTGCTATGGAAACCCTAAATGAGATGGATTGACACAGTAGCTTCCACAATGGGCTGAGACGTGAGGATGGTATGGGGCCAAGTAATATTTTGTTGTCATACATAGAGTCACATAAAGCCTACTGGGCAGTAACTTTCTGTTTGTTTGCTCATAATGTATCTACTTAGATAACAACAACAAAAAATATTTTCCTGTCTTTAATTGGCAATTTTACCAAGAACATCATATTGTCAATCAATTTCTATTAGCTTATCTTGGAGCACAATGTCCTACTCAAACTACAGATGAGGTTATTACTTAGTCTCTGGAGAACTGTGGTTTGTATTTACTTGAAAACGTTTAAGGCTTGCTTACGTTCTTCGGTCGCTGATGATCCCTACTTTGGTTGCCTTTGTCTTACCTTACTTTGTAAATTCATTTAATCTATATATTTCTCCTGCTGCTGCTTTACTTTTTAGTTTCATTGTGATGACATTCTCTTTGAAAGTAATTCAAGCTTAAACTCTATTTTGTATGTTGTTGTTGAAATCATGTGAACTGATATGGTATTTTGGCCCATTTGTTTACCTAGTTCTGTTGTTTTCATGTTTTTGAATTATTTCAAGTGCCTTTAAAATGTTTTTCTCTAGCTTAAAGCATTATATATTTCTTTCTTCAGAATAGAATATTTAATTACATGTTGTTTTGAAGCAAAGAGAAATCCAGCAATTAAAACAAAGGACATTTATTACCTCATATTTTCTGTGGGCTAGGAATCTGGGAGTAGTTCAGTGGTTCAGAGGTTGCAGTCAAACTTCCAACCAGCCTTGCAGCTCTTGCAAGACTCGATTATAGTGGCTGAAGGATCTGCTTTCATGATTGCTCACACAGTTACTCACAGATCTCAGTTCCACGCATTTTTTAGATGTTTTTTTGGGGGGAGGGCGGGTAAGGAGGGTGGCTGGAGGAGGTGGTGGTGGTAAGATTTCTGTAGAAAGATTTATTTCTCTTTCGTTAGCTTAACCATTATATTATGTCATCAAAATGTGTTTTAATTTTTTTGCATTTTGAAATACATTTCCCCTTCCCTCACTGTCATTTTGTGTAGAGTTTTAGATATCATATCAAGTCATTTTTTTTACCATTTTGCAGAATTTCCTTGAAATATTTCATCTTAAAATTACAACTTCTCCTTGACTATGTTCGCATTTTCCCACTCAGTCATGGTAAACCCTATTGGTTGGTGCAGATATTTAGCATGGCTGGCAGTAACCGAGTGGTGGTAGATTGAGCTCACCTAAATGGGCCTCAGGAGTAAGGCCTTCCCAATCTAAAATAAAAAATAAATCAACCATTGAACATGACATGTTACAGTTCACTTTAGCAAATAGGATATCCTGATGAGTAAGTATGTGCTGGACAATTGGTGAAATGGGGAACGCCAGCGCTGCTTTTACATGTGTCCCTAGCCTTCCATGTCCTCCTTTACCTTGTCGGTCAGGTATGCGGAATAGCATCACAGTCCTCTTAGATACTTACTGTGCTGTTCATTTATTTTTCTCAAAAGAGACGGTAGTCTGATTTCTGATGTTCCTAAATTTATCTTTAAGACACATTTATACGTCAGAACCTTTAGGTATGGTTTGTATCTAACTCGGTCTAGTGTTTGATTTAGCATATAGTATGCCTTTCTATTCATAAAAAGCATTAAAGAAATAGTTTCAGAAACACTAACATGTCATTAAGTAATAATAGTAGTAATGTGTCGACGTGTGCCCCAAAGTAGCGCCCATTGGCGATTAGGAAGCAGTGTACACTGCCAGAGCTGTGGGCTGTGGGGACATCATGGTCGCCCCTCGGTGATGGCCCCTGTTAGTCTTTGTGCCCTTTTCCCATCGTGGAAAGTGGCTAGTATCTCCTCCTCCTTACCTGCCGCCTCTAGGAGCCTGGTGCTGCTCTCTGGCTGCACCACTTTAGGCATAGTACACAGCTGAGGTAAGACCGGGCCAAGGTCAGCAAGAGCTGGTTCCCTAATGTGGATCCAGTGTTGCCACTCCCTTCTTGGCTGCAAACCAGGCCAGAACAGGGCCCAGAGAGGAGGTGCACATACTGGCCCGCCCCTGCAGCTACCTGCCTATACTGGGGCCGTACGACCCCACAGGGAGCAGCACTGTCTGCAGGACCCTAACGATATTCTCCAGAGGCAGCCCTTAGTACTTTTGAATGAACAAGTGCATCATTTAGATATGAAAGAAAAAATTCCTTGTCAAGATTACCAATGCAGTTTTCAGTCCTTTTTCCATTTTCAAAATTCCCTTTAGAATATAAAAATTAAAACAAGAACCAGTTGCCATAACCCTCTGAGCTAAATCCTTTCTGGAATGGACCTGTCCCGACAGATTCCCTTGGAAACCACTGTTTGGTTTTGAACCGTGAGACTAAGGGTCTTATCGAGAGAATTTGTCTGAAAATATCCACTGGTCTCAGAGACATGGTCCCACACATTTGGTTTGGAACAACCCCCGCTGTGTACACAAACAAACACTGGTAGCAATACATACCTTTTGAATTGTACACACAAGAAGACTTCAAAAATTAGTGGGAAAAAATTCATTATCTTTAAATTCCATTTTTCCGTAAACATTTTGAGCTCCCTTGCATGCATTCTCATTTAAAAAGTTAAAAAAAAAGAGAGGGAGAATTCTGCTACGTAATCAATGAAACTGTTTACCACATCTTTTATTTTGGAGCAATAACCAAATTTAACTGTGTTTATAAATCATTCCATACTTTTTTCATAAAATGACTGATATTCGCTCTAGATTTGAGTATTCTTAGTAGATTAACAATTAAAAGTCCTTTAGTGGCACAAATGTTTATTCTTAGCTACTAACATCAGGTTGTCGGTTCAAGTCCACCCAATAGTACTGTGGAGGAAGAGATCTGCCAACGTGTTTACATTTAAGCTCATCACTAAGTAACCCCTATGGAGCAATTTTAATGTGTGGCATGGTGATAATATGAGTTAGCAATGATTCAAAAGCAGTCAACATCAACAGTAGCTAAAAATCTATATCTGCTGTTTAGTATTTGTATACAGCAGTGTATCATGAACTTCCTTCAATGATAATATTACTTCAATATTTAACTCCACAATATATTTTACTTTTCCATTCTTAATAGATATTTTGAAGAGGTTTTAATTGTGAAGTAGGTGGAGGTCTAACTTTCAGATAGTTTTACATTTAACTATTTAAATTCTTAATACACATTTAACTTGTCTCCATATATTTGTTTAAGTGGCATCAGAAAGTTTATGGATTCTCACAGTGTAGACTCTGATACTATTCCCTCATCTGAATTATACTCCATCTGATTTACACTCCATCTGACTGATGACGGTGTGCTTCTTCCATGTGGTTTTAGTTGACATCACATTTAGATGTCTGCTTGTTTGGAACAGACTATTTTATCTGATAGCTGGGAACCCTCTAAATTCTTCACCACATTTGCTACAGCACCCGTATCTTCTGTGTTCCCTCCCTGAGGGCAAGTAGAGAGCAGGGCCATGAACTCAGAACTAATTGCTCTTATGTTGGAGCTAGAATTTAGTGCAAGTCCAAAATCCATTCCTAGATCTCTGTTTTTACTTTTTTGCTTTTTAATCTGCCGTTGGCTCCCTTTGAAATCCTCCTTAATTTATGCTAGAGGGTCTTATTGATCATCCCTCTAGGGTATAACAATCTTCTGTTGATATTATCTTTGATATTCCCTGGTACCAATTTTTAAAGCCCTATTGATAGAGGTATATTGGGCCCATAAAGGCTAGTTCTATTTCGCAGTACCTGAATTATTCACTTGTACAGAATCCCTCCTTTCATGACTGGACACTATTTACACAAACAGTAGGAGTTGATTTTCAGGGACAATTGACAGTAATATTCACTGAGAATGTCAGCTTGAGGCTTGCCGGAATAATACCTATCTTCGTGCAGCGTATAGGGCACGATGTAGCAAGACCATGTTGTCCAGCTACCAGCAGTTCAACAATCTTGGCCCAGCTGTCTTCGCTTCCTCAGAGATGATGGATTTTCTGTCTTACACATCCTCTGCTTGCACAAGGCTATGGATGACAGTGGGAACCCAGGATACATCTGTGGGATCTACATGCGAAATGAACCTCCAGTGATTTCCCTCGATTCATCATGGAGGGATGGGAGGAAAGTGGCTACCAAATCGAGTGTGTTGGAGAGATGACTATGGAAGATGAAAAGGATAAGCCTGATTAGAACAGTTAAAACCTTGTCACTTGATCCCCTTGTGATGCATGTTAGGCCTGGTCTGGTTTTCAACATTTACTGAATTTTTGGGGGTTTTTTTAAGTGCATATTAAGGTTTATTTCAGATGTGTTATGTCATTGGGGTCACGCTCTTGATTTTTTTATATATATTTTTCAGTTTTTCAGTGTATGAAATCCTGGATTGATGAACCTATAGGGACAGCAAGTAGGGTAAGGGTTTCTGGGGGATACAGTGGTGGGGGTGTGTGAAAAAGGAAGCCTATGCCAAGGGGTCCAGGATGGGGAAAATGTTTTGGAACTGATTGTGGTAGCCATTGTACACTACTTATTAATGTGATTGAATAGTATATCTATTTTAACTCCCAATAGAGTGGTTTGGGGAAAAAACTTTATGGAAAAGTAGAATTGAAAGGTAGCAGCATTTTCTCAAGAATTTTTTTTTTATGCTGGGCTCTCATGTAGCTCCCTAAATGTGGCCCGCCCGCCCTCCAACCATCTTTGCTTCCCCTCATTTATTGTGGGGTGGATGTTTATTCTTCTATTTCTGTCATGCTGATTGTACTATCCCTTCCAGAGGGGTAGTGGGGAGGAGATGAGTCACTCAGGATTCAGTGTAGCAACAATGAAACTCAAAACCCTCCTCTAGTTCCTGAACGCTTCCTCCCCGCCCAATTATCCTGACCCCAATTCTACTTTGCGGACCTGGTTATACCAGAGGATGTACAGCGGTGCAGTAGGGATCTGGAAACACAGGGAATCTAGGACAGACGAACCCCTCAACACCCGCGGTGGGAGTGGCGACACCAGAAGAGAAGGGGGTGTAGAAAGGGAGAACCGAACTTGGAGATCTATGTGTAACCTCCTCTCTGGGAGATGGGCAATGGGGAGGTGAGTGAGGGGAGATGCCGGGGAGTGTAAGATAAGATATAATAATTACTTATAAACTATCAAGGGGGGAGCGGGGAGGGAGGGAGAGGGAGAAAAAAAGGGAAACAGAGCTGATTCCAGGAACCCAAGTGGAAGGTGAACTTTGAGAATGACGAGTGCAACGAATGTATAAGGGTGCTTTGTTCAATTGATATATGTATGGATTGTGATAAGAGTTGTATGAGCCCCAATAAAAAATTATTTATTAAAATTTTTTTAAAAATTAAATTAAATTTTAAAAAGTTCATTCAAATGATAAATATGCCAAAGAATAAAATAATACTATACATAAAAAGAGAATTTTTAAAAGTCCTTAATATTTTCATTAATATTGCAAATAACATCACTTTATAGTTGTGTGGGTATTATCTAATGGATTTCTATTAGTAGAAATGTTTGGTCAAATATTCGTCAATACTCTGAAGCATGAAATTATCGTTATTTCTTGAGGTGGTCAACCTTAACAGATTATTGGGTAGACTAACCTTCCATTCTTTGTAGATTAATGGATTAATGTTTTTAGATTGTGTTTTCCAAAATATGAAATTATGAAATATGAAATTAGCTAATTGGGTTTCTTTTTCACTCTTTCTGATCTCATATGGGTCACAGTGAGTTGTTTCAAACAAATACAATACGGAGGTGGAAGTATGTCTAGCATATTTTGGGAGCAGCAAGAGCCAACACATTGGAATGAGTATAAGAGCCAGAGAGTAGGTAACTTAGGATCTTGCATGCTATTTTAAGGGCTTTGGAGAATCTTCTTGATCAAAATTCTGAAAAGTAGTTGGTAGTCATTGTCTTCTCAATTATTTACATCATTTTGCTCCTTTACAACGCTGCCTGACACTGCTAGCCAAATAGCGTACTACTTTACAGTACATTATTGGCTGCTTTAAGTTTATAGAATACTTTTTAATGCTAAGCCCTCATTTAAGAATATTTTGCCTTTTCCTCATGGCATATTCTTTCTCAAGTCTTCTGCATTAGCTGCTGTTCTAGTTCATCTTCCTTGAGTAAATGCTTTGTCTTTCATTAATGAATAGCCACTCTTCGTGAGCCATCCAAGAAAAGTTCTGCACCTGAATTACCCATTTCAAGTGAGTTATTCTTTCTTTTTTAAAAATCACGTTTTTGGGATATCTTATAGATATCATAACATTCCATAGTTGAATCCCATCCAGCAATATTGTACAATTGCTACCACATCTATTTCAACATATTTTCTTTCTTCTTGAATTCCTAATATCAGCCCCTCTGTATCCCCTCCTTCCCTTACTTTACCCCCAGGAACCCTTATTTATTTATTAAAATATTAATTACATCTTGATATGTTTATATTATTCATACACCTTTATGGACTTCTTGGTCATCTGTGTCCAGTGATAATATCTGTTGGCTGGTTTGAACGGCCTTCTCAGGGTGTTCCTTGCCAGTGACGCACAGCCGTAGAGTCTCCACTAGTATTCTGTATAGCGCATCATGTGGTTTTAGAGGTTATCTGTGCAAACCTTTGTTGCTAATGACTGTCTTGAAATAACTGTAGTATATACTAAAAGTTCATTGGTTCTAATATAGTTGTGTCTACATTTTGGGGGAACATAAGGCAGATATTTCAGTGTTAGCAAAATGATATACCAATGCTATATATCTATATATACCTTTAGTAAGGTTATAAATATATGATCTTAAGCGAGGATTCAAAATCTAAAGGACTGAAATTGAGTTGATAAAATGAACAAAAACACAATTTTTTCTCTGTGTCTTTTACTGTTTTTTTGAAACAAAATCTCTTAGTACTCAGTGTCCAATATATAGTTGATTTTTCAATTGATATATTATTATGCCATTCAAAAATATATCACAGATACAAGTTTAAATTACCAAACATCTCATGAGATAAATTTCATCAAGAATTTAAAGTATTGTAATTATGAATATTAAAAATATTCAAATATAACAATTAGAAAATATACAAATGAAAACCAAGTAGGAACTCCCTCTTAGATATGGAAGAATGTATAATACAAGAGATGTTGACATTTTTTTCTTCCAGGTGGTTTAGAATCCTTGAAAAGCCTTCAGCAGCTAATTTTGGACCACAATCAGTTAATCGGAACAAAAGGCCTTTCTGACACTCCTACCCTGATGTACTTGGATTGCTCACATAATCATCTCACTGAAGTTCATGGCATTGCAAACTGTGGACTGCTCCAAGTATTGAAGTTACAGGGAAATTATTTAAGTGAGGTAATTGCTTTGGATTAACCAATTTAATATAATAATTTTCACTTATAGGGATATAAGCCACCATATGTTTTTAAAACAATGCTGAACAATTTGTGTCATCTCTTTTTTGTTCATCAGGCATATTTGAGATAAAATTAATTTTATTGTATATTTTCCTCTATTTAAAAAGTTCAATACAGTTTTAATATCTTATTGATTAACTTAATTTAGCATTTTCATAATAATAAAACAATGATAATTTTTCAGTTATAGTTCAATAATTAGTGCAATAAATTTATTTTAAGAAATTATAATTTGTCATGATGTATATTTTATAAAAACAGGGATTATTCCAGTAAAAGTCAGTTATTAGAAATTTAATTAAAAGAAAATTCTTATTATATTATACTTTGATTTATTATATGCAAACTACCACAATAAACAATTGTTTATTTTGTTAGGTATTATTTTTTTAATTTTACTAAATAATGAGATATTTACTTTAATGTAACTAATAAAGCACATTTAAATCTAGCTTCCATCATTGGATAATCACGTTCTATTAAGAGAATTGCACTTAGATGATAACAGCATTTCAACTGTGGATGCATTTTCTTCATATTGGCTGCCTTTACTACAAAACCTTACTCTCTCTCAAAACAGGTACAAATTTACTTTACTTTAAAAATGCAGTGAATTCTAACTTACAGTAAATGTGTGATGCTCATAACCAACCAGAAAAATCGAGTTTTTCTAGTAAAAGTGCACCATAGTAGGTAAATCATCTTATAAAAATAAGTTTATGTAATTTTAAAACACAAAGTAGTGCTTGGTATACCCTAAAATATTAGTAGAATTTTAACTGTAAATTGATCCTCTTAGTTTTGTTTCTTTTCAAAGATGCACTTGTAGAGACTTCACAAGGTTGGTTTGTTTATATTTGTAAAGAATATAGCCCTTAGAAAATACAGGAGGTCGTTAATTTAATTCAGAAGGATGTCTCATTCTCTCAAATGGTACTTATTAAGTCCTGGAAGAATGATTTTTAAGATACTCTCAACTTGCATGTCTTCTTGTAACTGTTAAGATTAATTTAAATTCGATTTCCCTAAGGATATAATGTAACACTTAAAAAAAGTATTTTAACATTAAATCGAAATGGTTACCTGCCACAGAATATCCATTTGAGACCACTAAACATCTGGATTGTTGTAGAGAATAAATGTCTAAAACCAAAGCAGGGGCATACTACGCATGTGTCCCCCTCCATCCGCTTAATATTTCATTGGGACCTATTCACTCTAATATGATTAATTTGTTCATCAAAGGCACATGGAGAAGGGAAAAGGAACTACCTTTAATAAGAAATTACTCTTTTGAGTTCTACAATTTTTTCAACTATTGAATAGTGCCAAATTTTAACATATATGGATTCAAAAATACATGTAAATTTAACTCTCAATCTCTACTACAATTGTGTCTGTCTTTGAGCATGCATGTTCCAAATTATTTAACTTCCACCTAATAAACTGCAAAATATAAAATTGATCCACATTAAAAATTCCCATAAATCATTTACATCAAATAAAATTATAAACATTTATTTTTATTTAAAAGGACATTCATACCAAAAATCAGCTCCATTAGGCTTAAGTAATGTGGAACATCCCCAAAGCTATTGTGTCTTAGAAGAATATTTCCCAGGAAAGAAAGAAAGAAAACCCTCAGCTATGTTTAGAGCATCTAAAGTATATTATTCACCAATTTGTTGAGTTCGTGTAATAGAAGTGGCTCTTCAACCATGAAAATAAAACTTAATTTTAAATTTAACAAGCCATACTTATTAAAGATAGTAGACGACATCTAAATAAAGTTCATTTAAAATAATGTCTCTAATATCTTGGGGAAATTTTAATAATTAAGAAATTATTCTACTTCTAAAAAGTAATATTAATTGATAATCTAGATGGCCTTTTAGTCTCTAAGACCTGTTGCTCATATCAATCCAACATAACAAGGAATGATATAAACTAGGGCATAAAATTATTTTAGAATTGAAAATCAGTAATTGAGATATTTAATCCAAATGATTCTTATTTATAGTATTATTTGCTTTGTTGTATATGTAATGCTGAGGTGGTGCTGCTGTCCTATGTAGAGTGGATATAATTAATAATATGCATACTTACCCTTAAAGAACTCCGCACTGTATTTTCTTTTAAGCTTTTCATCACAGCAACAGGTGAGATTAGTGTACAGTATCTATTGTTTTAAACTATGTCATTAATGCTACCACTTGGAGGTGCGGATATTCCTTCCGGGATTCTCTAAGCTCGTTGGGACAGGTTAGCTCCGTTTCTGAGCGGGTGAAGGGAGAAAGGCCTCAGGGAGTCATTGACGTGTGCTAGAAGTCGACAAATAGAATAGTTCCGTATTTTTAAGTAATAATATAAAATAATGTTTGGTCTTACAATTTTTCACAACCTCATAGAATTACCAGCAGAAGTTATGCATTGCACATCGTGGGTTTCCTTGTGCATGGCCTTTCTCAGGCTCTCAGGCTTGGACGCTGATGAAACACAAATTCATCAGAATTGGGTTTGGATTTTAGGTCCTTAATATAATGGTCATTTGTCCTTGAAAAAATGTGTTCACACTCTGTGAGCTCCAGTTTTCCTAATTTTCTCCTAAGAGAGTGACAGAGTGGCATTAACAATGGGCTTACACACAGATCAGCTGAGGCTGGTGCAGGAGAAGGCAGTGTTTCGTGTTGTACATAGGGTCCCTGTGAGATGGAGCCAACTACAGCATCTAGCAAGCACACACTTCATGGGATCTTATTGTTTGTCCAGAAAGTGACTATGTGTGTCTATGTATTATAAACCTAACATGAGTTTCTTCAATATAACATTTTGATTTACAGTGTTTGGTATGACTTTTAAATTGCATATATTTTTCTTTTAATTTTTGATAATATTTTCATCAAAAGGAAGAGATTGTGTCCATATGTCTTTTCCCCCAACAAATGCAATACTTTTAATGATATTTAGTATATATTATTTGAAACATTTGCTTCATCCTGACTTCTGTTTTAATGCTCATGAGGACATAGGGCTGTTTTAAGTTTGACTCAGCCAAGTTCGAACTGAAAGAGTCTCCAGCCTCTCTACTTCCATTGAGCTTCTAAGTAAGAGCAGAAAGTGGAAACTATTGCCCATTGGCTACTCATTGTACAAATCTTTCGCTTTTTTTCCTCTTTGAAATTTATATCTTTTTATGCCCAGGGCTAATGTGACAAGGTCAAATGGTATTAGGTTTTCACTAATGTCCTTTGTCTTTCTGGTTTGAATTTTCTTAGAAAAAAAATATATACAGAATGTCAGTAAAAGGGGAAAAAAGAAAGTCTTAGAGCTTTTTTCCCCCCTAGTCTTTTTTCTCAAGATTCTACTCTCAGGTTTCTCATATTCTAATAAATAGTCATAAAGGTGAATGAATAACCTATTCAGATTCTTGATTAAAGTTTCCAAAAAAGGAAAAATATGTGATTTTTGAAACATGTCATTTTCATAAAAATGCCCAACTAAATATTTCTCTACTTGGATTAAATTCTGCAGGGAGAATTACTATTGATTTTTAATTCTAAAGTTTCATTGATTATTTCAAATTAATCTATCAATTTATAAAATATATAACCATATAACTGATTATTTTTAAAATTATATAGTCTGAAAATGAGATCAATTATATCTACTACTCTCAAAATTCTCACAGTAGAATTGGTAAAATATTAGATAGATATTAAAGATGCAATATAAATAAGAATTTTCCTATCATCAAATGCATTTATTAGAATTGTATATTCACTAGAAGAGTCTAAAGTTATTATTCATAATAATATAGAATGCACTTAAATAGAAAATGTCATAAAATTCAGACATATGCATCATCAATGTTTTTAAGTCCTTGTTTTCTTCTTCGTTTTGATTGTCCAGAGGACATTTAGGCAAATATTAATATTAGGGAGCATATACACAAATTACAGAGACCTGCCAATGGGCTAACCAGTATTTTATTACTTTTTCTCATATTTCATTAGGTGTGTTTTTCCCCACCTTAAAATTAGAATAAATGGTATTTTATAAGTTTCATCTGAATAGTGATGTTGTTCTTAGGGCTGGTAACATTTAAAAGAATCTTTGAGCCTTGTTACTGTCTGTTTTCTTCTTCTTCTTCCAATAGTGCCCTCTGTCTGTTTGCTAATGCAGAACAGGATAGGGAGGAGTCAAGTTCAATACAAGTGTTAGTTTTGTGCCAAACTTCATGATGTCTCTAGTCACAATACTGCTCTGAAGGTTTCTGGCCTTAAAATATGAGTAGTTTTTGTTTGTTTATATTTTAGTGGCAGGAAGGTTGTAGAATAAAAAAGAAACTTGTTCTGTTATGATATTATAAAAACGAGGAAAGCAAAAGAAGTAGAGATAAATACTTACTCTTCTTTTATAACAGAGAAATTCCTTTGGGCAAAATTATTTTGAATAAATGAATTTCTAACATTTGCAGATGATTTTAATTCAGAAGACTTTTGTTATTATGATGAGAATATTTTTATGCAAAGGAATTATATTCATATTTAAGATTCATATGATCTGACTTGGCTTTATTTCTAAATAGATTTACCACAGAAGTTGGAAATACAAGTAAAACTGTTTTTACCTTATTTCCAATGATGTGAAATTTTGTAGACCACTTAGGCTTTTTGCTTGAATTATTCTTAATGACAATTTATAATGTAAGAAATCATAAACACTTAAAAATGGAGGACAGTTTATTATTCTTATTTGAATATGCATAATATATTCACAATACCAAACTTAAATATTCATGTATTTAGAAACTATTTAAGTCTTTTATCAATGTAAAACCTTTTCTGTTATTGGGTTCTTTGGATTCATTGTTTATTTGTTGCACATATTTCAAATTTAAAACTATCTCATTGAAACTGAAGAGTGACAGTATTTAGAATGCTTTCAATATAATAAACTATTTTAAAGTTAAGATAAGACAATTAATATCTCCAATCAACTGTATTGTTGAGAAGTTAAAATAAGTGATGCGTATTTACTGTGAATTACTAGGCTATATCATTAAGCTAGGAAGAAAAATAGAAAAAAAAATATTTGCAAAGTAATAGCAAAATTAAGTTTCTTTAAATATCAACTATATCATCATGGCATTTATTATTAAAACTTGTGATTCCATTATAATTTCTTTTTTAAATGAATAGAAATCTCTGATTCTTAATAATGATAGAATTTTGTAAGAACATTAATAATACCGAAGACATTCAATTTAATTGTTTTATGAATTTTATCTGTTTGTGTTTTCAGTTTAACAGAAATGATACCATTTTTTCATTTTGTTTCTTTGGAAAAACTGGATATCAGCAACAATTGTCTTTCTGGTAAGTTCTGAATAGCATTCCGTTAAAAAATAATAGACCTTTCAGTTTTTGTTGCGATAAGGTAAAGTGTTATTTTAAATTTATATATATATAAATGGAATTTACAAATTATAAATCTGCATAATGTCCACTGACATGGAGTTGATTCAAACTAATAGTGACACAATGTAAGGCTCCCTAGAATGTAAATCATTATGTGAACAGAGAGCTTTATGTCTTGCACAGAGCTGCTTTTGGATTTGAACTGTTGACCTTGTGGCTAGCAGTTAAGGTTTCCTTACAGTGTCCTCAGAGCTCCTAAATCTATATAGTTAGGCATGCTGAAATGATTTTAAAATTTTATTTTCCACTTCTAAATAATTTACTTCAATATGTTTCTGGTAAGCTAGGTAATTACATTTTGTTTAGAATCAATATGGATTTCGTACATGAAATAAATAGCCCATGGAGCTAGATAAGCGACTGTATCTAACTTTTTGAATCCCAGCTCCCCACACTAGACAATTGTTAAAGCCCAAATCAAATGCCCTGAAGTCTTATTAAATATTTATTTATTAAATGAAAAATGGTGAGCTGATGTGGCTCACTAAAAATATAGTTAGCATCCCTTTCTCCAAAATTCTCACTACCCCCTTTCCTGTCAGTCCCCTCCTAGAATCAGCCAGACTTGTGAGCTGAGCCCGATACATTGCATCTTTATACAGCTGGTATCAAGCAGTACGTTCTCTTTCCCCCTAGCTTTTGCCCTTAGCTGTTATGGGAGATTCCTGCAGGTTGTTTACACAAACAAGACCATCCTCTTTAATTGCTGGACAGTGATCATTGTATACCATCATTTGTTTATCCATCCTCCTGTTCATGGATATTTTGATCGTTTGCAACATGGGGTTTTAGGAAACTAGTTTTACATTAATATAAAGTTCCTCTGGAAATTGTTGTACTACTGTTTTTTTCAGATATGTATTTCTGCTTGTGTTTTCTCTTGACTAAGTACTTAAGAAAATAATCCTTGCATTTTTAGAGTGAGGATAAGTTTAATTTTAGAAGAAACTTGACAAACGGTTTCCTGATTTTGATATAGCTCTTTTCACTACCTGCACTAATTCTGAGAATTCTTCTCTTTTAGCAAATGTTCAGCTTTTCATTATGATTTCTTGTTGTGGTTTCAATCCAGTCATCATTTCCTTGTATATGATGTGTGTTATTCTGGGTACATTAGTGAAACAAATCCACAGAAACTCATGTATAAGAAAGAGTTTTTTATAAAGGGTAAGCGCATCTCAAGAAAACATCCCAACCATGTGCTCCCCAAGCCCACAAGTCCAATATTAGCCCATATGCCCTACACCAATCCACCAAGTCCTCCTCCATCTCAAAAAACACACAGTGATGCCGACTGCAGGAGGAAAGCCGAGTCAGTGAGCATGTAAGCATCTCAGCACTGCCAGGCCTCTCCACACAGCTGCTCCAGCACCCAGGGCTGCATCAGGGTAGGTCCATGTGGCTCCCCCTCAGGGATGTCTTGCAAGTGGATCTTGCAAGCTGAAGTAGGGAACTGGCTAAGGCAGCAGCACCCTGGTCTCACCATCAGAAAGCAAGAGACCTGAGAACTAGAAAGGCGAGGCTCACCGAGCCATTTATCTCTCCACCCTTCAATTAACCCCATATGTGTTTATCAGCCAGGTTGGCACAATAAACTTTATCGCAATCCACCCCTTGCCAACTTGGCACCTGTACATAATTCTTTAGCCTCATGATTGCAATTCAGTAACACCTATACCTTAATCCTATAATCCTGTAAATATGTTCCCCCACCTATGAAAGTTTGTAAGCCAACTCCTTCATGCCTTTGTCCCCCAATTCTGGGTATCCAATTTATGATTTTAAAAATCTTAACATAAGCTTACTGGTGAATTATATCTCCTTTGGAAAGTATCTTTTTAAAGTAAAGATTGAAAATTTCTCCATTTAAAAAATGTTTATTTTCCTATTTTATTGATTTGTAAAAGCTCCTTATACATTCTGCATAAATCCCTTTGTCAGATATGTTCTGTACAGTTTTCTGTCAGCTTCTCTTTTGGCATAATGGGAATTGCTTAATTTTGTGTTTTTAGATGAGCAGACATCTGAAATATTAGATGAACAGACAGTTTTTGGTAATTTTGCTGTGTCCATTCATTATTTTCTACCATCACACTGAGAAAATATTTTCCTGTGCCTTCTTCTAAAAAATGTATATTTTTGTTTTTACTTTGGATCTTTTATCCATCAGTAGTTTGTATGTTTCAGCAAGCTGATTAAGCACTGGACACAGTCACTCATCTATGCCAGGAGATTTAGAAGAAAACGTCCTGGCCAATTGGTTGGAAGAGATCCATATCTGTACTCATTCTGAATAAAGAACACCCAATAAAATGCTCAAACAATAGAATAATGTCACTAATATCACACGCAAGTGAAATTTTGCTAAAGATCATCCAACAGTGGTTGTAGCAATACAGAGATGGGGAGCCACTAGCAGTAGTTCTCAACTTGTGGGTCTCGGTCACCATGACAAAAGGAGAAAAGGTTGAACTTGTCAAAGATTTTGTCTGGCTTGAATCCACAATCAATGCTCATGGAAACAGTGGTCAAGAGACAAAAGGACAAGTTGTATTAAGTAAATCTGATGCACAGAACCTCTTTAGAGTATTGGCAGAGAAGGACGTTACTTTGAGGATTAAGGTGCACCTGACGCCAGTCCTGGTCTCTTCACTTGCCTTGTATGCTTGTGAAAGTTGGACATGGAATAAAGAAAACTGAAGAAGAATCAGTGTATTTGAATTGTGGTGATGGAGAACCACATTAAAAGTACCATGGACTCTTTAAGGGGCTAATGAATTTGTTTTTCAAAAAGTACGACCAGAAGTATGGAGCCACGGATGGTGATATTTCCTCCTACATACTGTGAACATGTATGTATCAGGAGCTTCTGGCCCCCAGAGAAGGCCTTCAGGCTTGGTAAAGTAGAGGGCAGTGACAAGAGGGAGGCCCTCAAGGAGATGGCTCACACAGTGCCTACAACAATGGGCTCAGGCATGGAAACACTTGGGAGGATGGTCCGAGGTCGGTGCTTTGTCAGGAGGTCGGGCTCCTGTCAGCCTGACAGCACCTAGCAACAACAGTAACAAAGATGTCTATTTGATTTCACAGTTTTTTCATTAATTCTAGAAATACATATTGGCAAGGAATTTACTCTGTAATGTGGATACCAGAATAAGTTTCTCTGGACATTCCTTTACCATTTTAATGCGTATATTACAGTAGATATACTTTCTATCCTTATATTTCCAATTTGCAGTGTTTCAGTTCTCTTTCTGAGTGGATGTGTTTTGCATCATTTTTGAGTAGGGGATTGCCAATTTTATTAAGAATTTTGAACTACCTTTTGTGTTGTGGATTTTCTCTAGTGCTTATCTTTTAAATTTCCGTATTTTGTGCCTTTTATTATTTCCATACTTTTAAATAGTTGAGGTTTAGTTTGATCATTTTTGAAAAAATGTTTTGGTGGAAACGTAGTTATGGACTTATAATTCTTCTGGGTAATGATTTTAAAGCACGTGTTTCCCTTGGAGCACGGCTTTCTGTCCACTCAGCTGAACTTGGATGCTGTTTGCTTTCATTGCCGCTCAACCGGGTCTCTTTTCTAAGTGCTGTTTTGATTTCTTCATTTACCCATGGTTTATTTACCAGGATTTTTTCTTTTTTAATTTATAAGTGCTTGGGCCTTTTCTATAACTATATTGTTAATGTTTCTAAAATTTTATTTTTTCTTCTAAGGTCATCTAACCATTCATTGTATTGATACTTTCACACTTTCAATATAATTTTGATAGAAGCTTCAAATCCCTTGGATACTGATTCCAAAATTTTGTTTACTTTTGGATCTTTCCCATTAGCCATTTTTCTCTAAACTATGGATCATAATTGTCTATCTTAAAATGTCTACTTGTGTTTACCTGTATATTGTACTTGATAGATAATACTATTTAGTGAGTTGTAATGTTATCTTCCTTTAAAAATAGTAAGTTTAATTCTGGAAGGCAGTGAGATTACCCATAAATAATTTTATTTTGTAAGGTTTACTTTAATTTGCCATTGGAGCAGGTGATTCTAGTGTTCGCTTAAGCATGTCTCCCTTCAAGTGCTGCTCAGTTACTCCTAATGCAATCTCTCTGGATTGAACTGCGTCACTGAGATATGCTCAATTCATTCTCATTCAGACTGGAATTAAATTCCAATTTCTTTTACAACTATATAAACTTTCTGTGAGTCATCTGGTATCCCTCAAAGAGGTGATCTCTGCTAGGTTTTGTAGAGTTTTGCCATGCCAGCGCACAGCCCATGTACAAGGTCTGTATTTAACCACGGCATAGGCTGCTTCCTTATAGCTCCCACACAGCGTCTATATTGAACCACGGCATAGACTCTTTATGTCTCACTCACAGCTGCTCATAGTGCACTTCTGAGACTGAAAGCCTGTACTTCATGGTTTGATACAGTTACTTCACATATATATTTCATGGCAATTCTGAACATGAACATAATGATGTTCATTGTTTATTTTTCTATAAAAGTTGCAAGTGTCATAAAATTGTGTGATGCTTACTTTTCTCTCTGAATTTGCTCTCACTGCCCTGATGGCATTGGGGGGTGGGGTTGATGTGAGAGAAAGCCTGTTAGATATTATTCTGTCATGTACCATGTATTTACCCAATGTTTTTTGCTTTAGAAAAATTAGTGCTGCTAAATTCTGTCCAATTTTGACTCAGCGATTCCATGTAAGAGAATAGAATCTGCCCTCAAAAGTTTGTTATGCTGTGATCTTTGTACAGTGTCTAAATGTGTGGCTGCTAACCAAATGGTAAGGATTTGGAAGAAAGATGTGAAAGTCTGCTTCCATAAAGATTAATAGCTTTGAAAATCATATGGGGGCAAGTATCTACTCTGCTGTACAGGCTCTCTGTTTTTCAGAAGGTACTCAATAGTTACAGGCTTGAGTTTTGGTTTCACTTAATCTTTGTGGGTGCGGAGAACCAAGTCTTATCATGAAATTACTGGGATGGTTCACACTGCCCACTCTTTGGTTAGCAGCCATTGCACTGTCCAGGCTCATGAAATTCATCTTAGTTCTTTGTTCAGTTTTACCACCTATCTTTGCCACGAACTACTCTAATTGACATACAGGACCGTTACATACTTTACCTCAATTTATCTTGACCCCATGGAATAAGCATCGTGTTAGTCTGGGTGGACGAGAGAAACAAAAATATGCGTATAAGAAAGAGATTTATATACAAGAGCAATTGAATATTGAGAAAACATCCCGGCCCAGTCCAGATCAAGTCCATACATTCAATATTAGCCTATTTGTCCGATATTAATCTATAAAAGTCCTGTTAAGACTCACGAAACACATGCAATGACGTCGAATGTAGAAGATCACAGGCCAGTGGGTAGAAAGTCCTTGGATCGAGAGTCATTGGAAACATCTCAGTGCTAGCAGGGATTTCTGCATCAGTGTGGGTCCATGTGTCTTGTCAGCTCCTATGTCTCCCGGGGTGTGAGCAGAAAGTCTCCGACCTCCAAAGAGGAAATATCGGAATTCCCAGAATCCTTAGGGGAAGGCTATGCCCACACAGAAGTCTCATTGGCCATGACCTGATTGACAGGCTAGACTCCACCCCTATATGCTTAATCCTTAAATTGACCATTATATAACTACCAGAAGTATAAACTGGATGCAATAATAAAGCAGTTATGTGATTTTCATTATTCCACACAACTTGCAGACTTTAGAAGCGGGTATCCTGACTAGACACTGTGGGTTTCTCGCTCACTATGTTATGCTTGTTGTGAGCTGGAGCTCTGACTCTCAGGCAGCCATTGTATGACACAACGGGGTACAGATCGACCCTGCACTACCCTTACAACTGTTATGTTGCAGCTCACTTGGGCAGCCACTCAATATAGCCTCCTTTTAAGAAAAAGAAAATTTCTAAAGAAAAAAGTATTCATGTTTATTCTCCTTAATAACTAAGGATAAATAAAATAGTAATTGATTCATGTTTTAAATTTTTCATTTGAAAAGTACATCCCAATGAATTTCATTATTTTTTTTTTTTGTAGATCTTACAAGTGTCATAAAATGGCTTGATTCTTGCTTTTCTCTCCATGAATTGTCTCTCACTGGAAACCCATTTCTTCAAGAAATAAGCTGGAGGTAAAGGAGTAGCATTGTACCCTGTGTGCTTCCTTTAATTATAGTTGTAAAAAACACAGCTGGATTTAAATTGCTATACATATACTATAGGTATACTAGGTAATGCGCACATTAGAAATTTGGTGGTATTTTTAAACTAAAAACAGCAACAACAACAAAATTTCCTGTTATCAAGTCAATTCTGACTCATGGTGGTCCTGTAGGATAGGCCTGAGGGTTTCTGAGACAGTTAACTCTACAGTGATAGAAAGCCTCATCTTACTAACGTTTTTAAAAGTTCTTTTTAAAATAACTCTCTGATATACACATGAAAGAAAATTTGAAGCTATAGTAGTGATTTAAATCATTGGCTATATGACAAGTTTAAACTAAAACCAAACTCCCTGACAGCTAGTTGATTCAACCACATAGAACAGAATCTAACAGCCCCTATGGATTTCTGAGGTTGCATAATTTTACAGTTTTGTTAGGATGTGGTTGAGATATCGTATAATTCAACAGTTCAGTCACATCAAGAAACAGTAGACAGTCGTCACCACAATGAAATTTAGAACAACACTTTCTTGGTTCTTGGGCGGATCTTTATTTGCTCCCAGTTCCCTTCCTCTGCCCTGCTCCCAAAGAACCATTAATCCAGCCACTGTCTTTACAGTTTTACTTATATTGGATTTCATACACAGAAAAAAATTTACAAAACACTGACAACAATCATAAAGTAAACAGAAAAACATCAATAGAAAAGAAAGCAAAATTTATTAAAAACTAGAACAAGTTTTAAATGGATCAAAGTGGAGATCAAATGAAAAAGTGTTCAATTTTAACCTAACTTCATCTGCAGTGCTCTACTTTCCAATATGTTCTGCGTGATAGCAAGGTTACTTACATTTCTGGTCTTTGACCAGAGAGGATCCAATACACATGTATTTCCCTTTTACATTTTTTAAACATTTGAAACATCTTTAAAAAGTGTCCAAGAGAGATTTAATGATAAGATACATTTTAGCCTAATTTGTCGGCCATGATCAAGTTTGTAACACTCTCTTCTAATAAGGCTATTACCTCCCCTCAAGTATTTTCAGAGGGGATTCGCCAGAGGCTTAATCCTGGACCCTGCAAATGGATTTGGGCCAACTGGATATGGGGCCTCCCTAATAGCCTCCTGCCAACCAGGTGCTAAGAATTTAAGCTCTGGTACTATTGCCTCATTCGGATTTGGATTTTATTGCTTACAAGCCTTGGATCACACAGGCTAGTGTGCTTTTTCCATGTGGATTTAGCTAATACCCCACAGTGGGACTGTATATCTTTACAGGAGTTAGAAAACCTCGCCTTTCTCCTGCAGGACTGCCAATGCATTCCTCACAATGCCTCCAGGGCTTCCATGACAAGTTCAAAACCCACACTCACGGTCATGGAGTGAATTCTGACTCAGGGTTCCTATAGGTCAGGGTAGAATTGCCACCTTGTGCGTTTCCAAGACTGTAACTTTTTATGGTAGTAGAAAGCCTCATCTTTTTCCCAGAGTGGCTGGTGATTGGGAACTACTGACCTTGCAATTGGCAGCTCAGTACATAACTCTACCCCTCCAATACAAGTTTGGAGGCCTAGGCCTACGATACAAGTTTAGGGTGATAGTAATTGGGCATGGCATCTACAAAAAAATGCTTGAGATTAACTTTTGTGAATCTTCCAAAATAGAATTCAATTTCTGGCGTATTTTTGTTTGTTTATTAAAAGAGAGAGTTAATGTCTGTCTGTTTAAAGAATGTATCATAAGAATGTACAAACCAATGTCTCTCTTTGCAATACTGTAGTACCTATATATAAACCAAGAAAATATTTTGTAATTTTTAAAGATTTTCTTTTTATCCTAAATTCTCATAGGATGCAAGCATTAGTTCTTCCAAATTGCCCACCATTTTTTAATAATCAGCCATTTTGAATTTCAATTACATATAATATTATAAGTTTTGTTAAAATATGCAGACAAGATATCCATGATAATCAAAAAATGTCTGTTACCCCAATGTTTTCCCTTAGACCCTTTGCATTCCCCTATGCCCCCAAACTTTAAAGATGCTTTTTCTACTCTATTTTATTTCATAATTTCTAATAAGTAACTGAGAATTCTTATGTTTGCGCTTTTATTTCTGGATACATTTAAGATTTTATTTTAAGTATTAGTTTTCTGAAATTTGAATATGATATGCTTTAGTTTTCATTAGGTTTCTCCTGCTCAGGATTTATCAAATTTCTTGAATGGATTTCGGTTTTTTTTAATTTTTGAAAAACACTTGGCCGACGATTTTTCAAATATTTTTTTCTGCTTTTCTCTAGCATTTTTTTCCGTACAGAACTCCAGTTATACCAATATCACACCAAAAGATACTATCCCCATGGTTGCTGCTGTTCTATTCTTTATTATTTTATATGGATGGATATATAATTTGTCCTTCACTTTGGAAAGTTTCTGTATCTCCATCTTCAAGTTCTCTGCTGTTTACTCCATACTTATCTTTTCTGCAGTTAATCCAATACAGTATTTTTCTTCAATTTCAAATATTGTGTTTCCATCTCTAGGAGTTTATTTTTAAAGATAGAGAATATTTGTAATAATTGTTTTAGCATTCTTTTCTAGCATGTCTATAATTTACATGTCGACACTTTTTGATACACTTACTAATTGTAACATACTATGGATAACACTGTGAATAATGGGAATTCCAGAACACTTAATTGTGCTCAGGTGGAGCCTGCATAACAGATAAAGATGCAGAATGAGAGCAAGTAGATAAAGCGTGATTTTAAATCAGAAAAATACGTTAAGGTTGTGCTCTTTCATGATAATGAGGCTATATGCGGAACAAATGCTCTGAGAAATGGGACTAAAGGAAAAAGAAATCAAAGTTAAGATTGGGAGAAGGCTTATTAGCAACCCGCAATATGCAGACGACACAATCTTCTTTGTCCATATTGAAGGAGACTTGAAGTACCTACTGATAAAGATTTAAGACTAAATTAAAAATCAATATGGGCTACAACTCAGGGTTAAAAAAAACCCTAATCCTCACATCTGATAAATGGATAAAATCTTGAGTTGTCAAGGGTTTTGTTGTACTTGGCTCTACCATCAGCTTGCACAGAAGCAGGCTTCAGGAAATCAAATGACATACTTCATTGGACAATTCAGCTGAAAAAGACCTCTTTAAAGTGTTAAAGAAGTAAGATGCTGCTTAGGGATTATGGCACACTTGACCCAAGCCAGAGTATTTTCAATCGCCTCTTATATGTGACAGAGATATAGTAAATGAGAAAAATTAGGAAAGAATTTATGTCTGAATTATGGTAGTGGTGAAGAATATTGAAATTGCCATAGACTGCCAGAAGAAAGAACAAATCTATCTCGGGGGAATTAAAGCCATAATGCTCTTTAAGAGAAAGCCTGGCCAGACTTTGTCTCACACACTTTGGACATACTGACAGAATAGAGCAGTCTCTGGAAAAAGGCGCGATGCTGGGAAAAGGAGGAAGAGCAGCCTGCTGAGTTGGATTGACATATGGCTGCAACAGTGGACTCAGGAATAACAATTATGAAGATGGTACAGGAGCGGGGCGTGTTCTGTTTGCATGAGTCAGAACCTACTTGGTGGCATCTAACAACAACAATTTTTTAAATCGTTTTATTGGGGACTCAAAGAACTCTTATCACAATTCATACATGCATCTACTGTGTCAAGCACATTAGTACATATGTTGCCATCGTTTTCAAAGTATTTCCTTTCTACTTGAACCCTTGCTATCAGCTCCTCATTTCTTCCCCTCCCATCTCCTCCCTCCTTCCCTCCCTCATGAACCCTTGATAATTTATAAATGTCATGTCTTGCACTCTCTGATGTCTCCCATGTCTGTTGTCCATTCCCCTGGGAGGGAGTTATTTATAGGTTGGTCATTGTGATCCATTCCCCCTTTCTCCTCCAACCTTCCCCTTCCCCTCCTGGTATGGCTACTCTCAATATTGGTCCTGAGGAGTTTTTCCGTCCTGTATTCCATGTATTTCCAGCTCTTCTCTGTACCCATGTACATGCTCTGGTCTAGACAGATTTTTAAGGTAGAATTTGGGTCATGAAGTGGGGGTGAGGAAGCATTGAATAACCAGAAGAAAGCTGAATATTTCATTGATGCTATGCTGCATCCTGACTGGCCAGTTTACTCCCCACGACCCTTTTGTAAGAGGATGTCCAATTGCTTACAGATTGGTTTTGGACCTCCACTCCACACTCCCCCCCCCCCCTCATACACATTATGATTTTTTTGTTCTGGGTCTTTGATACCTGATACCTGGATCCCATTGACACCTCATGATCACACAGACTGGTGTGCTTCATCCATGTGGACTTTGTTGCTTCGAAGCTAGATGACTGCGTCTTTATCTTCAAACCTTTAAGACCCTAGACCTATACATTTTGATAGCCAGGAACCATCAGCTTTCTTCACCACATTTGCTTTTGCACCCGCTTTGTCTTCAGCAATCGTGTCAGGAAAGTGAGCATCTCAGAGTGCTGGATTATTAGAACAAAGTGCTCTTTATGTTGGAGTACTTGAGTAGAGGCCCAATGTCCATCTGCTTACTTAATAATAGACCTATTAATATATGTACATAGATCTATTTCCCCATTGTCATATATAAATATATTTACATATTATATGCCTGTATTTATGTCTCTATAAATGCCCTTTGCCTCCTAGTTATTCCCTCGATTTCCTTTTACTTTCCTCCTGTCCCACTATCATGTTCAGCCTTCATTTGGGTTTCAGTAATTCCTCTCGGTTACATTGCCCTTGATCAAGCCCTACCGGTCCTCATACGTCCTCCTTGCCATAGATTTTTGGTCATTGTTGTTCCCTTGTCCCTGGCCATGTAACATGTCTATTGATTATTCTTTTCTTTTGGCTATTGGTCATATTTCCCAGTTTATTTGTATGCCTGAAAATTTTTTAATATCTCCTGGATATTTTGAATTATACATTATTGCTTGCTTCATTTTATTGTATTCCATTTCTTCTGGTTTAAAGCAGGTAGGTTGCTTGGAATTCACTGGATCCTTCCAAGGTTTTTAAGAAACATCTTTAAAACAAAATAAGTGTCCTTTGGATTTATTTAAATTTAGCCCCATTAAGATGGTAGTGTCTGTGTGAGTGTGCTCCCTGATGCGTTTGAGTATTACGTGCCCTGGTGATAAGAATTATCCTGGGCGGGCTCCAGGAATTTGTCTACCTTTGGATTTTTCCTGATGTTTTCCTCTGACCACATATACTTTTGTCTCACACATCATCAAGTGATTACTCATCTACTCAGGCCCAAGGAAATTATATAGCAGAATACTGAGAATTTGCATAGATCCACTTTAACTCTCTGGCATATTTGACGAAATGGGCTATCCTCTTTTCGTTTTTTATGCCCAGCAATGCATATCTGTGAGAATGTAACGTGATTTATGTCTGTTGGACATTTGTATCATGTAAGGTCAGATGTACATCAAATATAATCAGGAAAGAATGGGTGCGACTGATATTTTCATTTAGAATGGAGTTTAGAAATAAACTTAGTGTAGGGAAAAGTAAATAATAAAATTCAGGTCGTAAAATAGACTTCTATTTCAGGATTCTCAGAGTTCAAAGCAAAGCAAGCCTTGGCAATCTGATTATACCAAAAAAAATTACATTGAATTTATTTAATTTTATCTTAATGTTTTAAAATGCTATTCTGTGCTAATTTATCATGGCTATTATTGCTGATTCACATTAATTATCAATATATGGAATTCTAAACCTTGACTTTTTGTAGTTTCCTGAAAAAAAAACCAATATGAGAAATCACTTTAGGAAGCCAATCTACTCTTGGTTTATATCAAGTTATATATTATATATATAAAACCTCCCTGTTGTAGATTCAACTTTGACTCATAATGATCCTACAGGACTCAGAGTATGACTGCTTTTGTGGGTTTCTGAGACTAACTCTTTACAAGAATAAAAAGACTTACAAAATGCCAACTATTTGTTAGAAATTTTTGGAGTGTTACAAGGTCATCTAAATGTATTTTGAACCTCCTACCAGCTGGGATGCACACTCTTGCAGTTGAATGAAAGCAGTCAAGGTTCCGATCCAGCTGCCTTAGCTCAAGTACGGGCTGTCTCTCTCTCACACTGAGATTTATAGCATCAATTCCAAATTGTTGGGTCCTTATTTGTAAGAGCCAGATCTTAGCATGAAATTTTCTAAATACAAAGTGTGATTGAGTTTCTAAGTATAGCTTGCCAAATGATATTACTTATAATGAAAATATTTGAAAGTTGTTTTCAGACAAATATCTTGATTTTCCAAGTAACAACATGGACCAAATTTATGATGAAAAAATAGGTATTTTAGTTAATTATTCAGATTAAAATATTGAGACACCATATTTTGTTTATTAGGTGTCTGACATGTAGGACAAGAATTAAGTTCATGTCCTAGTGTGATCCCAGCTTCCATCTAAACATCTGCCATATTGTGCCAGTTCTAACAATTTTCTATAAATTGAAGGCCCTGAATAACCTTTGAATTTATTTAATTTTTATTCTTTGGTTGTTCAGAGCATAAACACTTGCCCTATTGAATGAAATACACTTGGTACAATAGATTGATGTTGAGTGCTGACAAATATGCAAAGGTGAATGTGTACATTTACTACACTTAGGTAGTTAACATAGAAATTTTAAATTAATTATACTTCATAATGGGAGAAATTAAGTAATACTATATACCAGGGTGCTTCAAACATTTATGGGCATATCCCAGTATTTTAAAATTTCATTTTCCTCCACATTCTTTGAACCCTCCCCCCCCATTATGTAGAGTTATTTGGCTATCATCATTTTAATATCTATATGAACTTTTGTGAACTAGAATAATCTCAACTTGAAATTCTTCTTATCAAATTCCACTTAGATCAATTGACCTAATGCAGGTTTCATAATTTTAATGAGATTCTTTTTTTTGTCTAAAGGGTTTATATTTAGACATTTCTAAAATGTACATTTGTTAAACACGCATGAACTAAAACTTTAAGCGGTGAGTCCCAGCGAACTTTCCATAACCCCACGATACCAAGACGGAGATTAGTTATAGATTTTCCCATTTGGCTTCTTACTTTCATGTCCAGCCAATGATAACATGGGCAAAACTGATGGACTAAATAAATTCTTTTTTTAAACTTAATCCACAGACTCAGTTTGAAATCTCCTTTGGGAATATGTTTCATGGCATTGATGATTAATAGCGCTTCTTAAGTGACAGAATATTCACCAGGAAGTTTTTCCTAAATGAAATATTGATTCAGCTCTGTGTAGGAGGAGCCCAGCTGGGAAAGCCAATGCTGATATCTCTTCAGTATTAATGCCCTTCATTTCCAGTATTAATCAACCAGTCACAGCACTTTCCAATATATCCATCTTGCACTCTGTGCCTGCATTTTGAACTTTAATAGCCAATCCATGCACAGCTATCAGATTGCCACACACTCCTTAACCATTCCTACCAGAGGGGAGTATTTAAAATAAAACACTGACTCTTATCTGAGTATTTATTAAATATAAACCTCAAATTCCTAGCCATTTTCAGAATCCTAAATATCTAAGCATACAATGGTTTTTACATCCATGATGGATCAAAAAATAAGAAGAAAAAATTTCTGACCGAAATAAACTTGGAACTTTTTATTGTAACCCGATATTTTTTATTTTAATAAATCATTTTATTGGGGGCTCTTACAGCTCTTATAACAATCCATCACACCAATAGCATCAAGCACATTTGTACATATGTTGACATCATCATTTTCAAAATATTTTCTTTCTGTTTGAGCCATTATATCAGTGCCTCTTTTTTTCCCTCCCTCTACATTTGTTAAATTCTCCAAGATATAACATCCAAATGTATCAAATTAAAAAATTCAAGCCATGTTCACTCATCACTCTCTAGAATTGTTTCCAGTAGCTAATATATTTTTCTTGATAATACTATTTATATCAGTAACAAATGTAAGAAAATAGTATTGGATGATCAAATACCATCATTTCCCCCATTAATCTGAGAAATCAAAGCCTGTAGGTTTGTCTTTACAATTGAATATAGGCTGGTAGGAGCCCTGGTAGCGCAGTGAGTTACGAAATGGCAAGGTCAGCAGTTCAAACTGACGAGCTTCTGCGTGGAAGATAGATGAGGCTTTCCACTGCAGTCAAAGCTTAGTTTGGGAAACCCAGGCGCAGTCCTAGCCTGCCTATGTGGTCACCATGAGCCAGAAACTAATCAGTGGCAGTGAATTTGGTTTGGGAGAGGGTTGCTAAATGAGCACTGGTGATTAGGTGTTGGGCTGCTAACTGTGAAATCAGTGGTGCCAACTTACTTAGAGAGAGAAAAATCAGGCTATCTTTATAAAGATTTACAGTGTCAGAAATATGATAGAGCCATTCCACTCAGTCCAAAAGGGTTGCTATAATTCGGAATTGACTTTACAACAGTATGTCTGAGTTATTTATTTGATTTAAAATTTTTTCTTCATTCTTTAATCAATTATTTCTGAATAATAGTCATCTCTCTATGTATTTGACATATATTCTCTAATTTCATGTCCAAAGAATGCTGTTTTCTCTTTTATTTCTCCTAAGAAATTCTTATACCATTTATGTATGGCAGTGTTACCCAATGGCAGTGTTAATCAACAGACAAATCAATGGAATATAATTGCTACAAAAAAAATCTCTTGCTGTTAAGTCGATTCCAACACAAAGGGGCTTTCTAGGACAAAGTAAAACTGTCCTGTGTGTCCCATGTTGTAGACTAGAGACTGGGTAGACTAGAGAAACAAATTCATAGAGACACATATGTGTATAAGAGAGAGTTTTATATAAAGGGCAATTGTACCTTAAGAAAGCATATCAACCCAGTCCAGTCCAAACCCATAAGTCCGATATTATCCCATATGTCCAATACCAATCTATAAAATCCTCTTCAGACGCATGCAACACATGCAATGACACCAAATGCTACATGGCTTCTCCTGCTTCAGAGGTCTAGTTGTATCAGGGTAGGCCCATGTGGCTTCTCCAGCTCAGGGCACTAACATAGTTCCAAGTGTCTTGTCAGTTGCAATGTCTCCCAGGGAGTGAGCAGAGAGAGAAGTGTCTCCCGCCTCCAAGGAGGAAAAAAAAGCCCCAGAGTTCCCAGAATTCTCAGGAGAAAGCCATGCCCACACAGAGGCCTCATTGGCTATGACCTGATTGACAGACTAGATTCCACTCCATGCTTAATCCTTTCAGGTCCCAAATTGACACTAGAATGTGTAACTACCACACATGGCCTTGAATATCTTCAAAAGCAGACTGTCATATCTTTCTCTCAAAGAGTGACTGGTGGGTTTGAACCACCTACCTTTTAATGTCAGTGCAGCATTTTAACCACACTGTCCGTCATTAGTTTTCAGTGAGTAAATTTGTTCCTGAAATGTTCTCAACATCTATGTGGGATGTTTTGGCTCATGGACCTCTTTTAATTTTCTTCAATTTTTACTTAAACTTACAGATGAGCAATTTGTATTCTGTTCCACATTCAGCCACTGGCCTCATTTAGGCTATTGAAATTGAGCTTCTCCATTGCCTCTTCCCAACCAAAGTGCTCACTGCCCTTCAGTCAATTCCAATGCAGAGTGACCCTGTCGTACAGAGTAGGACTGCCCCTGTGGGTCTCTGAGACTACATCTTTACAGTAGTAGAAAGCCTCTTTTTTTCGTTTGTGGGTGGTTGGTGCATTTAATTTGCTGACCTTGTGATTAGCAGCTCAGCTCATCACCCACTAAGCCACTTGGGCTCCCCATGTCTTCTCACAAATGTTTTTGTATTTATTTGTGTGTATACTATCTGGGAAGTCCATTATTATATTAGCCATTTATGTTATTGAGATGTATATTTATGATGAAGAAATTCTTGGTCTTGAAAAATTCTATCATGCGATCCTAGCATCATTCCTATACCAAGCCCATATTTTACAACTAGTTACTTCTTTGTTTCCAACTTCTGTATTCCAGTTGCCAATGATTATCAATACATCTTGATTTCATATTTAAAGAATTTCATATTGAAGAAGTTGGTATAACTCTTTCATTTCTTTATTACCAACTGGAGAAGTTGGTGTGTAAATTTGAATAATAGTTGCATTAACCCAATATCTTTGTATCCGTATAGAGAGTATCCTGTTACAGACAGTGTGTCAGTCCGGGCTGACCAGAGAAACAAATCCAGAGACACTCATATTGTATGTAAGAAAGAGCTTTATATTAAAAAGCAATTGTATGTTGAAAAAACATCCCAGCACTGTCCAGATCAAGTCCATAAGTCTGATATCAGGCCATATGTATGATACTAGTCTAAAAATTCCTCTTTGGACTCACATAGCACATGACGCCAAATGCAGGAAGATCACAAGCTGGCGTGTGAAAAGTCTTGTGGTTCCAGTGGTGGTGGACGCATTTCAGGGCTCTGGCTGCTATCAGGATGTGTTGTCAGCAGGAAGACGAAGGCAGAGAGAGAGTGTGGCCCGCTTCCAGAAAGAAAGGGAGGAAGTTTCCAGGAGCCTCATGAGAAGGCGAGGCCCACAAGGACGTGTCATCAGGTTGTGACCTGATTGTCATGCTAGACATTACCCCTTCACTTTTAATATCCTCAAGTTGAAATGACATGTAACCACCACAGACCACTGCTTGTAAACTTGACAACACAACTCTTTAGCCATTTATGAAACAATAGTAAAGCCATATTTGTGACTAACAGGGTAGAACTAGAATACATATAATTAAAAATGTGTTAACCTTGTTTAAACGTAATACTCTCCAAGCAAACAAAACAGAAATATTCTATACAATTGACAATTGCAGTTATGTGAACACCTACACCATAATCCTATAATCCTGTCAACATATTACCTGACCTATGAAAGTTTGTAAGCCAGCCACTTTGTGCTTCCTCCCCCCCCCCCCCACCCATTTTGGATATCCAATATCTATACTGCCCACTTATATCAACCCTGTGCTCTGAGGAGATAAATATGTTCTTTGATGTGAAGAATCTTAGTTCCGGTTGGAACCTTCTCAGTCTGCATCCATAAGCAAAGCCATCCATACAGTCAGCAGCAATGTGCACCAATTTATAGGTTCAAAATCTTGTCTTCATACGGTCAGATTCTGGTCAATGCAATGTGGGCTGCCTCCCTTAGCCTCACCAGAGTACCCATTGACCACCTCGCTTTTTGAGCATGGGTCCCTTCAAAAATTCTCAACAACCCTAGCCCCTTGGGCTAGGTCATGAACTTCAGATCAGTCAATTCAGTCTCATCTTCTCCTCCAGTCCCTGCGAATCAGTTCCACGGGTGTCAGTGGCCAAACTCAAGCTATATGTGTATTGCTGCATTTCTCCCACTTCTACTCAATGAGTGGATCCAGGTGGTCACCTGGCAAGCATCTCAGGCTTCCTGCAACAAGCTTCCTTTTAAGTTCGGTACTACGGAGGAGAGATCCTTCGTGGCTCCAGGTTTTTCCAGCTTCAGGAACAAGCCACTAGCTAAAAATTTATACGGGCCAAGGGCTCCTTTTTTTCTTCAATCTGTTAACAGACCCCCAGGCGGGTCTCTTCAAATTCAAAGGTCCAAAGCACTCAAGTTACTAGGTGGGGCTTACCTATTCAAATCCTTTTTTGCAGGAGTGCCCTAATCCATAGAACAATCCAATTAATGGCTGCAGGCTAGTGGGCTTACAAACTCTCTCTTTTCATGCTTTCCAATAATCATTTCTGTCAATCATTGTATCAATAACAGTAGTCAGAAGAAAACAGTCTAAACATAGTACAGCCAGATCCTAAACTCAATTCTTAGAACAATCAAATTATTTCCTTATCTAAACTTATTCCATAGGACCTTAGGCCTCTGACTGCATTGCCTAAAGCTGGGGCCAGGCCTTCCAACAGCCATTTTCACCTCAGTCATTATTTTATACTTGCTATTTTACTAAATACGTTACGTTGACATTATGTCTTGAATAATTTTTGACTGGACATTTAAGATACAATGAATTTGTACTAATAGTGCAGAAACAATCTAGTGAGGTTGAATCTTTTTGCAGGTAATTAACATGTTTACTAAATTTGATTATTTTAACATTTTTTATTTGATTATTTTTTTTAAAAAAGAAATTACACTGCTATTGAGTCAATTCAAACATGTGTGGCCCTGTAGTGAAGAATACACTGTCATATCAGGTTTCTCAAGCTATAAATCTTTATGGAAGTTTTGAGCAATGTCTTTGTTTCACAGAGTAGTTGATGAGTTCAAACCACTTTTAGGTTAGCAGCCCATCCCTTTAACCATTGTGCCACTAGACCTTTTATTTTGATTATTACCTACTTTGAATTCAGCAGATAATCATCCACTGCTTTGATCAGAGCCTGTTTAATATTTAATCATCTATTTAATATTGTGCCTCTGTGATGATAAAACTATGATGCACAATATTAATTTTATATAACATTGATTTTTTAATGATATCCTAAAGTGAATTCAACCAGATATACAATATATGTTGTTTATTTTAAGTCTTTTGTAAATTTAGTAGGATATTATTTGGCAAATGTTAGTATCTTCAAATTTATTAGAGAACTTCATACTTTAGAGACCTACCATAAATTTTCTTAAGTAGTCCAAATTCTTTATTAGAAAAACATCAAGCTTTTTTTTATCTGATTCTTAACATTGTTTACAAAAAAAGATTATTACTTCGATGAAACAAACCTATTTACTTTTCCCTCCTCTCTTAACTTAAATTTTTTTTTGTGTGTGTGACTCCTAATAAATAGCTAGTATTCTTCCACTTGCTTTCTTTGAGGAAGATACATTTATCCTTCTCTTGTGAAAATTTTTTATCTTCTATAAAAATCTAACTATACCCAGAACTACATTATGATTTGTTGGGCTCTAGGCAATTTTACATTAAAAATATCTTTACAAATATATATCTTCAAATTCATAATTGCATATATATGCATATATACATACATATATATATGTTATAAAAGTTTATAAACAAATACTTTCTAATTCCATTTCCCCCCTAAGTTTTCTAAATCTCTTAGACGTACTCCATTTCATAGCTCTGTTGTTATATTGGGTGAGTTTGTTCTAACGATAGAATCTACATAGAATTAATACTTTTGGGGCTCTGCCTAATGTGTTCCTTAGCTTTTTAATAATCTTACCCTGTCATTTATCCCTTAGTGTCCTGAAACAGTCCGTTTTAACTAAGGATTTTACTCATTCCGGAAGTTTGCTTGTTCTTTTGGCCATCAGCAGCCTTCTGATAAGAGGTTCAGACTCATACGATAAAAGAGGGTTTGCACAAACCAATCATTTTAAATGGCTGGGTTCATACAGAGATCTTGCTGTCTGACTGGATTTCCAAAGTATTATTAGCCTTCAGAATTCATGCAAATTCCCCCTCACATAAAGAAAGTTTGTATTACTTGGTTATTACCAACATTCAGGACAAAATATCATAATATTGTTTCTCCAAATCATAAGAAACAAAACTGCTAACTCTTCTACTTTTTCCTTATCCTGATTATATTTCACTTAAAGACATGGTCAGAAAATTAACTATAGGCTACATTATTTTAAAAATAATTTCCCTAATGTTATCACTTCGTAGTTTCAAAAAATGATATTATTATTTTATATTAAGCATTTTACGTAAAATACTTATTTTATGTAATCTAGATTCTAGCTTGTGATCCTGTGTTGATTTCCTATTTGTGTTCCAAAAGAAAAGATTTAAGTGTATATCAATAACTCTAAAATTTAGTGTATAACCACAACATCCAAAATGTATAGACAACATGGTACTGTAAGATTTTTAAAAATCTTTTTATTGGGGCTCATAAGGCTCTTATCACAGTCTGTACATACATCAATTGAGCAAAGCACCCTTATACATTCGTTGCACTCATCATTCTCATAATTCACCTTCCACTTGGGTTCCTGGAATCAGCTCGGTTTCCCTTTTCTTCCCCCGTCCCTCTCCCTCCCCGTTCCCACCCCTGGTCCCTTGATAGTTTATAAATAATTATTATATCTTATCTTACACTCCCCGGCGTCTCCCCTCCCCCGCCTCCCTATTGCCCATCTCCCATAGAGGAGGTTACACATAGATCTCCCAGGTCGGTTCTCCCTTTCTACACCCCCTTCCCTCCTGGTGTCACCACTCCCACCGCTGGTGTTGAGGGGTTCGTCTGTCCTAGATTACCTGTGCCTCCAGATCCCCACTGCACCGCTGTACATCCTCTGGTATAACCAGGTCCGCAAGGCAAGGTAGAATTGGGGTCATGATGATTGGGAGGGGAGGAAGCGTTCAGGAACTAGAGGAAGGTTTTTAGTTTCATTGTTGCTACACTGAACCCTGAGTGGCCCATCTCCTCCACACTACCCCTCTGGAAGGGGTGTCCAGCTGTCTCCAGATGGGCATTGGGTCCCCATCATGCACTCTCCCTCTTTCACGGTGATGTGATTCTCACCACCACCCCACCTTTGTTGTTGGAGTCCTGGTCTCCTCTGCCCTTCACAATCGCCTATGTTGGTGTGCTGCTTCCGTGTGGGCTTGGTTGCTTCTGGGCTAGATGGCCGCTTGTTTGCTTTCATGCCTTTAAGTCCCCGGATGCTATATCTCTCAGTAGCCGGGTACCATCAGCCTTCTTCACCACACTTGCTTATGCACACTTTCATCTTCAGCAATTATGTGAGGAAGGTGATCACACAATGATTGTTTTTGTTCCTTGGTGTCTGCTACATGGTCCATTCAACACCTTGTATTTGCTTAGGTCGTGTGCTTCTTCTCTGTGGGCTTTGTTGCTTATGAGCTAGATGGCCGCTTATTTGCCTTCAAGCCTTTAAGACCCCAGACGCTAAGATTTTTAAACAGATTTCAGAGTAATTTCCACAAAACCAATGTTTCTGAACCCCAGACTTTGATGCTAATCTGTTCTAGAAGGAGCATCGAGATGTAAGGCAGCCCGGTTCCGAATCAAGTTTTCCCATGAGAAATAACTGAAAATGGATTAATCTGTTCTCACCCACCAAGTTTTTACCCTAACCTTGCCTTTTTATATAAAACATTACATAGAAATTTCAAAGTAAATAAGTTCAGAGTTAAATAATATAATTTTTAAAAGGAACCCATCATTAAAAAAAGTTTTTCACAACTACAATACAGCCCATCCCTTGAGACCGATGATGCTCTGGATCTGCGGACACGGATGTGGAGAGGAGGCATGGAGAGAGAGTCACTGTTTGCAAGGGGAATCCCCTTCCATCGAATCAACTGGTCGCTGCTTTTCCGATTTTCCCTTCTTTGCCTTTTTTCACCAGGACCTGGCTGGCTTTCTCTTAAAAAAAAAAATCTGTCTATTGTGGTCTGCTGTTGTTTTTTCCTTAACTAATTTCTAACAGGGTTTACTAAATTATCATCAACAATATCGATAGCACGGTTAATCAGTTCCTTATCATGATGATACTTTTCACATAACTATTTCTTTGGACCCATGATTTTTAATCTAAAAACAGTACAAAAAAATCTAAAACACATGCAATACAACCACAAAAGGTTTAAAAATTGTGCACTAACAACGCCACTTGCCGAGTGACCGAAACAACTTTTTTTGCTTACTGACGTGACATGTGTCGGGTTGGGTTCCATGTTTTGTTCGAGCTCCAATGTAAAATTTGCCAACATTTCATGTTGAGATCCGATTATGTCAAGTACTTCATGCTCATAAATCATAGTCCTACATTTATTTTAAACATGAGTTATCTTTATCAAGCTCTTAATGATCTCTTTTCCCTATTTTCAATAGACATTCTCTACTTAAAATGTTACCTACTTTAAGAATCCTCAATGGTGAGATGGTTAATTGTGATTCAGACAATCACACTGAAGATCAATATCAGCTAAAATCTGGGTGCTTCCCAGATTTTAAAATCTGGACTCTTTGCCAGTCCCAGATTCAAGAATTCAACTTACTCACTGAAAACTACATCACCGGAAAAGGGTAATATAATACTCTGATATTTGTTGTAATAAAAATGTAATATATATGAGGAAAAGTATTCTGATGAACAAAACTATATTTTTTAAACTTGAAGACTTTTAAAAAACAAAAGAAAACAAAATTCTGGGCCTCCTCTTTTATTCTTAAAATGTATTTGTATAAATTTTGAATATAACTTACAATATACTTTAAATATTAAAATGTTAGACTCAGCATAAAATGAAAGCATAAACAAAAAAGTGCCAAACAGACATTTAAGTAGTCAATTATTTAATTATCGTTCATACATTTGCTCAATAATCATTGCAACCAAGATTTTTTGTTAGCTGTTAGACTCTATCCTCAAAGTTTGCACAGTTTAATGTAAGAAAAAAATCCGGCAAATAGTAGCAAAGCAACAGAACAAGTATTGTAAGGGATTTAATAAATAAATATGTATGAGAGCACAGTGCAAACGTGCAGTTAACACAAGCATACATTCAGAGGACAGAAGCAGAGAATTTCCACTCCCCATCCTAAATTCGAAAAACGTAACTATGAATGAATTAATAGTTTACTTTAACTACTTTATAAGTGGGACAAGCAGGTCTAAATTAGATTATTTACTTTTTACTTATATGTTCTATTTATATTTTCCTAATACTGATCTTAAATAAGCATTAGCGTTGATATTTAAATGTTTTAATATACTTTATTCATTGTTTAAAGTAAGTCTCACAACTATAAAAATAACATCAACTCTTATAAATAATCAGTATTTGCTTTTAAGCAGTGTTATGATTTTTACCTTTGTGTGTGTGTGGAAATCTAAGCTGACATCTCCTTAAAAATGTACAGTTTTCATATCAAATAACCCTTGATTTCTCCTCATAATGAAATTTGGGTTTTAAAATTTCTTTTTACTACTTGCCCATTACTGTAACTTTATATCTTACTTTTAATTGAAAATGAAGAGTAGAATGTATTTCATATGTTTAGTTCATAAATGGTTGTTCAACAACTACCTATAAAAAAGAACCCATAAACATTAAGAACCAAATATAATGTGTAATTTTTTTGTTATATTTACTTATTTATACATAGTTTCACAAAAAATAGGGAGCATGTGACTGTATATTCAGCATAGAAAGAAAATATAAATTTCAAGTATTCAAATCTTAAAAAGTAAAAAAGCAAAATAAATTATAATTAAAATTTAGCCAAGAATAAGACTCATGTAAGTGCAAAGCTCTTTTTATATTTTTGAGAGGCTAAAATTGTGTGCATGACAGATTGAATGTTACATAAGTCCGTTAGATAGAAACTTTATAATTATTTAAGTGATTCACAGCAAATTATGTCTTAAGGTATTTCAATTCTTTTTCTGGCTGATTCTTTTTTCAGAGAAGACTGGGTGTAAAAACTTTCCAATGATATAAATCCTTTGTTTAGAAGTCCAGTATAAATATTTTGGATGGCAAGAGTCAATGTAGAAAGTACTTCTAGCTTTATTTAATAAATAACTTATCCAAATTTAGGCAGCCATGATTTCTAAAGTTTATGGTAGTAAAAACATGGCTTTTCACATTTATTTAAACCAAAACTACCTAGGATAAATTTTTTTTTAAATTCTAGACATTTTGTCTAGACTGGTAAATCTAAATTACCTAAACAAATATTATCAAATTTTGTTAGATATGAGCTCAATTTTTATGTTCTCAGAATGAACTAAGCTTATAATGAATGTTGGAGAAAATTTAATTTTCGTTTCAGGCCACAAACAGAAATTTTCTATGTTATACATATTTTAATATTTACTGATATAATTCTTTTATTGTCTTTAATTATTTGTTCAGGAATACATTTTCCTTGGATGGTGTAGAAAAGCTCTGTGATTATTTTAAGAAATGGATGACACTTAGTAATGAATATCGATATGCACATGAAAATATGTATGTAAATATCATAGAGCAAAACGAATCAGAAGCCAAGCAAAAGCATTTGGCCCACACAAAAACTGACAACCAACAGCAAAATGTGGTCCTCAACGCTTATGCAAACAGATGTCAACCAGACTCATCAAATATTGCTGAGAAATGGATCAATTCTGGTTCTGATTACACACCAGTAGTAAATTCCTCCATGTGTAACAATATGGAAGAAAAGAATCAAGAAAATAGAAACCATGAAAGTGGAATAACTCCGACAAGCAACATTTCCACCAAAAGAATCCCTTTCACAAAAACTGTGTCGACATCTTCTTTGATGAAGAATTGCCAAAATATTCAATATAGCGAAAAAATGTAAGTTATATGTTATTTTTCTACTCTTCTTGTATGCTTCCTAAGTTTTATGGTGATCTTAGTCAGTGGTGTAATCAATAGAATATATCATATCCTCTTAATTATACTTTTGACAATGTGCACACATTATTGATGACTATAGTTTGAATGTCTAGAAGTTCGGATATATTTTAATATTATTTAATTGAAATGGAGAATATGACCCTGTTTCTTTCTTGTAATGTCTGAATTATTTAAATGAATTTTTAAAAAGAAGTAAAATATCAGATTGTTCTGAAAACCATTTTTCTAAGTTTTTGGATAAGCAGCTAATTTCATTTTTAAAATTTTATTCATTTTTTAAAACTTTTTAAAATGTAACAATATTCTTCCCATTTAATAACAATAATATGTGCTATGATTGTATTTGGCATAACTATGCCATAACTTATTGCAATAACCTCCTTTCCACTTCCAGCTACTGAACACTTGTAGAAAACTAAGGGCTAGCTTTAATTGTTTATTGAACCAGTAGACATTAGTGCTTACCTTACCCTGTCATTTTCCTCAGTCTTTTTACTTCTGTCTTATTGTCATGCTAATAAAAATAAAAATATAATAAATTCATTTTCTCCTACAAGGGTGGTGCAAAATCTTACAACAGCTAATCTTGCTTTTTCACAAGCTTCCTCCTGTGAGGAGTGGTCAGAGGTAAACTGATTTCTTCTCTAGGACCTATGTTGAATAGAGTAGTGTCCTGAAACTAAAAACATGTTCAATATGAAAATTTTAAACATTTTAAAAGCACTTTTAACATTTGTTGATTTATAATTTATCAGTTGATTTCACTTATTGCCTTTGCTGCAATCATTCCAGACATTGCCTATAAAAATTTCTCATAAGCAGCATTTAGACTTTCCTATTCCAAAAAGAGTAAAATACCTAAATCATCATAAGAAATAAGGATAAAAAACCTGAAAACCTAAAAGTTAAAGGCAAAGCAAGATGTACACCCACTTGCTGGATTCTAGCCTTCAGTGATTCAGGAAGTTTCCCTTTTTGTTGTGTGGGAGTTTCCTAAGCATGGTTTACATATGCTGTTATGCTTAGGGCATTTCACCTGTAAAATGTTTGCTAGGAACAAAAGATACGAAGATGATGATGAACACTGGTTTTGCCCACATGGAAAACACAGTACGTTCAGTAAACCCTGAGGTCAGCTTCTTTGCCTGCTTCCTTTTGTAAAGGAAGCAATGTCCATGTTGGTCACTGAGGAACATGTTACTCTCACCTAGGAACATGTTTCTCATTTGACTTTTTGCCTTCTTGTTTATCCTCTTGAAAATTTTTATAGATCTTCCACTTCCAAAGAGTCAAATCTCACATATAGTGATCCTGTAAAAAGGTTTCTGAGACGGTAAATTTTCACTAAAGCAGATGAACCTGTCTATAGTCATCTTTCTCCTGTGGAGTGATTGGTGGATTTGAACCACTAGCCGTGTGGTTAGCACACCTCTACTTACCAGGGATCTTTTGGGAACATAAATTCAAAATATTAAGCTCACTGCATTCAAATCAGTTCCAACTCATAGTGAGCCTATAGGGGCAAGTAGATCTGCCTCTCTAAATTTCTGCTCAGAAAGCTTCATATTTCTGTAGGAGACAAGCTAGCGGGGGTGAACCTTAGCACCTGTGGTTGGTTGCCCGATATGTCACACCAGCACTCGATTTAGGAGATATAGGTGTAAGGAACTGGAAGTAAATGCTGAGGCAGCTTTAGAATAAATACACCATTAGTCAGTACAACTTGTATGTGTCTGCAGAGAAAAAATTAAGATGCTGTCATCAAAGTACATGTGTCTTTCATTCTTGCAAGCCTTTCATTTAATTATAGCTATACATTGCAAATGTGTTTTCATATTTATTGTACCTGTTATTAAGAATAAAACAACCCAGGGACAAGGGAACAACATTGGTCCCAATTGGTAGTGAGGTGGGAGTGGCAGGCCTGCTAGGGAATGATCAAGGGTAAGATAAAGTAATGAAGAGGTATAGCTGTAACTCAGGTGGGGATGGAGCATGATAGTGGGGCAGGAAGAAAGTCATGGAAAATAGAGGAAAGAGCGAGGAGGCAAAGGGCATTTATAGAGGTCTAGACAAAGACATGTACATGCAAAAAAAAAATATATATATATATATATATATATATATATATATATATATATATATATATATATATATATAGAGAGAGAGAGAGAGAGAGAGAGAGAGAGAGAGAGAGAGAGAGAGAGAGAGAGAGAGAGAGATGGGGAAATAGATCTATGTGCCTATAGTTATAGGTTTAGTATTAAGGTGGCTGAAGGACCTTGGGCCTCTACTCAAGCACTCCCTCAATGCATGAATACTTTCTTCTATTAAATTGGCATTCTATGATGCTCCCCTCCCAACACAACCGCTGAAGCCAAATCAGGTGAACAAGCAAATGTGGTGAAGAAAGCTGATGGTGCCCGGCTATCAAAAGATATAGCATCTGGGGTCTTAAAGGCTTGAAGAAAACAAGCAGCCAGCCATCTAGCTCAGAAGCAAGAAAGCTCACATTGAAGAACAAACCAGCTTGTGTGATCACATGGTTCTGAAGGGATCAGTTATCAGGCATCAAAGAACAAAAAATCATATCATTGGGTGCACACCTCCATGATACGATCGCTGAGGACAAACAGGTGCATAAGCAAATGTGGCAAAGAAAGCTGATGGTGCCCGGCTATCAAAAGAGATAGTGTCTGAGGTCTTAAAGGCTTGAAGGTGAACAAGCGGCCATCTAGCTCAGAAGCAACAAAGCCCACATGGAAGAAGCACACCAGCCTGTGGGATCACAAGATATTGAAGGGATCAGGTATAATGCATCATCAAAAAAAATCTTACCATAGTGAATGAAGGGGGAAGTGCAGAGTGGAGACCCAAAGCCCCTTTGTTGGCCACTGGAGATCCCCTCACAGAGGGGTCTAGAGGAGGAGATAGGAGATGAATCAGTCAGGGTGCGACATAGCACCAATGAAGAATACAGCTTTCCTCCAGTTCCTAAATACTCCCTCCCCCCACCCCACTACCATGATCCGAATTCTACCTTGCAAGATTGGATAGAGCAGAGGTTGTACACTGGTGCAGATAGGAGCTGGAGGCACAGGGAATCCAGGGTGGATGATACCTTCAGGACCAGGGGTGTGAGGGGCGATACTGGGAGTGTAGAGGGCAAGTGGGTTGGGAAAGGGGAAGCGATTACAAGGAACTACATGTGACCTCCTCCCTGGGGGATGGACATCAGAAAAGGGGGTGAAGGGAGATGCCGGATAGGGCAAGATATGACAAAATAATAATTTATAAATTATCAAGGGCTCGTGAGGGAATGGGGAGCAGGAAGGGAGGGGAATAAAGAGGACTTGATGCAAAGGGCTTAAGTGGAGAGCAAATGCTTTGAAAATGATTAGGGCAAAGAATGTACAGATGTGCTTTATACAATTGATGTATGTATATGTATGGATTGTGATGAGTTCTATGAATCCCTAATAAAATGTTAAAAAAATAATAAAACAAAACGAAACAAAAAATTCTGTCATTGAATCAATTCTGACCCGTAGAAAACCTTAGAGGTTTTCTGAGTCTCCATAACTCTTTATACAAGGAGACAGGCTCACTTCTCCCCCACAGAGCACTAGTGGGTTTATACTGCAGAGCTTGTGGTCCAAGGTTTACCCAAGAGCACCCCAGAGTTCCTTAAAGCATCTGTTATATATTTAAAAAAAAAACAAAATAAACTAACAAGAAACCCTCATTGTCATTGAGTTGATTCCAACTCATAGTGACCCTTGGACTGAGCAGAGTTGTCCCCTGTGGTTTTCTGAGACTCTAGGTGTTACTGGAGTAGATAGACACATCTTTCTCCCTCAGACACCTGATGGTTTCAAACTGCTGACCTTGTGGTTAGCAGCCTAATGTGCAGCCTATGATGCCCCCATAGGTTATAGAGCGAATTACAGTGCTTTAAAATACACCAAATTTGTTCAATATATAAATGCAGGAATGGATGATGTTGAAATGTTTGAATATTAATTAAATTCACAGTAAAATGTATGAAGTTGTGTTTACACTACAAGAAGGAAGTGATTTGTTGGAATTTCCCTCATGCATAATAAGTACAAAAAATATCTTGGACCAGAGATTTTGTCATTAACTTCTGTTCTATTTATAAGAAAATAGATTGAAGACTTAATCTGGCTTTACATAAAATGGTGATGGCAACAATATTGACGATATGAATAAAAACGGTATTGAAATATAATTACAATATAAAAGTTTCTTTTCTAATATCCCCACATATAATTACTATATTAGGAGTGAAAAAAGTAGGTGATAATGTCTAGAAAAAATTTATCACTTAATTTCACTTTGCGTTAAATTAAAATAGGATGAAACAAAGAGAAAAATATCAGCCTTAGCAATAGAAAATTAATGAAAACTTTCAATGGACGTTGGCGGACGTTGGGTATTCCAGTGAATAATCACTTGTCCTCCATACACCTTTGAGATCAAGCACAGAGCTGTGGAAAGAAATAACAGAATCATTTGTACATTGACTACACTTTGTCGCTGTTAGGTGCTAGCAAGCTAATTTTGATGAGCAACTCTATGTGACAGGATAGAACTACCCCATAGGCTTTTCTAGCCTGGGGGGAGGACTTGGAACACTCGCTCATGACGACCTAAGATTGCAGCCTTCAGTGTAGATTGCAACTCATTGTAAAGAAGACGGAAATGCTCATAACCGGAACAATAGGCGGCATTATAATAAAAAGATAAAAGACTGAAATTGTCAAAGATTTTGTCTTGCTTGGGTCCACAACCAATGCTTATGGAAGCAGCAGTCACGAGAGCAAATGACAGTTACATTAGGAAAATCTGCCACACAAGCCATCTTTAGAGATTTGAAAAGCAAAGATGTTACCTGGAGGACTAAGATGCATCTAAGACAAACATGGTATTTTCATGTGCCTCTTATGCATGTGAAAGTTGGACATTGAATGAAGAGAACTGAAGAAGAATGAGTGCACTTGAACTGTGGCCCTGGAAAAGAATATTGAAAGTTCTTTGGACTGCTAAAAGGACAAAAAGATCTTTTAAAAAAATCATTTTATTGGGGCTCATACAATTCTTATCACAATCTATACATACATCCATTGTGTCAGGTACATTTGTATATTTCTTGCCATCATACATCCACTGTGTCAGGTACATTTGTATATTTCTTGCCATCATCATTCTCAAAACATTTGCTTTCTACTTGATCCCTTGGTATCAGCTCCTCATTTCCCCCCTCCTTCCCTTCCTCCCTCATGAACCCTTGATAATTTATAAATTATTATTTTTTCATATCTCACACTGTCTGATGTCTCCCTTCATCCACTTTTCTGTTTCCCTGGGGGGTTATATGTAGATCATTTTGATTGGTGACCCCTTTCTCCCCAACATTCCTCTACCCCTCCTGGTATTTCTACTCTCATTATTAGTCCTGAGGGGTTTATCTGTCCTGGATACCATGTGTTTCCAGCTCTGATCTGTACCAGTGTACATCCTCTGACCTAGCTGGATTTGTAAGGTAGAATTGGAATCATGATAGTGGAGGGGAGAAAGCATTAAAGAACTTGAGGAGAGTTGTATGTTTCATTGTTGCTAGACTGCATCCTGACTGGCTCATCTCCTCCCTGTGCTCCTTCTGTAAGGGGATGTCCTCTTGCCTACAGATGGCTTTGGATCTCCACTCCCCACTCCCCCTCATTCACAATGATATGATTTTTCGTTCTTTAATGCCTAATACCTGATCCTGTCAACACCTCGTGATCGCACAGGCTGGTGTGCTTCTTCCATGTGGGCTTTGTTGCTTCTGAGCTAGATGGCCACTTGTTTATCTTCCAACCTTTAAGACCCCAGATGCTATATCTTTTGATAGCCAGACACCATCAACTTTCTTCACCACATTTGCTTACGTACCTACTTTGTGTTCAGTGGGAAGCTGAGCATCATGGAATGCCAGGGACAAACAGATCTTTATTGGAAGAAGCAAAGCCAGAGTACTCCTTAGAGGCAAGGATGACAAAACTTCATCTTACGTACTTTAGACATGGGGTCAGAAAAGACCAGCCCCAGGAGAAGGACATCAGATCTGGTAAAGTGTAGGGCAGTAAAAAGAGAAAGCCCCTCCAGGAGGTGGATTGACCCGATGGATGCAACAATGGGCTCAAGCCTAGAAACAACTGTGAGAATGGTGCAGCATTAACTTCTCCTCACTACGAATGAGCTTCTTCGCTCTTGCCGACTCAAGATAGACTCATATACTCATATGCATGTCCTTTCTCTTTTGCCTCATTCTTCCCCCACCCTAATTTATTGACTTAACGTATTCAGTATCAGACAAATACTGTGTGATGTCGCCTTCCTTGAAACAAACAAAACTTCAGAAAACCATACTCCTTTCCTGCCACTGACTCGTTCTGTCAGGCATGAAGATTTCTATACTATTTGTATTTCTATGACTGCAGTTAAACGAAAGTAGTCTTATTTTTAGTATACTTTTTGTGGTTCACATTCTGATGTATATTTTATAAGGGTAAGCTGGAGGTGCTCTGAGCCAGACAGGCTGCTAAACACAAAATAGATGATTCAAGCACAGTAGCTGCTCCGTGGCAGAAAGATGAGCCTGTCTGAGCCCACAGAGGTTGACAGGTACAGAAACCATGCGTAGGTTTGCAGGAGCAGGTGGTGTTTCAGTTGCTGATAGGGTCGTTATGAGTCAGCACCGACTCAATAGCACCTAATAACAACAACACAAATTGAAATGGACTCAACGGCAATAAATTTGATTGGTTTGTTTGTTATGATTTCTTAGTTATAAAGATACTAAAACTTAATATTTTCTTCTCTTACTAGTATGGCAACTATAATAATCCAGGCTTACTGGCGGGGTTACAGTGTGCGCAAACATTTTTCTACAAGACTACATACTGCTGCAACAGAACCCATGAAATTCCAGCCAAATTCCCATATCACGGAGCAGAATGTAAAGGAAGGGAAGACAGAACACATGCTCAATATCCAAGAACAAAGGGAGAAGGCTGCTATTCTTATTCAGGTTGGTCTCAGCTTTCTGCTACTAGTACATTACTCCACTTTCACTGAGTTATTCTGGTTGGCAAACCCCCCAAAGCAAGGCGTGGCTTACAGAATTAAGGATTTACTTCTGACTCACAAAGCCTCTGCTGTCCCGTGGATTAGGACTCCACTGCAGTGGCCAGTGGATTCAAACCACAGACCTTTTGGTTAGTAACCAAGTGTTCAAACACTATCACTCAGGTTCATTTCTGACTCATATGGCCTGTAAATTATAGAGTGACTGTGTACAGCCTGCGCTTCCACTTAGTGTCTAGGCTGAAAAGGAAACACCAAAACTGAATCATGGCTAAGGGCCAAGCAGATCCACAAAACCATATTTAAATCTCTATTCATATGTGTCACATCTGCTGCCATTTGATTAGGCAAACCAAGTCACTTTCCTAGCTCAAAAATGAGGTGGAAAATATACTCAATCTAATGGAAAGCACTGTAAATTATATAGCAAAGGATAGGAAGCCAATGGGTTTGAAAAATATGAACATAGATTCTCAACATTCTTTAGCTTTTGCCATAAATACTCTATGATTACCCAACACATTATAAAAATGCCAAGGTCTCAGTTTCTAATGCCTTTGTTTTTTAAATTATATATTATTTAATAATAAATTATAAAATATAGAATTTTGAAAACCACATATATAAATATTGTGAAGAGTATCTGAAACTTAAAAGAGCACTGTTTTAGAAATTGATGTTTTAATGTCATTCTATCCTTTAAATGAAAATAACCCTATTGACCTGGATAATTTGGTGACAATAGGAACTTAAGAGAAAAAAAATATTTGAGCTACACTCTTAAATATACACTTTATTCCCTAGCTGAAGAAACTTGAAATGTTTCAATTAGTATTAGTCTACAGGGATACCTAAGAACATATTTCAAAATATATAAAAATATTGTTATTTTTTTCAAAAACCCATTATATTAAATAACTACAAGGCAGTAAATATTAGAAAGAGTTAAAAGTCTTGACTGAATCTTCACAAGACCAGATTTTGAAATAAAGTTCACTCTGATTACATTAATTCTTTAATTTATTTAGTAATGTTTTTAATTGTGTACATTTTCTAGGCATTGTTCTATGCACAGGAACCATACTGTCAATGTCCCTGCCCTCATAGATTTTTAACTCTAGTGGAGGAGGCAAATATCCAAGGGAGTGTTCCCCTAAAATGGAATCTTTTTTTCAAAGTATATATTTATGTAATGCTAATAAATAAGGTAAATACTTTAAATGATGATAAAGGGTGTAGGAAAATAAAGCAGAAAAAGTGAGATGTGAGTTTTAGAAGGAAATCCATCATTTTATATAGATAATGTTATGGACAGAATTATTTCCCCCCAAATTATGTGTGGAAAAATTACCTGTGAATGGAGTCATTTTGGGGAAGAGAATTCTTTATGTTAATGAGATCATCTTAGTGTAGGATATATGTTATACTTAGTCATTTTGGAGTTCTAAAAGAGTCCATTAGATACAGGATATATATATGGGGAAGATAGATACAACAAAGAAATATCAGCACTACCAACAAGCTCCTCTTGGAGCTACTGAAGTCTGTAATCTGGATGAACGGGAGAAGAATATAATATATAAATTGCAGGTTATGGTAAGTACTTTAGCTTTTAATAAAGTTATAGGAAAAATTTTAAGAAAATAACATTTTGTTCACTGAAACCACAGGGGGAAAAACATGGGAGGCCATTTGTCTGGGGCTGAGTTCTCTAGAGAAGCAAAGCCCGTGACTGGATGGCACATCACCACCACCACGGCCTACGCTTATGTAGACACACGCAGTGAGAGAGCACATGTCTGAGTTAGCAAGAGGGAGGATGAGAGAGAAATTCAGATCAAGGAAACGGCTTACCCAGTTGTAAAAGCAGGCCAGTCTCAGCCTGAGCAGATTCCAATCCTTAGGTCATATATTAAGCTAAAAGTATCTCTAACTTGTGCAATGGTGAGTGATGACACATCAAAGGTAAGCAGAAAGAACACTGGCTGGTGGCTGCACAGGTGGATGAACCCAAGGCCATCTTTGTGACTACAGATTCCAAGGCACTTAAAGTTGGCAGGTAAAATGGCAGAATTCTGATGACTCCCAGGATAGGCAAGCAATATGCCAAGACATTGGATCAGATTTACAGAACTGGAGATTACGAGCTGAGCTAGATGCAAGATCCAGATCTAGCAAAAGGCAGAACAAGCATTTCCACAGCCTCTTTATATTGGAAGGAGGCCTCATCCCTGAGGAAGCTTCCTTTTAATTGTATGAAGGCTGCCACCTGGTGCAATTGTTGTATTATGTTAGGTCAGGTCATGGGGATAATTAGGAGCTAATTGCCAAGCCACTAAGAGTCCTGGTCCAGCCAAGTTGGCAGAGAACCTTAATTATCACGCTATTGGAGGAATGGGGACATGCACTGACACGATCATATTTATTTATGTTGTACGAGAGTGTGATTGATTTTATGACAAATTGGCTGAAATTCTTTGTAGTTTAGGCCTCTACAGATTGTGACCTAGCATAATGTAAACAACTCCATGATGGGATCTACTGTGAGCAGTCAAGCAGTCATGGGAAGAATAGAATGGATTACAAACCTTTTATTCAGGTCACTGCCTCTGATATGTGACCTTCCTCATATATAAGTAGATGCTCTGGAGAACTTCCTCACTTCTTGATGGTCTGTATCTTGCCACTTGCTCAGCAATCTCAATTTGTTGGGACTTGGACCAATTCCCTATTGCCTTCTGATCCTGGGAACCATAAGCGCCAAACATCTGACCTGCCAGTCTTGGACTCATTACCCTCTGCATCTACCAGCCATGATCTCCCTGCTTTGTCTTCCTTGTTAATTTCCTGCATCCTGGTTCATCAGCTCCAGTAGCTACATATGTTGGAAAAACCCTTAGCTTAACATTAGACCCACAGACTGGAATCATATTAGACATACCCATGTCTGAAACTGTATGGACCACTGCATTGATAAAACATTTCTATAAGATTTTATCTATTGATCTATCTATCATCTATCTATCAACTGTCTGTCTATCTATCTGTCACCAATTTTACTTCTCTATAGAGCTGAGACTAGGTGAGAGCAGGACCACTATTTGATGGATCTTGGTTTGATGTGTCCAGACAAGAATTGATGGTGCCATGACCAAGGTAGCACAGTAAAGATGAAAAAGAATATCGCATCCCAGAATATATTTTGAAGGTTGATAATATCAGTGCATGGAATATAGTGTATGGGAAATAGAGAGGAAGCAAGGATTCTTCCAAGAAATTTAGAACAATCAACATTCCAAGGCCTTTCTATTGAAACTACAGTATTGAAGAGAACTAATCTTTGCTATAATGCAAATTAATATAGTGAATGAATTTATATGGATGCATCTCCTTAAAATCAGTGCACAGAGGAAGTTGTTACTGTTTCCTTGGGGGTGGGGGAAATATAAAGAGGGCAGTGGGCAAGGCAACTGAGGAAAATAAACAAATCCAAGTTACGATCTAAAAATGTTATTCTGTTACTTAATTAGCGTAGATGTGTTTTGGTCCAAACTGCCTCCTAGCATAATTGCACTAACACTAAATGACTATCCAACTTTTGCTTCTATTTTCTAAATAAAGGGAAGTTCATTAAGTAGGAAACCTTTTGGTTCAGTGACTGATAACTCTATTATATGGCCTTTGGTGGTGATTCAAAATTTCCTTTTCATATCCATAAAAAAGTTAGAAGAGTTCAGCTTTTCTTTCAAGTTAGAAAACAAATATGTATCATCAGACTACATGAAATCATTGAAGGCAACTCAATTTAACTTTTTCTTTAAATGAGAATCATCTAAATTTTAAAACAGCTTTCATAGAATACAAACCCTAGGGCACTGCATCCTTGGGAGCAATATCTCTTGTTCCATGCCCTCTTCTGAATCCAGACTGAGCCTCTAGTGGCTTCCTGTCAATGTACACTGCAATCTTTTTATATGATCTTCAGTAAGTTTTACTTGCATATGATATTAATGACACTTTTGTATAATTTGAGCATACTGCTGTGTTATAATTCTTTTGAATGGGTACAAATATGGATCTCTTCCAGTCATTTGCCTTTGTAGCTGTCTTCCAAATATCCTAGCAATCTGTTAGTGCATCCAGTACCTCATCAGCTTATTGATACATTGCAATTGACCGTCCGTCAATCCTGGAGCCCTGTTTTTAGCTGATGCCTTCTGTACAATTCAGGGCTTGAATTTTTTCTTGAGTTCTTTCTGTTTAAGATATATTGAGCGTGTTCTTTTTTTGGGGGGGTGTTTTCTAACTTTAGATCATTGCATATTTTGTTATATTTTACTTCATCCTCTCCAACTGCCCTTTGCAATATTCTGTTCATTATTTGACTCCTCGTTTCTTTGATTTTCTCTACTCTGTGATAAACAGCAAGTTTCAGATTTGCTTCTGACATCCACTTTGATCTTTTCCTCCTTTCTTGCCTTTTAATAGGCTTTGGTCGTCTTTATGGATGAAGTTCTTGATGTCCTCCCACAGCTCATCAGGTCTTCTGTTTTTAGTGTTAAATATGTCAAATATATTCTTGAAATTCATGTGGGATATACTCAAGGTTACATTTTGACTATGATAATCTTGTTTTAACATTTTAAGCATCAACCTCTACTTATGTATGACCATTAGTCATCTGTCAGCCCCTAGCTTGGTTTTACCCCTTTATATTGAGCTTCTCCATCCTTTCTTCCCACAGATGTGGTCAATTTGATTTCTTTGTGTGTTTGTCTGAGTTGACTAGAGAAACAAATTCATAGACACTCATATGTGTATAAGAAAGAGTTTCATATACAAGTTCAATTAAATAGTAAGAAAACATCCCAGCTCAATCCAGATCAAGTCTGTAAGTCCAGTATTAGGCCATATGCCTGATACCAATCAATCTATAAATTCCCATTCAGACTCACGAAACACATGCAATGATGCTGAATGCAGGATGATCACTGACCAGTGAGTAGAAAGTCTTGTAGATCCAGTGGCAGTGTAAGCATCTCAGTACTGGAAGGGCTCTTCACATTGCTTCCCAGATCCAAGGCTCTGGCTGTCATCCGCTTGTCTCCATGTGGCTTGTTTAGAAGAATGTCTCTCGGGGACTGAGCATGTGTCTCACCTCCAGTGACCTATTTATTTCCTTAGCGCTTCCAAAGGAGGTCATTAAGCTTCGATGTGATTGATAGGCTAGACTTCACCCCTTCACTCTTAATCCTCCCAAATTGACAACAGATTATGTAACTACCACACTTTGCATTCCATCTGGAGAAGTCCAAGTATATAGTATTGTTGGAAAAAGATATTTGTTATGAAGGAGTTGTTCATCTTGTAAAATTCTATATTGCATATCCTTTTTACTTTTTATAACAAGATCCTAATTTTAAGCTATTATTCAACTTTGCATTCCAATCACCAATAATTTTCAATGCATTATGAAGGCATATTCAATCAATTTTGCACTAAAAATATTGATAAAATTCTTCAATTTCTTCATCACTAGCTTTAGTGGTTGAATAATTGTTGTATTGATTGGATTTCCTTCTTAACAACCTGTAATATGCTAATGACAAGGGCTTGAAGCACTTGCTGATGAAGATAAAAGATTTCAACCTTTTATGTTCATTACAGCTCAACATAAAGAAAACCAAATCCCCCAAAGGAACTAATAGGTTACATCATGTAAACGAAGAAAAGATTGAAGTTGTCAAGGATTTTTTTTTGCTAAGATCCACAATAAATATTCATAGAAGCAGCAATCTAAAGATCAAATGATATTGTACTGGGGATATCTGCTCCACAAGACCTCTTCAAATAGTTGACAAGCAAGGCTTTTACCTTGAGGACTAAAGTGTGCCTGGCTTTGGCTGATATTTTAGATTACCTCATATGCATGTAAAATTTGGACAATGAATACGGAAGACTTAAGAAGAAGAAATGCATTTGGGATATGGTGTTGGCAATGACTATTGAAAGTATCATGTACTGCCAAAAGAACAAACATATCTCTCTTCATCTTACATACTTTGGACATCTTATCAGGAGAGACCAGTCCCTGTAGAAGGACATCGTGCTTGGTAAAGTTGAAGGGCAACCAAAAGGAGAAGGCCCTCAAAGAGACGGATTGATGCAGTGGTTGTACTCATGAGCTCAAACATCACAATTCGGAGAGTGTCACGGGATGGGCAGTGTTTCCTTCTGTTGTACCTATGGTCGAGATGAGTCAGAACCGAGCCAATGCCACCTAACAACAGGAGTAGAATCTTACGGTAGTTGGAGGCCAAAAAGATGATGTCAGCTATACTAATGGATATCGTCATCTATCCAGCAAATTGATTTCAATCAGGAAAGAAGGATCAGTGAATTTGGGGTGGATTACTTGGACAAAAATGATGGCCTCTACATATATGTAAATTAGAAAGAGAACCTTGAAATGAGTGGCACATGTGTATTCTTATTTTGGGTATTTTTAATAGAAATTAGTACAACTTGAATTCTTGTCACACTAGAGAAACACACCCTATATACTATAGTTTAGAAATTTAGCGGAGTCCTTCACTGGGCTTAATTTCTCCAGAGCCACAGTGAGTCGATCCTTTTGCTCTTGTCCTTGAAGAACTGTATGTTTATGCCTATAACTTTATAATTATTATATATAAATAATGATTTTATATATAATGATTTTAGGGATTTATTTTATATTTAATTTTATAGTTATCTTAAGCATAAGCATGTTTTCAACATCAAATTAAATCAAGTCCAATATCAAAGATATTCTTAGAAAGTGGATTTTTATGCCTGTGCATTCCAATCTGTTTTCTACCTCTCTCTATAGCACTTGAATACTATCTTTATGGTATATGCTTCCCTTTAAAACCTGCCAGCCTCCGCACAAATGTATCAAGATGTGTGGGCTCTAGATTAAAGATGACAGGCTAACCTTGATCTTCTAGTGACTTTGAGCTCTTCTCCAGGGCAACAATCAATGATCCTTCTCAGAAGGTAGTGGGCCCTACTGAGGGTGTGATAGACCATAGGGTCTGATTGCTTTTAGGAAGATAGCCTATAAGCAGTTAATTTTTAAGTGTATGGAGTAACAGCCTTGTGCCTGCAAATAGCACCTTAAAATTGTTATTATTATGGGGCATCATGGGAAATAACTTTTACTTAGGAGAATATGAGTCGAGCACATCTCCAACCCATTAATATGAAGCTTCCCTCCATGGAAGTCCTGACCTCCCAGATTCCTTAACATATGAATGTTGAGAGTTTGCGCACATATACTCTCTTCCCAGTTATTTCCCACATATATGTATATGTATTTTTAAAAATATGTACAGTATAGGACCTTGTGTTTTGTTCTGATGTGCATAGCATCATTATGAGTTTTAACATCATAACCAGCACATAGACACAACATATGCATTTGTGGTACTTATTCATGTACCAGCTTTAATAGATAAATTGTAGCTTGCAATGCAAACTTATTTCAACCTTGTTTTATATGCTTAAAAATATATTCTGATGATCACATCTTTGCAGTATATAATCGCATTCAATTTTTTAAAACTATATTGTACTTACATCTATAACTTCACAATTGCTGAAGAGTGTGTGTACAATTTTATTGTTTTTTGTTTAATTTTAATGTAAATTAATTAATTATTATAAACCAGGATACTAGGCCTTATTTTGCTATTCAGATTGCATTTTTAAGTTTTCCTGAATGTGCATTAGGGGAATTTTTTAACATCATCATTTAAAAATTTAAGAAGTGGTTTCCTTTGTATCTTTTTCTTCTTGGTTTAGAGTGGGTCCAGGAGGAATTGTCAGATAATTAATTGGTTGACCTACTTGTGCAGTTGAGGGAGTTTTAAAGATTCTTTTCTGTCAAGAAGAATGTCTCTGGAGATTCAGAACTCTAGACACAAGCAGTCATTTAATTTATCTTGCAGTTAAGTGTCACATAAAGTTCAAATAACAGATTATTGAGCCATTAAACTAAGATCTAAGATGTTTTATCTTGCTGATGGAATAACAGAGAATCTGGTTTAGGGTTTGATCTATAACCTTGTATAATATGCTTTTAATTTTTATTTAGGCAGTTTGGAAGGGCTTCCTTTTACGAAAAAAACTGACAACAGCTCTAGAAGCTATTAAGAATGAAGATTCTGAAGAATATGAAGAAATAGATTTAGAGGATTTTACATTTGATGAAGTAAGTACCAAATGCAGAATACAAATGTCGGTCTTAAAGTATTGTTTGTACAATGTTTGGAGGTGAACCTGGTTTCTCGGGTGTTTGTCCTGCAAATATTTCATTCCATATTTTTTTCAAATAACACTTAAGAACGAATGGTACTAATTTATTAACTCCTTCATTTACCCTACAAGTGTACAATGCATAAATCAACTATCATTAAGTCATTTCTGTCTTATAGTGACCCAGTATGACAGAGTAGAACTTTTCCACAGGGTTGCCAGACTTCAATCTTGACACAAGTAGACTGAATGCCTTGTCTGTCTCCTATGGAGTGACTGGTGGGTTTGAACTTTAGACCTTTTGGTGAGCAGCTCAGTACTTAACTATTGTGCAAGCAGGCCACCTGGACAACATACAAACATACTTTGTTTTATCACACTTTGCTTTATTGCACTTTGCAAATGTAATGCATTTTCTTAAATTAAAAATTGAAGGTTCATGACAGTCCTTCAGTGCGAGACTATTGATAACATTTTCCCAATAATATGTGTTCCCTTCCTGTTTTGCTCTCACATTTTGGTCAATTTCACAATATTTCAAACTTTATCATAATGTTAATAGACACTTAATAGACTCACTATAGTAGATATAGTATATATAGTATATATGTAAAATATGTATGACTTGCTTTGCTATTTTCACTTTATTTTTTAAACTATTTTATTGGAAGCAAATACAGACATAATAACTTTCCATCGTTGAATCACATCAGCAGTACTGTACAATTGGTATCACAGTCAGTTTCAAAATATGCGCCTCTTTATTTAACTCCTTGACATCAGCTCACCTCAGCCTCCCTCCCCACTCTACCTCCCAGGTATACAGGCATACACTATTCCTGTATTCTCCTTGCTGTCCCATAGGTTCATCAATCTTGGGTTTCATGTACTGGGGGGTGGGGGAAAGGAAAACATACAACAAAAATTCAAGAGGTTTACTCTCAATGACAATATACATCTGAGATAAATCCCATTATGGTAAAAAATAGAATATATTTACAACCCAATCAGGCTTAACATGCATCAAAGGGGGATCAACTGACAAGGTCTTAACCATTTGTCAGGTTTATCACTTCGATCTCCTGTGGTTATCTCCCAGTGCACTCACTCTATGTGGCAACCAATTTCTTCCTTTCTCTCTCTATCTTGAATCTCTGATGTCTCTGAGGTATGCTGGCATAAAAGTAGCATAGAATGCTTACAAGAGTTCCCATGTACTCTTTGCCAAGATGTTTCAGAGGTGAATATTTAACATAACCCCAATTCAATTACCAAAATTAGGAATTTTTTGGTACAGTACTATGATGTTATACAATTTATTCAAATCTTGCCAATTGTCTATTAAAGTCCTATTTTTACTGATATTCAATTCTGCATCCATGTGACATTTGCTAATTACTTTTTTCTTAGTAACTTTAAGGTCGAAACAAGTTTTCAATTTTTCCTTGTAATTCAAGAACTGGAAACTTTAAGGAGCTAAAAATAAACAAAAAGAAAAATATAGATAAAACAAACTCACTGCCACACTCTGACTCATAGCAATCCTATGAGAGACAAGGTACAATTACCTGTGTTTGTTTTCAAGACTGTAATTTTTCTTTTATTAACATTTTATTGGGATATTTTATGGAGGTTATAATATTCCATATTTCAAATAAATTGAGCATAATTATACAATTGCTTCTACAATCAGTTTCAAACATTTTTTGAGTCCCAAAACATTTTTTTTCTTCTTGAACTCTTTGATATCAGCTCCCTTTTATTCCTTCCTTCCCCCATTCTTCCCTCCAGAATCCTTATTGTTATTGTTAAATATCATTATATATATCCATATATAAAATACATATATTTTCATATCTAAAATATTTATAAATACATGTATATATTTCTTATAGCCATATGTTACCCCATCAGATATATCCATTCAGCTACAATACTGGTATTAGCTCTCCTCAAATGGGGTTATACAGTGATCATTGCTATTAGTTCCTCTTTCACCCCGCCCCCTTCCCGGATCTCAGGGAATCATTACTCCCATTGCTGTTTCTGAAGGGTCATCCATCCTGGCATTCCAGCACTGAATGATCTTAATTATACAAATGAACATACGTAGGTTTAACAATATTGATGAGGGAAAACAGAAGCCTTAATAGTAAGTGGGGGAAAGATTAAAGAACCAGAGGATAGTTATGTTTTTCATCAGTGCTGTATCTCATCCTGGATATATCATTCTTTCTGTGTGGCCCTTCTGAGAGGGACTGACCAATTATCTTACAGGTGGGTTTAGGGTCTCCACTGCATACATACCCCTTTATATCACTTTGGTTACTTGTTTCTGAACTTCTGATACCTCTTTCCATTGACACCTCATGACCACACAGGCTGGTGTGCTTCTTCCATTTGGGTGTTGTTGCTTCCCTGCTAGATTGTTGCATGTTTAACTACAAGCCTTTAATACCCCAGAAACTATATCTTTTAATAGCAGGACAATCAGCTGTCTTCACCACATTTGCTTATGCACCCATTTTGTCTTCAGTGACCATGTGGGGCAGGTGTCCCACAGTGCCACATTATTAGAACAGAGCATTCTTATACTTAGGTAAGATTTTAGTAGAGACCCAAAGTCCATCTGCTTTCTTATATTGTGTGTGTGCGCGCGCGTATGTGTGTATATATATATACAAATAAACCTCTAATTATATATTTATATGTCTGTATGTGTTAGTCCAGGTAGACTACAGAAACAAATTCAAAGACACTCCTAGGTGTAAGCCAAGAACTGCTCTTGTAGACAAGAGCAGTTGAAAATTGAGAAAACATCCCAGTCCAGTCCAGAGCAAGTCCATAAGTCTGGTATTAGCCCACATGTCTGATACCAGTCTATAAAATTCTCTTCAGACTCATGACAAACATGCAATGATGCTGAATACAGGAACATCACAGGCCAGTGGGTGGGACGTCTTGTGGGTCCAGTGGCGTTGTAAGCATCTCAGTTGCTGGCAGGGGTCTCCACATGGCTTCTCCTGCTCCCAGGGCTGCATCTTGTTAGGTCCATGTGTCTTCTCCTCAGAAATGTCTTGCAGGGAGTGAACAGAGAGATAGTGTCTCCTGCCTCCAAGCAGGAAATACAGGAGTTCCCAGAATCTTCAGAAGAAGGCCATGCCCACAAAGAGGCCTCATTGGCTCTGACGTGAATGACAACCTAGACTCCACCCCTTCACCCTTAATCCTCTCAAGTCCCAAACTGACACCAGATTATGTAACTACCACACTATATTTATACCTATATATGTCTTTTTGGCACCTCATCTGAACTGGTTGGGGTTACTCACTATGGGCCACACGGAAAGTCTAAAGGTATAATAAAGAGCAATGGGAATTTTAAGATGCGGGCTTTTCAGACACAAACTCTGAGCATTAAAAGGGTACATGTGTTGTTACATATGTGCATCGGGGATATGGAACCTTGAAAGAAAAGGGGATTGGGGTGAGGCAAAATAACAGTCCCTGCTCGCTATTTAACAGAGATATTCATCTACTCTGGGTCAGGCTACCAGTTAGACTTGTAGACTTGGAACTATTTATATGGTCTCTCTCTCTCTCCCTCTCCCCCTCCCCCTCCCCCTCCCCCTCCCTCTCCCTCTCCCTCTCCCTCCCCCTCCCCCTCCCCCTCCCTCTCCCTCTCCCTCTCCCTCTCCCTCTCCCTCTCTCTCCTGCGTGCATTCACTCGCTGGTATCTATATAAGATAAGAAGTTAAGAAATCCCATGGAAACAATGATGGAACTGGTGGTTCTGCGGGCCACGGGAGGGAATAAGGTGCGGGGAGGTGAATAGTGAGCCAATAAGACAGACACAGGGGAACAGCAAGGGTTATCAAATTGATAGTGAGGAGGCTATAGGGCTCCTGTTCATGTTTGACCAATCAAAAGTGTCTGAGAGGAATTACTGAGAGGTGAACAGTTGGGAAACATGATAGTAGAGTAGGAGGAAAGAAAAAAAGAAAAAGAGGAAGAAGAAGGTAGTAAAATTTATATATATATATATATATATAACTGTCATTTATGTGGGAGTAGAAAGTCCCCTTTTCTTCCTGCAGCGCAGCCGGTGGTTTCAGCTTCCAGCCTTGTGGTTGGTGGCTGGTCAAAACCACACAGGGTCAGCCCCGACAATACACTGTGTGAAACAGCCTGTGCTTTGTTTTCCTGAGGCGCCCTGGTGGTGTGTGGGTTTGACTGGACTGCTTGCTACAGGTTAAGAGTAAACCCACTACCCACTAGCAGCTGCCATGGGGGGAACAGGTAAGGCTGTCTGCTTCTGTCAAATGTTACAGCCTTAGAAACCTAGGGCAGAGGACTCCAGCTCCAGGTGATGCTGGTGCAAATAGTGTCTGCTACAGAGGATTGTACTAAATCATTTAAAAAATACAAAGCACAACCTCTCAGTTGTTGTGTCAAAATCAGCTTGATAATTTTAATGTGTTGCCTAAAATTTTAAAATATGAAGGCTAGTATCATATACCCAACTCTAAGAGTTAAATTTGATCCTATGGGTTTGTGTGTTACCCATGGGACACATAAATGAGAACTATTTTGACTTCAAATATCATAATGGAACAAACTCTGGAGGTGCGCCCACGGGCCTGAGTTGTCATTATGGGGGTTTTACCGTGACAGGAAACTACAAGTTTGGTCCCTGCATTTTCCACAGGTGCCACGGTGCTTCTCACGGGCACGTGGGGTCTGCTGAGTGCGCTGGGCAAGTCAGGAACGGAGCTGTTTGTGGGCTGTGGAAGTTCAGTCTACTGTCCCCTCAGTTTCGAGCGCATGCAAGATGGTTTTCATTCACCATGGGGGGTTATCCAAAGAAGCCTTTGAGTTCAAACCTTCGATTGTCTACAGGACAGCTATCCACATTTACCGCTAAGAACCCAGATGTCAAACATTCAGAACTGACTTTTAAAAATTGCCCAGATATGGAGGAAACTTCCTGATTCAGAGAAAAAAGATGCTTACAAGACTGACTGGCAGACATACAAAGAAGAGATAAATAGAATTCAAGGACAGTTAACTCCAACTCAGACTAGATCTATGGAAAAAGAAAGTGTGCAAATACATTTAAAAAGAAAAGCATTGATAAAAAAGAGAAAATTAGCAATACTTGGAAAACAAAAAAGACATTGCACAGCTTACAACATTTTTATAGCTGACTGCATCTAAGAAGCTAAGGGTGTTTCATGACAAGCAGCTGAAGACTAAATGAAAACTGAAAAAAATCTCTAATTCTCAAAAGCAAGTATATATTCAACTTTCTAAGGACGATAAAATTCATTATGATAATGATATCAAATCATCGGAAGCACAAGTGATTGAAGTTGGAAGAAATGATCTTATGTGTCCCAAAGTGAAGCACTGAAGAAAGATGATACTGAGCAGTGCAAGTTCCTGAACATCAAGTCCAAGATGGGGGCGTGCTCATGAGATCACGGAGAGCCTCAAGAAAACACTAGGTCTCAATGCTTGAAGCCATTGATAAAATTAAAAGGAAAAAGGTGACAAACATTTTATACAATTCCTTTTCCTTCAAGCTCATGGACTTTTGCCAATTTAATATGTATTATTTTGATACCTTTTTGTAACTCACACAGATGTAAGTTCATTCTAAATGTAATTTCTGTTTGAGAACTACTGAGGCACAAAATGAATTCATGCAAATGAATCATTTACCTTCACCAAGGTGAATCTGACTGAACTTTTTATACTGCCTAAGGACTTTGGAAAGATTTTTCTTGATTCTTTATATTATGGAAGCAGGAATTTGCCTTTGAAAATTGTTCTAAATTATAGGGACCACAATGTTCTATAATGTAATTATATATTATTTTTAAAAGAAAAACAAACAGCACTAATATAGGTAACTTTTAATTCCTAGGTAGGATTCTTGCTGTATTCAGCGTTGGTATAGCTATACATAAAAGTGATTTCTGGTTTTAGTTGCATTGTTTATAAAAGGGACTGAGAATTTTATAAACTTTCCTCATTGTCTTTTTATTTTAATAAAGCCAAAGCAAAAACAATGTTATGTATAAAATCTATGCACATTATTTTATTTGCATCAATAAATTATGCATAGAATATCATTTTAATATTTGGTTAATTGTGACATGTTTTCAAATGAAAGCTTGGTTTTTACAGTTTTTTTTAAATGTTAACTACCCACAGCGATCAAGTCAATTTCAACACATAGCAATCCTATAGGACAAAGTACACTTGCTCTATAGAGCCTCAGGCTTTAAATCACTATGGCAACAAACTGCCCGCCTCTTCTCTCATGTGGAGCAGCTGGTGTCTGCAAACCCCCAGCCTTGGGTTTAGCAGCCCATAGTTTAACTCACTGCTTCCTAACCCCGGGTGCCTCCTACTCCTTCACCTACAGAATTGTATTTTTTTTTCTTAAGTTATATTTTCTTCTCATGTGGTTATATTTGTCAAAAAAGTAGAAATTATGCCTCATGTAAGTTTTAAAATGAAAGAGTTAGAAAACAAGTCTCCAAAGTCTTTAGACCATGATCAACCTGTGCTTTCTAACCATCTTGCATCGCATATAAAGACCGGCGGAAACGCATTGCTTGCTGTGGCCGGTGGAACGAGTGTCCTCTGTAGGCCAAACCAGTCCACTGCCTGATTGTCATGGCCTGGGAGCTAGCAATAGTTTTAACATGGGTAAAGACTTAAAATATACATAATTCATGACTCATGACAATCATTAGTCAATGTTCTTAAGTAACTTTTATGGGAGCACAAAAATAAAATATTATAATGATGTTCAAATTCAACCAGTGATTTCAAACGTTTCACATATTTTATTTCTTTTAAAATACAGTTGACCAAGAGTCTCAAAATTCTGTTGCAATAATGAATTATGAATGGTGGTCATTACTCTTTGATTTCTGTTAAAAGGTAAAAGTTACATTTGTGAGACTGTAAAGATGAAACTTTTGTAATAAGAGAACTCTATTTTTAAAGCCTGAAATATTCTCCTAAATATAGCCACAATTCTGTTTTAAAACAAGTTATTAAAACAGTCAATATTATTCTCTTCTGATCAGAAAATACTTTTTAAATACTGCTGATTAACATGTTTCTAGAACATGATAGGAATTATTAATATAATTGTAAAATTAATTAATGCTTCACACCCTCTCCTCTCCTGAGTCAGTTTGGCAAATGAACTGTTTTTCTCTTGAAATTTATTTTTTCAAGAAATGATTTACTCTTAGATCGCTCATATGTTTATTTCCATTAGAAATAACACCCAAAACAAAAAACCAGCTGACTTGAAATCAACTTAAATGCTTTAAAATTACACTTACATATGGGACGGGGGGAGTGAGGAACTGATACCAGGAGCCAAAACGGAAAGCGAGTTTTGAGAAAGATGAGGGCAACAACTGTATAAGTGTGCTTTACACACTTGATGTATCTGTGGATTGTGATAAGAGTTGTATGAGCCCCCAATAAAATGATTTTTAAAATACAGTTACATGTAGCATGAAAAATCTTTCTGGTTTACTTTACTAACTTGTAAGGTTTTTGTTGGTGGTGGTGTGGTTGTCTTTCAAAATTCCATTTATTTTACCTGATTAAAAAAAAATAAGTTAACTTAAGTCTGATTTCCTCACTTTCTTTGAAAATAAAGGCATGTATTGCTACTCGGGTTCCAGTTCATATATCCAAAGGTTGTTTTTTGTCCAAAAAAAAAAACACCCAAAAAACCGTGGATAGCTCAGACGAGTTCTCTCAGCTACACACATGAATTAGTCTCATGAAGATGTCTTGAGGGAAAAAAAGGGAACTTTTTGTGTTATGGAAAAATTATTTGAGATCAGAGCTGACGTTTTTAACTGAACTCAATTGAACATATTCCTAACTCTCTAAAGCTTTGCAACAAGTTTACAGAGATGCTGCCTGCCCCACATACAACAACTATTGGATGAATCAGGTGTTTTAAGGAAAGTTGGGAAATGTTCAAGGGAGCCAAAAATAAGCCATCCATAATCCTTGACTAAAGAAGCTACAGCTGAAGTCCAGACACTGATGGAAGAAAATCACAGAATTAGCATCGACGCAATAATTATTGAAGTTGAGATCTCACATGGTTTAACATTTTTGATGTAAGAACACATCTTAAAAAAAAAGAAAACATCTTTGCCTTAAGAAGCTTGTAGCTCCACGAGTGCCAAAAGAGTTGTGTGAAGATAGGCCAGCTCAAAGAACAACCGTATATACTTGTGTATAAGCCGAGTTTTCTCAGCCCCCCAAAAATGTGCTGAAAAACGGGTTCAGCTTATACATGGGTCAGTGGTACCCCAGCGAGGTGTAACATCTCTCAGGTGATTGCCATTCCTCTGCTGTTCATTCAAAGCCCCGCTGACACTGCAGGGCTTTGAATGTTTGTTTACTCACATCTAACCAATCAGAGCCATCCTATGATGTGGATGGCTCCAATTCACAGAAGCACCCCTTAGTGATTCACTTATGCCAGCAGTTGAACTGGTAAGGATGTGTCTGTGGCTGTGCTCTGTCTCTCCCCTCTGGTCTCTGTGTTAATTCACATCCTGAATTTCCCACCTAGTTTTTCTGGTTTCCCAGGTAATAATTAGGTACCTCAGGTTATACTCGGGTCGGCTTATATTTGAGTATATACAGTAATCTTTCTCTGTCTTCTAAGCAAGATCAAATTAATGAAGGAATGGTAACAGGGTGATTCTTGGATTTACCAATAGAATAAAAAGAGCAGGTCCCTCAGAATAGTGGCTTCTGAGATGTTTGGGGCATTTAAATTCAAGGTCCACATCTTGCAGGGAAGCAACAAAGCCCACCAGCCTGTGTGATCACAAGGTGTCAACAGGATTAGGTATCAGGCATTAAAAGACTCAAAACAATTATATCAATGTGAATGAAATGGGTTGGAGTGGAGATCCAAAGTGCATCTGTAGACAATTAGACATCCCTCACAGAAGGGTCCCAGGAAGGGATGAGCCAACCAGGGTGCAGTAGAGTACAGATAAAGCACACATCATTCCTCTAGTTCTTTAATGCTTCCTCCACCGTCCCCACTACCTTACAAATCTGGCTAGACTGGAACATATACATTGGTACAGATAAGCACTTTTGACACATGGAATCCAGGACCGATAAACCCCTCAGGAACAATAATGGGAGTAGTGATACCAGGAGAGTAGGGACAAGGTGGGGGGAGAAGTAGGAGAAAGGAGGGACTGATTGCAATGATGGACATAAAACCTTCCCCATCCCCCCTCAAGGAGAATGAACAACAGAAATATGGGTAAAGGGAGACAGCGGATGTTGTAAGATATGAAAATAATAATTTATAATTTGTCAAGGGTTCATGGGGGTGGGAGAGGGAAGGGAAAAAAGAGGAGCTGATACCAAGGGCTCAAGTAGAAAAAATATTTGAAAATGATCATGGCAACATATGTACAACTGTGTTTGCTACCATTGATTTATGAATTGTTATAAGAGTTGTAACAGCCCCCAATAAAATGAAGAATAATACAAATAATATTAAATAAATAAAGTCAAGGCCGAGAGATTAGCTCAGACGGCTGGTGTGAGATGCCTTCAGGTTTACATGGACTCATAGCAACTCTGTAGAACAGAAAGAAAAATCCACTTGTTTTGTGCCACCATCACATTTTTGAGGTCCTAGTCTGTTGTTGCAGCTACTGTGCCAATCTACCTGGTTTAGGTCTTCTGCTTTCTCACCGTCCTTCTTAGTTACCAAGCAAGGTGTTATTGCTCTCCCCGTGGATGTCAACACGGGCGTGGTGTCGCTCAGAGAGCATCAGGTTATCCGGGAAGTGAAGAGCGATGGAAACAGCTCTCTCATAAATGGATAGCCCTAGATGGAGGATATGTTGAGAAACAAGAGCTTTACAGTTTGATACTTTTGTTTAACTACTTGTAGCCATGTTCTTATTCTTTTGACATCCCTCATATTATTTGCCCTTTCCTTACTGTATGAATACAGGCAAGCGGTACTGTCTCTTGTTCCTATTACAAATTTCAAATGTGTCTCTTTCCTTTTTTAAAGCCCTAATCTAATTTTGACCTCGGTGACCATTTTTCTTTCCAATGCAGAAAACTTCTAACTAGTTTTCTTGTGTATATTTTTCATTAGCTCAATCCTTTATGCACATTGTATATCAGTCATTATGAGCTAACAGTAATTCTGATTTTATCCTTGCTTTCCTTAACATTTAAATAATTAGTTGTCCACCAAACTGACAACCATCTCTCTAAATTAGTATTTGAGTATTTCACACAGTAAGATATCAAACTCTTTATACAACTATATCCACCACTTCTCTCTGGTAGCTTCCATATGCTTGAACAAAACGAGCACCATCCGAATGTACATACATTTGTTTTCTCCATCTGTAGTTTTCAGTGAGGGAGGAATATTAAGTGTGCCATGGACTACTAAAGAATGAGCACATCTGTACTGGAAGTAGTCAGGGGAGGGTACCAAGTCATGGTCTCATGTACTTTTGGGCATATTTGGAGCTAACAGGAATACATACACTTGTCTTATGGGATGCTTTCAAAAATAAACAGTTTCTAAGGGGATCTACTGAATATTGCATTTTCAATTGATGAACATAAATTATCATACCATTTATTTAAGCAATTTAGATGTTCTATCCATAATGCCAGGTAGTTGTTTTGTGTTTTAATTTCAATTTTATATTTTTAGTTAGATATATTCTTATGTATTTAGTATTTCTGACAGAAAGCTAAATTAGTATATAGAAGTACAGTTGGTATGGATTGTGATAAGAGTTGTATGAGCCCCTAATAAAATGACGAAAGAAAGAAGTTCAGTTGGCCCTTGAAAAACATGAGTGTTAGATTACTGAGAGTACTTCCCACCACACAATTGAATTCTTCATATCACTTTTGACTCTCTGAACTTGTCTACCAACAGCCTACTGTTGACAGAATGCCGTACTGACAACTAAACAGTTAACAGTTATTTTGCATGTTATGTGTAGCATATACTGCACACACACAAAGGCAGCATTTTCCATACAAGATAAAAAGTTATCCCCCAAGTACAAAGTCTTATGCCTGCTAGCATATCTGCAGTGGGAGCTTCACAAGCGTGTTTTGCTGTATTATAGTGGCCTTCCCCTTGAACTCACTTATCTTCAAATGGAAGTCAACTACACTGTAGGTATCCAACCTTATTGCATTTATGAAGCAATCCAACTTTCCCAGCATTACTAGTGGCTCTTCATATGGGTCTCATAGTATTATTTAATATTTACCATATTGCACTAAACATGATGAAGAATGGGCAAGAACCATAAAGGATCAGTTTTTTACTACCATGCACAATTTATTGGAGAGATGGACTGCTCACATAGAGATAATTAGCTAATTAGCATCACATGGTTGTGCGTGTGTGTATATAAGTGGATTTCTGCAATTGAAACCCATGTTGTTCAAGGATTACATTTATTTTTGTATATTGATCCAGTCTTCAATTACTTGTTACCAGTATTTGCTATCTTTATCTTCCAACTCTCGTGGAGATTTTAAATCATGTTATGAACAATAGAAGCAGTCTTCTTTCTTTTTTCAATTATTATGACAATTAATTGTTTGTGAGCGTTCTTATTTTTTTACTTATTCAGGAGCTTTGCATCTTTACTCAAGGAAAGATTAGACCTATATTTTTTAAATAATTTTCTCCTTTGAGGTTTTATATGTTGAGTTGTATATGAGTTTATGTTGGCCTCATATGTTGTTTTTTTGTGTGTGAAATACCTCCTCCATCATTGTTTTTCGAAATAATTTAAGTTTGAGCTTACTTGTTTCTTAAAAGGTTGTCTCAAGATATACTTTCTAGGGGAAAGTTCGTTTAACTTTGATAGTCTCTGAACTGCTATCCCTTTCTCCAAACCATATGAATGAAGGAAGTTCGGCTTAATAATTTAACACTCAAATGTTGCTACACACTCTGAGTAGCACTTGGGGTTGGCAAACAAATTGAGAGGAAATTGTATGAATAATTTTGAGCTCATTTCTTTTCTTTCTTTCTTTTTTTAAATGAACTTATTTGTTGTTAGGAGAGAGTACTCCCTGGAAAGGACATTGTTTTTGGTAGAGGGGCAGCAAAAAAGAAAGGCCCTCAAGATGGATTGACACAGTGGCTACAACAGTGGCCCCCGACACTGGCACCATTGTGAAGGTGGCACAGGACGGGTGGTGGTTCCCTCTGTTGTAACTTGGGGTGTGTGTGGGGGTGATAAGTTAGAACCGCTGGATGGCACCAAATGAAACAGACATTCCTGAACTCTAGTTTCTGTCTCTTCATCCCCGGAAATTTCTGCAAGGAGGCCTCCGCTTTCTCCTTTGTTTCTCTTGCCTGTTAACACAATTGGGGAGTGTTCTAGGAGAACATGTCGGGGCAAGTATAGAGTCTATGTCATCAGGAGTCTTTACAATCTAAGATGGCAGTCCCAAAAGTTCGGGCTTTTTTGATTAATCTGGAGTACTTTCAATTCATTTGTAATCCACTGTTTATTATAGATATTCTTAGTAGGATCCTAACTCATGCAAGTTATTCTATCATGGCCAAGAGGAATGAAACATTTAGAAAGAAAATTTCCAGTTGTCCAAGATTGTTATAAGTGGGATAGTGAAATAAAGTATAGTAGATAAAATAAATAAAGTCCTTGGTTCCCAGACTTTACACTTTGCATGAGTTGTTAATGGATAAGTATATAAATGAATAAATAAAATAAATATACAATTTCCTATAATATATTGAAATTAGTATAAAATAATGAAAATTTGTGGGCTAGATTACATCAGTTGGTGTTGAAATTGATTGAGTAATCGGGAATTTAAGGTATAACTTTTAACTGGAATTAAAATTAAATGTGGGAATAAGCCATGTTGTTATTGTTGTTGTTAGGTGCCATCAAGTTAGTTCCAACTCATAACAACCCTGTATGCCATGGAACAAAACATTCCCAGTCCTGCATCATTCTCACAATTATGGACATGCCTGAGCTTATCACTACAGCTGCCTTGCTAATCCACATTGGCAAAAGTAATCCTCTTTTTCCCTGCCCTTCTGCCTTATCGAGTATGATGCTCTTTTCCAGGACTGATTTCTCTGAATAACAAGTCTAAAGTACTTAATTAAGATTAAGTCTCACCATCCTTTCTTCTAAGGAGCATTCTGGCTATACTTCTGCCAAGACAGATTTGTTTATTCTCTTGGTAGTCCACAGTATGTTCAATATTTAGCACCTTAACTCAAATGTGTTGTTTCTTCGTCACTCTTCCTTATTCAGTGTTCAGCTCTCACATGCATATGAAGTGGTGCACCTTAGTCCTCAAAGTAACAGCCTTGGTTGCCAACACTTTAAGAGGTCATGTAGCAGATTTGCCCAAGACAATGGGACCTTTGCTCTCTGGACTACTACTTCTGTCAGTCTTGATTGTGGATCCAAGCAAGATTCACTCGTGATCACTTAAATCCTTTCTCCGCCCCTTATGATGTGGCCAATTGGCTCTGTTGTAAGGGTTTGGGTTTCCTTCACCTGGAGTGGTGATCCATACTGAAGCCTGCAGGCTTCATCAAAAAGTGCTCCAAGTCCTTCTCAGGTTCATATCTAGTAATTCATTGCATCACATTTAGATGATGAATGTAGTTTGTATTTCCCTTTTGTATTGAGTTCTTACTTCTGTTCTGGATTTTTAGGTGTGTCATAATATAATTACATAATACCCATTCAAACTTAATTCTACCTTTATATACAAAACATTACTCAGCGCTTAGGACGCGGTGGACACTGTGCTTGGTGCTAGAGTAGGCATACAGACAAATAGAGCATGGCCTCATGCTTAGAAGACAGCATGACCATATCCGGATAATTATGCTTACAATGTTTAATTGCTATAAAAGCAGCAAATGTAAAATTATCTAGATAAATTAGTCTTCTCCATAATCTGCAACTCTATTGTTTGTTTGTTTTTCTAATGCAGTAATAAGCACTTTTACTCATTCTTCCCAACTTCACTTCAACGTCCTAGATCAATCAACATGAAATTTCTCCTTAGATATAATTGGTTACTTTCTGAAATTACGTTAAATTTAAAAAACTTTTAAGCAAGAAGGTACTTAAAACCAAGATTGTTTAAAAGTATAATTCAGGCTACATAAGAATTAATGATTACGTGTCAAATATTATGAAGGACCTGAGATTTTACCTTGCACGTAAGCCCGTAAGTTAGGCTACCTCACTGTTGTGGGCACTAGTAAAAAGACACTGGAGTCAGAGACAAATGAATGCTTACTTAGCACAATAGGTACTTTATGTTCACATTGGCTTCCCTTGCCCAGCAAGCTTCACAGATGGCTCAGGGTATGCTGTGTACACGATGGCGTGTGTGATATCCAAGGCTCCCCAAGCCATAACTTAGAAATAGCTCCTAGTAATCTTTCCCACACTGTGAGCGAGAGGGAAGAAGTATTGTTATGCTGAACAATAGACATTTGCCTAATGGAAAACACCAACACTGTCTATTGTAGTCAGTTAGCCATGTGAGTATCCTGGAAAATGCAGTTCAAAACTAAACCTCGCACAAATCATGCAGAAATGTGAGAGACTGATGGACAATTATCTTCTACCATATACACCCCTTGCTTCCACATGGGGAAATTTTCCATAAGCGCCTCACTCCAATGGCCTGCAAGCATATCTGTAGCTATCCTGTGGTCTCAAACAGTTCTCACCATTGAGTTGAGGCTTCCTGGGATGGCTTCCAGGGCCAAGGTGGTATTCCTTAAACACCTGCTGATCTCTAAAGCCTCTGACACTTTCTGAGTAGCATTTGGAATGACTGAGAATGGAGTTAAAGAAGATACCCCAGAATGTGTCTTAAGTAAGGCATAGGATCTGTAGCCATCCCTTCTGTCTAAATGACATTTGAATAAGGTTAAGAGAAATGGTCATCAAATTATTGTCAGAGCCATATAGTAAGGAATGATAGACCAGAAGCAAGATAATTTAAAGTGCTTGTAGCAGTCTGAGAAGGCTGCAAAGGGGGCTGTTCGCTGCGAAGGAAGGATTCAGACAGTTTACCAGCGTTTCCTTCCCTGCATTCATAAGAGATCTAATGTGTTCCCCTACTAAGTAATGAGCTGATTTTTCCCCTCTATCCCAACAAAATGAGATCACTAGGGATTCATTAAATGTATTAGAGGAAATAAATTTACATATATGCATATATCATGACCACCAGTTATTAGGACAGAATCCTGACCAAACACATCTATTTAACACGTCACCCCTTTTATCCTAAGCACTGCATAGGAAGTACACATGAAGGGATCATTCCTTTCTGCGGGCAGCCACATTCAGTGATTGTGTTAGGCTGGGTTGATTAGAGAGGCAGTGACACATGTAGATGTGAGAGCTTTATATCAAGAAGTAATTATATATCAAGCAAACATCTCAAGCCAGTCTAGATCAAGCCCATAAGTTCGATACTAGTCCCTCCTCAGTCTCACACATCCACCTAAAATGATGAAGAATGCAGGAAGATCAAAGGTCGGTGGGTACAAAGTCTTGTGGATCCAGTAGCTGTGGAAACATCACAGGCTTCTCAGGTCTCAGAGTCATTTGCCAGCAAGAAAATGAAGCAGAGGGGGTGGGGCCTCCAGAGAGCCAAACGAGTCATCAAGCTGCAACCTGATTGACAGGGTCAACACACCCATATCGTCTTACAGGTGCCAGGTTGGCACAAAAACCTATCACAGTCAACCCCTTGTCAACTTGGCACTTGTTCACAATTCTCTAGTCATATATAATTTTTAAAACAAGAACAATAGTAAAATTATATTTGTGCCTAACAAGATAAAACTAAAATGCCTACAATCAAACTGTGCCAGCCTCATTCCTGTAAGTGAACCAAGCAAAATTGTTCTGTACGTGTGCAAAATGTAATATTCTATAAGTGAACAAAAATCAATATTCTATAAGTGTACAAAACGTTATATTCTACAAGTGAACAAAATGTCATTCTATAAGTGAACAAAATGCAATATTCTATAAGTGAACAAAACAAGAATATTCTATGCCTAGCAACAGCAGTTATGTGAACAACCAAGTCACAATCCTATCTAAATATTCTGGCACCAATGAAAGTTTGTAAGAGAGCCACTTCATGGCTTTCTCCCCACAGTTTTGGGTATTCAGTTTCTATACTACTTAGTTATATCAACCCCGGGCTCTGAGGAGACAGGCATGTTCTTTGATGTAAAGAATCTTCATTCCAGTTGGAACCTTGTGATTCCGTACCCATAGCAAAGTTAAATCAGGATAAGCTGTCCATAAAGTCAGGAGCAATATGCACCAAGTTACAGGCTTATTAACAATCTTAATTTCATCTGCTGGGGGTCTGGACAGCTTGATTTGGCCATCTCACTTCGCCTCACCTGGGTGGCCTGTGGCCACCTCGCCTTTTGACCATGGGCCCTGTCACTATGGGACCTGTCACTATGGGCCCTGTCAACTATCCCATTAATATGCCTTTGACCTCTGACTGCATCGAGCTTTTTGTCAGCCCATTTGGCCTCAGAGATACTGAAGGGGTGATTTCACCCTCTGAACTCAAAATTTACATTTATCATTTTCGTTTTCTCCATTTTAAACAGAAATAACCAAAGAAAAGAATCAAAACTTTAACTTCCTATGTTCTTTCCGGAAAACAATCCAGTAAACTACATGGCCATAGCTGACCTCCAGCTAGCCAAAGAAGAAAAACTGTGATGAGACAGAGATCAGAAAAGCCTCCACTTTCCATCTTCATGATTTGTTTTTCTAGTACCCCACTTCCATGGTACCCTAATGTGTGAGGCCACATGGCTAGAGAAACAAATCCAGTGACACTCATATATGTGTAAGAGAGAACTATATATCCAGAAGTAATTACATACCAAACAACCATCCTAGCCCAGTTGAGATCAAGCCTATAAGTCTGATAATGGTCCACAGGTCATCTTCAGACTCAAGCCACCACATGCAATGATTCAGAATGCAGGAAGATCTCAGGCAAGTGGGTGCAAAACCTTGTGGATCCACTAAAGGTGGAAGTGTCACAGGGCTCTCAGGTCTCAGAGCAGCTTACCAGCAGGAAAGTCAAAGCACAAAGCGAAGGACTGGCCTCCAGATAGCCATTTATCTCGGTTGTGTCTCCAAAGGCAGTGATAAAGCTGTGGCCTGATGGACGTCTTTTACAGATGCCAGGTTGACACATAAAACCCTAACTATACAGTGACCAATTTCATTACCAACATTTCTGGACAAATGAGGGATGTAAATTCAATTATTATCTCATTTTGGGTCCTTTTTGGAGTAAAAAGTGCTTTAATGTGCTTCTGACACAAGCTATAGTATTTTCGGTCACTTCATATTCATGTGAAAGACAATGAATAAAAGAGAAAAAAGATAATTGATGTATTTGAATTATGGTGCTGGCAGAGAACACTGGATGTACCATGGATTGCCAGAAAAATAAACAAATATGTCTCAGAAGAGGTAAAGCCCAAAAGAGCCTTAGAAGGAAAATGGCAAGATATCATCTCATCTACTTTGGATATGTTACCAAGGAAGATCCAGTCCCTGGAAAAAGACATATGTGGTAGAGTAGAGAAAAAGGAAGATGATGGCTTCAAGGAGACGGATTGGCATAGAGACTGCAACAATGGGCTCCAAAAAGGCAGTGGTTGATTGTGAGGAGTTAAAAACAGGACCTTGGTGTTGTTGATGTATGTTATACATATAGTTGTCATAAACAACTCCATGCCATTTTAGGACCATAAGAATCATCAGCCTAAAAACAGTCCCGCTTGCTGACTATTAATGTAGAGCTGTAGTTTTACGCCCCAAGCCAGTTAATCAATTATCTTTAAAAATGTCAGCAAGGTTTTAAGATGGGACTGTATTTGGGGCAGGTAGAAGAACAATTGTGTGATGTGACCTCCTCCACCACTAGATAAAATTGTACATTTTTTAATGTCACAACTCTTACAAGCAAGAACAGCCTGTGAATCAAAAATACAAAACCAGGCTCCACCAGTGACTTGGTGCCCGCCGTTTTCACCAGGCAGGGGGCGCTTGGCATGGGGCTTCATGTCCAGAAGCGTTCTATCAGAAGCGGCGTTTGGTTTCCACTCTGTACATTCCCAAAGAGGGGGTGTTTTTGATCTGTTATCTATTGCCACATGCCAAACCAAACTCTTAGGCTATTGACAACGGCCCAAAAGTCCGTCAGATTCCATTTAGCTGAAAATTCCCCCAAACAGGTTCAGTTTGAGAAAAACTTGATTGGAATGAGGGCCCCGCTGAGTCTGTGATTTTGTGTCAAGGAGTGTAGAGAAGCGTGAAGTTTTCTCAAAGGAATCGCTGCTGTTGTTGTTTTGTTTTGTTTCAAGTAAAGCAGAGAAGCATTTAGACCAGGGCAGCTGTGTTTTGTTGTTGTTCGTTTTCCATTTGACAAATGAAACTGTTGGGACACCCCCCTCTTTAGTCAGTTATTTAGAGATAACCCACCTAAAGTGGAAATATCTATTTAAAGAGTCACGAGAGTTCAGTTACAAGCTGATAACTGGTGATCGTCAGTCCAAAACTCGATGGAAGTTTCCAGATGGATGCTCTCTTTCTTGTCAGTGACTCCATTGAATGAAATGAGCAGTAACCGTGGCTTATATTGATCGCATTGCCCATGAGGTTCAATCAGGTGTTGGGCCTCCTTCCTTCGTGAAGGGCTGCAGAGACAGCAGTTTTCTTTGACTGTCCATGTCCACAGCCTCGGTAACCCCGCAGGGGCTGCCCAGCATCGTAATCAACTCTGTATCGATTAACATGATGTCAAAATGGCCATGTTGTCATCCACCAGGGGTTCAAGTCATGTTCTCTTTAAATGTTCTTTGAGTTTGGAGAATAAAAGGATCTGGGATATATGGTGCACAGGATGAGGTTTCTTAAGCATATTCTTGTGATATTAAGCCCTTGATACTCTCAAAGAATGAGCAAGTTCATTGTGATGATAGAAAAATTATTTCAGTAAACTTGCCTGGCCTTTTTCTCACCAATGAAACTTTCAGTATTCTTAGAATTTTTACCTAACTCTCATTTTTCATCATTCAAGAAAATTTATCAAGAAAATCCCATGGAAAACAAAAATTAGTCTTCATATCTTCCTGAACTTCTCTGACTTAAATTTAACCGGCCAACAGTTCATCCTGCTCTCTGAATTGATTGGTGAATCTAAGAGTGCCTTTTGTTGCCATTCATTCAATTGATTGGCAAATCTAAGAGTGCCCTTTGTTGCCTTCCATTCCATAAAATAAACATCATTTGCTTTGATTTAACTTAAAAGACTGATAAAAAAGATCAGCTCCTTGAGCTAACAGGTTTTTTCTCTATACTTTTTTTCAGGGATTGTAAGGAAACTAAAATAATGATATTTTTGAGAGAACTTGTCTACAGCCATCAATTTTTTAAATCATTTTATTAGGGGCTCCTAATAATCCATATATACATACATACATCAATTGTGTAAAGCACATTTGTACATTCATTGCCCTCATCATTCTCAAAACATTTGCTCTCTATCTAAGCCTCTGGCATCAGGTCCTCAATTTTTTTCCCTCTCTCCCCGCTCCCTCCTCCCTCATAAACCCTCAATAATTTATAAATTATTATTTTGTCATGTCTTGCCCTGTCTGACGTCTCCCTTCACCCACTTTTCTGTTGCCCATCCCCCAGGGAGGAGGTCACATGTAGATCCATGTAATCGGTTCCCCCTTTCTAACCCATCCTCCTTCTTCCCTCCCAGTATCACCACTAACACCACTGGTCCTGAAGGGATTATCCACCTTGGATTCCCTGTGTTTCCAGTTCTTATCTGTACCACTATACATCCTCTGGTCTGCCCAGATTTGTAAGGTAGAATTAGGATCATGATAGTGGGGGAGGAGGAAGCATTTAGGAACTACAGGAAAGTTGTATGTTTCATTGTTGCTACATCGCACCCTGACTGGCTCATCTCCTCCCCAAGACCCTTCTGTAAGGGGATGTCCAGTGGCCTACAAATGGGCTTTGCATCTGCACTCCGTCCTTCCACCTTCATTCACTATAAGATTTTTTGTTCTTTGATGCCTGATAACTTTGACACCGCGTGATCACACAGGCTGGTGTGCTTCTTCCATGTGGGCTTTGTTGCTTCTCAGCTAGATGCTCACTTGTTTACTGTCAATCCTTTAAGACCCCAGATGCTATATCTTTTGATAGCTGGGCACCATTAGCTTTCTTCACCACATTTGCTTGTTCACCCGCTTTGTCTTCAGTGGTTGTGTGGGGAAGTTGAGCATCATAGAATGCCAATTTAAGAGAAGAAAGTATTCTTTCATTGAGGAATTACTTGAGTGGAGACCCAATGTCCTTCTGCTGCCTTAAATTTAAACCTATAAATATATGCACATAGATCTATTTCCCCATCCTCATATATAAATAGATTTGCATATGCACATGCCTTTATTTAGACCTCTATAAATGTCCTTTGCCTCCTAGCTCTTTCCTCTATTTCCTTTGACTTTCCTCTTGTTCCATATTAAGCTCAGTCTTCATTTGGGTTTCAGCAATTCCTCTTGGTTACATTACCCTGGATCATGCCCTACCAGGCCTGCTACACCCTCCTCACCACTAATTTGGATTATTTGTTGTTCCCTTGTCCCTGAGTTTGTTAACACCACTACCTTTACTCCCACCTCTCCCTCTCCCATGTCCCTCCAGAACTGTCAGTCCCATTGTTTTCTCCTCCAGATTGTTCATCCAGCCTATCTTATTTAGACAGACCTATGGAGATAATAACATGCACAAAAACAAGACAGAGCAAAATCAAGCAACCATATACAACAAAACAACAACAGCAAACCAATGACAAAAATAAAACAAAACTCAAGAAAGAAAAACTTGTTAGATCATGGGTTGTTTGTTGGCCTTTAGGAGTGTTTTCCAGTCCAGTCTGTTAGGGCACCATGCCCTGGCCCCAAAGTTCACCTTCAGCATTCCCTGGTGACCTCACTGCTCCGTTCCCTTGCTGTTCTGTTGCACCCCCTTAGTGCTTTGCCTCGGTGTGGCTGGATGAGTTTTGGTGTGATTCCCACACTGTGTCTCTGGTGTTGTCCCCTGTAGGGCTATGGGTCAGTGGGGGACGTCATGTTTCATAGTGGGGCTGGCCATGTGGTCTTCTCTGTGGACTGGCTGCTCTAATTGGGGTCATTGTCCTCAAGGCCTGGTGGGCCAGGATGTGCTCCACTCTCTCCTCCTCCCCCTTCATCTGCTCCTGTGTGCTCTGATCAGATATGTCCCTCTCCCAGAACTGCAGATTCAATGTTGTCCTTTGAAATAATTTCTTCTGGTGGGAGAGGCAGGTGTCCACATAGTAGCTGGGATTGGGGCTGGCCCCTCAGACCTCTCCACTGGTTCCCTACTCCACGCGGGCATGTTGCATTCACATCTTGGAGTCCTGGGTTGAAGTCTGGTCCCTCTTCTGCTGTGGAAACATAAACAATACTCTCCCCTTGGATGGGTTAGTGCCCTGTGCCCCTGCTTCCCATTTCTTTTTTATTATTTTTTCCTCTTTCCCCACCTCCTTTTTAGTTGTCTACCATGTGTAGCCCTGCATTTGATCTGGTCCCTGCCATATTACCTGGTCCTCACCCCAGTAATGTTTGTATACTGTAGCTTTTTCCCTATGCACCTTTTGCATTTTTTTTTAAGTTTACCTTAGCGGACTCATGTTGTACTTGTCCTTTTTTTGCTTGGCTTACGTTGCTTAGCATGATTTCCTCCAGTTCTTCCCACGCAGCGATGTGCTTCATACGTTAATCACTGCTTTTTAACGATGCATTGTACTCCATTGTATGTATGTACCACAGTTTTTCAATCCAATTGATGGGAATTTGGGCTGTTTCCAACTCCTTGCAATTGTGAACTGTGCCGCAATGAATATTGGAGTACAGATGTCTGGCCTTGGTTTGTTTCTTGACTCTTATGGGTATATGCCCAGTAGGGGGGTTGATGGGTCGTATGGTAACTCATTTTACTTCTGTTTTAGCTATCACCAGGTTGATTTCCACAGTGGTTGTACATACTTACAGGTCCACCAGCAGTGGATGAGACTTCCTGTCTCCCCACAACCCCTCCAACACTTGTTGCTTTCTGATTTTTTGAACTGGGCTATCTCTGAGAGTGTTAGGTGGTACCTCATTGTTTTAATTTGTATTTCTCTTATGGCTAAAGATCAGGAATATTTTCTCATGTTTGTTGGCCATTCAGATTTCTGCCCCTGTGAAACTTCTGTTCAGGTCCTTTGCCCACCTCCTCAGTGGGCAATTAGATTTTTTTTTCTTTTTGGAAACTAGCAGAGTATTGTAGATTTTAGTAATAAGGCCTTTGTCTGATGTGTCATTGCTAAAGATGTTTTCCCAGTCCGTGGACTCTTGTACTACTCTCGGTGAATTCTTTCGATGTACACAGGTGTTTTATCTTCAGTATATCCCATTTGTCAATTTGTGCCTCCTCTGTGTTTGAGTCCTTCCCTATTCTGATAGTCTCTGTATTCCGCGTGTCAAAGTTCTCAAGTTGGTCCCAATTCCCTAATTGATTACAGCCATCAGTTAATCACAGAGGCATGTTTAAATACTGAAATCTATGCATGTATTTGTGAACTAGAATATTAGCAGCAACATATTTTTTCTTACCCTTGTATAATCCACATAAAAATTTGCCCTGCAGACCAAAAGGTATCATCAATTCAGTGAAAGCTATAGAACAGAAGGTAGAAGGTCTAACACTAAATCTTGGGGGCGCAAATATCAAGAGTGATTTCCTCACTGGGACTTCTCTGCCTGTAGTTCTTCCTCTCTTGACATAACTTCCTCTATCGTTTACAAGACAAAGTAAAGCATAGGATACATCAACTTCTACTATCCATTCAGCATTATGTGAAGTTGGCACGCAGAGTGCCCTTGACCTCCCTCTGACTGAGTGTGTCAAAGGGCACCGAGGTTCCATGCTTTGGATTACAGCTGCCCTCAAACCCACGGGGTGCGGTTTCTCCCCACAGGGAAATGCCTTATCTGCCAAGCTTTCGTGCCATGGAGGCAGTTTCGACTCATAACAGCATGGTGAGCAACGGACTCGAACCCTGTCCAGTCCTGTGCGAGCCTCACCATTGTTATGTTTTATCCAGCTGTTGCAATCACTGAGTAGATCCAAATCTTTGAAGGTGAAGTCCTTTGGCAGGGACCGATGTCTCCTAATAACATGTCCCCAGTATGTGAGGGAAGTCTTACCATCTGCCCTTGGACGGAGCATTCTCTTGTACTCTTCCAGAGACAGATATTTGTGCTTCTAGCAGTCCATGGTACTTTCAATATTCTTTGCCGCAGTCAAAATTACAGCGCATACATTTTTCTCCAGTTTTCCTTATTCATTATCCAGCTTTCACATGTATATAAGGTGACTGAAAATATTGAAGCTGTTAAATATACAAACACAAATATATAAACAGAACCAGTCTGGCATTAGAGTTGTCACAAGATGTGCATAACTGTGAGATACTTTTGAGAATTGCTTTCTTATTTAAGCTCCTATAATATGAAATAATAATAAAAATTATTAATACATAGGAAAATATTTCAAGGTAGGCAACTTTCAGCTCTGGAGTCACTGTCTGAAACCTACAAGCTACTGACTTGTAGCTGAGGGCAAGTCTGGTCCTAGTGTCTTTATGTGTCAATGAAAGGGTAATATTAGATATGAACATTTTACATGTATATGTAAACATAAATGTGTTATTTTTAGCTCCTCTTCCTGATAGTTTTAATTTCTAGTCAAAGTTGGATTATAATAGAACAATTTCCTTCCTGATCGAAAGCCAAATACATATATGTCTGATCAAATGGTAACATAGTTACATATCTTCCAACTTCAAGTTCAGTTTTAATATATAGGTAAGTTTAATATAATTCTCAAAATAAACAGAAGCCTTCTATAGCTGGGGTGGTAAGTCAAAGAAATTCTGAACACAAGTTTTCCTTGAGCAATAACTGATCTTTGAATAAATGTTCAGTGGTAAGCATGATATATTAACATTCATTTTTTTTAACCAGTGGAATATTTGTAACTCTTGGTCAATTCCTCCTGACATTTTAAAAGGCTTTTTTTGCTAATAATCTACTGTCAAATATATTTGATATTAATAAGGTTGAACTCATATAATTCAGTAGTATTGGTAATATATTTGTGACTATATGATTATTACTAAAAGCATCTTTAGAATTTTACACTAAACTTCCCCTGTATGCTTCTAGATATTTCCGAGATAGGCATTCAAAAATTATTTTGGAACTTAGAAAACTTTGGACATTACTCTCAAAACTAATACAAAGCTTTGAGTTTGAATGAAGCAATATGAAAGTTCTGTGCATTTTTCCATATCAGTATAAAGGCATGGAGTTTGTCCAAGATATAATATCACATTTCCAAGAAAAAAATCCCTATCAAAATCTAAGTAATCTGGATAAAGGTCACATGCATTATGCAATATTTTCCTGCTGCAGAGAGAAAAAACAAGTAGTCTCAGGTTATATTAAGAGGAGGTAGTGTTGCAGGTGCTTAAGGGGGAAAATACAATTCTGTGTTTGTGTAAACCCAGAATAAAAGGCAGGGCCCATGCCTGGCAACCCTGACTTTTCCACAACCCCTGCTCAGGTGGCACCGTGACTTTCGCCCTCTTAGCCCCTTCCCCTCTCCTCATCCCCGTGCGTTTCTCCTGACGACGTAAATTGAGTTGACGATCGCGCACAAAAATAGATTTATTCTTGCCTTGATCTTCCCTCGGTACATCTGGATTGCCCTTTCTTTTATTAGACAAAAGGAAGAATGAAAAAGTCTGAGCCCTGGATCCTATTCACAGTTTCGCATCAAATAGCCGTTCTTAAACTAGATACTGGTTCTTTGATGTTTAAACTCCTAAGATATCCATTATAAATAAATACACTCATTTGGAACTTTATTTTTTCCATTGATAATGTGTTCCATTCAACTAAAAAAACTCCTTGTAGATTTTTATAAATAAATGAGGCTTTCCCCCTCTAATTCTGACTACCATATATTGAATAACCTCTACTAGAAGGAACTTGACAATGTTCTTAGCCACTGAATACACATGTTTTATTCACATAGATATTCAAGTAATAAGAGTTTGGTTAAATTTTGAAAGACTGAAAGCTCTACAGAAAAGTTAGTCACGTTTTCATGTGACAGCTGGACTATGAAGAAATAGGTTTATTTATTACTCTCATACCATATGCTACTACTAATGTATAGTCAGGATGGTTTCACCCTGCCTTTCTAAAAGTTGTTTCAAAATGTTGTTGCAAAATAGTAAACACTGAAATGGAAAATTGCATTATCTCACAATGTAACTAGTCTAGTTTTAAACCAAACATAAATATGTTTATTAATTTTAGAATCTTCTTTGAAAAATAGGTTAATACTGTGATTATCTTTTAGCATAAAGATCAAAAAACATTACAGAACCAGAGAAATTTATGATCAGCCATATTAGATAATCCATAAATAAAATTTAGATGATATCCTAACTAGTGTTATACAATTTTAGTATAACATGTAATTCCACTGTAGAAAAAAGAATTTGAAAATTCCTAAACTGGAAGAAAAATATTTTAAGAAAAATTATTTAAAAGAGGATAATTTCCAAGTTAAAATTTTAATATATAATTTTGTCATTTAAAAATGAATAAAATACAATGACTTAAACATTTTTCCATGTATTGCTATATTTATTGTCACAAAATTTTTATTCAGAAAATTTGAGAAAAATCAAAATCTATCTGATAGACAGTGTTTATAGAAGATTGACTCATATTTAAGTAATATGCTTTAATAATGAAGTTTGATATCATTTGCATTGTAAAGAGACAGTCTTTTTCGTTTGCTATGTCGGAAGTTGCCTCAGAGACATAGTTATAAAACAGTTAAATACGCCGCCGGACAAGCGAGTTCTCACTCAGGTCCTTTTTTTCTAGGTTAGGAGGAAGGAAAGTGGTCCCTGTTTTATTTGTTGTATTTTGTAACTTTGTTTGCACTAATGAAATGGATCATATGGTAGAAATGCAGCTAATAAGCTTTTTTGTTAATATAAATTATGATGTATTCCTTAATATTGTTAGTCTGTGAGACAATGTGAAAGATACTTTGTAAAAATCGTAAACACTAAACTGTGTACAACGTGATGTTATTATTTGTGCAGGCCGCCTTGGAGAAAGAATGGCTAGCATTCGATCCCTCCCGCTTCCCTTCACAAACACCACTTCTCCCGAGCCAGCTGCCTTGGCCAAAGGTAACATGTCACAGAGACTTCTTAGTGCTCGACTTTGCTCATTTCTTAAGGTTATGCTATGCTGCAGTGATTAATAATGCAATTTATTGACTTGAAAAACACAATGACTTTTAAAAGCCCTGACTTCTTCCTCATCCCCAGATGCAATTTTTCATGTAGCTTTTCTTTCATTTGCTTCTATTTTTTTTCTTTATTTTGGATTTCTTTCAACACTTTATTTCACAGTAGCAAAAAAAATGATGTGCTTCAGCTGCATATTTGGCAGGAGACTAAAATCACTAGTTGACAGCACTTGAAGAATACAAAAAAGATGCATTAAAAGGGCAACAGCTGAAGATTCTCAGTCAGAGGTCAATGAACTGCAATATCTGTTATTTATTTGATAATCTTTGAAGTTTTTGTTTTCTAAGATTTTTTTAGATCTTTGCAATAAATCATTTTGTATATGCAGATTATACCACCGCACATAACTCTTGTCGCTACATCAAAGGAGACTCTGTATATATTTCCTATTTTACATTGTTACAATTTTAAATTTTAAACTGAGTGTTGCCTTAAGAGGCTCCTTGGTAATATTCATGTAGATGCAATATAAGGTAAATGCTAGAATGTTCAATTTTACCTACATTTTCTTCATGCTAGCACTCTGGAACATCCAAATATGATGCCACATCACTTAATTTGCCAAGTCGTCCGGCTCAGGCATGGTTATGCAATGAGAAAGAAAATATGTTCTCACCAGAACACACTCAGTTTGCTAACAGGTAAGTTCAAGTATTCTTGTAGCAGATCTACTCAACAATGATGAAAAAAGTCAATTCCATATGAAATTATGAAGTAAAATGGTGAAAATGTGAAAATTGACTTGTTTTAAAAGACGGAAAATGTTTAATGTTGAAAAATACCAGAATGATTTTATGGAGTTTTTAGTGTGTGAAAAATGTGACAGGTAGGAGTAGTAAAGCAACGGAAAATCCGAAATGTCATTGAAACAAGGTAATTAAGTGTCAGGAAAAAAGAGACCTTGGCTTACTTACATAGAAAAAGATAAGAAGTAAAATCAAAATCTGTGTTGCATTCCTTTTGATGAAAGGATTGAAATATGCTTTAAGTAATTGGGATGTAAACATTTAAAATTAATGGAGGAGTTTTATTACTTTTCAAGATAGAGAGTTTTCTGTAACGGAAGCGGATTTATTTCCGTGTCTGAGGCCACATAAGCCGCTTGCTGTTTGGGAAGGGCTAGCCTGCTTCATGCTGCAGCAGTGAACGCTGGGTTCTTATCTCTCACCAGATCAGAAAGCGGGACTTTCTCTTGGACTCCTGAATCAAAAACTGGTAGAAAAAGTTTGCTAAGATTTGAAAAAGAAAAAAAAATCTCAGAAGAATGGTATGTGACATGTCTTACACTATTTTTTAAATGAAAGACTAATGTAATTTTAAAGATTTCAAGAATACCTCTATCAATTTTTAATATATCAATCATCTGATTAAACAGACTTTTCTTTAATAGGTATTTATTGCTGTATGTGTTTCGTCATTATTTAATTTCATATTTTAATAGGGGCTTTAAGGATATTTCTACTGCCCAGCAAATGCTGAAGAGAGCTCAGAAAATGAAATCAAAGAGGTTCAGGGAGAAGAAAGGTGAGTAATGAGCGCTTCTGGAATAACAGCCACGTGCGTCATGTTGAAGACTAATTCTCTTAAGGCATATTTTCCCAGCTACATTTCATATGAGCAGAAATGAATGTTCCATATGAATAAATCTATAGTGATGACTTATGGTGGAAAAACTTAAGAAAACATGGGGAAATTTATGTGATTACATTAACTGATTTGTTGTATTCTTCATTGCTCTTTTCACTCTCTGCTCTACTTGGCTATTGATTTTTTTTATCTATTGTGCCCTGAGAATTACGTTATAATTTGTTTCTGAGCTGTGTTGGTTTGGAAAGTGTTGATTCTAAAGAGTATCCTTCATGTGCTGATTCCTTTGTGTGTTTTTAAATTACTTGTTTGTGCAAGAAACCAGCTACACAGATCCATCAGTCACAGGAGTGTTAACTGAAGACTGGGCGCCATGCTTGTTTGGGGACAAAAGGAGCCCAGCTGAAGTCTTTCCTGAGTTTGCAGAACACGGGAAATGCTCGCAGGCTCCTCTTCCCTTTGCCAGGCTACTGGTCACGTCAGTTGCCTTTCTCTGGGTACCTCTAATCCTTTCAGCTTCGTTACTTAATACGTGAAGTAGATGAGAGATGTCAGGGCAAGCAGTTGCAAGTTATTATGATACAGCATCTCTACTTAAAACTATCACAATTCTTTGCATTTGTGCTTATGAATTTATTTTGTACTTACTGGGTAGTTCATATAGTTTCAATAGATGTATATAATGTGTACATATGTATGTATATATATTATTTATGGATTCATAGGCTCAATATCATTAACCTAATCTATTTTGTAGTATTTTTAGACTTTTGTTCATTAGGTATTTTTATTGTCAGTGAAATATTTCCATACATTACTTGTCAGAAGAACAAAAAAAATCTATGCTTATAGTTTTAGCTCAAGGAAATATATATATGGAAATAAGTATATATATGAAATGTATTTTTATGTGTATATTCATATTTGTTACCTTTAAGGAATAATTCTATAGAAATATTCTAAGGTCATATACTTACATATTTATTAAGCAGAAATAGTCTAACAGTAGCTGAAGTACTGCTTGTTTATCAGGAATGTGTGCTATCTGTTGTCCCATCTCTTAAGTCACCATTGGTTATTTATTAGTGATTAATTTTTGTATTTAAAAATACTTTCTTATTGTTATTGCTATCTTAACATTTTTCTTTTATTTTTTAAATTATATGTGTGTGTATTAAAATATCATCAGCCTTAAAATACTGACATTTTAAGCATTTTAAAGAACATAAAATGCTCTAATTTTTCCCCCAAACTGGTGCTCTTGTGCTCTTAATTATTTTCTAAACTCCTACTAAGTGCCTCGGGTCTTTGTGAGCTAACTGCTATTGGACAATTATCTTCGTGAAATAGTAACTCCAAACCCCTAAGAATAATGAGACCCTGTTTTAGCCCTGGGGATTAGGAATGTAATGTAATAAATCAGGGTAGTTTGATAAACTCATTTAATGCTTTTCTGTATGCTCCTGACTCATCTTCCACAGTATCAATAAACATTCTTTGAATACTAGTTCTGGGAAAGATAGTTTCTGAGACTCCTGGGACAAGTTCAAATATCAGAAGAAGTTTAAGAGCTGATTCAATAAATATTTGACAAGTAATTATCATCTATTTACCATATAAATCAATGAGAAATGATTTGATGACAGCCAACAACGTTGGTGTTCAAGAAAGTTTGCTAAATTTTCTTCTTTGAGATATGAACAGGTTTTGCAGTAGCTTTCAGGATTCAAGACTGAGGACCAATTTATCCTGCTAGATTCCAACATGGGTCTGTCTCTGAGTTGAGTAGATTCCTCCTTCTAATTCTTGCAATGGAAGAGGTGAATGTTTGAGAAACTGCGAATATTTTCGATGATCCATCTTAGTAAATAATACATGATTCAATAAGGAATGTATGTTGCTGTTTTCGTCTGCTGCTGAATGGAGTCTGGTTCACAGAATCAAACTGCCCAGAGGGTTTCCCAGGCTATGTAATTCATTACAGGAGCCCGTTGCCAGAGCTTTTCTGCTGGAGAGCAATGAGGCAGGTTTGAACTGTGGACCTTTCGGTTGGCAGCTGAATGCTTAACCATGGTACCACCACAGCTCTTTTAGGAATATAGACTCACACATCCATTAACGGCATGAAAAATATTGCTTTAATTTTAAAACTCCTCTTATTAGTCACAGAGGAGCTGATGTCCTACTGAGTTACTTGTTGGACTGTCTCCTCCCCAAATGAGTTACCTCCACAAGGCAAAGGGCCCATTTGATTTGGTCCTAATGGGTCTCTCTGAGTCACAATTTTCTGGGGCAGTGAGCATGGGTGTGGTTTTCGGTTCCTTAGTCACAAGGGGGCAGGAGAGGTTAACATATGAAAAGGAACATCTAAATTACAACCACATCTTAAATTTCACATTTTGATAGTGGTCACGAGGCATGATCCTGTTAGGTGAAAATCCTGAAAAGCAATAGTGTAACTCTTAGGAGCAGCATGCTCATGCCAATTGTAGGAAACAGAATTGCAATCGTCCAATAATAGCATCTGTGCTGGAATTTGTTTTGCCTTGGTTTCATCAACATTCTGTTGATTTGATGGAACCAAAATTGTCTTTCTTTTCTCAAAACTTAAAAGGGGAAAATATCAAAAGTAATGATGCTCTTCAGATCTCTCACTCTTTCCCCTTACTCTCCTTCACAACACGTATGCAAATTAGAAACATTCAAGATAAGATAAAAGGTGGAAAACGTGAAAGAGAAAATAAGTGGGGTCATCTCCATTTACTGAGTTTAACTCTCATGACATCATTTCGGAGGTGAGAGCAATGCGTTGAACACTGGGCTGTGCATTTGAGCGGCACCCTCCTTTGAGAAGACGAGGCTGCTGAAAATGCACAGCTGCAGAAACCCAAAGACTGCTTCGAGGTGCTTTACGAAGCAGAATTGATGAGAAAGCAAGGGGATTTTTAGTTTGGGCCTTGGATTTTATTCTTGTAGCACACAGAATTTTCTAGTAATTCTCCTTTTTTTTAATTTATATCTTTCTGTGATGTTCTATTAGCTTATTTGAGTCTACATAAAATCATGGCTTTCATGTAACATTTTCACTCACTAATAAAATGAAATAATGTTTTGAAAATGTAAATTGTCTTGTACGCTAGCAAGAGTTAATTAAATATTTTTACACATACAAGTAGGGCTTCAAAAATATCTAGAGAGTGGAATGAAAAGATAGTGAATTTTTAAATAAATGGCTTGAAGCCCTCATACATGAGAAACACATTTTATGTGTGACAATTTACTAACTTGAAAGTTTCAAGCCACAAGAGGGCGACATTGTCCATAGGACAGCGTTGAGAGGAACTAGTGGCAATGGCAAGATGGAAGGGGATGGGTCAGAGGAAAAACCAAGCCAAATCAAACCCATTTCCAATTCAGCACAACGAGAGATTTTAATAAAATAAAATAAATTTGCCCCTACAATATAACAAAGCACTGATTCTTAAGAAGTAGAGTTGGTGCATAGTATAAAATATATAATTCAAAATTTGGCCACGTAAACTTCATTCTACCTTAAAGCGAGTTGTTTGCTACCAAGCAATTAACATTTCCTAATCTTGCAGAAATCTGAGACAAAATTATTTTATTTAAGGTGAGACTGAAAATAGGCAAGGGGCAGGGTTGAAGCACAATTGTGTTATTTTCAGAGGGGGGTGGTACTGAGGAAAGCAGTTAATGTGAAAACACCTAGCTTCCTTAAGTTGGCTGATCACTGGGATCACCTGAAATCTAGTGCAACTGCAGATCCCTGGATTCCTCTCAATTTTGATTCATTGGCTTGCAAATAGAGGCCAAGGAGCTGTAGTTTCATTAGGCCCCCAGGTGATTTCAATGATCAGCCAAATTTTCGAACCAGAAGGGAATAAGTTGCTGAGGAAATCATTAGTATGCGCAGACAAAAGAAGAAGTAAAGGAAGGTGCATATGACAAAAGCGATGAATGGAGTAAAACATATTAAGGAATTACCATGATGAGTGTGGGTTAGGGTTCTGATGACTGTTATTCTTAAATAGCTGTTGGGATACCCAATATGATGGACATAAGTATGAACCAAAAAGGATGACCTTATTTTTGTAGTTTGTTTATGTATGAATGTATGTATGTATATGTATGTAGTATAAATAGTTGCCTCATACACAGAATTAATTTTAGAATTTGGTGACCTGTGTTGGAATTTGGCAGGTACTCAGAGAAGTTTGAAGTTCAAGAATGTAATGCATAACATCATCGGTGAGGTGAGGGTTATTGGTTCATTAAAAACACGCAGGGTCAATAACCTAGAGGTAGTGTGAGTACTTGATGGCAAGACTGAGAAGAGCCCGCTCCACAAAGAGGTGGCTGATTGGTTTTGATGGGTAGCATTCCCCAGAGAGGTGGAGTTTGGAATATAGGAATTTTGGTGGGAAGCAGCTGGTAAGAAGCTTAAGGGACAAGGGTATAAGGATGAAGACGTCGTATAGTTCTCCTACAATTGTAACATTATTGATATCCAATTTCATAAAGAAAAGCAAGAGCAAGATAAGGTAAACAAGATTAATTTAGTTGTCAAAGTAGAACCACAACTAGGACTAAGAATCATTTGTAATTGTTGAAGCACATCTCTCAGTCTCAGGTATATGTTAAGCATTCAATAAATGATTGTAATTTTATTTTTATGAATAAACAGTTTGAGACTGGCTGAGGGTTGGGAACATTTATCATAGCCAGGAGTTGTCAGGTAGAAATGTAAAAGGATAACTTTCTAGTGTGAATTAAGCAATTCATGGACTATAGTAAAATAGAGAAGCAAGGGGTCAGGTTTCAATGACAAAGTGATTAAGGATAATTTCAATGATCGTGTAACAGGATCAACAGGCAAGCCTATAGACAAAACTGCTGCAAAATGAAGTGCACTATTGATTTATTTTGTCTTATTTCCTAATTTCCAAAAAGAAGTAGAAGAATTTTGATTGAGTGTGACTTTTTTGGTCTCAGCAAAAGAATAATAAAACCTGCTTTGTAATATCCTTGAGGGCAGAGACTGTTCCCCACTGAATTCAGGAACTTAATGAAGGACCCCTGAGGGAGTACTGGTTAGGAGTGGGGCTGCTAACTGCAAGGTCACCAGTTCAAAACCACCAGCTGCTCTGAAGGAAGCAAGAAGGTACTATCTACTCCTGTAAATATTTACTATCCTGCCCTATAGGATCTAGTTGCTATGAATCAGCATCAACTCAACTAGATAGCAGTGAATGAGTACAGAAATGCCAGGAATATTGTAGATATTCAATAAGTATTTGTTAACATTCTCATCAGTACCGAGGTTAAAAAAATTGTATACCAGTTAGTGCCTCTAACAGTTTATATAAAAGTATGTGCGTGTTTTAACAATTCAAATATATACGTTAAAAGACACAAAGTTCATTAGAAAATCCAAAAACCTAACCAAACTTTGCCATCCAGTTGATTCTGAATCATATTGACCCTAGATAAGTTTCTGAGACCATACCTTTTTCCAGTGTAAGTTGAAAGCCTCATCTTTCTCCCATGCAGCAGGTGGATAGTGGTTCGAACTGCTGACCTTGTGCTTAACAGCCCAACATATGACCCACTATGCCACCAGGGTTCCACACTTAATAAATAGTTCTTTTGATAAGATAATGGGCTATAGCTAGTCATTTATGTTTAAAATGTATTTGACTGATCTACTGTACTTGACATATACATTTATATATAACCCTGAATTTTATGTACAAAGTTAATAATAGTAAGATAGACAAATCAGTGTTCTACAATTAGAATTGTAACCAAATACCATGAGGGAAATCACTTTGCCTAGGAGTTCAAGATCAAGATCTCAGGGAACATCAAGGTAAATTGGTATAACATAATCTGTAAAGCAACTAGAATCTTAAAAAACTTCATGACCGTCATCTCAGGTGCAACCCTTGGTCTTTCTTCATCTGAAGAACAATGCAGAAAGTCAAAGACATATGAAAACAGTCGGAAGGTCTGATGGACCATGCACCTCTGCATTCACATCCTGAAGCTACAACTAGACGGTGCCCATCTGCCACAACTAAGCGCTCTGAAAGGACTCACAATAACAAATTTTGGATATAGTGGGAGAAAAATGTGGGGAAAAACTCAAAATATTTTAACAGGCTTATTGGCTAAAGAAAGGTGGTTGGAACTGAGTCTGGCCCTTAGTCACTTTCAAGACAAGAACTGAATTCACATCCAGGGTTAAGTTTCCAGCAAAACAATAGACAGGTCAACAGGTGAACAATACCACAGGGAAGTACAAACTCCTTAGAACAACCAGTCCCACTTGGGGGATGAAAAGGAGAGAATTTGCCCAAGAATAAAGCTGCCAATGCCGGAATCAATAGGTAAGAATGACATGACACTGGGGCACAAAGAAAGGAAGTGGGAGGCGTGCTGTGATATTGTGGACACTGCAATCGTGTCACCAAACACATTGGGAGAAATGGCGGAAAGCTAATTTTCTCTGTAAACTTTCACCCAAACAACAATAAAAAGGTTTTTAAAAATTAGAATTGTAGCCAAATATAGACCTTTGTATTCTTTGTACATCCCATCTTATTCTATAAAATATTTTCCATGACGATATTAAATTGGGAATACTTTCTATTTATATTGTAATTATGTATCTAATAACTGGCAATGTTTGAGCCCAGCAGAAATGGCGTTAGGCCATGTGTGACGTTCTCCAGCTTCACTAGCAGAAAAGAGAATCCAACTCATATCTGTGGAAGGATGAGATCTAGGAGGGAGAGGTCAGAAATGCCTCTACCGTTCCAACCTTCTGTACCCTATTTGACCCTGACTTTCCCTCCCACAGCACTACACTTCTCTGCTCCATTCAATAATCTGTTACCAAGACCACACAGAACTCAGGGATAACTGAGATAACAATTATGGAAAATTAGGGAAGTTCAGAGGTCACAAGTCAGGATAAGAAATATTAAGGCTATAGTTCTTTTGTCTACAATGCCTCTTCTTTGTCTGGGTGTTAGATTTCCTGCTCCTACTTCTTAGGTAGCTCACTTTATCCCCATGGAATGAGAGCATTGACCAATCTCCATCGAGTCCTCTGCACCTTATTCGGATGCTGCCACCAGTCATTTGAAGGAGTAACACAGACTGAAGAGGCACGCCAAGTGCTTTCACTTCACAGTAGGCCCCTCTATGTTTCCTCACATTATCTCATTAATTCTCATAATGATATTTCAAAGAGAATATTTGAACTGCACAGAGAATAAGGCAGAGACTATGAATAATTTTTCCAGTTATGAAACTAATTAAAGTTGGAGGCAGGATCTTAACTCAAATCTGTCTTTTTGTAATATCTTTACTCATAAAATAGGTCAAATAGAAAGCCAAGAAGATCAGGTTAGTACATAAAATTTTTTTGACATATATATATGCAAATTATTCAGGTAACGTGTATTAATATATAAAATTTATACAGATGTATTTGTATTTTACACTCACAAATTCCATAGAAACACCCAAGCTTTATAATACATGTCATCTACAAATATAGGCTATTCCTAAAAGTTGTGCAATATTTTCCATAATTCTGAGAAATATAATCTCTCTGAAAGCTGTACCTCCTATTTAGTAAGGCAGTGGCAATTATTTAGCTAGTAAGGCAGAAAAGAAACTACAAATGCTATTTACTTCTCTAACAAACATTTTAAAAATCATTCTATTTTAGAAATTAATTAAAATATGGTATTGGGGCATTTTAATATTTAATGTCATTTTTCACTTAGGGTGGTTAATTATATTGCAGTGGGAATTCCAGAATACTTAATTGTGCTCATGCACGTCCTGTACATGGGTCAAGAGGTGGTTGTGCAAGCGGCACAGAAGAACACTGCGTGGTGTAGAATTGGGAAAGGTTATGTGTCAGGGTTTTACACTCTCACCATACTTATCTCGTCTGTATGCTGAGCAGGTATTCAGTGAAGCTGGGTTATATGAGCAAGAACCGGGCAGCAGGATTGGAGGAAGGCTTGATAGCAACCTGCAGTATCCAGACGACACAACCGAGGACTTGAAGCGCTTGCTGATGAAAAGCAATGATTGCAGCCTTCGCCATGGATTACAACTCGGTGCAAAGAAAACAAAAATACTCCCAGTGGGACCAGGAGGTAACCCCAGGCTAAACAGAGAAAAGACTAAAGTTGTCAAGGATTTCATCTTGCTTGGATCCACAATCAATGCTCATAGAAGCAGCTGGCAAGAGAGCAGAGAAGAGTTGCCTTCCGTAATTCTGAGCCAGACTTCTTAAAGTGTTGCAAAGCAAGGATATTGCTTCAAGAACAAAGGCATGCCTGACCCAAGATACAGCATTTCAATCACCTCCTGTGTATAACGAAAGTTGGACATTGAATAAGGAAGACCAAAGGAAAACTGAAGTATTTCAATGATGATGTTGACGAAGGATATTGAAAGTACCGTGGACTGTCAAAAGAAGCGGCGGATCTGTCTTAGAAGTACAACCTGAATGCTCCGTGGAGCAAAGATGGGGACATTTCCTCTCCTGTGTTTGGTTTGGGCATATTATCTTGAGACGCCCGTCCCTCGAGAAGGATGGCATGCTTGGTAAACTGAGGGCTGCAGACAAGCAAACAAAAGGCCCTCTCGACGTGGATTGCTACAGTGGCTGCAACGATTAGTCCAGCATAAAAACAATGTTAAGGATGGCAGAGGACCAAACAACATTTCACTCTGTTGTGCACAAAGTCTCTGTGAATCAGACCCGACTCCAAGACACCTACACCAATAACACACAATAATCAGAGATCCTTAAAATGTCTTACTTTTGTCAGATGCTGTAAACTATTAAGAAAATGTCCTGAATTGTCATTTCTACTTGCCTATTTCAACCTTATAATTTCACTCTTTATTGTATCCCTAGTACTTCCTTGTGTCATTTTCTTACACTGGTTCAGTGAGGCAAACAGCCCTGTCCGAGTGTAGCTGCACCAAGTCACAAGTTCACCTACCATAGACCATTCACGGCCAAATAGATAGAACTTTCTTTAAAGCCATTTCAGTTATTTTAAATGACAGTTTCAGTATGTCTTTGGTGTAAAACATACGAAGTTTATACATTTTGTTATGCAAGCGCTATCATCTATTAGGGCAATAAAATAGCCCACTCTTTGATCTGTAATTTAATAAGACCATGTGTTTTCTAATTCTGCCTTGTCCATGGTTTCATTTGCTTCTTGATATTCTAGGACCCCATAGCTTAGTGGGTAAAAAAGGAGAGTATATGATCTCCAAATAAAAGCTTTTAGCTAATAGTACATTTATTGAAATTTTGCTTTACGTCAGCAGAAATGCCACGAGTTTAAGAAAAATTATAAAATAATAAACAGGCAACTTCTCCAAGAATAAGATGATGCTATAAATAGAACATTTGAATGCCGATGTTTTCACGTTGTTATTTTTGTGCTTTATGTGACCTATTGACTTCCAATGTGCTTGGTGAGAGGACTAGCAACAGATGAATGGGTGGTTACTTTTATATATTATGAATATTTTAAAGCAACATGGTCAATTTCATAAAGCCTCATAGAGTAGATATTAGTTTTATAAAACCTCCATTTAAAAACTGTACAGCCATTTCGGAGAAGGAATGCACCAGACTTGAACCTTGATCTTGGTTTTGTCTAGGTCCTGCTGTGCCACTAGCATTGTTCCAAAGCAGTGAGAGTGAACTCTCTGTTACAAGATCACAAAGGACGTCACAACCCAGAAGAGATGGCTATGTTGAAGGTATGGCTTAATCACCGATACATAAAAATATAAAAAACATACGTGAAGATTGAGATTTTTATTTAAAACAAATTTGCAACATTTTCGGTAAATCCTAAACTCAAAAGTTAGATATGTCTAAATGTAAGTTAAATTATGGTTCTTAAAGCTAAAATAGAAGTTTAGTATACTCATACATTAGTATAGGTAATTTAGTGTTTGTATCAATGATTACATGAAATTTAAATTACTGACATAATTATATGAAAGTCTTATACTGCTTCATCAGCATTACTAGTTTTGTTTCTATTGCCTACTGATAGATGCCAGTAGTCTAGATCCATGGAGTGATCACATATTGAAATTATATTTCTAAATTATTTTACTGCCAATCTATTCATTTTATTAAACTATAAAATATACAGTGGGATTTAAAATAACTTTTTATATTTAAAGCTTACAAAACTCATGTTGATGAAGAGTTTGCATACTTAGGTGGCAGAATCTATTACTGATTTAGATATTCAAAAGAATTATGGACTGTATGCTATTAAACTAAAATATTTAAAAGAAATAAGCTTCAAACATGACATAAAACAAATTTACCATGAGTTTCTTTTATTTTTAATTTTGAAATCATTTTATATACTTTTATATTGTTGCTTAGAATATTTAAAACTATCTGAATAATGAAGAACAATTTAAAATTTTCAATACCTTTTGCCTTTCTATATATATTAGAAATTATGCATATTCATATCACAATTAAAATAGATTTACTTTAGGTATTAAATTCTGTTCTGGGGTATCTCAGACTAAAGAAGGGTCTGGTAGTCCCCAAATTTATATTTTTTAAGATTTGACTACACAATATATTGGGGTGAAAGATATGGGCTTAGTATCTTTAAAGTGCATAGCAATAAAAACATATATATGTAGATAAAGCAAGTGTTACCGATTATTGAAGTGGATGAATCAATAGTGACATAAACTGTTTTATCATGCTCTCTTAATATTAAAAAATTGCAGAGTCAAATACATAAATATTTATTGATATATCTTAATAAAATTAAAATATTTACTCAATATACAATAAAGATTTGATTTTAGTCATGATTCATTTCCTTGTTACAGTCTTTACTATTTCACTTACAAAATAGGAAGAGTGAAAATTCTGCTAAAATCAATTAACTCCAAAGATGCTACCTATTTAATAGGTACTTGAGAAGAGGAATGCTTAGAAACAGACACATAGTAGGCCCCTTAAGTTAAGGGCACATAGTGGACACCGACACATAGTGGGCCCTTTTCCAACTTTCTATACTCTCCTGCACTATGAAATGTGAATGATACCATTTAGGGTGTAATGTATTTGTATAGGATATATTTGTGCAAATATAAATATGCTAGGAGTTATTCAAAGTAATGATTTACATAAAGTGGCCTATAAAAGATGATCCATTTCTACATATTCATGAACTTTACGATGTAAACCTTGACCCCATCATTGCTGACGTTTCACTGACCGCACCTGCTACCTCACTAACCTCATCCATCCATCCACCCGTTCTCCTGTGAAAGACTGAGAGCCACTAATGGCCTGTTTTTTTTCTTATTTATTTTTATTTATTTCGTATCTTGAAGATTTCTAGCTAATTCCACTGTTGAATATGAAGCCCTGATATCATTCTTCTATACTTAGTACTGAGTTTATTAAATCTGAGTATAGGCTCTGGAGTGGCTCTGACACAGTTTGTTTACTGACTCCACCATCTGTTTGCTGCATGGCTGCATTGTTGTGGGTTGGTGCTGTTGCGTCAGCTCCAACCCAGAGCAAGCATGTGCGCCACTGAAGGAAGCACTGCTAGTGCTGTGAGCACCCACTATCAGAGACCACTGGTGCAGCCACTATTGCCAATCCATCTTTGCAAGTGTCTTCCTCTTTTTATGAGACCGTTTTACTCTACCGAGCATAATCTACTGCTTATCAAGCACGGTGTCCTTTTTCAGAGACTGATTTCTCCTGGCAACACGTCCAAAGTACCAGAAAGGAAGTCTCACCAGCCTCACTTCTAAGGAGCATTCTGGCTGAACTTCTTTCCAAATAGTTTTGTTTATCCTTCTGTCAAGGCATGGTCCTTTCAGTATTCTTCACCTGCGCCATAATTCAAATGCATCAATTATGTCATCTTTCTTATTTATTATCCAACTTTAACATGCATATGCTGCACTTTAAAAGGTCATGGTTTTAAGTAAACACCCCTTAGTGCTCAAAGTGACATCCTTGCTCTTCAGCACTTTAGACAGATCTTGTATAGCAAAGATGCCCAATATGTTACTTGATTTCTTAATTGCTCCTTCTATGAACATTGATTTCAGATCTAAGCAAAATGAACTCCTTGACAACTTCAGTATTTTCTCCATCATCATCACTCTGTCTTTTGGTCCATTTGTTAGGACTTAGGTTTTCTTTCTAGCCAGATGACATCCATATGGACAGCTGTAGCAGTGCTCCATGCTTGAAGTCCTCCTCATTTTCAGCACGCAAGGTTTGTATATGAAAGTGGATTAATAAGCTTTTCTCCAATACTGATGCTGTGTTCTTTTTCATGTACTCCATTTTCTATGATTCTTTGCTCAGGATTCAAGTTTAAGTACGTATGGTGAAAGAATATAATTTTGATGAACACCTTTTCTAATTTAGAACCACATAGTATTCCTTTGTTTTTGTTCAAAGTATTGCCTCTTGGACCTTGTACAGGTTCCAAATGAGCACAATGAAATGTTCTGGAATTCCCATTCTTCTAAAAGTCATCCACAGTTTGTTAAGATCCACATAATCAAAAGATTTTGCATTGTCAATAAAATCCAAGTAAATTCCTGTCTGATATTCTCTGTTTTCAACCAAGGTCAATTTGACATCAGCAATGATATACCTTAAGCCACATCTTTTTCAGACTCCAGCCTGAATCATGTCATCTGCAACTACTGTTGGATGACCTTGAGTGAAATTTACTCACCTGTAATGATATTGTTCACCAATTTCCACATCCTATTGGGTTATCTTTCTTTGTAATGAGTACAAATATGAATCTCTTCCAGTTAATTGGTCAGGTGTTGGTCTTCCAAGTGTCTTGGCATTGAAAATTGAACGCTTCCAGGGCTTCATGAACTAGTTGGTACATTTCAGTTAGTTTTCTGTCAATTCTTGGAGATTTCATTTTTACTAGCGCCTGCAATGTAGCTTACACTCCTTCTTTCAGTACCGTCAGCACTTGATAGTGTGCTACCTCTTACAACTGGTCAGTGTTGACCTGCTCTTTTTTTTTAAGATTATTTTCCTGGGGCTCTTGCAGATCTTATAACAACCCATACATCAGTTGTAGCAAGCATATTTTATATATGTTTTTGACACAGTGACTCTACGTGTTCTTTTCAACAAATTTGATCCACACCATTCAATGTTTTGCCCATAGATTCCTTCAGCGTGGTCGTGAGAGGCTTGAATTTGTCTTTGGTGCTTTCATCTTGAGATATATGGAGCATGTCCATCCTTTTCAGTTGTCTGTCTTCAGGTCTTTGCACATTTCGCTATAAGATCTTTTTTTGTGTTTGTAAGCTGCCCTTTGAAATTTGTTGTTCATTTCCTTTACTTCATTATTTCTTCCATTTGTTTTAGCTGCTCTACACTCAGGATTACATTTTGGGATCTCTTTACTAAATTTTTATCTTTTCTTTCTTGGCTTTTAAATGACATTTGTTTCTTTATATATTATTTTCTTGATGTCACCTTAAAGCTCTTTAGTCCTAAGTGCAAAGAGTAAACCAAATACGTTCCTGAGATGTTCTTAAATTTAGGTTGGCTATGCTAGAATTTGTATTTTGGTTCTTGTGGGCTTGTTCAAATTTTCTTCGTCTTCTACTTTACCTTTCATTTGGGAAATTCAGGACTTGTCCCACAGTAATCCCTGGTGTATTTTGGCTGCCAATTTTTAGCTTCTTTATCATCTGCTTCCATAGATGTAGTCAGTTTTATTCCTCAGTATTTCATCTGAAAAAGTTCATGTGCACAGTCACCATTTAAATTGTTGAAAAAAAGGTTTTCCAATGAAAAAATTGTGGGTCTTTCAAAAAATCGGACATATAATTTCCAACTTCATTTCCATGACCAAGAACAAGTTTTCCAACCACGATTCCAATCATTATCAATATATCTTGATTGCATGTCTTATCAATTTTAGGCTTAAGAAGTTGGTAGAATTCTTCAATTTTTTTTCACTGATTTTAATAGTTGGTCCATACATTTGAATAACAGTCGTTTTCACCGAGTTTCCTTATAGTTATTACCCTATCACAGACAGCAGAACTCTTCAAGTCAGATCTTGAAACATGCTTTTCACACTGAGTGATACAATTCCTTTTGAATTTGTCATTTCCAGCCAAGTAAGCCGTGTGACTGTTAGACTCGTAATGGCCAATGCCAGTCCGTTTCAGCCCCGTTATGCCTACGATAGCGATCATTATGTGCTTCATTTCTTTTTTGACAATGTTCATTTCCATGGCTTTCTACTTCTTTCATTCCACTTAAGAGTAGTGAGGGATCTCTACAAGCGCTTCTTCCTGTTTCTTCCCATGCTCACCTGCAAATGAAGGTCCGGAGGGCTGACTCCTTCACGCTCTTGAAGTTGACCCAGCTTTGTGGAGGGAGCTATTCTCCAGTCGAATTCGGAGTAGCTTTCAAGCATAGGGGCTGATGTTTCAGCACCATATCTGAGAGTGTCCTGACATTACTCATGACTTTCAGAGAGCCTGCCCTCCAAAGTGGAGAGCCTCTTCCTTCTTCACAGTTGTTGAACGTTGAGATGAAATATGCTCCATTATGGTGACTTTGCTGGCATTTGAATACCACTGACACAGCTTCCGGCATCACAGCATCGTGCAAGCCACTACAGTACAACAAAGTGACAGGCAAGCGGGGGGTAGAACTTAGTGGCCTTTTTTTCTTATTACTTTTTATCTAGATCAGGGGTTCTCACCCTTCCTAATGCCATAGCCCTTTAATACTGTTCCTCATGTTGTGACCCCCCCAACCAGAAAATTATTTTCATTGATACTTCATAACTGTAATTTTGCTACTGTTATGAATCAGGCAATCCCTGTGAAAAAAAATCTTTTGACCCCCCAAAAGGGGTCACGACCCACAGGTTGGATCCACTGATCGAGAGAACTGGATATTAATTGTACCTTATTGTTGTGAGCATTCCATGAGATTTACAACTTTTGTAATATTTTGGATCATAAAGCAGGTAATGGCTGACAAAAGTAATTAAAAAATTCTCTTATTTGTTCCTTATTAACAATTAATAGTCTTCATTGTAGTTTTTGGAGACCTTGTGTAATAGTGGATCACACGTTGGGCTTCTAATCACAAGATCAGAAGTTCTGAACCACCAGCTCTCCGCAGGAGGAAGACGAGACTCTGTACTCCCATACAGAGCTACAGTCAGTCTCTGATACCAGAGGGGCAGTTCTGCTCTGTCCTGCAGGGTCACTGTGAGTCACCATTGATTAGATGCAGTGAGTTTGGGCTTTTGGGTTTTGTTTTGTTTTTCTATAATTGTCGTTCTTGGTAAGATTGTGCCAAGAACCTTAGTTATTCTCATAGCAAATCATTTTAGAAAATCTGGAAAGGAGCACTGCCAATGGTTTGCAGAGGAGGGAAAGTATTTTAATATTTTTTAAAGTTTCTTACCCAAGATAATACAGAGTAAGTGTTTGAAGGTCAATGGGGAAACTTCCCTTACCCAAACAAAGCTAAAACCCATTGCCATTCAGTTTATTCTAACTCTTAGTGACCTTGAAAAGTGGAACTTCCTCATATAGTTTCCAAGGGTATAAATCTTTGTTGAGAAAAACCGTCATATTTCCCTCCGATTGAATGCCTGATTGACTGACCTTTCAGTCTTCAATTGAGTGCTTAATCCCCAGGACTTCTTGTACACACCACCACAACAACTAACATCAACTAAAGCACGAGCTTTTGAATAACAATGTTTTGTAGGTAACTGCAAATATAATTTATTTTTTAAAGATTAATACAAGGCTGGTTCCATTGGGCTAAAGTCAAAGATATCCAAATGTGGTGTTTCCAAAATGCTATATCATTCAGTGGAGTAATCCCTGATATCAGTAACCACTCTTCCCACAGCATATACCTCACATGCCAAGGTTCTGAAATTCACTGCAAAGTCTGAACAGAATTCACACATTTCTAAGGAAATGACTTTTGTCACGGAGTCAGCAAATCTCATATGCATAATTCATAATTTAGCCTGAAAGGTTCTCCTCATTCACAAATCAGCACTGTTGGCTCACAGACTGCAGACATTGGTAAATCAGGTGGAGTGACAAGCTGCCAATTTAAGTCTAAAAATCTAGTCCTCAAGCCAGAAGCAAGCAGAAATTGTATCCAGAGCTAGGCAGCAAACTGTGCCTAGGTGGCTCAGATCAGCCAAGGAGCTATGAGAAGGCTGAAAGAGAAAGTCTCACTTGCTTAACTAGGCAAAGGAGGACATTAGAACGTACGTCAAGATTGCTGCCTGAATTTGGGGCCGTCCATCTCATGGATTGTTAACTGGTGTCTGATTGGCATTTGGCACCAGAGACTCAGCACTGCTTTCTACACAGACTCATTCAGGAAGGGATTCTCACAATTATGGAAACGTTGCCCCCACCCGAGACCAGTGTTTGTTTTATTCTGTTTTGAAAATGATCTATAATAGAGAGAACCAACTTATCAGCACCTACTGAGCACTAGCCAATAGTGTCACTGTGAATTAAGAGCTGCCATATAAGCATCCAGGGTATGTGCAAGTGACCACAGAATATCGGAAGACTTACTTTCAGTAAGGGATGTTGATAATATGATTTCCACTGAGTACCACTCAATAGTAGTCCAAATAGACAGGTATAAAGATTCATAAAACGTATCATAACCAAACCTCAGCAAAAGAAAAAGATGAAAATCACAAATATCTAGTAAAAATTAAAATAGCAGCATGGGAAAACTTGACCTGAAGTCCCACAAACAAAAGGGATGCTGAACAGAAATATTAAAATAACAGCAATAAATGTATCTATCTATCTATCTATCTATCTATCTATCTATCTATCTATCTATATGCACACATTTATATGACATCCAATAGAAATGAGTTAAATGCACCTATCAAGAAAACAGATAGTAGCAGGGTGGATCAGTAAGCAGAATGATCAATATGCTGCTTATGGGAAGCACACCTTAGACATAAAGGCAAAAATAGACTTAAAATCAAAGAATGGGAAAAATATACATCAACCTAATGTGAAACGAGCAAGTAGGAGTGGAGATATGTCTCTGACAAAATAGATTTCAAAACAAAATCCATCTTGTGTGACAAAGAAGGACACACAATAATTAAAGGTATGATTGAACAAAAAGACATAATAGATATATGTGCACCCAATGAAACAACCCCAAAATACATTAACCAAACTCTTAGAGAATCAAAGAGAAAAATTGGGCGATGCTACAATAATGGGAAACCTACCCCACTCTCCAGGAAGACAGAGCAACTGGAAAGCAACTCAATACAGACACAGAAGAACTAAACAACCCAATTAATCAATTTTACCTCCCAGACATATACAAAACACTTCACCCAACAACAACATAATATGCATTTTTTACAGTTCTCATGGAATAGTCACAATAGACCATATGTTAGGTCTTAATTGTTAATAACTTTAATTTTAAAACATCGAGACACGACAAACCATTTTCTCAGATTTCAACACTATAAAATTAGAAATAAAAAATAGGAAGCCCAAGGGGGGAAAAAAATCAAATACATGGAAACAGAACAACACTTTGATTTAAAACTACTGTGTAGTTGAAAAAATAAGGAATGAAACTTTAAGAATCCTTAAACAAATGAGAACAACATATCATAACCTTTGGCATATAACAAAACCAGAACCCTAAGGGCAATTTAAAGCAATGCATGCACCCATCCAAAGAAGAGGGAATATAAATCAATAGCTTAGCCCAACATCTTCAACAATTTAGAACAAGAACACCAGCCCAAATAAACCCCAGTCACCAGAAAAAATATAAAGAATAAAAGAGCAGAAATAAATGATTCAGAAAAAAATAGAGAAAAAACCCAACCAGACAAAAAGTTGGTTCTTTGAAAATATATTCTTATTTTTATTTTTTGAATAATTTTATTGGGGCTATTATAACAATCAGTGCATCCATCCATGGGTCAAGCACATTTGTATATTTGTTGCCATCATCATTTTCAAAAAAATTTCTTTCTACTTGAGTCCTTGGTTTCAGCTCCTTATTTTTTCCTCCCTCCCTCATGAACCCTTAATAATTTATAAATTATTATTATTTCATATCTTACACTGACCACTGTTTCCCTTCACCCACTTATCTGTTGTTCTTCTGTATGTGTGTGGGGTGTTATACATCAATCGTTGTAATCAAGTCCTCCTTTCTCCCCCCACTTTCCCTCTCATGGTTGCTCTCATGGTAACACTACTCTCATTATTAGTTCTGAGGGATTTATCTGTCCTGGATTCACTGTGTTGCGAGCTCATATCTGTACCAATGTACATGCTCCAGTCTAGCCAGGTTTATAAGGCAGAATTGGGATCATGATAGTGGTATGGAGGAAACATTCAAGAACTACAGGAATGTTGTATGTTTCTTTGGCGCTATACTGCACCCTGACTTGCTCATCCCTTCCTTGTTACCCTTCTGCGAGGGGATATCCAATTGTCTACAGATGGGCTTTGGGTCTCCACTCTGCCATCCCTCTTGTTCACAATGATATGATTGTTTGTTTTGAGTCATTGATGCCTGACACCTGATCCATTAACACCTCATGATCACACAGGCTGGTGTGCTTTTGCCATGTGGACTTTGTTGTTTCTCAGCTAGATGGCTGCTTGGTTATCTTCAAGTCTTTAAGACCATAGGTTCTATATCTTTTGATAGCGGGACCCCCTCAGCTTTCTTCACCACTTTTGCTTATGCACCCATTTTGTCTTCAGGGATCATGTCAAGAAGGTGAGCATCACAAAATGTTCTTGCATTGAGAGAGGACTGTAGAGGCCCAATGTCTGTCTGCTACCTTGATACTTAACATATAAGTATAGGTACATAGATTCATTTCCTTATCGTTACATATAAATATATTCACGTATGTACGTGCCTGTATTTAGACATCAATAAATGTCCTTTGCCTCCTAGTTTTTTCCCTCTATTTCCTTTTACTTTCCACTTGTCCCACTATCATATTCAACCTTTCATTAATTCCTCTTGGCTACATTGCACTTGATCAAGCCCCACCAGGCATCCTATGCCCTCTTTGCCATCAATTATAGATTACTTGTTGTTCCTTGTCCCTGGGTTTGTTGGCTCCCCCACTTTCCTTTCCCCAGCCTCCCCCTCTCCCTTGTCCCCCCAGAACCATCAGTCCCTTTGCTTGTTGTTTTCTCCTCAGGATTGTTTATCCTGACTATCTTATCTAGATAGATATGCAAAAACAAAACTAAAACAAAAGAACAACAAAAAAGAAAAGCCTATAAATAGTCCCAGGTCTGCCTGTAGACCTTTATGGGTGTTTTATGGTAGAGTCTGATGAGGTGCCACACCCTGCCCCCAAGTCTATGTTTGGGATTCCTCAGGGACTTCAGTGCTTTGCTCCCTTTACTGCTCTGCGGTACACACTTCATGTTTTGACCTAGAATGGTGGGGTCAAATCGGGCACAATTACCAGATTGTGTCTCCAGTGTTGTCCTCTGTAGAGCTATGGCTCAGTGAGGAATATCGTGTCTCCTAGTGAGCGGGCCCTATAGTCCTCTGTGCATTAGCTGCTCTGAGCAGGAATATTGTCCAGGAGGTTTGGTGGTCCAGGATGTGTTCCACTCTCTCTTTTTCTCTCCTGCCCTCTTAGTTTGCTCCCTTGTGTGTGTGTGGGAGGGGTGGGGAGGGGGGAGGGGGAGGGGGGGCGGTTGGGGAGGGGGTAGGCATCCACGTATTGGGATTAGGGGCGGCCCCACAGACCACTCTGTTCCCTGCTTTATGCTATTATGAGCCATTCACATCTTGGCGCAACAAGTTGAGGTCTGGTCCCTCTCTCCCTCTCCTGTGGAGATACAAACAATACCCTACTCTTAGGTGGGTTAGTGTCCTGTTCCCCCGCTTCCCATGTCGGGTTTTTCCCCCCCTTTCTTTTCTCCTCCTTTTTAGTTGGCTGCCAAATGTATCCCTGGGTTGGGTCTGACCCCTGCTGTAGTGCCTGGACCTCGCCCCAGGGATAGGCATATAGGAGCTTTTCCCCTATGCCCCTTTTGCTTTTTAAGCTTGCCTCAGTAGACTTGCTTACTTGTCCTTTTGTGTTGGTTTATTTAGCTTAGCAAAATTTCCTCCAATTCTTCCCATATGGTGATGTGCTTCATGCATTCATCACTGTTTTTTAGGGATATGTAGTACTCCATTATATGTACGTACCACAGTTTTTTAATCCATCGTCCTTTGATGTAAATTTAGGTTGTTTCCAACTCATTGTGATTGTGAACTGTGCTATGATGAACATTGGAGCACAATCTGGCCGTAGTTTATTTCTTTCCTCTTCTAGGGATGTACCCAGTAGGGGGGATTTCTAGGTTGTAAGGTAGCTCAATTTCCATTTGTTTTTTATATTGCCAAATCAATTTCCGTAAAGACTGTACATACCTACAGGTCCACCAGCAGTGAATGAGAGTTCCTATCTCACCACAGCCCCTCCAACACTTGTTACTTTCTGATTTTGTGAATTGGGCTATCTTTGAAGGTATTAGGTGGTATCTCATAATTATTTTAATTTCCATTTCTGTTAGGGCCAATGATTGAGAAAATTTTCTCATATGTTTATTGCCCATTAGGATTTCTGCCTTTGTAAAACTTCTGCTCAGGCCGTTTGTCTGCCTCCTCAATGGGCTATGGGCTTTTTCTTATTGTAAGAGAGCCGAGTATTGTAGAGTTTAGTAATAAGGTCTTTGTCTGCTATGTCATTGTTAAAGATGTTTTTTCCAGTCTGTGTCCTCCCTTCTTACTCTCTTGGCAAATTTTTTCAATATACACAGGTGTTTTAACTTCAGTATATCCCACTTGTCAATTTGTGTCTCCTATGTGTTTGTGTCCTTCCCTATTTCTGATAGACTATGTATTCCCTCTGCCAACGTTCTCAGGTTTGTCCCAATTCCCTCATATTGGCCCTGATAGTTTGGGGTCTTACTTCAAGGTCTGTGATCCACCTTGCGTTTTTTCTTGTGCATGGAGTGGTGTAAGGATCTTGCTTCATTTTTCTGCAGGTAGATATCCATTTTCCCAGTATCACTTATTGAAGAGGACATCTGCTTCCCGTTTGATATTTTGGGGGTTCTTATCAAAGATCAGTTGTCTGTATGCTGATGATTTTACTTCTGGGTTTTCGGTTATTTTCCTTTAGTCATTACCTATACCACACTATTGTGACCACTGTGATTGTATAATAGATGCTAACGGCAAGTAAAGCTGGCCTCCCACTTTGTCTTTCTTGAGTTCTCTGCTAATTCTGGACTCCTTTCCTCTCCATATGAAATTGGTAATCAGTTTTTTTTCCAATTCTTGGAAGAAAGTTGATGGTGTTTGCTTTGGGATAGCATTGAATTTATATAGAGCCCAGGGAAGAACTGACATCTTCACTATATTGAGTCTTCCAAGTCATGAGCATGGGATATTCTTCCATTTGTGGAGGGCCCTCTTGGTTTCTTGTAGTTCTGTAGTTTTACTTGTACAACTCTTTTGGTGTTTTTTGGTCAGATATCTCCCTAGATATTTCGATTTGTGCTTGGCTATTGTGAAGGGTGTTACCTTTTTAATTCCCTCTTCCATGGTCTTTTCCTAGGTGTATGGCAGTCTGACAGACTTCTGTTTGGTGATCTTGTATCCTGCCACTCTATTGCTTCCAACACTCTCCTTGTAGAGATTTGGGGATTTTTCCATATATAAAATCATATCATCTGCAAACAGCAATAGTTTCACCTCTTCCTATCCCAGGCGAATAACTCTGATGTCTTTTCTTTGCCTGATATTGTTAGCTAGGACCTACAGTATGACGTTAGATAAGAGTGGGGACAAAGGGCATCCTTGTCTGGTCCCCTTTTACAGTGGGCTTCTTTTTGTCTTTTCTCCATTGATTATCAAGTTGGTTGTTGGATTTTAATATATATAAGTTGTATTATATTGAGGAATTTTCCTTCCATTTTTATTTTCTTGAGTGTCTTAAACAGGTATGGCTGTTGGATGTTCTCAATTGTTTTTCTTGCATCTATCAATGTTACTATGTAGTTCTTATAATTTTTCATGTCAATGTGGCAAGTAATGCTAACGGTCTTTCATATGTTGAACCATCCCTGTAACCCTGGAATGAATTCCACTTGGTCATGGTGAATTATTTGTGTTCTATACTTTTGTATTCTATTGGCTAGTATTTTGTTAAGTTTTTCATTAGGGATATTGGTCTGTAGTTCTCAATTTTAGTAGAATTCTTGCCTGTTTTAAGTATTAGAGTTATGCTAGCTTCATAGAAAGAGTTCAAGTGTTTTTCTATGCTCTGGAAGAGTTTGTGTAGTATTGATTCAGTTCTTCCCTGACTGTTTCATTGAATTTCTCTTGTGAAGCCATCGGCGCTGGGGAATATTTTGTTGTCAATCCTTTGAAAATCCTGTCTATTCTTCTATTGCCATGGATCTGTTGAGATTCTTGATGTCCATATGGGATAGTCTAGGGAGAGATTGTTTTTCCAAGTATTTGTCCATGTCTTCCAACTTGTTGAATTCATTGGAATACAAGCCTTTATTAGGGTCTGCTGTAATGTCCCTTATTTCGTCCCTCATCCTGGCTATTGAAATGTGTTCCTTCTTTCTTTGGTTAGGTTTGCCAGCAGTCTGTCGACTCTGTTAATTCTTTCAAAGAACCAACTTTTAACTGCATTTATTTTCCCCATTGTTTTCTTGTTTTCCTTCTCATGTATCTTGTGCCTGGTTTTTATTATTTCTGTTCTTCTGCTGTGTGCAGGGTTGTCCTGTTGACTGTACTCTAATTGCTGTTAGTTTTGTGCATAAGTCTCGCTTCCTTTTTCATGTGTGCATTTATTGTTATCAAACTTCCTCTGATAACTGCCTTTGTTGGTAAATTGTATTCTCATTCTGTTTGGCTTCTAGAAACTTCCTAATTTCATCTCTGATCTGGGCCAGTCTCCACATCTTTTGAAATAAAGAGTTATTCATCCAACAGTTGTTTTCCCTTATTTTCTTAATCATCCTTTTGTTGATTTCTACCCCTATGGCATAGTGATCCAAGAGAGAAGTCTGTATGTTCTCTGTGTGCTTAAATTTATACAGACTTGACTTGTTTCCTAGCATGTGGACTGTCTTCAAGTATGTGCCAGGGGGATTAAGAAGAATGTGATTTTTTTTTTTGCATTTGAAAATAACAATCAGTTCAAGTCATCTAATTGTAGAATTTAGATCTTTAGTGTTCTTGTTAAGCTTCATTCACTATAATCTGTCTTTCTCAGAGAGCAGTATATTAAAGTCACCTACTATAATTGTTGAGCCTGTGATATTTTTTTTCCATCTTTTGGCACGTTTGATTGACGAATTTCACAGACTTCTCATTGGGTACAGATATATTTATTATACTTACTGATTCTTGGTCTACTGTACCCTTGGCATTATGTAGTGCCCCTCCTTATCTCTTGGTATGGCTTGCACATTGAGCTCGATTTTGTGAGAGATTAGGATTGAAACCCCTGCTTTTTTAAATTGTCATTTCCTTGGTATATTTTTCTCCAGTCTTTTATTCTCAGCCTATTTTTGCCTGTAACCTTGAGCTGTGTCTCCTGTAGGCAGCATATCCATGGGTTGTATTTTCTAATCCAGTCTTCTAGTTTCTGTCTTTTAGTGGATGAGTTCAGTCTATTGATATTCAGGGTTATTACATCCCTCTGTGGACCCTATGATGTCATCTTGTACTTTTGTGTTGGGTGTTTTCTGACTTCCTTTTCTTATCAGTGTATTGTGCATGTGTGTGGGGTTCATTCTTGCCTTCCTTCCCCTGTTGAGCCAATGCTATCTTGGGGGACTGTTTTTGATTTGTTGACCTCTGAATGGAGCTGTTCTATGTGCTGGTCTTTTATTGGTGCTTGGTGAGTGTTGTTCTTCTGCCCATACTGGGTTGGCAAGGAATTTTTGTAGGACAGGGTTTATTTTAATGTATTCTTTGAGTTTTTCCTTTTCCAGTAACTCTTATTTCTCCATCTATCTTGATAAATAAATTGGCTGTATAGAGTATTCTTTGTTTGCGTTATTTTCTTTCAACTGCTGGAATCTGTTACTCTACTCTCTCCTTTTCTATATAATGTCACTGATAGATCTGAGCACATTCTTATTTGGGTACATTTGTAGTTGGATAGTTTAACTCTTATATGGCTTGGCAAATTTTTCTTGGGATTCAGTCTAGCTGGTGTTTTTTGGCCTCCTGAATGGTTGCCTGATTTTTCATTCATTATGCTGGGGAAGTTTTCCTCTAAGAATTCTCTCACTATGCTTGCCATTGACTTCTTTGTGTCGTATTTCGGTAGTCTAATTATTCTAATGTTGTTCCTCTTCATAGAATCAGACATAGTTCTCAGGTTTTGTTAAGCTTCTCTGATTATCTTTTTTGACTGTCCTGTTTGTTAACGTCTACCCGGTTATCCTCTAGGTCATTGATGCAATTCTCTGCTTCTTTGAGTCTGTTGGTGAAATCTGTAAATTTGCTACTTGATTTTGATACATCGTCCCTTAGGTCATATTTTTCCCTTTGGTGTGTGGCCTTTATCTCCTCTATCATTTCATCCCTATTTTGTATTGCTTCCCTCATATTCTGGATGACTCTAAACAACATTCTGAAGATTTCTTTCTGTGACAGATCAACATCTGCCTCTTCTATGAATGCCATTAGTTTCAGGTCATCCTCTGGCATGTGACCTTTTTCCTCCTCAATTTTCTGTTCAGGCTGTTGATGCAGATTGTTGTTTACATGTCATTTTGTATGAACTTGGTACCTGGGCTCTCTATTTGGGAGTTTGGTAGGGATGCTTCTGTGGGATGCCTGCAGCCACTGCCCTGTGGAGTTGTGCTTCACCTTTGTCTAACTTGGGTTTCCCTCTCACCCTAGCCTAGCAGGAATCTATTTTTTGGAGGGCAGGTTGAATGGTTCTCTCAATCGTCAGGCTCTGAGGCCAGCCTGAATCACACTCAAGTAACTTTTAAGCTTTTGTAGGGGTCTGTTCAGAGCTGTGTAGGCTGTGGTCTGAAGGAAAGTGCTGACCTGTGTGTGAGAGTATGAAGCTTGAGGAGTGAGATTGGGATGGGGTGCAGGTGGTTTGTTCCCAGCTATAGGAACTGCAGGCGCTCAGTGAAAAGGAACCGGCCTTGTGTGTGCAGCGCTGCTATTTCAAGCACAAAGGGCAGCGAAGCGCCGAGCTGTTAGGGATATCAAACAGCAGCTACAAGAGTCGCTGCTCGGTGGCTGGCAAACTTGGGGCACGGTAACTGAGGTGCAGTTGCCAGGTTGCAGGAAGATGATTAGACTGGTTGCCACAGTGAGTGTGGGGGTGGACAGTTCCTGACTAGAGGCACTGAAAATGGGTGGGCAGGTAGAAAAATGGCCCCATTTGCATCTCTCGGTTTTAGCTCTGAGAACAGAATGCGGGGGAGCACCGGGTAGTGCAGGGAAAGATTAGGAAAGAGAATGCCAGTCGGCCAGGATGCAGAGGCCGGGGTAGGAGCCACAGTGGGGTCCACAGCAGCCTGGGCCAAATTAGTTCCTACAGGAGGCTTGGGCCCCCAGGACTGCATAGAAGGTCTAGGAGATGGGATGGAAGTCAGCCCATGGTTCAGAGAAGTGCTCTGGGCTGTTGCTGGAATTAACCGACAGTCTCAGAACCCCTCCATGGCCCCCAAATCTTCCCACTCACTGATCTCCACCAGGCTCCCAGCATGAGCTGCCAAACTGATCACCATGTTTCCAACTGCCTCTTTGAAAATATTAACAACTGACAACAAAGAAAAAGAAGACAAGACACAGATATCATGAATAAGAAGTGAAATGGGCAACATCGTAACTGAAATGGGAAAAAAAGTAATTATGTAATGCTGTAAAGACTATATTCCACACATTTGAAAGTCTAGAAGAAATGAATACATTTCTAGAAACATGGGACCTACCTAATATAATACAGACTTGAGTAGAAAATCTTAATAGACTCATAACAAAAAAATAACAAATCAGGTCATTAAACAATACCTGACACCCTCCTTCTTCTCCCCAAAACACACACACATACACACACACACACACACACATGCACACACACACACACACACACACACACACACACAAGAAACGGCCCAGGATCCTATAGATGCATGGAGAATTCTATCAAGCTTTAATAAAAACACTGACCCCAATCCTACTCAAACTATTCTAGAATATGGAAAAGTATGACAAACTCCCAAACTGATTTTATGAAGGGAATATAACCCTGATATCAAAACCAGGCAAATACACTACAAGAATAAAAAATAAAGACTAATATCACTTAGGAACATGATATTGTTAGGAATTGTTAAGTCAATTCCAACTCAAAGTGATCCTGTGTACAGCAGAGAACAACACTGCCTTGCCCTGCATCAATCTCACCATTGTTCTCATGTTTGAACCCATTGTTGAAGCTACTGTGTGAGTCCGTCTTGTAGAGGTCCTTTCTCTTTTTCACTGCCCCTCCACTTTACCAAAATGATGCCCTCCTCTAAGGACTGGTCTCTCCTTACAACATGTCCAAAGTATGTGAGATAAATCTTCACTATTCTTGCCTGTAAGCAGAATTCTGGCTATACTTCTTCCAAGACAGACCTGTTGGTTCTTTTGGCAATATATGGTATTTTCAATGTTCTCCACCAGCACCATCATTCAAGCTTACCAGTTGTTCTTCGAACTCCCTTTTTCAATGACCAACTTTTACATGTATATGAAGCAATTGAAAAATACCATGCCTTAGGTCAGGCACACCTTTGTCCTCAGAGGAACATCCTTGCTTTTCAATACTTTAAAGAGACCTTTTGCAGCTAATGTACCCAGTTTTTTGTGTCATTTGATCTTTTGAAAGTTGTTTCCATGAGTACTAGTTGTGGATCCAAGCAATATAAAATCCTTGATAATTTCAATCTTGTCTTGGTTTATCAAGACATTACTGATTGACCCAATTGTGAGGATTTTGGTTTTCTTTACATTGACTTGTACTCCAAACGGAGGGCTGTAATCCTTGCTCTTCATCAGCAAGTTCTTCAAATAATGTTTTTTAACAAGTAATGTTAATAAGTCTTTTTCTAATCACGATGACACCTTCTTCTTCATAAATTACTTAACCTCTCATGCTTAACTTTCCTTGTCATTTTGGAGCCAATAATCTCTACCACAGACAATATATTAGTCAATCTAATGAATAAAGATATGAAAATGAGCTAGTGTTCCTTGTTGCTAGGTGACAGGGAACCGATGCTGACTTACAGGAGCACTGTGTGCAGCAGAATGCATCACTGCACAGCCCTTGACTGTCTTCACAAGTTTCCCTTTGTTGCAGCAACTATTTCAATCCATCTCATTAAGAGGTTTTTCTCCTTCCCAAATACTTTATATTTAAAAAAAATCATAAGGTCCTTGCCCAGAGACTGGTCCCTCCAGATAGGATGTACAAACAATATGTGAGATAGAGACTCACCATCCTCACTTCTAAGAAACATTCCGGCTGTACTTGTTCCAACATGGATCTGCTTGTTCCTGTGGTAGTCCATGGTTGCAGTAATAGAATTCATAGTAATCAAGGCTACATAAGGGAGACTTGGTTCATCTTTATGATGCATCTGAGGTGATTGAAATGACCATGACAATGGGTCAGGTGCACTTAGTCATCAAAGTGACACCTGTGATTTAGGACAGCATCTGATGTCCATACACTGGAAATCTCAGAACTTTTGCCTTGAGTAATTGGCATTATCTCTGAAAAAGTACATCCAGGGAGTTTAGTCAAAGAGTTGTTGTTGGATCAGCAATTAGGTATTTCTGATGAAATACACACACTCAGTGCCATTTATGTGGGAGCTAGAAGTTGACCTGAGAAATAAGAATCATTAATGTGGAAGTTAGAGCAAAGAAGTTAGAGTCCGGAACTGGGAATGCTCATGAGAAGTCTCAAGTAGATAGCCAGACCAGAAGATCAAAATAAGCAACAGCGTAACAAATGTATAAAAGATTGAAATTCAAGGATTTCATTTTGCCTAGTTCTATAGTCAATACTCATGGAAATAGATGTCAAGAAATCAAATGACATATTGCATGAGGCAAATCTGCTGTCAAATCCCTCTTTAAATGAATAAAAACAAAAGAGGTAACTTTAAGAACTAAAGTGCACTTGACTCAAACCATGATATTTTCAGAGACCTAATATGCATAGGAAATCTGGGCAGTGAGTAGGAAGACCAAAGAAGAATTCGTGTATGTGAATTATGATATTGGCGATGAATATTGAACATACCATGGGCATCCAGAAGAAGGAACAGATCTGAGAGGAATTAAAGCCAAAATGCTCTTAGAAGCAAGAATGACATGTGCTTCGGACATATTCCAAGAGATTAGTTCCTGGAAAAGACATCATGTTTGGTAAAGTAGAAAAACAAACATCAAAAAAAGGAAAAACCCTTAAGGATGTGGATGGACACGCTGACTGCAACAGTGGATTCAAACGGAAATGATTGTAAGTATGCTCCAGAACTGAGTAGTGTTCCTTCCCATTCCACATGGGGTCACTGCAGCCAGAACCAACTTGCTACCTCCCAACAAAACCAGAGACTCCTGTGAGGAACGACTTGGTGCATGTGAAGTACTTAGCACAGTGCGTAGTGATCACTATTATTTTTCAAACTTGTCTGTAATTTTCGTTCTTTCCTTTCTCAATCAATAGTTACCCACTTGTTTCTGAAGCTATACTTTTCTGCTTCCTTTGGGTGTTTTCATGCTTGCTAAATCATCTTGTGTCTCATGTCTCTTACATTTCTAACTCCATGATCTCCACTCTTTTACACGGACTCATTTTGCCTAGCACACTACTTTCTGCTTAAGGTATCACTATATTTTTCCCGGCCAAGCTTCCTAGGCAAACTGCACAGTATCATTATTACCCACTTTGTGTTCATTCTCTTTGGCTACTCCATCAAAAAGTATTTTTGGACTTTCATTTTTCCCTCCATAATACTGGACACTGTAGAAACAAGTACAAAACAGTCATATTTCCAGAAAATCTTTTCTAGGGAAAGACACAGACTAATAATTTGAAATGTATAATGTAATGGGATGGCCTTTTGATAAATTTATTCACAATTTAAGTATATCCTCGTCACTTTTCTATAATTCTTCTAGACTATGCCCATTGCAATATCCAATATTAATCTCTTTAATGTTAAATTAGCCTTTTTACTGTGTTATTTTCCGTCCGCAGAATTTATCTATCTTTTTACATCTTTGTTCCCTCTCTGTTTTGGGTTCTTTTTCTATTTATCTAACCTTCCCATGTTAGCCTTTTTGCTTATTCTTGTCCCTAAAACATCAATATCCTTTAGAATTTGGTTTGTCTTTGACCCTATTCTGTGCTCAGCCCACATATTCATTTACTCACAGAGCAAATGTTTACTTTGTCAGATAATATTAAACTAAGACCTAGAGACAGAGATAAAAAGATGAATATGATTTGGTCTCTGTTCATTTTCTTTAAAGTATACTTTTACCCAGTTGAGGATACTTACTTAAATTGGCAACTGAGTGGAAGAAGAGTATCAGTTCTTTCCCTGTGGCATTGTGGAAGGGTCAAAGTTGAATACTTAGTCTCTTCTCATGTAACTGCAATGGTAACCAAGTTTCTGTCTCTGTCCTTTCCTCATTGATATTTTTCTAGGCACTTCCAATCCATCATGTTCAACATGAAGTGTATTAATATTTATTCAGCTCCTCTTATCTGATTGATTCCTTTTATCGCTTATCTCTGTTTATGGTATTATAAGCTGTTTATTCACATCACCCAGAAAAAAATAAAAACATTCTTAATTCTTTTTTCTCCCTTTTAAAATCACTATTCCACCACTACCATTGCCCTCAATATCTAATGCTTTTGGAATATTGTCAGATCCTTGTGGTACAGTGACTTTTTGTCTAGCCATTAGCTTTGTAACCAAATGACAGTGAACCATGCAGATTGGTGTATTTTTCTCTTTCTCTGTAAGACTGGGAAGGCCAATGAGGAATAATATGCT